>NC_134484.1:397836855-398456855 GCF_040206685.1 Ascaphus truei | reverse complement strand
AATGTTCTTGCTGTACACTAGAGAAGATTTACACAAGAATACAGATCCATAGCACCGTGCTCAAAGTTTGGTGTCTTTCCCCAGTCCATCTTTGAAAGAGAAGTGGTACTACCAGCTGGATGTTCAGATATAAATCCCCTTGCAAATAATAAATGGATTAATAATAATAAGGTATGAAGTACTTTTTATAAAAAAAAAAAAGAGAGAGAGAGAGAGAGAACTGAAACTAAATGCTGCAGTTAGACAACCATTTTGATAAGAGGATAATTGAGGCGACACTGGTGTATAATTAGAGGATAATTTATGCTATATCCACTTTTATTCCACCTCCCAAAATAAACCCAGTCCATAATCATTACAGGCAAATTGTTCTGAATTTTATAGCAGCAATTTGAACAAAGTACTGCAGTTAATCATGGGAGATTTTTTTTTTTGTGTTTTCCTGATTAGAACTCTAATTGCCTCTCTGCGAAAGTAAAAATACCTGTGAAACGACTCTATTTTTATCATTAACCATGTTGACAATAAAATAAAATAAGTTGGAATTGTAATGCAGATACAAATTTATGACGAAGGTGCTTTCACTTGTGTAGCTTATAGTAATCAAGATGCCAAACCACTAACCACATGCATCATTTGCATACATTTGATGGCATTACAGTAGCTTCTGTTTTTTTTCCATAAGAAATGCATCAACTGTCACTTATCCACCGATCAATTTGAAGATAGGATGTATTCGTCTTTTGGTCTATTGTCTTTGTCTTAAAATATGAATTATCCCTTCATTATGAAACGTACTAAACAAGGTTTTTTTTTTTTGCATATGTCAGAAAGCTGACTTCCAAAATACATGATGAGATTAATATCCTAGGGGCTATATACAATGGCACCTAAGCATTGGGTTGTTTTGTGAAAATCTGCAGAATGCTGATCTCCTGCAAATTAAATGTCAGATGGGTCTTAAAGCATCACTATTTGCATGTATTATTTCCTGCAGACCAGAATTGCCTGGCCTACTTGTGATAAGATGCATGTCAGGCAACAACAAACAACAAACAAAAAAAAAAAATAACAACAGCACTTTGTGTCTCAGCTACATTGCTGGAGAATGGAAGCAACATGCTGCCTGCTTTCGTGTAACGTGGATGGAAAGGTAAACGTGTGGAGTATTTGCTTTGTAAACGATGCTGTTATTTGCTAGGATCTCCGAGCTGCCGCCGCCACCAGTCAGCGTTAGGGGAGCCGAGCTGCTGCTGCTGCTGCTGCTGACTCCCTGAAAGGTGGGCTACACTTCCCGAGGCACAAACGCCAGTAGAAGCAGAGGGATTGTGACGTCGGGGGGGTTGGACTGACCAATCGGGAGGCGCTGCCCTTTGGAGACGAACCATTCGACTCGAGCGCGTCTGCATCAAAGTCTAATAAAGCAAGAAGCTCAACTTTAGCAGAATCCACCTTAAATCTCTGCCATAGCTGCAGCAGCCCAAACAAGCAAGAATTAGAAAAGACGAGGGGGAATACAAATAATAATAATACTAATAATAATAATAATAATAATAATAAAACAAGGAGCTGTTTTACCCCTGTTTAGCAAGGCCCTCTCACTCTGAGCAAGGAAGAGGGGGGAGGGGGGGGGGGGGAATTACCTTAAGTATAGGGTAGGTGGCCTCAGAGGGGTGGGAAGGGGGGGGGTTGATTGCTCTCAATCAGAAAGTTTGATGATGACCATGACTACGATGGCTGACGGCTTGGAAGCTCAGGACTCCTCTAAGTCTGCGTTTATGGAGTTTGGTCAGCAGTCCCACTCCCAGCAGAGCTCCCCGGCCATGGCAGCCAGTCACTACCCTCCTCTGCACTGCCTGCACTCCGGCTCCCACCCGCACCACCACCACCACCATCACCACCACCAGCACCAGCAGCACGACAGCTCGTCCTACTCCGCCGCCAGCAACTCGTACAGCCGCTCGCTGGCCGCCTACCCGTACCTGAGCCACTCTCAGCAGCAGCAGCAGGCGCAGCAGCAGCAGCACAGCCCCTACCTGCAGTCCTACAGCAGCGGCAGCGGCAGCAGCAGCGCCACCCAGACCAGAGCCGAGGAGCCAGGTGAGGCCGCCTCCTGCTATCTCCCCCGCAGCAGCAGCAGCAGCAGCAGCAGCGCTGCTACTTACTGGCTGCTGCCGGCGGCTTACAGTATCATACTGCTGGCTGTTCATGCGCCGACCCAAGCCGGGCTACTGCTAGGTCATTTCATTTTTATAATATGCTACTACTGCTGCTGCTAAACCACTGCGTCGTGTTCATAAGCCAAGATAAGCCTGAATGCTACTATTTTTTTTTTGTTTTTAATTGACCATACACTGCTACTGACTAGCACTTCTTTATTTAAAAAAAAACACCTTATTTTAAAGTTTTTTTTTAAAAAAAAATGAATATACTGCTATTCCCAATGGTTTTATTTGATAAATAAAAAAATATATATTTTATCTAAAAAATAAAAAAAAAATTACCTGCCACAGCAACAGAAATCCCTATGCTGATACTGACTGCCATTGCTTTATCTTAATAAACCTACGTATGGCTACTGCTTTATTTGATCAACTTTGTTGACTACTGGTAATGTATACGGTACATTACTGGCTATCGGTCTCTAACAACAATAATCACTATAGGAAATCAGTAATAGTAAATAATCATTTTTAAAACAATCTATACCTTTCTATTCTTGGTGCATATAGTCTGAAAAATGTGTTACGTTAACAGGACTGGATCCCTTTCAAGCACATAACTACCTGTGTTATTTAAAATGATGGCTTTACATTTTCTTGTGAACAAAGGGACATATGTTTTACTTTTCTGTCTTCATTGTCATCTCAGTGTGACAAGTCACTTTTCCTCTTTGTGCATGAAGTATTAGACTGCAAAACACTCCGGGCAGGTCCCTGCATTGTTCTTTATTTTGTTTTTGCAATGTCAATGCTTTACAAATATACACATTAATAAAGGTACAACGTCACAAAGCTAATAATAGTAATAGCATAATTTGTTTAATAATAATATTGCTATTATTAATTATATTATTATAGTTTGTTTAAAAAATAATGTATCTTGTTATTACCTATAACATATGCTGCTATTAGTATGTCGTGTGCCCCTAAAATGCATCTTCCGGGCTGTGCATGTACACTGTCCAATAATCTGATGTCTCCAGATACTGATACCCTAATGTGGGTCAATCGAGGAAATACTGCAAAGGCTGTTCAGGGTGTCACTGTGTACAATAAATTTTTTTCATTATTATTGTATTTCTAGAAAAAATAGCTATTTGAAATACTGGCCTGTTATAATACCGTACATTAAAATTTGGGCGTTTATTTGCTGGTATCAATACAATTTGCCTTTGTTTAACAGAAGGAAACACCCTAGCATGGAAGTACAAATACTATTTCCTTTCCCATGCCAGGCTAATGTATTATTATTATTATTATTATTATTTTCTTGTTGTGTAATATTTGTCATGAGAGATTTATAAATGTTCTATCATTTGAATTTTCTTAAATACAATTAATATAAGAATGATTACCTATTTTGATTGTGACAAATTCACTTCCTGTAGTACACAGTTTACATAGGTCAATTAATGGACGTCTCTTTCAAGATTTTCTGCAACTTGTGTATTTTTCTATGTATCCTTTTTACAATAGATTTAAATTTTGATTTATTTGATGGAACACGTGTTTTATTTAGAGATCATTTTTGGCAAACACATTTTTTTGGGGTGTATTAGTTCTTGAAATGTGTTGAATGGCCTAGCTGAGTAATATTACGTCGTAAATAAGTCCATCAATGCATTAATATCAAGATTGTTTTATTTCTAAGTTGAAATCGTAATGAAGTGTATTACTGGGGGGGGGGAATCACTTCTTATCAGAGGAGATGCTATCCTTTTGAAAGAACCGATTTTCCTCCACATAATTTCCTTGTAGCAGATGATTTGATTCAAAGATGTATGTCTTATAAGAACACAAACTTAAAATCACCGATTGTTCACTCACTAGGCAGCAAATTGGTGACATAAAGTCAACTAGCCGTGTAAACATCTCGTTGGCTGAGCAGATCTTCAGCCTTTCATAAAACAATATATGTGCTAGTAGATTAAAGCATTCAGCAAGAATTCATCACGGGCATTTATTCTCTCAGGATCATATTTGAAGGGCACTGAGAATTATTATGATCTGTTTGCACACTTAAAAAAAATCTACATTTTGTCCACAATAGGATTTTACGAGGAATTAGCAAAGATTTCGCCTATCTATTTACTGCGAGAGTGACAGTTATACTTTAGGGAGGATTTTTTTTTTTGTAGTGAATTCTGCATTGTCACATTCCCAATGTGTGTGTGTGTGTGTGTGTGTGTGTGTGTGTGTGTGTGTGTGTGTGTGTGTGTGTGTGTGTGTGTGTGTGTGTGTGTGTGTGTGTGTGTGTGTGTGTGTGTGTGTGGTGTGTGTGTGTGTGTGTGTGTGTGCATATAGGAGTGCCTGTCCCTTTTTCCCTTTTCTGTATCTTTTTGGACAGTATGCACCCTCTCTATACCTTTATTTTTATTCTGTTTTGTGCGTGCCATGCTTCTGATGATATATATATATATATATATATATATATATATATATATATATATATATATATATATATATATATATATATATATATATATATATATATATAATATACACACACTTAGGAGTTGACAATTCTAATGTTTTTAATGCAATTTGCATTATTTCCCTTGCAGATCAACAAAAAACGACAGTGATTGAAAATGGTGAAATCAGGTTTAATGGAAAGGGGAAAAAGATCCGCAAGCCTCGAACTATATATTCCAGTCTCCAGCTTCAGGCTTTAAATCATCGCTTTCAACAAACTCAGTACCTGGCACTTCCAGAGCGAGCAGAACTGGCTGCTTCATTAGGACTAACTCAGACACAGGTAATTAATGACAGCCTCAAACCACCGGAAAGGCCACAACAGCCACTAGTGCAGCATACCACACATAATATTATAATATCACCGCGTTGTTATACCTGAGATGGATAGCAATGAGGAATGTAGTCTACAGGAGTATATTGTTCAGGTGCACTATATGCTATAGGTGTGCAGAATGTATGATTTGTAATGCAGGAAGCCATACCCTCTTGAATTGCCTTTGCAATGAAGCTTTCATACACCTTAGAGAGGGCTTCTGGAAACACAAAGGCTTTGCTGAAATAATAATAAAAGCATAAAATAAGGCCTTAATAGGGAGGCAATAGAAGCTCACCACAAAACACCAATAAGTAAACACGAAGACATGCTAATAAATGATTTGTTGTTTGATAAAGAAAATATAATACAGGTTAAAATCTGCATGGGTTGTTTTCCCTCTTCCCCAAAGCCAGACACAACAAAATAGTGGCAATAAAATTGGAGATGTGTTAAATAAAAACATTGCATATAATTCCATGTTCAATCCCTAGTAATTATGGTTAGTGTCTCTTTACCACTGTGTCAGTTTTAACCTGTAAATCATATTTATATGGACGACCTCGTGAAAAAAATACTAAAATCGGTATATGGCTAAAAACATGTACCCATGGCGATATGTTTTACACTGATGGTGTTGGGTTATCAAGTGCCTCAAATAGACAAGAGTCACAGACGTTTCTGCTGGAAATAAAGAATTGCTGAACCAATGCTTACGTAATATGTCAAATATAATTGGTTGACTGTCTCGTTTCACCTTATAACTGTATCACATTTTTACATAATAATGTGAAATAATGTTTGCGGGCTGGTTTCTGCAAACCTCAACGTATCTGTAAAAGCACATTTTTTACGAGCTATTTCATTTTTTGAATATTTTATAAATACAAATGTTGGATCTATTACTCATTAATAAGATTTATGCAATTGCATTGACAGTTCTTTTATTTTTAATCTATAGAATAATGAATACTTTGAAAAGTGTGTGTGTGTGTGTGTGTGTGTGTGTGTGTGTGTGTGTGTGTGTGTGTGTGTGTGTGTGTGTGTGTGTGTGTGTGTGTGTGTGTGTTGTGGCGCCCTAGCATTACGATCTGTTGCAGGTGCTATACATTTCTTGTAAATCAAGGACCTGAAATACTGGATTCTTGTTGTCATTAGTAATAATAATGGTTCTTGTAACAAAAGTATAGACAGTGGCTATTAGAATTGTTTTATCAATCTGCTAACTGACGTGTATGAAATATGTACGTTTATGAAGTGTATGTTTTACTGCAAACGCGTGTGTAAGTTTGTGTGAGTGAGTTGTGCAATATCTATTTATTAAATTCATGTAATAATCTCGTTTCAATGTGTGCTTTGGTAATCGTTACATTATAAATAATAATAATAAAAAAAATACTTCCTGGCCATCAGCAGTATTTACCAAGGATCATAATATAATACATCAGAATTAGCACTAAGAAAAAAACAAACAAAGCAGGGATGTTTCAAAATGCTGTCCTGTATCTCTCTAATGTCACATGCACTTTGGTTTGCAGGTGAAGATTTGGTTCCAGAACAAACGCTCCAAGTATAAGAAGCTGTTGAAACAAGGCAGTAATCCCCTCGAAAGTGATCCATTGCCTGGCACAGCTGCCCTTTCTCCTCGATCTCCAGCTATCCCTCCAGTCTGGGACGTTTCAGCCTCTGCCAAGAGTGTTAATATGCCTCCCAACAGCTACATGCCTGGTTATTCTCACTGGTATTCATCCCCACATCAAGACACAATGCAGAGATCACAAATGATGTGAAGCTTTCAGATACATTTTGTGGAAGACTGTAGTCACTACATGGAAAAATAAAAAGTGCCCCGCTTACCAGTCATGCCAAATGACAGGACCTGGGTGAACTTACAACAGTGGAAAGGAGTCCACGCTTTTGAGAAACCTCAGTGATTTGACTTGAATTTAAAATGACCTAAATTCTGGTGCACATAAAACACCTCTTTTGGATAATCTCTCCTGGACTGAAAGGCTACTTTCTTTTGGAGGAAATGCAGGAAATACAGCGCAAAGGTTTCCCTGCAGAAGAGCCTCGTGCAAACACAGCAATTTGCCCAGTTAAATGATTGTAATTAATTGAAAAGAATGGGTATCGAGCAACCAGATTAGAATGAGCTAAAGGAGCATATATGACATGGTGTGTTCTGCTTGATGGAAGGAGGTGCATGTTTTATCAAAATGGATTAGTATGAAGAAACCACTGTTTTCTATATAGGCGATGTTCTATATAGGCTGACGCAGGTTAGAAATAGTGAGGGGCGAATTAAGAAACGAAAGGCTTTAGCTGCCTGGTGGCACTCATTTGAAAAGTTATAGGGACGTTTATAACAATGAAATGTATGTATATATTGTTGAATTTTAGTTGTATATACTTTGTATGTTATTGTCTTTCATAAATGGAAAAAAGAAACATTCCTCAAAAACGTGTGGGTGTCATATATGTTAAGCCTTAAGAGACACTGTGCATTGTTTTCTATAACAGTCATAAATAAACAACAATAAGCCTTAAACATAGAAAGTGGCAGCATTTGCAATAACTGATTGGATATAATTGGTATGGACTATACAAATGTAATGTTTGTGGTTCAAACCCTACGGTGCAACCTGTGTGATTAAGCAATATTAGGATATTGGGCATATGCCCAACCAAAGAAACATTGATAAATCAAGCAGCACCCGAAACCACCTACATATGTATATTTTGGCCAAATGCTGAAAATACTTAATGAATATATAGATGAATATTCTAGCATATATCTTTTTCCTCCCAATGTTGTATGCATAGAAAAAAAAAATGAAAATGAAAGTCTCTTTCGTCATCTTAGCAGGAAGCCCCATGCTGGGAGAATTAATAGGAGAGACCTGGGCATCCTTCAAATTATGAACCTTGAAACCACTGAGCCATTTATCAGAAGTCAATAGACATCCTTAGAGTGCTCGATATAATGACAGCTACATACAGTCGCGAAAAAGGACAGTCACTATAATTAGACACAAAGCAAAGATTACTTACCAATATACCAGGTTTTTGTTGTTGTTTTGAGCAACTTCCACTCTCAGCCAGTCCTCAGAATGGCTTAAACCCGATCAGTCTTGTCATTTTCTAGGACTAGTATTGTTATACTATAGAAAAGTGCTCCCTTTTCTTTTCCCCCTTCCCACTGTGAATCTTTGGGTTCACAGCTCCCCAGGATCATTTCTGAACAAAGCCTCCAGCTGCAGTCCCATCCAGTTTGAAGCAGACATTGGAGACAATTTAACGTTTTTATCCACAAGAAGGTTTTTTTTCCATTCTCTTAAATGCAGCCATAATTAGAGTAATTTTTCATGTAGCCCGCTGATTACAGCGTTTTTACCGTCAAAGATAATTACCTGTAATTTTCTCCCACTTTTAATACTAAAAAGCCATCTTTATTTAGATTCGGGAGCAGGAAAAGCGAAACAAAAGAAGGAAATTATTCTGTTATTCATACACAAATTGCAGAGATGTAGGACCTAAAATTGAAAATTATCCAAAATTATAACACAGAAAAGAATGGAAAGTGGCTTCAGAACAGTACAGCTGCTAGAGAGGGTTGCTGAATTATTCAAAAGATGCTAAAACATATCTACTATGCATTCAAAGTCACAGTATTCGAGAGAGTAAATAAAATCTGTATGGTCAGAACTGCTATACACTGAGCTGAAACAATGAAGATATAGAAATCTGAAATAGTGGATATTTGTATTAGAGCTTTACTTTGTCATCTTTATCTGAGACGTGCCATTATTTAACAGGTTGTATACTATAGCAAATAGTAGTTACAAATGATTGTGTACAAAAGAATAGAATATAATAATATGATATGTGGATATTTTTACACAGCACTAAATTTAGTAGAAAAGCTAAGGACATCTATTAATTTGGGGTGCACAGCACAATCACACCAGCCTGCAAATCAAAAGCCTTAGCTGAATTCCTACTGAATTATTGCCTCTTTGGTTATATAAGGAGGGGGAGCGTGCACCTTGCATTACATACATGGTATGTTTTTATGGATGGTTAACAACATTGACGTGTTAAAAGCTGAATATAAGAGTGCGTTTCTGTCCCTGCTTCTGTATAAAGGTGAGCAATTAGACAAGCCAGGTCTCTACCATTGCATACACTGTCAGTGTCTCTAGTGCAGGCAGTGTCATGAAACAGCGTCATCTATAGATAGAAACAATTCCCCACACGTTCCTCCTTTGTGCGGTTTTACATGTAATCTGGTGGAAGCTTTTGTAGTACAATTGATAGCACAGGCATTCTGCTCGTCATGAAGTCGCTATAAGGCTTTCTCATACTCTAAACCCTCAATGGGTTTTTATTTGGCAGCACATTAAGAATCACCCATCCCATTTTGCATGGATAGTGTTATTTTCGATACCAACAAAACCAAATCCTATTTCAATTTTCTTCTGCATATTTGCAATTGCAGAAGGATCCCAAGGTACCTCAATATTGCTACTCATGAAGATAGTGAATGTGAAAGCCTGTATATGTGTTATTCCAACGCATTAAGAAATGTAAATGTATCCAGAAAGATGCAGATCTGCAATCGGAGCAATGACAGAAAACTAAACTGTGTGAATGAGATGCCAAATAAAAACAATTGCAGCCTGATCTTGCCTATAGCGTAACACATGTGTACAGATGTAAAAGAAAGAGCATCATACATGTCATACAGTTGTAATTCCTACAGTTACAGTGGGACTGGCACCACTTTATACAGAGCCTTGAAATACATACTGCACCTAGGCTATAGCTTTACAATACAGAAAAAAAGCTCGAGAGAAAGAGACCAACTAGCTGGATAATCTAACCAAGGCCAAGTATGAAAGATGAAAAAGACTTACCCCAAATCCACAATCTGAAAAGCAATGAACAGGGTCTACAAACCTATACCGAACAGGAGCAGTGGAGAATATTTTACTGTGTCTCAGGGCAGAAGCTCTATCTCTGTATTCTTGGTTGAGTGAGCACATCCAGGTGTGAAATTGTTTGCACACCCCGGCACCTCTTATATTGCCAGCAAAATTAGCTGTTATTACTGTCACTGTTTAGTGATGGTTAGCTTGATAAAAAAAAAAAACTGCTGTAATCAAGACCTGGATCATCTTTGCAAATTACAGATAATTGTAAACGTCCAGATTATGATAATAGCATCCTAATCCAGCTCGCAATATAATTATTACAGAGTGTTACATCTGAAACTGTCCAGTAGGGCTAATTCAGCCATTATTTAGACCGTATTCTGCACTGCAGACGGGTTGCTGAGTGGAAAATGTACAATTGTAATTTCACTGGGCACTCAGTGAGTAATGGTTTGGGGAGAGGAGAATAGAAAAGTGAAATGTGAACAGCAGCGATCAAACTCTGAAGGACAAAAGAATGATTCCTATGAGTTGCAGTAATATTAAAAATAAATTTTAAAAAAGACCCATAAAAGAGCTGCCACTTTGGAAGTATCCGGGACTGAAGAGTGGCAATATTTCTAATACATCATTGTTTCATTTTTACCTGGAGTCTCGTAACTCACTTGTGATTAAAGAAGAGGAATGACTTGAGACACTTTATCATCCTCTTCAAACAAGAAAAACAAATAAGAGTGTTGGCAGTGTAATTATTGTTGTGTGAAGGACAAGGTTTAAATGTTTCACTGACATTGTGTGTGCACAGGGTAATTGTCTTGTATATACTATAAATACTATTTACACCTGAATTTGACATCATGGCATAGATTAGCAACCAGGCCTACAATTCCGTCACCAAGTGAGATACCATCAGTGATCATCAAGGGACAAGTTATGGAATGTACAGAATCAGGCCTGATTAATGTCCTCTAAACACCAATGTCTCTCTGTTATCTATTCATATAACTTCGGTTATGTCGTTATTAGCTCACATTAAAGTATACAAGGTAAACCTAGTACTGATAAAATGTATAACCCACAGGGGGGGGGGGGGGAAGAGAAAAATGAAAGACAAATGTGCACATTTCGATGTTTGTCTTTCCCTTTTGTCTTGTCTTTCATAACTGTGGCACCTCAAAGTTGTATAGTCATTGATCATTGAGCAGTCACCCCCTTCTCTCTTCTTTTAATACTAATGATTACATCTTAAATGGCTGTTTTTATGCATTCGGGCATTATTAAAACTACTGTTTCTTCTAATAAGACAGCTCAGTTTGATTTATTTCTCTGGTCAGTAATTGTATGGTGCTTAATGTACAAAAATTTATTTTATTGCGTGTGAAGACAGCTTTGCTCTCAGTCTTCAGAGCCTGGACATGTGCCAAAGAATTTTGACTCATAGCATTACTTAGGAAAATAATAACAGTTCCGATAGAAGACCGTTATCATGTGCCACTGAATGTTTCAGACTCTGCTGTGGAACATTTACAAGCCCTTTGACATTTTTAACAAACGTATTTAGAATCACTCTCCGAGTTTATCCTTTGCCAATAATATTCAAGTATGATCTCCTTGACGGGGAGATGAAATATAGACAGAGAATTTTGATGCAAACCAACTCGGTGTATATGAATTGCACTAAACAATGTATATTCACAATCTTAACCCACTGAATTAAAAGTGTATATTTTAAATTGAAAGTACAGTCACACGGATTCACTCTCATATAAAACACAAGCAACATTGTAAAAGGCATCGGGACTTGTGCAAGTCGCTTTCCATAAAACTCACATACTAAACAATATTTTCGTGGTAAAGAATGTGATCTTCAGCTCAGACATTTATAGGAGAACAATTGTGCCTTCTATACTTGCAGAATCACAGCATAAATAAATTGAAACTAAAAAAACCCACCATTTATGAACGTCACATACATTAGTTGCATTTGATATAATTTAAAGATTAAATAAAATAATTATTGTAATAACTTGTTTTTTGACGGATGAGACTATAGTGTAATGTATCAATGTCCTTTGTGCAAATCTGGAAAAATACAACCGTTTCCTTTTAGGGGGATTTTTCCTTTGATTTATCGGAGGCATTTTTTTTGCACTAGAATTGCATCAGTTTTGCATCAAGAAAATGTTGATATACGGCCTACAGTAAACGTATGTCCTTCCAGTCAAATGAGAAACCCATATTACCCATGCATCATTTTTAATGGCAATAACAAAAACACTATCCCCCTAATGCAGTTGAGATATCGGATGTATAATAGCAGCAGTTCCTGAGTCCAATTGGTCTGATTGGCCTGAAAAGTGAAACTGAGATTATACCAAAACCAAGTTATTTCTGTTTTACTGTAGCAATTTCCCTTGTGTAATCTATAACTGTACAACCTTGTCTGGCAGTTTCCAAACGATGTAGTTAACGAAAAACACATGTGTGATTCCCAATAATGATCACATATCTCCCTATATGCATGAGAATACATATGTTTACAGGAATTTACACACTGGAATGCAATGCCTAGCAGTCTGCAGCAGGATTCTGATAGCTCAAGCAACACTGCAAGACAATCATTGTGGTTAAATGAGGCGTTAGGGAAAAGATGTCTGTGAAAGCGAAAGGTTATTTCTAATAATGATCTGGTATATGTACTTAGCAAATTTCAGCAGACCAAGAAGATGTCCAGGGCATATTTTTCTGTGTGGTGGGGGTTTGGGCACTCCTACAGTTCCTCACTTCTGCTGGCTATGTCTTCTTGTGCTGGGTGCCTGCTCGTGGGGTTATTTCATTCTAAACTAGATCCTCTCATTGCACAGACAATCATATGATGTAGCCTGTTTTACAAGACAGCAATGGAGCCGAACTCATCCATCGGGAATGTGACTTTGCTTTACAAAGCAAAGCAAAAAAAAAAAAAAATTCCAGACATCAGAAGACATGCTATTTAATTGACAGTTATATATTTTTTAATTGTGTAGTGAACAAGAAAGGACCAATTAGAAAATGCTAGTATTTTAAAATATTTTAAATGCAGGGACGGGACATTTTTTAGCTAAACATAACATTTACAAAGACTATGTTAAAAGCCACTTGATTCATCCTTCCAGCGATAAAAAGGCCAATGCCCTGCAGTCTCATTGAAAATGTAAAGAGTCTATTAATAAAGGACCAGAAACGTTTGGAAAATACTATTGGGACTATTTATCAAAGTATGCTTTCTGCAAATGTGAGACAAAGAAACATATCATGGATACATTGATTTTTCTTTGATATATCTGCTTATGCATTTTTCAACAGTGCTGAGGCAGTTTTACAACATGGAGTAGTTGATATATATAAAGAATCCTCCACCGTTAGCATATAGCCAATAAAGAATATCACTTGTGAGCATTCACATGTCTTAGAAAGGTCTGCAACCCTGCCTTTCACCACTGTCACCTGGTACAGTGCTTCCCTGAAGCTCTGCATGCTGGTGATAATGGTGAAAGGCAGGGTTGCAGACCTGTCTAAGACATGTGAATGTGCTCACAAGTGATATGCTTTATTATATACACACACACACACACACACACACACACACACACACACACACACACACACACACACACACACACACACACACACACACACACACACACACACACACACACACACACACACACACACACACACACACACACACACACACACACACACACGTGCTGTCTCTGGGAAGAAGCATGTCTAAATTACAATTTCGGCTCACAAATACTATAGGTCTAATAAGTAGAAAGAGCTGATTTGGAAATGTTTATTTTATTGGCAAAACTGGTGATATTTTCTTCATCAATGTTGCATCTGAAAGTTGAGAATGTATTAAAGTAAATCATAATTAAAAAAAACTATATATATATTTTTAATTATGATCGACTTAAATACAATATAGTCACAGAACGGTATCGTCTATTCGTTTTTTTTATATATATATATATATATATATATATATATATATATACATATATATATATATACATACATACATACATACATACATACATACATACATACATACATACATACACATACATACACACACACACACACACACACACACACACACACACACACACACACACACACACACACACACACACACACACACACACACACACACACACACACACACACACACACACAGCCTTTTACAATTTAAATTCAAAGAAAAAATTATCGTTGAAAGGTTTAGCCAAAGCTAAGGCAACAAAACTTCTTTAAGTCTTGAATTTTATCTCGTAGGGAAGAGAAACTGGCAGGCAATAACAAAGAGACAGACTGAAAGGGGAGGGGACAGGAGACAAAAAGAAGATGAAAAAAGCAGAGACAGGTAACTGTGCCTGGGGTTATAAAGCGTGCCTTTTCAGGTCTTGTCTACAGCCCCAGATACAGCTTTTACTGAAATCCTTAACTGACAGCATGTCACTGTGTGTGCTGTACAATATATTGCGCCTATTCATTGATGCTGAATCACTTACTGTAAGTTGCATTTTGTTTTGTTTGGTCATAGCCCGATTTTTTCGTGACCCTTTTGTGTCTGTTAGGCCTTGGAATCAGGATATATGAATTTTATTATGAAAGTTTGTATGTGAGTTGTTTTTACAGGTTTGGAAAAAACAAAAAAAAAACAAGAATGAGTGAGATAAAAAAACATTCTTTAAATCCAGAAAAAACATCCAGTGCTACATTTTTCCTAAAAAGGTGTCATACAATAATAAATAAACTAAAATAGAAATCGATTTTAGCAGATGCTATTAAATTATAATAGAGACAAGAGTGTTAGGGATTTAAAAAAAAAAAGCGAAATATGTGAAGTGTGTAATGGAAGAATATGTTGTAAAATATATTATATTTGAGGATTGGTGCTGCCTCTGAAGAAACAAGTGGTGAACGTATTTGTGATCTTACCCTCCTTAAATTCATTACAGTGATGGTTACATGTGGGAATATATCGTTTGATAATATCTTTAATTCCCCATACTGATATATGTAGCTCACAGTATTCAACATTGAAATCAACATTTCAACATTGAAGTGCAACATTGAAATCTTTTCCCTCCAATGTGATCTTAAAAACATGACCTACTTTTTATTGTATAGGAGACTATTGGCTGCAGTTAAAATCTTATTAATGACCCAAACCGGTGTAATGCGGAACGGAACGTAAACCTTATACATTGAATAGCAGTCTTACAGAATCGTATATCAATGTGTTTAGATGTTACCCTTTCACTACCAAAGGGGTGAAATGTTTAAGAAGCACGTTTCTTCATATATTGACAAATTTCAATGTCTTGACATTATAAGAACCAGAAATCTATGTAAAAAATGCAATGAAGATAAGATATATTTTTTTAAGCTAGAGGGACGAATATTAAATCAAATGCATATGTACATTTATTCATTTGCTTTCTTGGTTGACCAATGAATAATCGTTTCTCATGGTCGAAATAATTTTATTTATCCAGAATATACAGTTTAATTCCACTATCTACATTTATTTACATGATTAAAATAAACATTGAAAAAAAGTCTCTGGAAAAAAAATGAGGTCATAGATTCAAGGCACCATTGATACAGTGTCCACAGTTGCACAAAAGTCAATCTGTAAAAAAAAAAAAGAAAAAAAAGGTCTCCTTTTGAAATGCAATAAGTTACATGCAACAAGCTTTACACAATATACTTTGCTTTAAAAAAAAAAAAAAAAAATCCACCTTATGCATTCTTTTGTATACTCCTTAACAATGAAACACGATAGTCCAAAAAAACAAAAACAAAAAATAACAAATAACAAGTGTTTTAGTAGAGTGTCCCTGATGCCAAAGCTAAAGGGTGTTGTAGAGAGCCATGGTTCTGCAGGTGGGAATTGAGGGAATTCGCTGTAGAATACCAGGCACTGGTGTTCTCCATGTAGCTGGGTGCAGGGGAGTTGGAGGTCTGACCGTGGGAGTGGACATGAGGGTGGTGATTGAGAGACCTGGAGGAACCCTGGGGTTCCCAAACCACAGGAGACTGAGGAGAATTGCAGGCCATTGGGTCACTGGAGCTTGGGCTGTGCTCTGGAGGCAACTCTCCATTCTTCATGATTTTCTTGATCTTGGATCTTTTGTTTTGAAACCAGATTTTGACCTAAACGGGATAATAATCGGGGAGATTGTTAAATGATGGGTGCAAAGAAAGAAAAATAAGCAAGCTATGCCATCACAAAACAACAGATATATTTTACCCGTCATCACATGGAAAGAAACAATGGAACATTTTGGTTCAAAATTGGTAATCTTGTCCAAATGAATGTGAAGTGATTCTTTTGTATAGGAATCGTGAAACTAGATTTTCGAGATCAATTTCCTTGTGCTGTAGGGAAAATGTACTGTATGCACTTTGTTGTGAGAACATTTTTTAAACATGACCCTTGCATCCCTTTTACAATACAGAGCACATCAATCATGCTCATGTTTTTATTTAAATTTGCCACACATGAAACCCTTTAGCAAAAAGAAAAAGCCAGACAACTGAACAGTACTTCGTGCTTCTAGGGCAAATATTAAATACATGACATAAAAAGAAGATACATTCTTCTGTGATTGTATTATTCTGTCTCAGACTCCTGCCTTACATTAGCTCTAGCACAAATCCATGCCCTGCTTTACTTCTGATTATGAATAGATTGCTAATATTTTACACATGTATAGCACAGCATTTGCCGATTGTGAGGAGTTTAACTGTTGTACTGGGGAAGTCCTGGACACAAGGCAGAACCCCTTCAGACCCCCTTTCCATCGTGTGCTTTTCAAGAATAAAAATAAGTAGAATGATCATATTGGCACAATTAAGTATAACTAGCAAAAGATACAACAGATGCACAGAGAGACACATCTACATCACTGCCACTGTTGTCATTTTCAAATAGATAGATATAAGTATTGTTACCAATTTACAAAACACTACCTTTTTTACTTAATACTTTTCCTCTGAAATTAAATTACGGAATCAAGATTAAACCCATAAAACTTGATTACTGCTTTTCTCGTGCTTGGTCGGGTATAACCTTGCATGTCCTGTGTCCGAATGCGTATGCATTTAAATTCTTAAAAGTGTCCCAACACTACTGTGTAAATGGATGTAAATGTGTAAGATATATAGAAAGAAAGCTATTGAATGGGTGTATAGTGGCTCTGAATCAGAGAGACTCCGAATATCTCCAGATCACAAAACCATTACCCACAACCTTAGATTGCTATTCCGGTTCATCTTAATTATTTTATATACATAAATGAAAAAAGTATCAATAATGCAAATTGTGTTTATTATTCAGTTTCTTAAAGGAAATATGTTATTACAGCATCTGGATGTCGGGTTTCTTTTGCATTTGTTTAGTTTTGTCACTTAAATCAGATATTTAAAAGTAAAAAATCATATTGCTTTTGTTTATTGGAATGGCAATGATCTATTAGAAATTAGTAAAATAATAAAATAACAATAACCCCATAATACATAATAATGAGGGGATATTTTTGATATATCATGTAAACTAAATAAACGATTAGATTGTAAGCTCCTGGGAGCAGTGACTCCTCTTCCTAAATGTTACGTTTATGTCTGAAGCACTTATTCGCATGACCCGTTATCTGTATTTGTTATTTATATGATTGTCACGTGTATTACTATTGTAAAGCGCTATGTACATTAATGGCGCTATATAAATAAAGACATGCAATACAATACAATACATACAATACAATACATACAATACAATACAATAGAAACAAGTATACATTTTGGAAGCACCCAAAATTCCGCCATGAAATTAAGTTTGCCCTAGCAATATACATGCTCATTTCAATCACTAAATGACCTTGGAGACAGTGAGTGATTGGTCCTTTTTGAGCTTTACAACTACTGTACTAAGAAAGTACAACAGGACTTGTCTTAGCTATTCCTATTCATGGTGCGTTACCTGTGTCTGTGTCAGTCCCAGGGAAGCAGCCAGTTCAGCTCTCTCTGGGAGGGCCAGGTACTGAGTCTTCTGAAATCTTCTCTGTAACGCTGCTAGTTGGAAACTGGAATAGATGGTTCTTGGTTTGCGAATTTTCTTTGGTTTTCCATTAACCATTCTCACTTCAGGTTCAGATACTTCTTTTTCTAAACAACAAAAATATAGCACTTGTAAATTCCCTTTAAATTTCCCTTTGTAGATCTATCAATATCTATTAATATATATATATATATATATTTTTTTATATATATATATATATATATATATATATATATATATATACACACACACAATATCTATTAATATATATATATATATATATATATATATATATATATATATATATATACACACACACACTTTACTGTAGTAGGAGTAGTATTACTGTATATATATATATATATATATATATATATATATATATATATATATATATATATATATATATATATATATATATATATATATATATATATATATATATATATATATATATATATAGGTATAAATAAAATCTAGTTAGATCGATAATAGTACATAGATAGTATTTATAGTTTGGATTGTTGCGGTATCTTGTAATATTTGTTATAATAGGTAGGCTGAGTATCATTATGTATGTTCCACATGATTGTAGTGATTATAATCCGAGACAGTAGGCAGTGGTGATTATTTCATTTTCGCCCAGGAGGGATAGAAATGAAAAATGTGGTCGCCACCAGTCTCCTCAAAGTTGGCACAGAGGAAAGCGGGCACACAAGGCACCAGACGATGTTTAATGTGTATAGAAAATGGTCCAAGGGAAACCCCAGACTCAGCCAGAGACAGGATCCTGAGAGGGACAGAGGAAAAACAAAAAGTTCAAAGCCGCTCAGAAAGGCTGCTCTGTAATTTGGACACTAAGCGGTTGCTTTGGTCAGATGAGACAGAGACAGCGGTTCACATCTAAAACTGGAGCAAACTTTTCTTCTGCAATGTCTGGAAATGCGGTGCCCTCCCCAGCAGAGTCGTTACAACACGAAAATATAATCAGAAAAAAATAGAGGTCACAAATCCATTAGAAAAACTATAGATTTAAAAAAAAAAAATTGTATTCCAGGCAACATAGAAATCACTCAGAATCCGCATACACTTTGCCTGAGCCTTGAGTTCAAATGATATCGATCACGAAAGGGTACTGTACAGTTCTGAAAGATATGTTTCACTATCACTCATTTTACACCGTATATATTCAATAAACCGAACCAGAAGAGAGCAATACAAATTCTGAAATGTAAACCTGCTCTCGACATGGAAAAGGATTGGCGCCTTTTAAAGAAAAATAATGCATTCATTTTCAATTAACAACAGATTGTTCAAACAATAAAGTTAAATAACCACACACACACACACACACACACACACACACACACACACACACACACACACGTATATATTATATATAGGCAGATGTACATGATATCATACAAGTACATTTTCCTTAAGGTCTATAAATAATTGATGGTGTCAGTGTCACCTTTGCTGTTCTACTTCCCATCACAATCCAGCAACAAGTCTCACAAATATTGCACAACCTCTAAAGTGTCCCTGCAAAGCCAGCTGCACAGGCTCCCTGCTCTGTGTGTGAGTAATCCCGTGGCACATATTTGTGTATGGAGGAGCCCGCGGGGGCAGCTCGCACTGATCTCTCTGTGCTGCTGCTGCTGCTGCTGCTGCTGCTGCTGGGGACATGCACTAAGCTTGATTTTGTTTTGCTTTGTTTGTGCTCTTTGGAAATATTTCTGCGGTTTGTTATGGTGCTGACTGGCGGCGCCTTAGTTATAAATGGAAAGGAAGATAAAACCTTCAAGGAAGAGACAGAGACAGGGTCTGAGACTGGCTGAGACTGTTGTGGCCACAGCTAGTAATAGCTTCCAGCTCAGACAGATACACACAGGGGGGATTCATTCCTTCTCGCTGTGTGGCTATATAACGCAGCTCCAACATACAAGTAAAGCAGCAACATTATCCACAGTTACATTCCCCTTATACCCCACTGTATTTATTCCCCTGCACACATCTTTCCTTAGCATTAATGCTTCAGCTGCCTTGTTCTCATTCTCTCTCGTGTATTCATTTTATTCCTTATGATCTATTCCCCTCTCTTCCCCCTTGACCCCCCACTCTCTCTCTCCCCCTTATCACCTCTCTCCTTGTCCCCCTCTTCTCTCTCACCTGGCTGGCTGGGAGCTGCCTGGACCCTGTTGTACGCCCCACTGTACTGGTGATGGGGGTGGTATGGGCTACCGTAGCTATATTCAGCATAGGCTTTGGCAGGGTAGTTTCCAGCAGATCCATTCATCCCATGATACTGGTACTGGTAAGCATTGAGCGCCTTTCCATAGGACGCCGAGGTGGGCGAGCAGTAGCCGTGGTGAGGGTGACCTGCAGCTCCTCCGGGGCTGTAATAGCCCGAGTCTGTAGCCGAAGACTCAGGTAGAGTGGGTGACTCCTGAGACGGGTGATGCATGATGCTGGGCGCTTGGAAAGAAGCCTGGAAATCACTTGCTCGGATAGTGGGAACCCGTCGCTCGTATACTCCTGTCATAGTCTGGAGGCTGCGATCAGATTGCATGTGTTGGTTGGGATGGGGGGGACGGGGGGGAGTTGGCTTTAGGCAGCCATGCTGGAGCTGGAACTGTCTCTAAAATAGTGAGAGCGAGTCTGAGAGGGCTTCCTTAGTGATCAAGTCCGTTTCAGCAGCAGCAGGAGGAGGAGGAGGGAAGAAAGGAGGAGGAGGACAGGCTCTGAGTGGCTGTGTATGCAGAAGACTGCTGGCTGGAGCCCACTATAGGCTTGGTTAAATCCATAATTACTCTCTTACGCACAGCAGGGTGGATCTGGTGCCATTGGCTAGAGCATCAGAAGCAACAGCAACACCCTAACCCGTTCAACTAGTTCAGCACAACAAAGCTGCACTACAACAACAACCTAATAGAAGAAGAAGAAAAAAAGGTCCCAATTCAGTCTCTTCAAAGTGAATGGCAAGAAGCAATATCACTGTACAGTGTACACCCTGTGTCAGGGCTGGATTCCTGTTCCAGGTCCCACCAGCTTCTCATCGACTTAGAATCTTATTCAACCTGACCAGGAGAGATTCACTAAACATTGCTAAGACTTGTAAAGGTTACTACCAATTGAAAGACAATATAAATCAAAATAAAGAATTGCATATGTAAAGGGATGTGTATTGCTGTAGCTATTGCCAGGGAAAGTTGAAGGAACGGTTGACATACAAACTCCATATAATGGTGGCACTCGTTTATTTCACTCACAAATGAATGCTAAAAAGTAGTGTAAACATGATAAGGTTTTGTTCTCGCCTATCCTATGATGATTAAGAAATATAGCGAGATTGGTTTTATGCATCTTGTACTGGTGTTTAAGTGTGAATAAAACAACGGATACCCCCCCCCCCCCAAGTAACAAGAGCATCTTCAAGAATGTAACAGGACAGCATATATCCAATTAAGCATGATCACTTACAAGATACTCTATCTACAGCAGGCAGATCATGGATATCACACATCTCTTGGTATTACATTGGTTCCACTTACAATATCTGATCGTTCGGAAATTACTAATTATAGAGCGTTTTGCTTTTGTTTTGAGATAAACATATAAACTGGTCAGGCTGGCTAATTCTTGCAGTGTTGTTAAAGGGACGAATGAGTTGTTTTCTTCCAAAATGAATCCATGTAATAGCTAATGAATATGTTGAGAAGACACATTCTGTTATAATAGCAGAAAAACATAAAGAATTTCCAATCACTTGTACATATATACATATGAATATCATTCCTCAGGCAACTAAAACGTACAGTGACAGTTCTTTATACTGTTTTTTCGTATCCTGCAACTTGAGTCTCATAGACAAGGCTCAGATTTTCCCCACATCATTTTCATTGGCTACAATATCCGAATAACAACACGATACACGCAGTTGTCATTTATTATATTGCAAAAACAAATTCAGGTCATTTTAAGGGGGGGAAAAATTACATGAAAAAAAAAACATAATTAAAGAAACTACTGAGAGGAGAAATCTAGGGCCATTTAAGTAAAGCAGAACACCTGACATACATTTACATTTTTCTTCTTATAAAGGTATTATCATTTATGATTACAAATATGTATCAAACTACAGAAAATGACACATGCTTGTTATTTCTTTTAAAAATAAATATGTAGATGTTTCTTTATAAGGTATGCATGAAACCTCTTACACAATTAGCAGACATGTAACATGGGTTCGTACTTACTACGAACCTCATGTGCATTCTCCCCCCCCCCCCCCCCTATACAGCACTAAATGTCTTTGTCTATTTTTCGTCTTCTTTCCTAGCAACCTCATGTGGCATATAGGTTATATTTATTAATAAGATGTAGATTATATAGCTTTTCATGTTTTGGGAAACACTCAAATGTCTGTATTTAAAATAAGGCACTTGATGAATTTCTGTTTCTTCAATTGACAGCATGAAGTACTATTAATGTTCAATGGAAAATATTAAACTGTATATCGGCTACAACTCTAGCATAATAAAATAGTCATATGTTGCTGCACATTACCCGATGTACCTTTCGTAGAAATAATGATCTGCTGGCAGTGGCTGCTCAGATAACACTTTTTCAAGACAACATTTCTAGGCTTTGCATACCTTCATTTTACCCCTCCATTCATACCCACAGTTTTGGGGGTTTCCATTGGTTTTGTCAAGGTTTATCATTTAAAGATTCCTCCAACTCCCTTCATACACTCTTACTAAGGAGTCCCCCCCCTCCCTCCTTCCCCCCAAAGATACTGCTATGCTGCAGGCTATTTACAAAAGACTTCAGCTGATGGAAAATTAGCACCATATTTACCTAGGAAAACATTTCACTAAAGGCATGTCATGTCATTATGGACTTTATGTTAGATAACCCTTGTGATGGTTTTTGTACCGGTTTTGCAGCAGGGAGACTTTATTAAATGCCTGCCTTTGAATGTATACTGTATGACAGGGCTCCATATATTTGGGTCAATAATAATCAACTTAATGGAATGCCCCAAAGGGGCTTGGAAGATGTGGGCTAATGATTTTAATGTGAAAAAAAAATAAAACACTGAGATTTTTCGGTTGGTACAACATAAAACCCAAACTGATGGGTTGGAACATATAAATCAGCCTGTCTGGGCTTTACCAGCCTCAACTCGACTTTCTTTCGTTACTTTGTTCTGTTTCTCAGTGGAGTTTTTTTTTTTAACACATCCGGTGAAAAGCATTTTAAAAGGAATCAGTCTGTTTTCTATTTTACAATATGTTCATTGTTCATCAAAACAAGTTTCAGTTGGTGATTATGGCTGGTTAGGGCTTCCTTTTTGGAAACCAGCAAGATTTGCAAATCAGAATCAATAGGCACAGTTTCAGGAGTCTGGGTGAGTGAAGGAAAGACATGTTATTGTCAAATCTCCACAAAATATGATAGTCCCTTTCAATTTCAATATATGCACTGTGATGGAGAATAATGTAATTTCGTTTAAAATATACTGCTTTCTCAACAGTGACACGTATGAAGAATACGAGAAATGTTAGCATTAAATGCAAGGTTCTAGCAAATCGTGGTGGTGGTTGATCTCTGTTGTTAGAGCGCCACCTAGTGAGAAAAAAAAAACCCCAGCTTCATTGTTTCTGAGAGAAAAACAAGTACAAATGTTTATTTTGAATTGATGATGGTTATTATGATTAAATATTATGATTATTATTACTTAAACCTTTCTATTCTTTTCCCCTTCTGAAATAGTTATTATTAATACAGATGATAATAATAAAAATAACAATAATAATATTGTGAAAACATAGTCCACAAAGCAGGGCTATGGGCGAGAAGCGTATAACAATATTACACAATATAATTACATTGACCCAAGTCGATACCTTTATAAACCAATGTGTAAACAGAACACATGAAAAGTTCCAAATTATCATGAAAACCTGCATTTTAAAAACCACTGAAGATATAATGATGGAATAGTTAGTTACTTATGTTTTGACTCCCACGTGATTATTCCTCGTTATGTTTTGACTCCTACCATTAATACATAAAACAAAGGGCATGGGAATAGATTTATTAAACTGTGAAAACGTGTATAAATAACATAGGCAAAGTGGAAAAATCTGCTTGAGCTACTTTTGCCAATATTGTGCCTTATGCTCTAACAAGATAGGAGAAAGGAAGAGGCACACAAATTGTAGTGGAATCAAATGATTTCAAATGTATTGATGCATCAGAGCTAACAATGGTAACGTTTCAGGACAACGTTACTACCTCCAGGTGTTTGGTCTGAGGAAGGGACTGCATGTCCTGAAACGTTACTATTGTTAGCTCTGATGCATCAATACATTTGAAATCATTTGATTCCACTACAATTTGTGTGCCTCTTCCTTTCTCCTATCTTGCTATTACTTTGGATCCAGCTTTGGGACGCCAGGATCAACGGAAGGTGAGCACCAAATGTAAACTCCTTGAATTTTTTTTTCTTTAAAACTGTGGTGTGCCATCTATAATCTCCTTTGTATTGCCTTATGCTCTAAGGCAGGGGGGCGCAAACTTTTTTCCCTGCGCCCCCCTGACGGCTGTCCCCTCGCTCCCGCGCCCCCCCCAACCCCAACTTACCCGCGCTCCGGCGTAATGACGTCACGTTGCCATAGCAACGTGACGTCACATGACCTCGCAGCGTCATTTTGACGCCGCGTTGCCATGGCGACGCCGGGAGGAAGCCGCCGGAGCCACGGGTAAGTATGGTTTACAGAGGCCCTGCAGCTCCCCCGGCACTTAATTTAAGTGCCTTCGGGAAGCGCGCGGGGCCTCTGTAAACCCCGCGCCCCCCGTCGGCAGTCTCGCGCCCCCCCTGGGGGTCGCGCCCCACAGATTGCGCACCGCTGCTCTAAGGCAGGGTGGGGGGGTTCTCAACTCGTCCTCAAGACCAACAATTCAGTTTTTAAGGTTATTCCTGTTTCAGCTCAGGTAGCTCAGTCAAAGATTGACATATACACCCACCTGGGCTGAAGCAAGGATATCCTGAAAACCTGACCTGGTGGGGGGGGTCTTGTGGACTGGAGTTGAGAACCCCTGCACTGAGCTAATATATTCATAACTTGCACAGACTATCACATGCATTAGAAAATGGGTTGTTTGCTAAATTTCTTAAGTTTCTGTATGCTGAGATAATGGGGAGAGACAAGGTGGGAGATCTGTCTGAGACATGAGTACATACCCACAAAGTATTATTATTATTATTATTTGCTTTGAGTGTCTGTACAAACTAATGAAATACCATGCGGATACACTAGATACACTACACACATGCAGTAACAAAACAATACATTTAAACATGCCACTAATAAGTTATAGTTTATTCTAGGAGTAACCAGTTTTAACATATTCCTATTAATGTGCATTTATCATGAATAAAAGAGAATAGTAAGAAACTAGCAACTAGTATGTTGTCATTATATGGAGCAGCAAAATATATAGTACTAAAAAGTCTCTATTCCACCATTCCAATATGTGTATACAAAAGGTTATGCTCAAGCTCCTGCAGTGTGCCTACATTCTCAATAAAACTTTGTTTTTCATCATCTGCCGTGTGGCAGCGTCACATGTAATAAACGTGATCATGCAGTTTTGTACATTTCAAGCAGGCCGCGCTTATAGTGCACGCGACGATAAAGGGTGACGTCACCTGTCGCCGCTAGCGAAAGTTGTAATTCACTTTGCGGCGACATTGCGGGCGACCAGGTCATTGATTGGTTCAGAGGCTGTCACATGTGGCGTCAGCCTCTGAAAAATCAAATTTGACCGGTTTCCAAATTTCACGTCACTGCCGTCGCTCCATCGCGTCACGCTTACTATAAGCGCACGCGACGGCGGCAATACATTTGTTTTCGGGCAACGTCGCATCACCGCCACTATAAGCACAGGGCTTATTCTATATGCCAAGCGGCTGATCGCGCTGTTTTCCACTGCTTTTTGCCCATATAGAGTCTGCCCCATTGTGCTAAGTTTTACTACAGGTTAAATGTAACATTCCCATATGCAAAAATGAATGCATGACATAATAATACAGTCTTTGTACCCTGTAACTCTTCTCTAACTCCTCCCATTTCAATCTGTACCACCTCCCTAAATTGTAAGCAACCTAGGGAGTGCTAAAGATAGGCAAACCACTTTGATACAAAGACACATAATTCAGGACAACATTGAGCTCAGGGCAAAATTGGACCAGTTAGTAGATAATGTGTAAAGCTCCTTAAAACTGCATTTAGGTATAAGAATCCTCCAAACAAGGTTTGTTTGTTTGCGTCTGCACCAGTTGTAATGCACTACAGTATATAGTAAAGCGTATCACATTTGATGTTGATCATTAGTGAGAGGAGTTTATGCCAAGTCAGCCATGGAGGAGAATTTGAACGTACTTACAATAGAAAAATATGAAGGATCCAGAATTTTAATAATACCTTATTATATAATATGTGCATGTGGTAACTCGTCCTATAAACTCTCCCTCAAATATCAAGCTGATGCTTGCCAGGCACCAAATGTGAAAATGATCTTTCTTGATACATTGACGCTGAGCGATGCATGTTTTAAATGCCTCTTTAGGCTTCAATTTTACTCCAAAAAGGTCCATTGTGTCCTTTTATGCATGGCTCCCACTGACCCAGATGCAGAAAGCTTCATTAAATCCGGGAGAATAACGTCGGGTTACTGAATTAGTAAAGGATGTTATTTTCCATGAGTTTAGCACGTCAGGTTAAGGCGTGTAATATAGTCCTCGCTGCTGTGCGTGCGGGCGCCGCCCCCGGTGTTGTGCGTGCACGTGGCATGTGCGTTTAGTCGCTAGTGGGCAAGCGGTGATGCACGCGGTAAGGGGGCGTGACTCTGATGTCACAGTGTTAGGCCGCGCTGTGATTTGTTCGCGGCGAGGCAGCAGCGCGAAAATACAATTTTATTGTATTTTCCCTGGTCTGTCGCACCACCACTCACGGCCACGTGCGCACGCGTATGAAGTACAGCAACTGCAGACTCATACCCTGCAATTATAATTGACGCACGCACGGTAGCGCATGCGTGAGGACTATATTACACGCCTAAACTAGTACTGCTTTGCGTTAGCTTCAAATAACATGGCTCACGTAATGCCTATCAAAGGAACATACCAGAGATATAAACAAATGTGGATATTCAACATATATTTAAATTACTCAATTTAGCATATATCCCAGGTGTATAGCACTTGGGACTATGAAGGAATAATCCATGTGGGTTATTTTTTAAAATGCATGTTTTATTTTTTATTACATAGGGTTGAAGCAGCGGATCTCCGGAGCTGAAACACATTCATTTCAGCTCTAAGGACCCCCTGCTTCCTGAGATACAGACCTCCGAAGGGGGTGCCGGCATTTCGGCAACGTTTAAAGCTCCTGTGTCACGTGGGCGAATAGGAAGTCGCACTGGATGACATCACGGCTTCCTATTGGCCCACCGTCTTTGAAACACTGCCAATAACATGAACCCCAGCTAGCGTGCCGGAGTGGCTACTGGCACCTCCTACGAAGCTAAATATCTCTGAAAGCAGGGGGTCTCTGGAGTTGAAATTAATGGTGTTCAGCACCGGTGACCCCCTGATTCAATCCTATGTAAACAAAATAAAAACGGAAAATGTCACGCTTATATTGCTGCTTTAACAAAGAAGAGTCTCTCACTCTCTGTCTCTCTCACCACACACACACACACACACACACACACACACACACACACACACACACACACACACACACACACACACACACACACACACACACACACACACACACACACACACACACACACACACACACTTCCACAATCATTTAATATAAAAAGGGATTTATTTTCATCACAGTACCACTACTTTAGGCCAGTATGTGAATGTGAAAATCCATGTAATTGCACTGAGATAGTACGCTCGCCGGGGCAGGGATTTCCTTTCCTATTGTCTGATTTTGTTTGATGCAGTTATTGCATTGTAATTCCCTGTACTGTATTGTCTCTTTTGAAAAGCGCTGAGTACACTGTGGGCACTATATAAATAAAGATGTTCATACAATAGAGGGGTTTAGTTATTTGATATATTATTATTACTGGTAAAATATAGCTGGCAATCTGTTCATGCATTCTCATACTACATTAGAAAAAGGTGTGCTGATCTTCGCATTGAACATGTTTCTGTGAGCTATATATATATATATATAGCATTTGAAATACATCACATTTTGTTATGTATTTTATATGTAATAGTAAACATTGAGTTCTGTTTGTTTGCACATTGCTATATTGCCATCTAGCATTGTTGCACATTTGGAAATACTAAGAGGACTCTTAGAGGAAATACTAAGAGGACTGTAGACGACTCTAACTTCTGGTAACAGTAGTAAGACATATTTATTATAAACAGAATATGGACAGATAAAAAAAAGAATGAGTACTGTGTTAAAAAAAAGCATGTATGTTAAAATAAACTATGTAGTACATTGATCCGTATATGAATGAAATAAATATATTGGAGAGTTGAAAAGATATTAGTTTTCAGTATTTACTAATAATCTTTATATGCTTACAAATGCTATTATAAGTCCTCGGAGCATGTTTAACTCTAATCCTCTTCCTATCCGAATGCTTACATCTGTGCAAATGTCTTTCACACCCCGATGACAAACTTAATACAGAACAAATGAAAGCAGTTCAAACTTAGGGTTCAATACAATACAGGGTTTTACTCTTCTTTTGTGTCTACTCCACACATCCTTCATGAAATTGGGCCTCTTGCAAGAGATAAACAGGATTATATAATATGACTCTACTTCTTTGCAAGCTGAAAATAAAAGGCACATTCTACATTGGAAGTTCAGGTTACACTTTCTCTGAAAGGTTTGGCAGTGGGATTCCTCATTCTTTTTCCTTTTTTCACCCTTCAAAACAACCCTATCTCAAACAAAATCCTTTTAGCAGCTTGACAGTTCTTCTAATATGAACAACCAGAGTTATTTTCCCTAAATCCGTCTACTTTTTCATGACTTACTCATGCCTCAATTTCGGGGGTGGGGTTTCTAGTCACACACAAGCAACACAAATAATACACGTACAATGACTTGGAGGAAATTGGTTTCAGCTTTATATATAAATACAAAATGTAACTAAAACTAAGAGTACCCATCTAAGTTGCTCCACTTATCAAAGCAAAGTCTGGGGGGATACCCCCCACCCCTCACCTGTTCCTCTATATGCCAACAGCTGCTCAGATGCACTATAACTGGAGGTTCACTCCATACCGGGTACCCAAGTCAAGCTTGATACCACCTTCCCCAAAACCAACTATTTGGAGGCACCACCCCACAAGGAACCAACTTTAATAGGGTGTCCAACAGCTCTAAGGCTAAGGCCCCACTGCCTCAGACCACTGCAGACAGGCGGCGCGTGTAGAGGCACTTGAAGCTATTTGCGGTCTATAAGGAGCATTTTTGCGAGGGGGGGGCATGGCAAAATGGGTCAGGGGGGGCGCGGCCATGACAGGGGGCATGGCCAAAATGGGTCGGGGGGGCGGCAATGTCTCTGCAGCTCCCCACCCCCCCACACCGGTCTCTGCAGCTCCCCGCAGCTCCCCGCCACCCCCACACTGGTCTCTGCAGCTCCCGGCAAACAGAGACATCTGGGAGGGGGGGGGGGGAAGGGAAGCCATGCACTGAGTTCCAGACTTCCCTCCTAGCCGCCTCCCTCCCGCAGCTCCGTACCTGCGTAAATAATTTTCCAGTGCAGATGACAACCTCCAAGGACCAAAATCTGTGCGATTTGAGGGTTCTGGGCACAAAAATTACATTTTAATAGAAGAAGTGCTGATTTGTAACAGGGAAACTTCCCTGAAGTCTATGAGGCTAAAAATCAGTGACACGGCCGCCTCACAGACTTCCCTCCTAGCCGCCTCCCTCCCGCAGCTCCATAGCTCCTTTCCTCCTCCCCTTCCTCCCTCCTCATTGGCTGACTGCTGCACCACGTGACGCGTCAGCGCTTCTGTTCACCAGAAGCTTGCAGCATCGGCCGACTGACACATCACAGCACGCAGTCAGCCCCGTAGGAAGGAGCCAGCGGGGACCTCCAGACTGGAGGAAAGAGTCTGGTGGCCCGCGACCGCGTGCGCCGCCAGCCGCAGCGGGTCCGCAGCCTAACATATTACTGCCAACAGCAAGGGCATTTAACCCCCTTTAACTGCCCTTGCAGCCGCCACCAAACAAAAAGCCTTTTCAAGAGATGATTACAAATTCAAGTTAAAGATATTGTTTCTGATATCCGATGTATGCACCCCATTCTCTCTGTAGACACCCATGTTTTTTCCCTCTAAATCCAAGTGCCTCAACGCCACACCCCCTAATTCAACTACAAACTCAGGCGTAGCCTTGTTAATTTTTCTTTGAGATCTTTCAATCACACTACCACTTCTAGTTCCATTCCACACAACTCGCAGAACTATTTCAGACCAGAATAACAAGGGATCCCCAAAATCTTCCAACACTTGCACTACCTCCCTCTGTATTAACCTCAAAGAAACGTACGGTGTGTAAAAAGTGATGAAAAAACCTCCACGACACAGTTTACAGCAAATAAAAATACCACTTATGAGCACATTCACATGTCTCACACAGGTGCACAAACCTACCTTTTGCCATTATCTATTAGCATATAATGCCCCTATCCTGCATTCCCAAAATAAACCTCACCAACTGATCTCTCGAACACTCACCACCTTGGGTCCCAACTAGCTTCGCTCTAACTCCCATTGCAACAAAACTCAACCACTCTCCCCATGCCCTTGCATAAACAGATCACGTCCCCCACCATCTCTGCTCCTGGAACCAGGTACCTGAACTCTACGAACTGAAAATGAGACAATACATCTGCAATCTTATTCTCCACCTGCTTTGCTCTGAACCAGATAATAGAAAATTGATACCCAACTTGCCGTAATTTTATTTTCCTGGGGAGTCCATCCATGATAGTGCTCTCCAAACGGTTAAGTTCCACCCTCCAGCTGAGATAGGGCAGAAATATTTACCTATGGGATGACCATAAATAGCCCCTTCTTTCCTCCCCAGGTAGTCTCATTACAAAAGCTGAAATATATAACTAGAAACATTAATATCATCTTCGACATAATAAGTTTCACGAGGGAAGTTTTGAGTACTGCCATAGATAGACTTTTCCAGAAATAAAATTACGGTAAGTTTGGTATCAATTTTCTATTTTCCTGGTTGTCCCCAATGAGGCTTCCCAAAGCAGTATTGAAATAAAGGGTGGGTCCTAGAATAAATCACCACACACCTTGTCATTTAAATAAAAAATTGTATTTAAGTGGTGACAATTGACTGAAGAACCTTCCTGCCAAAGCATATGTCTGCTCAGCCTGTACATCACAAGAATATAATTTAATAAATGTATTAGTTGAAGTCCATTCTGCTGCCCTGTATTAATCGGTGGGGGAATCTTCACCCTTGCTGCCCGGGACATGGTCACGTCTCTCATAGAATGGGCCTTCTCCAGCTCTGGAGCTGGAGTCCTATTGATACTATAGTCCTTTCTGATTGCCGTTACATCTAGTGACTTATTGTAGACCTTGAGGCTGCTTGCCCTCTTCTTTAGTCCCTTTGGAAGTATGAACAGCCTGTCTGACTTCCTAAATCCCTCTGTTCTGGAAAGGCTGACTTTTAAGCAACTCACTACATCTACGGTGTGAATAATCTTTGTCATTTCCAGGCTTTGGAAAATGAAGATAGAATTATGTCTTGATTGAGATGGAATTTAGAAACTACTTTAGGTAGAAAAGCTGAACCAACATCAAGACGATCTTATCTTGATGGACATTAAAAATGGTTTTCTTCATTGACAAAGCTTATATTTCACCAATCCTGCGTGCAGATGCCACCGCTATCAACAAAACTGTTTTCAACATTAGATCCGGGTCTGAAGCTTGAGAAAGGGCTCAAAAGAGGGCATAATACTAAAGGTAAATTCCACGCAGGCACTGGATCCCTATATTGTGGTTTGATCTCTTGAGAGTCTGAAATAAACTATTTATCAGATGTATCATGGCCAATAACTTCCCTAGCAATGCCGATAATGCTTTACACTTGTACCTTAAGCAGGCTAGTGCTGAGTCCCAGCTCAAGACCTTCTTGCAGAAACTCTAGAATCGTGAGAGTAGGTGGCTCATACTTTGGCATACACACTATAGATGGAAACACTGCCAAATCCCTATAGTATACTGTAGAGGTATTTCTTCCTTAACACCATCAAGGTTTGTACAACCTTGTGTGATAGCCCTTTGGGTCTTGATCAGTTTGCGCTTAAACTCTATGCTGTCATTGTCCAAGCCTTTGAACTGGGATGTTTGACTGGATCCTGGAATAGGAGGCCCTAAAACACTGGCAGTTGCCATGGTTTGTCCGCCAACACATGGATTATTTGTGGGAACCAGGCACTTGCATTTCCAATTCGGAAATATTGTAACCCGTTCTGCCTTGTCCCGTCTGATCCCTCTGAGAATCTTTGGTATCAGAGGAATTGGTGGGAATATGTATGCAAGACGGAATACCCATGGAAATGAGAGGGCATCAAACTTGGTAGCATCTGGGTGACACATTCTTGAATGGAAACTTTCTAGTTACCTGTGGTTGTCATGAGATCTATCTCTGGTCTCCGCATCTTCTTACTAATTGGTAGAAGTTTGTGCTGGCTAGAGACTACTCTCCTGGGTCTAAGATCTTCCGGCTGAGGAAGTCTACCATTAGATTCCCTTTTTCCTGTGATATGAATCGCTGTAAGGTCTTTTAAATGATGTTCTGCCCTGGTAAGAATTGAAAGTTTCTCCTGTAGGAGTACAGGACTTCTTGTTCCTCCTTGTTCCCTTATATAGGTCACTGTCGTACAGTTGTGACCATACATTCACGTTACATCCTTGTAGAAGGGCCTGATCGCCACCATTACCATTCTTAACTCTAAAATGTTTGCTGGCATTTTGTGACTTCCGATAGCCCAGGGCAGATGACCTATTTCGGTCTCGAGTTGGGCACACCAGCCTGTGCCACTTGTGTCAGTCGTAAGCATGAACCAGACCAGGTTGTTGTCACTTTCCCACTATTATAGTGATTCAGTTACGTTTTGCGGTAAGGAGATTAATTGGGCTAAGCTAGCTACTTGTCTGTGCCATTCGAGTAAGACTTTCTGTTGAATCGTTCTAATATGCTATCTGGCCCATTTTACCACTTGGATAGTTGCTGACAGGGTGCTTAACAGCCTCATGCATTGCAGAGCCTGCCACTGGTTGCTGGCTCTGGCTGATCTGATCATCTCCTTCAGAATTTCTCTTTTATGGTCTCCGCCTTCACTCCACTTATATATTAGATTTAGTGGGATATATTGTACCTTATTGTGGGTGCTGCTTCTGTCGATGATTTTTTCTCTTTAAATGTTTTTAACCTTTTGCATTGAGTTGTGTATGAATACATTTGCTTTGATACTTTTCACATACTCTTGAGCGCCCTTATATTTTGTGGGGGTTTCTTTTCCTTATCTGTTAGGTCAGGGCTGCACAACATACGGCCTGCGGGCCGCATGCGGCCAGCCAGGGCACCCCATGCGGCCCGCGATGGACCCCTTTCAACCCCCCCTTCTTTACACCCCCTTCTCTGGTAGGGAAAGGATGCGTTCCAGTAGGAGCGCACTCCAGCACTGTCTGTGCGCGCTCTCACCTAACCTCCTCCCTCCTCCAGCATGGGGACGCGCTCTAGCAGTGTAGCGCAACCCGGAACTTCCGGGTCTGCTGCTAGAGCGCGCATCCTTCGCGCTTCCCTGCCACCGCCAATGGGGTACGCGGGGCGCAGTCATCTGGGCGAGCCGGCCGCTGATTGGTCTCTTGGGTGCGTGACGCAGCGAAAGAGACAGACAGCGGGGAGGATGATCTCGCTGTCGCTGTCATCGTAGCCGGTTGTGTCTCGCGGCCTGGGTGGTTGGTGAAGCTTCAGCAGGAGCCGCAGCACAGAGGGAGCGCGAGGTGAGGGAGTACGTGCGCGAGGCTTAAGCAGGGGCTGCTGACATGGGAGGGGGGCTGAGGGGATGCTGACATGGGAGGGGGGCTGCGGGGATGCTGACATGGGAGGGTGCTGCTGACATGGTTGGGGAGCTGCTGACATGGTTGGGGAGCTGCTGACATGGGTGGGGGGCAGCTGACATGGGAGGGGTGTGGGGGGCTGCTGACATGGGAGGGGGGTGGGGAGCAGCTGACATGGGTGGGGGTCTGCTAACATGGGAGGGGGGTGGGGGGCTGCTGACATAGGTGGGGGGCTGCTGACATGGGAGGGGGATGAGGGGCTGCTGACATGAGTGGGGGGCTGCTGACATGGGAGTGGGGTGGGGGGCTGTTGACATGGGTGGGGGTCTGCTGACATGGGAGGGGGGTGGGGGGCTGCTGACATGGGTGGGGGCTGCTGACATGGGTGGGGGGCTGCTGACATGGGAGGGGGGTGGGGGGCTGCTGACATGGGAGGGGGGTGGGGGGCTGCTGACATGGGAGGGGGGCTGCTGACATGGGTGGGGGGCTGCTGACATGGGTCGGGGGCTGCTGATATTGGTGGGGGGCTGCTGACATGGGAGGGGGGTGGGGGGCTGCTGACATGGGTGGGTGGCTGCTGACATGGGAGGGGGGTGGGGGGCTGCTGACATGGGAGGGGGGCTGCTGACATGGGAAGGGGGTGGGGGGCTGCTGACATGGGATGGGAGCTGCTGAAATTGGAGGGGGGTGGGGGGCTGCTGACATGGGAGGGGGGCTGCTGACATGGGAGGGGGTGGGGGGCTGCTGACATGGGTGGGGGCTGCTGACATGGGATGGGGGTGGGGGGCTTCTGACATGGGTGGGAGGCTGCTGACATGGGAGGTGGTGGGGGGCTGCTGACATGTGAGCGGGTGGGGGGCTGCTGAAATGGGAGGGGGTGGGAGGATTCTGACATGGGTGGGGGCGGCTGACATGGGAGGGGGGTGGGGAGCTGCTGACATGGAATGGGCTGGGGGGCTACTGACATTTGGGGGGCTGCTGAAATGGAAGAGGCTGGGGGGCTGCTGAAATGGGCTGGGGGGCTTCTGCTATGGGCTGTGGGGCCCGACTCTGTTTTCCTTGTGAGGGGGAGAGTGATGTGAGTTGCAGTGGGGGTGGGGGGGAGAGTGGTGTGAGTTGCAGGGGGGAAGAGTGATGTGAGTTGCAGGGGGGGTGATGTGAGTTGCAGGGGGGGAAGAGTGATGTGAGTTGCAGGGGGGGGGTGATGTGAGTTGCAGGGGGGGGGGAGTGATGTGAGGTGCAGGGGGGGAGAGTTATGTGAGGTGCAGGGGGGGAGTGATGTGAGGTGCAGGGGAGGGAGTGATGTGAGGTACAGGGGGGTGGGATGTGTGTGGTGTGCAGGGGGTATTGTGTGTTTGATGTGGAGTGGGAGTATTATGTGTGTGGGTGAGGGGGAGAGATGGGGGTATGAGAGATAGATGGGGAGTATCGCAAAGGTTGATAGTGAGGGGTTCTGGGGGAGATATGAGGATGATAATGGATTGTGCTGGTGGTGATATGAGGATGATGATGAGGGTTGCTGGGGGAGATATCTGAGGATGATGGGAGGTGCTGGAGGAGAGATGATGATGATGATGATGATAGGTGCTGGAGGAGAAATGATGATGATGATGATGATGATGATGATGATGATGATGATGATGATGATGATGATTTTACCCGTGCGGCCCAATTTTTTTTTCGTTGAAGCAGTTCGGCCTTCTCATTTTACGAGTTGTGCAGGTCTGTGTTAGGTTCTCCCCTTTTTGACTTTCCCTTATGTAGAAAGGAAGAAAAAACTACTCTCCATTGAGTGTTGAATTGTACTCCCAAAAAGCTTTCTACTTGTATTCGAATATCGTCCAGGTAGTGGAATGTTTATATTCCCAACTTACTTAAGTTGGCGATAAGCGTTAACAACACCATTGTAAATGTTCTTGGTGAAGTAGCAAGGCCAAAGGGAAGCACCTTGAATTGATAGTGTGCTGCCCCTATCGCAAATGTTAGATACCTTCTGTGTCTGTAACATATGAGTGTATATGTAACATATGGGTATATGGAAGCAGGCATGTAGTATATTCCAGTAGTATGGGGAGTAGTACCGGCACGAACCGTGATGTCATTCAGAGTTGGAAGGCTACTTAATTAATATGGGCCTTAGTCTGTATCAAGCTGCCTGCTCCCCTCACAAAAACTCACCATTCTCCATCAAAGGCAAGTGTACCAAGTTGGCAGATTTTTTGAAGCATGAAAGAATATGACAGATTTTAAAAATATTTTTTATTATAATGCTCCATCAAGTAACTTCATTTCCGACGCCCACTATGAACACTCTCACTGTTTCACAAAACGCTAAATGAGTCAAAAATAACGCTAAGTACCTTAATATATGGGTGCATGTACAAGATGCTTTCAAATTGGCTTATTCTCTGAGCATTGTGAGGGCTGATCAGTCTGTTATCGGCAGAAATTCTACATCGACTTCAATAGGTAGTGTCGTCCGAAAACGGCCCGATCGACCACTTTGGCAGATATAGATTAAGCCCCAAAGAGTCAATTTCACAGCAAACCTTAATTGCTTAAGCTTGGTACATCCCCCTTGCAAAGTAAAAAGACAGATTGAAAATGTATGACAGATGAAGGGGATTATTTATATACTCCAAAGAACATCTAGGAGTGCATCCACACATATGTAATTATTATTGTCTTCGTAGCTGCTGGTAATTTGCATCAGAAACGGCACAGAAGAAATAACAAAGCATACCTGCTATTCCTTTGACATAAAAGTCTCAGTGCTGATGCATTAACCCGGAATGCTCCTTTATGTAATTATCTTTCCTGATAGAAACAAAAAGACTATGATTGTGCCCCTACACCAACAAGCATGACTGGTAACAAATATATCTAGTGCAGTCGAGGTAGGGGATGAGGAGCGCACTCACATCCAGGAATATATAAAAAGAGAAGACATACACATATAGTGCAACAGATTTTATGATGGAAAATAATATGGATAAATGAATAGCAATCTCACTCATGTTTCCCGTGAGCAATAAAGGCTTTTTGGTTATCTGGAGAGACCACCTCAGATACAGGTTTCAATGGTGTTGTCCGTCAGCATACAGTCATACAGAGAGATGGGGAAGGAGGATCCCATATGTTTAAAATGGAGGACACAGAAATAGTGCAATATTGCTTTATAAGATAAGAATACAAATAGAAAGTATACACTATGATGCCCACACCATGTTGTAGCATATTTGAGTCCTTTTGCGGGACCACGTCGGGATACCGATTCCTGAAAGAACATTGTTTTGTGTGGCCAGGCACATTACACATAAAACACATTGTATCCTCCATTTTCTACCCTCAGGTGTATTCTTCACCTTGACCTACTGGTATTGGAGGCACTATTTCCTCAATTCTTCATACCCGACGGGGAAGACTTTACACTCAGAACTTGCTTATGGCGTTATCTTTACACAGCACAGCGATCCTTTCATACCCTACGGGGCAGACTTTACACAGCAATTGCCAGCTGCAATTTTCACTTTCTTCAGAAAGAAATGTGGATTTTCTGCTTGGGTTCAGTACTTTAACATATCTTCAATTACTGACCTCTGGGTGCTATTGCATCGTCACTTCACACATTCTCTGTGTACGCTGTACGCTCAACTGGTCATACACAGTGGGACAGACTTTGCTTGCTTTTCACTTCAGTTGGGTGGCCATTTTAAATCCCATTTATTTTCAAACCCACAGTTTCCGCTGCTCAGTGCCTTTTAGACTGCCCGCATTCTCCACCAATTGTGATGCCCTCACCACGTTGTAGCATCTTTTAGTCCCAGATAAAGGCAGGAAACGTCGTACTTCTCTTACATGGGGTTTATTTACAGGGATTAAATCAAATGCTAACAGGCCCACCGTCCTTTTAAATCAAAACAACACATAAAAATAATACCTTTTCTCTTTAGGTAAAGCTAACTACACCATAGCTTTCGCCCTCACTAATTGCATGGCCAGCTGAGCTGGTTCTCAAAGCAAAAACATGACCTGGCATATGCAACAATGTAACACAGTCTCTGCATACAACAATAAAGTGTTTTTGCTTATCTGTCAGTCCTTTGGAGCAGACGTCACTGCTTCAGCACGGCTTTGCGTCCTTTCTTACTAGGGGAACTCAACCCCACCTTGAGCCCAGAGAAACTCCTCTGTAGGTCCTCTTTACCAGCTTCCACAGCTGGGGAGCACTTTCTATATCCCCCCCCCCCCCTTCTCTGGGGAAAACAGTCTCTCAGCATAGCAGCCTTTAGTCTGTCTTTTAAACCACTTCCTTGTTCACTCAGACCAGGCTGATTAACTCCATTATTTAGCAGCTGCTGCTGGCTTCTCTATGAGGAATTAACTCTCTGTGGACTGAAAAGCACACTTACTGCACTGTTCCGGCCCCTAGAGGACAGTGATGGTATCACAACACTCACAAACATAAAATGGATTCAGGCATTGGGACCACCCAGGGTCAGACAGTGGCAACAAGCAGCACCTCCTCCTTCTCTGGTACACCACCCGCCGTGGCCGTACACAAGTTTTGCATTTTGCAAGAAGGAACTTATTCTTTAGCAGGATGTCACCAAAGTTCACCAAGAGTATCCCAAATGTAGTGTAAGGTGCACCGCACAAAGAGCTGGTCATGTGGCAATAAAAATGTGATTTATTCAAGCTGCATTAAAAAACGGTGAAGGGTACAAAGCTCCTATGCGTTTCGTGCCGTGAGGTACTTTATCAAGGAGTTACCTGATACTAGAAATATACAAACAATTTATACACAAACCTGTACCACAAATTTGCGACAAAACGGTGACGTCATACCCATAATGCATTGTTTTCTAGTGTAGGCCAATCGCGCAAGCCTATCCATCAGTGAGAGCTGGAGCGCGATGCGCGTGATCATGACGCTCAGCAACCGCCCGATGCCTGGCAACGAGTGTTGCCGCCATCACAGTCCTGCGGCCGGAGTCTCCGCCCACCTCCATAACCGGTGTTATGCGCATGCGCGAGTGGCTAGACATGGATAATATACAGTGCACTAAGGAGACTGTTGCGGAGGGTAAGAGGAAGCGTTACAATCCACCCCCCAAGTACTGACGTGAGTGACGTCAGACACCGTGGTGTACAGAATGCAGTCCCGTCATGGGGCTCGGGAGTCCCCGCCCCTCACCCCCAATCAGACTCTCCCCATAGCGCAACTGTCAATAACAAAGCTCATAAAGGAATTCAATAATAGACACTACAATGATCTTGTATAGATGATAACTATGAGAATACATAGATGCTGGAATGATTGAAGGTCGATGCAAGCCTACGAGGGAAGATGACATCACAACATATATGCAGAGGCATCCAGCATCATTGGCACAATGTAATCTCTGCTTGGGCGAATACATCTGTTTTGACTTTAAACACAAAAGAAAACAGAAAAACAGACAACATATTAATAAAAATACTTATCATGGTACAAAGTAATTGTGCTGTGTTGTAGTGAATATAAAGCGCTAACTCTACTAGTGTTCACTATCAATGTACAGTGAATAATTCTTAGATCTATTGATAATAAAATTTACATATAATCAACATAAAAAATTGTGCACACGTGATAAATTCGTGAATATATATATAAAAGGTGTATAAAAAAACCCTGCTCGACCCAGCTGGTTAGGGACTGGTTCTGCTTGTCCCTCAGGTTGTGCAAATTCATACGTGATCCAGGGGGAGCATGGGAGAAAAATGAAAATATAAAAGAAACACAATATAAGTGCAGACAGTTTGATACTGAGTGGGTTAGAGTGATCATGTAGCTTGGCTCATAAGTGTTGCCTACTCACAAGATTCAAATAGAACACGGGCAATTTGACACAATGGTCTCAGTGGACTGGATTTGTAGATTCTAGATAAGGTGCAGACTTCACTCTCAGCAGGACAGCATATGTGTGGAGGGAAAAAGAGTATACATAGTGCAGACCAGTAATGTAAAAGGGTTTGACTTTATGAAACTTTAAAATGCACACTTACAATAAAAACAATATATTCAGGCATGTATCACAATGATTGTGATGGAAGAGGGTGGACTGTAGATCTTAGGGCTCACCCGCCACCTTTGATGCGCATACGATGCGTGGGAAACTGTTCCGCTGGATGATCCCTCTCAGTCCCTTCCCGGGTACTCAGATGTTGGAGACTCCAATCTCCCAGCTGTGCGTTGGTTGCGGTGTATCCCTTCTGAAGCGCGCCGTCTGATCGCGTTCTGTGGACTCCGGTACGTCACTTCCGGTGCAGTCCCGATACGTCACTTCCGGCAGTGGGCTCCCGATCTTCGTCCCTGCTCCTCTCTCCCAGTAGGCGGATACCACTCTACGCGTTTCGCCAAAGAGTGCGTGGCTTCGTCAGGAGTGTACCGCCCCCTACTAGTCTACATCCTTATATAGCGCATATAATAGAATTTAATTAAAAACATCTGTTACTACACGGTCTGCACTTGTCACTAACGAGGAATCCATCAGTATACATAAGGGAGCATTCAGCCGGTTTTTAAAGGGGATGATTAGGAGGTGATGAAGTGGATATTTGTTAATATTTATTTGTATATGAAAAATACATATATAAGTGAAGGAGGATTATGTGGGGTCTTTAAGTTAGTGATGGGAGTCTTAATCACTTGATGAAAAAACAGGAGGTATAATAATGGTTTTATAATAATAAAACCAAATAAACAAATACCCTCCCCTAATATAGGTGACTCATATGATGTTTGTATCTTCTTAAATGTTAGGCTCATGTCAGGATGTATTATTTGTCAATAAAAACATGAGACTATATATCCATTATACGCATCCAGCTAAAGATATCAAACAGAAGTGGCTTAATTATGGACGTGGAATCTATTCATTAAGTTACAATAATTAATGTAAATACCTATGTATATTTATCCATATACCAATACTATACTGTCTGCACCCATCCAAAAAAAATGGAAAGGTGCAGTAATATTGTAAGATATGTATTAAGCATTATTGAGCTATAATATCAAAATCTAAAATAAATTATTGTTCATATTTGTATACATGCTAGAGGTGCTCACATATGTGACTTGTGCGAGCATATCTGACCTAATATATGTTACTAGAATATGGAATTTGATAATGGTTCTCAAATATGCAACCTCAAAGCAGAGGGAGGAGAAAAAAGGGGCCAAGGAGAAGAAGCAAAGGAATAGAGGTAATAGTAACAGATATTGTGGAGATGGTATAAAGAACAACATAGGAGGCATGTGGATAGAAGCTCATATGGAGATTATCTCTTAATTAGGAAGAAGTGTATTCCTAGCCACTTTTTTTACCTCCTCTAGAGTAGACATTAAGGCATCACGATTATAGCCTCTTTCCACAAAGCGAGACATCAGCTTCTCAGACTGATTGAGGAAACTGCTCATGGTGGAGCAGTTCCTCCTCAGCCTGAGGAACTGACCTTTGGGTATCCCTGTAATCATAGACCGTGGATGGCAGCTGTCCGCTCTTAAAAATGTGTTTCTTGAATTTGTTTTTTGAAACACATCTGTTTGAATTTTTAGATCAGTATCTATATATAAAAGAAGGTCCAGGTAGCTGATGTGATGTAAATTGAAATTAAACGTGAATTTTATATCAAACGTGTTGTTATTGACATAATCAAAAATAAATATAAAGTGTCAACATCACCGTGCCAAATAATTATTAAATCATCTATAAACCTTTTGTAAAAAAGGATATTGTGCCTATAAATGTTGGAATTGCTAAAAATAGTTTCGTTTTCCCACCACCCCATAAATAGATTGGCATAGGAGGGGGGGAAAACTTGTCCCCATTGCCGTACCCCGAAGCTGATGTCTCGCTTTGTGGAAAGAGGCTATAATCATGATGCCTTAATGTCTACTCTTGAGGAGGTAAAAAAAAGTGGATAGAAATACACTTCTTCCTAATTATGTACCTCCTCCACAATGTGGGAACAATGCAAGTGGTTTTGTGTCTAAATGGAACAAAAAACGGTCTTTTAGACCTCAAGGGATAAATATAATCAATAACGATGGGGAAGACAGAAGTGGTCCACTATTCATTACACAATACAATAAAGCTAGTGGTCAAGTAAGGAAAATCTTGCAAAAGCATTGGGGACTATTGAGTATGGATCCTGTATTAAGAGAGTTGACTAGGGATGGTCCAAAAGTAGTATATCGGAAAGCCAAAACTCTAGCAAATGTGTATAGGAACCAAGTCCAAAAAACGGTGCTCAATAGTACAATATATTGTAATAAAGTCTTGTATGATAAAGTTGTCAGGTTCTAGATTAACCTATAACACAATCTTGTGAGACTCTAGACCTGATGCATATTAACTCCTATAGGGATTGAATAATGAGACAGTCCATTATGTGGTCTGAAACAAATGTCTGGTTGTTGACAATGAATCCTCTGTGAATGTACCACTGGGAAAGTTACCCTGGAGTAGCACCTGTATATAGGTCTCAGTTCCCCCAATCATAAAAGAGAGAAAGGTGAGTACTCACATATGTTGCAGTCCATCCGTTGCGTGCATCACGCGAGTAAGCAACAGAGAAGTATATCCATGGGGAGCAAGAGCGGAGCACAGCTGTGAACAAACAAGGGGCTACACACCAGCAAGGTTGAAATTAAAAGTACCTTTTATCCGTGGTACACGTGGTGACATGCAGGTAAACACTCTGACGCGTTTCAGGCCAAAGCCCTTTATCAAATGCGCCAGAGTGTTTACCTGCGTGTCACCACGTGTACCATGGATTAAAGGTACTTTTAATTTTAACCTTGCTGGTGTGTAGTCCCTTGTTTGTTCACAACTGTGCTCCGCTCTAGCTCCCCATGGACATACTTCTCCAAAACTCTAGCAACATATGTCTCCCCCAGTGTTATATCCACATCAATGGGTAAAAGAGAGACATTTGTAACAAGAGGCTCATATAGATGCAGCAAATGTAACATGTGTAGATTCATGAGTCCATCCAACTATGTCGCATCCCACAATCCAAGCAAGAAGCATAGAATCAACGCCTTCATCAATTGCGACACCACTCACGTGGTGTATATGATTACATGTGGTTGTGGGATGCGATATGTTGGAAGAACCATGCGACCATTAAAAGTCAGGATGCAAGAACACTACAGACTAATTAGGAAGAAAGATCTTCAACATCCTGTCTCAAAACATTTTACTGGTTGTGAAAGGGGAGGACCAGATAACTTCACTTTTGTAGGGGTAGAAAAAATTATTTAAAACGAAAGAGGAGGTAATATAATCAACACAATTGATCGTAGGGAATCTTTCTGGATCTTTACCCTGAAAACACGGGTACCGGATGGAGTCAATGTGGATTGGAGCCTTAGTCATTTTTTGAGATAATCTCCATATGAGCTTCTATCCACATGCCTTCTGTGTTGTTTTTTATACCATCTCCACAATGTCTGTTACTATGACCTCTATTCCTTTGCTTCTTCTCCTTGCCCCCTTTTTTCTCCTCCCTCTGCTTTGAGGTTGCATATTTGAGAACCATTATCAAATTCCATATTCTAGTAACATATATTAGGTCAGATATGCTCGCACAAGTCACATATGTGAGCACCTCTAGCATGTATACAAATATGAACAATAATTTCTTTTAGTTTTTTATATTATAGCTCAATAATGCTTAATACATATCTTACAATATTACTGCACCTTTCCATTTTTTTTGGATGGGTGCAGACAGTATAGTATTGGAATATGGATAAATATGCATAGGTATTTACATTAATTATTGTAACTTAATGAATAGATTTCACGTCCATAATTAAGCCACTTCTGTTTGATATCTTTAGCTGGATGCGTATAATGGATATATAGGGCCTCATGCAGAGAGCAGCGGTAATGTGAATAGCGGCATTTATTGGAGAGAAATGCCTGTAGAACTGCAGGTACTGGCGAGTTTCAAAAAAAGCGCCATTTTTTTTTTTTTTGTGTTTCTCGCCGAGCTACCGGCGGGAACCTAAATTTCCCCTGTTCTAAAAATATCCCTATTCAGAAAGGCACGATCGCCATCTAGTGGCTGATCGCGCCAATAACATGGAGAGAAAATCTCAATTTACCTCCGCCAAAAAAAGTTGGCAGGAGGCTGGCCAGAGGGAGAAGAAAAAAAAAACGCGATTTTTTTCCCAACAGTTTCAACAGCGCTCATAGCGCTGGTTGAAACTCTCCATATGCAGAAAGGCAGTTTTATGCCCTTTCTGCATATGGAGAAAAAAAACTCTCCAATAAAGCTAAATTTTTTTGAACTCTCCAATTTAATCTAGCGCTGCTCTCTGCATGAGGCCCATAGTCTCATGTTTTTATTGACAAATAATACATCCTGACATGAGCCTAACATTTAAGAAGATACAAACATCATATGAGTCACCTATATTAGGGGAGGGTATTTGTTTATTTGGTTTTATTATTTTTTTGTGTACACAATTACTTTGTACCATGATAAGTATTTTTATTAATATGTTGTCTGTTTTTCTGTTTTCTTTTGTGTTTAAAGTCAATACAGGAAATGGGAAGGAGCGCACAATCCGACGGGAGCAAGGAGAGGACCCAATTCAAAAAATATAAACTTTATTATGTCATAGACCTAAAATCCAATGCGTTTCGAACGCTGGTGCGTTCTTTATCAAGGATAACATACAGTGTTTGAATTGGGTCCTCTCCTTGCTCCCGTCGGATCGTGCACTCCTTCCCATTTCCTGTATTTACTACTACTGGAAGCTGCACATCCTGCCAGCCATAAACTGAGGAACTGTGAGTACATTATTGCTACAGGGGTACTTCCAATGAGACTGATCGTAGGGGGGTCATTCCTACCCATTACCTGTCTTCAGGAGGTTTTTTAACCCAATATTGCTAGCTAATACTTCAACTCATCATTATTGTTTGTGGATTATCCTTGGATACTGGCACTGGCTACCATTGGTTATTATACCTTGCATTTGAGCGCTTCTTCATCTCTATCTAAGTGTTTAAAGTCAAAACAGGTGTATTTGCTCCAGCAGAGATTACATTGTACCGCTTCCTCTTACCCTCCGCAACATTCTCCATAGTGCACTGTATATTATCCATGTCTAGCCACTCGCGCGTGCGCATAACATCGGTTATGGAGGTGGGCGGAGACTCCGGCAGCCGGACTGTGATGGCGGCGACACTCGTTGCTAGGCATCGGACGGCCGCCGAGCGTCATGATCACGCGCATCGCGCTCCAGCTCTGACTGATTGATGGGCCTACGCTGGAAAACAATGCCTTATGGGTATGACGTCACCGTTTTGGCGCGAATTTGTGGTACATGTTTGTGTATCAATTGTTTGTATATTTCTAGTATCAGGTAACTCCTTGACAAAGTGCCTCACGGCACGAAATGCGTAGATGCTTTGTACCCTCCACCGTTTTTTAATACAGCTTGAATAAATCACATTTTTATTGCCACATGACCAGCTCTTTGTGCGGTGCACCATACACTACATTTGGGATACTCTTGGACTTTGGACATGGTTGCACGCTCGAGGGGAACAACAGTGAGTATTTTCATGCTTTTCATATGTTACCCGAATGAGAGGGAGAAGTGATGATACTTTCACTGGATATCTCCAGGGAACAGTGCATTATTATATGCGGAGTTGGAATTGGAATTGTACCTGAGTTATTATTATTCCCCTGTATGGTTACCTTTATATACATGAACTGAAAAATGTAAAGGGACCAAGTATTTGAGTTCCTACAGAACCTTTATAAAGTACACCAAGAACCTGAAAGTCCCTTTATAGTATGTGCAGTCCACCCTACGCGTTTCTCTCGAAATCGGAGCTTCCTCAGCGGATTTCATATCTCGTTCCTCCTTTTATACATTTAATTTTCAAATTCCCCGCCGATAACGGACAGGGGCATGACGTCATCTCGTTGGCCGACGTTGCTGGTGTATCAGCGCGTGATGCATGCCAGTGACGTCCCCGCGCAAGCTCCGTCATGCTTTCTAATGATGTCACGATGAGCCGCGCATGATCACACGGGGATATGGCAAAGCTGTGGTATAACTCAGCGCAATGTGGGTCATCGATGTCATCACACATGCACCGATGTGTGCGTTACTGACATCATCGCGCACCGCGCATGCTCACACCAGAGCCATGGCAGCAAAAAAATTTATACAGGCACAGAAATCAGCAAAGGGCTAAATGACTGCCTACAAAGTATACAGGTATAAAGTATGTGCCAAAGTATTCTATACACATCTCAATTCATATTATAAAAAGAATTCGGAAGAAACACATTTAAAAAGCCACACATATTGTATAAAATTGATAAAGGATGAAACGATTGTGGTTAAATAGTGTAATATATCTTGGTAAATGGGGAGACAAAATTAGGAAATGCAGATATATATCTTAGATAAGTGAATGGTAGAAAAGATGAAGTGCCCAGAGCACTACTTGCCAAAGAAACTGGTGGACCAAGGACCAAAATTAAAGATTTATTGTATTAAAAACATAGACAAACGATCCTGCAGGTCCTCTGATGCGTTTCACGCACTAGGCGCTTTATCAAAGCGTTGCATATTGCTTATAAAGCCTGATCAAAATTAAAACATTTGCACATGATGCTATTAGCGGGCCGTTAGAGAATATTAAACATACAGTTGCGTGATAGCATTGAACAAGAATATAAAATGTAAAGTATATATGAGTGCACCTATATACATTGCCTTATAAAAAATCAGTAAGTGCCATAAATGCCATAATCCATATTTTGAACAGTAATAGATGCACAATATTAATGATTGATTAATAGATAGGTTGGACTTGCAAAAAAGAGAGAATCATATATCGTAAAGTAGTGAAAAATATACTTGATGGTTGTTAACAAACGACCATCAGCTAAAAACAATTATTAAACTAATTGTGAATGAATGTATAGAGAGACACCAACAGAATGTTGTATGATGAGTGGAAGGTGGAGGGAAAAGGAAAAGGAGGGGTCAGACAGGGGAAGAGAAACGGAAAAGGTGATAGGTGAGTGACAGGAGTGAGTGGGATGGGTGGTGGGAGTTGTAGGGGGGAAAGGGGAGTGAGGGAAAATAAGGGATGAGTGTGAAAAGGGAAAGGGGAAGGAGGGGGAGGACTGGGGAAAAAAATTACTAGTGCAATACAATATGAATCATGGAATGATGGTATAACAAATAATTATATGTATCAAAGTATATTTTGTGATTGAGTGCCATTTGATACTAATACCATCAGGAACCAGTTAGTGAATATGTAGAAAGACATCGTTCAGGTAAAAGAAAAACAACAGTGGGAGTGTGAGTTTCATACCAGGGTACTGGTGTCCAGACACTCATTCAAACCAGCCGTACTCAATGTACCCAAAGTGTATATCCAAAAGGACTCCCTTCTGCGCAGGGTCCGGAACCTATCGCCTCCCAAAATGGATGAAGGGATCTGTTCGAGACCCATTACAGTCAAGAGTCCTGGGTTATGGTCATGGTGGTTGAAGAAGTGTCTGGACACACTATGTGTGGTCAGACCTCTGGCAATACTCTTCCTGTGTTCCAGAAATCTAACAATGTTAATGTTAAATCTAACAACATCTAGACTCGGGATCGTAGGAGGTTTCGGCAGATACCTCGGGATGTCATCAGCCTCCGACTCACTGACGGCGGTCACCTCCGCAGGTTCCTCTCTCTTGGAGCAGCTTAACAGAGCAGCAGTAGACCGCACCTCACAGTATGGTGGTGGGACGTCTCTGAGGGGCTCAGACGGCTGGCTACTTGGCGTAGGTATCACGCCGGACACGATAAGGGACAGCTCCGGGGGTGGGGTGGCATCAGCATATTCTGGAAGGCTCTCACCCAGGCTGTGGGCCCAGGAGGGAACCATCTTTCTGGCCCCAATGCCTCATGGAGGGTAGCTCCATACTCATCTCGGACTCGGGATAAGTTGACACGACTTGCAGGTCAGGATAAAATAATTTGTAGGCCATAGCAATATAGTGGCGAGCAGCATCGTCCACAGAACCCTGAGCCAATAGCGACAGCTTGCATACCAGGGTGTATAAAGTGCGCAGCTCCGTAGTGCTCATGGCAGGATCAGGCCATTGGGTCGCTTCTGGCCTAGTCCTGAGATAGGGTACTCACAAACCTGGCAACTCCCCATCATCTGGAGCTGTCCGTCTGGATAGTCGCACAGCTGGCAAACTCCTAGTAGGAGGGTCTCCTGTGAGTTCTTGATTACCAGGACTCCTCCAGTCACCTCATAGATTTAGCCACGGTATTCCATGATGGAGCAAGTGAAGCAGCTTGGCATGCACAACTGGTGTGGTTGAAGTACAAGCGTATCTGGCTCCTCATATCCTGTTTGCTCCATTAGGGCACACCCAGCTCCCCCCTGGTGAATAGTATAGTCCAATCAGGAGCAAGAAAGGAGGAGTGGTTTCGGAAGTTCGCACTGTTTCTTGCAAACAGTAATCCAGCAAAAGCTTGCAACTGGATGCAACTTTTGCAAAACAGCACGCGGCTTCCCTGTTAGCAGCGGGAGCCGCCATTTTTAGGTAGTCAGAGTCCAGCAACACGCAGATTCCCTGGTGTTGGCGGGAACCGCCATTTTAGAACAAAGTACATGCGTAACTCCTCTGTTTTCTTCAGGAGCCACACACGATAAAACATCTTTTCTTGTGCAATTATATGAGTACCACGCGCCCTGGGGAAAGCATCAGGGAACGCCTCATTCTTTTCTGCAATGGTTCATCATTGCATGGGTGCACAGGGGTCCCTGGTGACGCCTCAGAGACCTTGTCCACTTGCTGCTTATTTTCTGGTTACAGGAGGGTAACCACTCCTACCTGGGGAAGCCTCAGGTAGTCGCCCCAACTGCAGTGCCTGGACAATGGGCAGCCAGCTCCCTGGTGTCGCCTCAGAGAACGGCTCCCTATTTTCTTCATGGAATTCTGATATGTCGGGTACCCACGCCTCCCTGGTGAAGCCTCAGGTAGTTGCCCCAAATCATATTTTTAGGAGTGAATGAGGGTGTCCACGCTCCCTGGCACAAAGCCCAGGGGGTCGCTCCAACATATTTTCTTTGGTAAGGGCCTGGGTAACCCCCTTCCTGGTGTAGCCTCAAGGAGAGATCCCCCCTTCCTTTCTTTCTCCGTGAGGGAAGCATGAAACAGTCTCTGTTGCACACATAATAAGTCCATAATCCTGCTGCTGCAAAAACCTGTCCAGTGAGCAGTTCACTATCTCAGCAGCACCTCCAAATGTAGCCCTTGAACCCCCCCCCCCCCCTTAAGTGAGATTGGGGTGTGTAACAGAGACTTATCCCTGTTAAAGAAACGTGCCTCTAATCCAGCGGTGTGCTGGTTAATTGCACACCAGCAATTAGTCAGACTCCACCTGGCTGATTAAGACTCTTAGATGTCAGAAGTGGGGTGAGAGGTGGCCCTTGAAGTTCAAAGGGGCCCCGGAGACTGTCTGTAAAAATGTTTGTGCTTTTGCCTGCATACAGTTCCTGCAAACAGTCTGAGCAACAAAACCAAAAGAATCACATGCAGCAGTGAATAGAATTAAAGGGCTACACATCCAGGCAGGAAAGCTACACTGCACTGAAGAAAGCCACAAACACAGTTGGACTGGGAGGATTGCGACAGACGGTGACCCACACAAGGGTCTGATGCTGTGACCAGAGTCTACCCCCCACTGGTGAAAGAAAAAAAAACCTGGGAATTTAAAATGGCCGCCCAGCTGAAGTCAAATTCAGACTCTGCAAGAATGGGGAAGAAAATGTGTTCCTGGTGTAAAGATCCCAGCCAGACGGAGCAGTGTCCCTTCAGGCCTTATTCAGAAGGTGAGGATGGCCCCTACGTGGCCCTAGAAAAAGGAGAGCAGTCAGAGGACTATTTTTTTCAACAAGTCAAGGAACTGCAGCAGCAAGCAGTGCGCTGTAGACACAAGGAAGGTACAGAAGTTTTACTTAGCATGTGCACATCTAGTATCACTGATGAGAAAGAATGTGTGCACAGTACTGCTGATGTTTTAAACTTACCAAAGGAAAGAAAAAGTCTACAGAGATGCCTGTGAGAGCTACGAACTCTACAAGCAAAGTCTGCCCACCTGTAGGACTACCACAATTTGGGGTTCTAATGAATACAGTGAGGACAAGATGTGGCGTTCCTGTAATGAACCCAACCCTACGGAAAAGGGGCCCTTCTGGTCCGATAAGGAGGAAGACAACTCTTATGGGGAACCCGAACCGAATCACAACCACAAAACACCCCAAGAATGGTGGGGGTGCCTGAACTCAGTACAAACCGAAAAAAACGCTCTTTATGATGATGAATGTTATCGGCAAGAGCAAGAGTGGGAGCTGCAGATCACTGAATATTCCTGTCTGCTAATGCAACTGCAAGAAAAGCCTGGCGTATACAGTGAAGCTGCTGAAATTTCAAATAAAGACGGAGACCCCAGTATCCCTGATGGGACAGAGTTATCCAAAACAAAAAGGCGGAAAAAGAAAAAGAAAAGCGGTTCTTCACTTACCGTGGAAGGAACAGACACGTCCGCAGATTCCGCGGAAAAAAGGGGGACCGAGATGCCCTGCAGCCTAGAGAAAATGGAGGATTCGTCAAGCGGATGACAGAATATCAGAGGGACCAAGGCAGAAGTCGTGTAACCCAAAGAAGTGTCTGTTCGGGGTCAACAGTGAGGAACCCTCAACCAACCATCCCAGGGAAGCGGAGCCGGAATAAGTGAGTAACGATCCCTTGACCAGTCCTGAAGATGCCAGGCATAACTGTGATCTGCTCCGTGAACAATTGAAAATGGAGAGAGAAAATAATGCTGAGCTACAGAAGACGGTGCTCGCAATTTACTCGGCGGCCAAGACTGAGCTAGCCACTGCAAACACTACTAATGCCACCATTGTGGAAAAACAGATTCAATCTGATAGAATGATTGCTAATCTGAAGCAGAAGTATGAGGAGGCACTGAAAGAGATTACAGTCTTTCAGCAAGAGGTTCGCAAGTGCCATAAAGAGGTGGAAGTCTCTCAGAATGAGGTTCACACTACTCATAGAACTGAATGCCTCACACCAGGAGGTCATCAGTGTCCGGACAGAGGTGGACATATCCCAGAAGGAGGTTCATACTTTCCGCATAGCACTGGATGCCTCACACTAGGAGATCAGCAGTTGCCGCACAGAACTGGAAGTTTCCAGAAAGGAACTTCACAGACTCGCTGAGGAGCTGGACATCTCTCAAAAAACTATCCTCAGTCTTAATATAGATCTCAAAGTCTCTCAGAAGGAGCTTCAGAACCTCAACCTAGAGATGGAAGTCTCACGCCAGGAGACCGGGAATCTCAAATCAGAAGTGCATAAATGGAAGGAGGACTACAAGGAGGCCCTGAATATTACAGAGACTGCAAAAAGAGAAAATTTAAGACTGAAAGAAGACAAATCTGATTTTACAGACCAAGTCAATGAAAAGAATGAAAAGCTGGACGAGCTTGAAAAAATAAAGAAACGTTTGTAAGATGAAAAGTTTGAAGCAGAGCACCGACTGCAGAACCAACTGCAAGGTCTGCGTACACACCTCCAGAATGCAGAGGAGACGCAGCGAACATCTGATTTCCCAGTGTGTCCCCGCAAAGCAGCATGAGAAACTGAAGGCTACCCTGACCATCACCAAAGCATCGCTAGAGGCCAAGCTTACAGGCCAGGTGATTTTGTACAAGAGGGAGCACAAGAAGGTCCAGAAACTAAGACATGTATCTGCGACCCGAGCAAAGAAATTCACAGTGCTTCACAATATAATGAAAGATATGTGGATGCAAACTCAGAGAAAGCACAGGGATGAGATAAAGACCCTGAGAGGAGAATTGCAACATGCACTCAAGAAACAGAGTGAGGCTCTGCTGACCAGTAAAGTACAGGTGTCTCCACTACAAAAAAAGGTATTGGCCCTAACCAAGCGTTGGTATACCTCAGCAACTAAAGCCCATGAAGACAAGGGTACAGTGGAAGCTGGGGAACCCACTCAACTGAAAAACAAGACGGCAAAGTTTGAACCACCTGAGCAAGCACTAGCTAATCCTTCAGCTGCCCAGCAGGCAACAAACAAAGGTTTGAGTGCAGAATAAAAACCAGAAGAATCCATATCTGATGAAGCTGAAAAGATAGGACGTTCTCTGGAACTAGATGTGAAATAACAACTCAATTCGAAAGAAGCTAAATTGGCAAATGCATTGGGTGGAAAAAGTAAGTCGATGGAGGCTTTGCAAGACCTGAGCAAGGGTTGTATGGAATGGACATTTAGGGCTAAATTGGAGTCCATGGAAAAAGTCCTCCTCGATCGATTGAGGAGTGCTGACCTCAAGCACCTTCGGGAGGAGACATTAATAACCTGGAGAAAGAGTTCCAATCTCCGTGAGACTGAGGGTTCTCTTCCTCCATCACCCACCCTCATTCGAGCCGCAGAGAGATCTCGAATGGGAGTGGAAGGATGGGCTTCCCGAGCTTCCCACAAACAGGGGAGGTATGTAACAGAGACTTATCCCTGTTAAAAAACATGCCTCTAATCCAACGGTGTGCTGGTTAATTGCACACCAGCAATTAGTCAGACTCCGCCTGCTGATTAAGACTCTTAGAAAAAGCCTGTTCCCAGAAACAGGAAGGAGATTTTTCTCAGTACACACGGGTGCTGACAAGAGGAAAGAGGTCTTGAGCAGAAATGCTCTGCTGAGATCAAGACACCCAGAGACTTATATTCCTGGACACAGGGGCCCCAGGAACCTACCAGAGACTGACATGAAGGGCCACCTCCTTTAAGGTATCGCTTGAGACTTTGGGGAATAGGGTGGTAATGGGATTATGCCTCCAACCCTGCAGAAAGGGACTGGGGAAGTAAGTTAGCCCTTACACAGGCATAGGTGTTTGTTGTTTTTGTTTATTTCTGTTTGCTGTGCTATTTAAAGGAACAGGCAATAAAGCCTTATTTTAATTTCACCTTAAAAATGGTCTCCATTGGGTACCTCTGAACACGTCTCTTACAGGGTGGATCTGCTTTTCTAGATACTTCTCTAGGTGTTGTGCTGTACCTGTTGGTAAACAGGAGGGCTGAGTGCTCCACGATGTTGTGGGGAGAAACAGGACAGGGTTGCAGATTACCTTAGATCTTCCTCTGTGCAGCACCTCCAGTCAGTATGGGTTCTTGGTATGAAAGGAGAATCCATACTGATACCTTTATTCTTCATATGGGACATTGACTCACACAGGTTCTGATACAACTGAATCTTTATTGCATGCAGATGTTACAGCAGATCAGATGCATCCTTTTCTGCCTTTCCCTACTTGCAAGGCCATGGTTATGGCTTGAGGCCCAGATCATACCTTATGGACTCCTCCTCTGCCTCCTAGTGAGACAGAGGGCAGATGTATTCACTACACAGGGGAGGATAGAGAGACCAAGAATTTAGGAAAGTGCCACAATTTTAGAACCTGGGGTGTGATTGTAATCCTGCTCATTAACAGAGCAGGTTGAATACTCATTGGTCATCATACATTACAGATGAACCAATTAGTATCCTTCCCTCAGGCTGGCACTCTCTGGCTGTTGCTAAGGCCCGCCCTTGGATACTGCGGATACATCCAAGGCTTCAAAAGCACACAGGCCTTGTTGAAGCAATTAACCCCTCCACTGCCTGCACCTAACAGGACTTACACTGGAAAAGTCCAGGAAAAGAAGTAGCGGCCGGAGGCTAGGCTACATATATATATATAGAACACAACGAACAGCAGGCACTCCACTAGAAAATAATGTAGATGCTAATCCCATAAGGTAATAATAGAAATACAATACCGTTGTCTAGACAAAATCACACGGGCAGCACTCAATTGTTAGGTCAAAAAAGAGTATATTGTGAAACAAAGACACAGAACCAACGTTTCGGTCCGCTAGAGGGACTTTTGTCAAGGTGATGCAAGTTACATGAAAGTAGTGCATACATATAAATACCCAACAAAACAGGTGTCACAGAACACACTGATTGCATTAAACTCCAGTAGCAGTAGTTCAAACCTGGGGGGGAAAAAGTAGGCAAAGTAGCCAAACGGAGTCCATGTGGGATGGGAAGAGTGGGGGGAGGGAGTGAGGGAGGAGGGAAGAGAGGGAAGGGGAGCAATTCAAAGTGTGATACTATGTGCATAAATCGTGTTACCCACGTGTGGACAGTGTGAAGAAAACAACACAATAATAAAGTAAAAATATGTACAATTATGATGTGGGGGATAATAAAAGTGATCTATGCCAGAATACATATGCATATTCATGTAAGGGGATATACTGGCCGTTTAGGACAGTGACTAATTGAACCAAATTGCAGTAATAATATTTGGGATATACATGATAGGCTAATAAGTGTACATGCAACCCACATATATAACATCATAAAGCTGAATTTTAAAGGGGCACTGCACCCAAAAAGAACTACAAAAGGTCTATGATAACACAGCTTGTAGTGGACAGCAATACGTGGCTGATTCCATTGGTGTAACTGCTGTGGAAATAATGATCTTCCTATTGTCAACAGTACATATATCATAGAAACAAAGGTAAACCAGAACCTTCCGAAATGTCCTTCTGCTGTGGAAATAGCGGCCTTCCTATTGTCAGCAGTGGGCATAGTGTGGCACGAGTTGCAATGGGCCAGAGAGGAAATGCAAGGTATCCACGTCCAGTTGTGGTAAAAACCTGCTGTGGTAGAATGGCTTCTCAGAACAAACCATGACGTTTCAGACAAGTAACTGTAAGGATGATATAACAAGGTACCTCAACCCATCTGGTCACCCAGGGTCGTGCTGTAGTGATACCATAATCCTATTATCAGCAGATGGTGCTATTACCACGGTGGTCCAGCTCATTCTGTGCATCAATGCCAGATAGTGTATAAATCTGTGAGTGTTCAACTGGATCAGCTTGAATCCTCCTTCCAACAAGTCATGCTGCTGTGGAAATGACGGCCTTCCTATTGTCAGCAGTGGGCTTTGTGTGGCACAAGTTAAAAAATGGACCAGAGAGGAAAGGCTAAATATCCAAGTCCATTTGTGGTAACAAAAAACCTGTTGTGGTAAAATAGCATCTCAGAACAAGTCATGACGGTTTAGGCAATGAACTGTCAGGATGATGGAACAGAGCACCTCAACTCCTGTGGTCGCCCAGGGTTGTGCTGTAGTGATGCCATGATCCTATTATCAGCAGATGGTGCTAGTAACACGGTAGTCCAGCTCATTCAGTGCATCAATATCAGATAGGGTATAAATCCAACTGAATAGGAGGGGAAGCCTGTGATGAAAACTGAAAGGCGGACAAGAACATCAGAGTTAGAGGAGACATCCCAATTTGAAATCCTTGTTGAGTCCACGGGGGCTCAAGGTGTCCAACCCATATATGGTCTTTGCTTCCAGCTGTAACAGAACTCTGTTATGGTCACCACCCCTTGGGGATGTGGGAACTTGAGAAATAGGCATACACTCCATTGTGGCTTTATTTTTGTTAAATAAATCATGACACGGTGTAATATGTCATGTGTTGTTGTTCATCTGAGGTTGTAGTTACCTCATTTTTAGACCTGCTAAGAAACAGATGATTGTTATTATGTCCTGATATGTAAAACCATAGAATTCAAAGCAGGTGCACTTTCTTTTTCACACAATTGTATATATAAGCACAATACATACACACATATGTGCACCCAACCGAGTCACTGACAATAATCAGAAAGGTAGTAAGACAATAATAAGAAAGAAGCCACTAAATAAGAGAACAAGAAAGTGTACTATACTATGGGGCATAGGAGATCCAATAACACAAATAATTTATCACAATTCTCACATATTACAATCTATATGTAGTGTACATGATCAGAAAAAACATCAGTTTCTCGTATAGTTAAAGATACCCGGGTATCATACATAGAATAATACAAGTTAAATGGAAATATATTAGGCAAATCCTTGATGGAGAAGGATTTAGGAGTGCTTTTAGAGAGCAGGCTTAGCAATAGTGCCCAAAGTCATGCAGTAGCTGCAAAGGCAAGCACGATCTTATCTTGCATTAAACGGGCAAAGGATGAAAGGGAAGTAAACATAATTATGTCTCTTTATAAAGCGTTGGTAAGACCACACCTTGAATATGGAGTACAATTTTGGGCACACTCCTTAGAAAAGACATTATGGAACTAGAGAAAGTGCAGAGAAGAGCCACCAAATTAATAAAGGGGAAGGACAATCTAACTTATGAGGAGAAGCTAGCTAAATTAGATTTATTTACATTAGAAAAAAGGCATCTTAGAAGGGATATGATAGCTATATTCAAATATATCCGGGGACAGTACAAGGAGCTATCAAAATAACTATATATCCCGAGGGCAGTACAAAGGACTCGGGGTCACCCCTTAAAGTTGGAGGAAAGGAGATTTCACCAGCAACAAATGTAAGGGCAGTTAAAATGTGGAATTCATTACCCATGGAGACTATGATGACAGATACAATAGATTTGTTAAAAAAAAGGTTGGACATCTTTTTAGAAAGGAAAGGTATACAGGGATATACCAAATAAATAAACATGGGAAGGATGTTGATCCAGGGAGTAATCTGATTGCCAATTCTTGGACTCAGGAAGGAAGTTATTTTACCCCTTTTGAGATATTATTGGATGATATTTCACTGTTTGTTTTGTTTGCCTTCCTTTGGATCAATATACTGTAAGTACGGATATATAAGTTATCTGTCATCTAAATTTAACATAGGTTGAACTTGATGGACGCATATCTTTTTCAACCTCATCAACTATGTAACTATGTAACTATTTAAATATGTAACTATGTAACTATGTAATATATTACAAAGTCTTGTATGCATTATGCTACAGCCATAAACATGGGATATCATCCTAACATGCACCAATATAAACTTATATAAATAAGCAAACTGTCAAGTTTAAGGTCCTATATTACCATAAACAGCCCGCTAGATCCTAAACTATAAACAGGGTACCGATATTTCTATAAATTAAAATCTAAATATATTATAGTCAATAGTGGGTGTTGTTCCAGTCAGCACTTCATCATGAACATGTGAACGCCACTGAGCGGATGCGTGAGACGAGAAAGTGCTGACTAGAACCCCACCCACCAAAAACACTTCTTCTCTTTTCTCTTTAAACACCACAACCAATGCCAACTGGTGCATCCGTACAAAGTTGCAACTTCACAGTGGACACCACATCTTTAAACCAATACATGTGCCCCATTAAAAAAAGTCCAAGTCAATAAATCAATTTTAACAACCCCTACCTGTACCACACAAGATCTAACTAAAGCCATAAGCCCATCAAAAGAGGTATATTATACGTGACAATTCTGTCATTCTTCGACCAACCATCTGGAAAGAGAATGGGAGAAGTAAGGTAAAATGTTTCCAAGTGTCTTCTTTGGAACAATGCCAAAGGAGACACCCTCAGATCAGATTAAGGCCCCACCATTCTATCCAAATTCACCTCTTTTTCTAGCTTGAATCTTGCAACATCAATACTGTATATTGTTCAAGATTCTTTACATTTCATTTACTCTCACACCTATCACCTTCCTTTAATGGTATCCAAAACCCTTCTGAAAACTCACTACGGATAATATCCACAGCCTCCTTATTAGAATAAAGTTCTTGGCAAGGTAACATCTGCAACACGTTTACAAGTGTCGGGAGCTCTTACCTGCAATCCTTTTGATTGTAGATTTATCTGGACTCCCTTTTATGTACGAAAACACTAAGTAGCACCATGTTCCACAAGGGAAACATTCATTGTGAAATTCACAAGCAAGGCCCCATTTACAATAGCCCTTTATAAATTGCCAACAAACTCCTGTTTTTTCACAGAACCAGTATATCAAAGAATACGGATCAACACTGAAGAAGTCAATGGCCTGTCAAGCATCATTAGCGTTAACAATAAATCCAGATATGTAATTTGATTCCCATGACATACCCTTTTAAATCAACAATTGTTGCTGAAAAGCTTCATAATATCTCCATCAAGTGAAGCCACCAAACACTTTAAAAGCGTCCCAAATTACACTTGGTAAATAAGAGATATCCTGAGACCCTGCTCACCCAACACTCTAGCAAACATGTCAAACGCCTGTAACCAATTTGCCAAAGGTTTAAGGAACTTTATTTTAAATCCCCATCTTCATCCCCCCCCCCCCTTTCTTTTTTTTCAGATGTTGTAGTTTGTTTTTTTACATTTGGGACAAAGTGTACCCAATTCAACATGTTAGACCTTCCATATAATTTTTTATTTTGCAGAGTTTGACTAATGTGCCTCTAAAGAACCTGACAAGCACACACACACACACACACACACACACACACACACACACACACACACACACACACACACACACACACACACACACACACACACACACACACACACACACACACACACACACACACACACACACATACATATATATCTAAAATTAGTTTTAGAAATAGTGGGTTGATTTACCCCAGTACAACTAGAGCCCTTGAAACCCCTTCAGAAATGTCTGATATTAATATTTCAGCAACACTACTCCTTTCTTAAGTCGGCAAATTACAGTTCATCGACAAATTAACCTGAGCTTGACTTGACTTTAAACCCAACTTTAAACCCAAATCTCCTGTAGCATTACCTACACCCCAACTGCTGTCCCGACACACAATAAAAGATCTAATATAACTATTCTATCCGCATCCCAATTATAATAAAAACCATTTAGTGCTTCAATAAAATGACCCTCCCTTTTAAATTTCTAAGAACCCATTATACCTCTAAATGAGTCGTCCATTTGAATCTGAACATCCATCATCCCTGACGTCACTGAATGATGTTTTTGTTGACTGCATCAAACCCTATGCTAGGCTAGGCTAGCCACTCCACCTCCAATGTTCTGCTTGCAGCAATGCCCTGCCCTTTCAGGTTTCTTCGCATCATATTTGGCTTGCTTTGTAGTCTGCCCAGTCATGTCCCTTAACATAGAAGTTACCTCCATATTGCTTTTGTCAGCCTTACTTCCCTACTGCCATTGATCTTCAATCAGGTTGGATGCATGCACCTACTGAGCTCCTGTGTTACTTATCTGGATGGTTATTCAAGTGAGCCTCCATCTCTACTAAAAGTGAGTTTACTGTGGAGTTTTCCTGCTAATGACTGACTGTGTTACCTATATGCTCTAGTGGCCTTATCTGAGTGTGGTTGGGAAAAAGTGGGCACTATACCTTTGGGTGGTTGTGCCTCCCCAGTACTCTATAAATACCATTTTATGATTTAAGTCCGTTATGTCGGCGCCACTTATTTATGAGTCATAGGTTAATTAATACACTTATTGTCACTATCTCAGCTCACTATATTTGAGCAGCAATACAAGGATTAATATTATACTCCCAGGATCAAGATCAATTGCTCAGTCTCAATGGGATTTATTGGATGTTATAGTTTATACCTGTGAACTGTTTCTGTTGCACCGACCGTGGACTGTATGTCCTTCCTCTGTTACTTCCCTACTGATCAGCATCAACCTTTGAGGCAGCTTTAGAGACCCTTTCCACGGCTGCACCACGATGCCCTGACACAGCCCTCTTCCTGGCTGCCATCTCTGAACTCTTCTTTCTCAGCTCCCACATCACAATTAGGGCCAGATCCACAGAGATCTGTTAACTTAACCAGACGCTAAGATAAGTTAATGCCTCATTAAGTCTTAACGTGTATCTTTAAAGCTCACTAATGTCAGGTAAAGTCTAATTTTCGTCCGGGAAAAAGAGGTGTTCCCCCTGACAACGCATATCCATGGAAGTACATTTATTTTAATGCATGGATTTAATGATACAATAATTTCTAAAGGTGGCCTAACTCCCATCCAGACCCTCTCTCTCATGTCAGGGTCTGGATAGGAGTAACGCCACCTACAGGTAAGACATGGCTTAATGTCATATTATTTGAAGTTAACACAAGGCAGTGACAATTTAAGTTAGGCCTATGCTAATAAAGTATACAACGGCTATTGGTTTTGCATATAATTAGCTTTGTGAATATGCGTTACCCTCCGTGAAAATAATTTGTGTCAATCATTTTCTCCATGGCCCAACCAGACCTCCATCATCCTACTAAACAAGAAAAATAATTATTATATGTTCAACACACTCAGATAGAAAGTAATATATGTTTTTCCAAAAGTACATACAAACACACATGATTGTCACCATGGAGACAATCGTTTTCAGTAGGGGGCCTCTAACTGACCATTTATTCATGTATGCAGATATACTTTTAGGACATTCATTAATAGTTTATGGTTCTTAAATTAAGGACACAGGTGATTTAATTGGGAAATTGAATGTAATGCTTTGGGAACCTGTCTACATCTGGGCCCCACTGTGGGCGCTTTAAGTACCATGGGATATTTCTAAACACCAAAGCCATTTCCTTTAAAGATCACAATTGTTTTCTATTGGATGTGATGTCATTCATAGACATTCACAATCATTTTTTGAGAGAGGTATGGGCACAGTTTATGTCCCAATCTATGCCACCTTATATATGGGTTGGTGGGAGGACACATTTATTTTTCATTTGTCGGTGAATCTGTACGTGAATAACATTGTGGACTAGTACAGACTGATTGACTATATTATTTTCATTTGGAAGGTATATAGATCTAAAAGATTTATTGATGGAATAAATAATAATTCATATTACTTGAAAGTCACTTTAATGGGAGACAAATTGATTTCCTAGATGTAACTCTAGGGGCTAATGATATTTCTGAATTAATCACAAAGATATATAAGAATCGTAGTGCTACTAATTCTTGTTAATATTTCAAAAGTTGCCATCCAGAGTCCTTAAAGAAAGGGATACCTTTGGTCAATTTCTTCATGTAAGGAGAAAACTGTAGTATTGAGGATAGTTTAGGAGAGGAAAATTTATGGAAAGAAAATTTTTTGAAGAAGAAATATACACTATTTTCAGGAAAAAAGAGGCCCCTTTCTTTTTTTGTCATATTTTATATATTTCTCTCTCAATCCCCATGAAAATGTGCACAATTCTAGGTCTGTTATGTAGATTAACACTATATAAGAAGCACAATGTAGACAAGCAACTGATGTTAACAAAATTGATGTAACTATACTATGTCAGCAAGTACCAGATACACTGCAATAAAAGTGTTCATTAAACGAGAAATAGGATTTTTCCTTCATAAATGTGTTAAAGTGTTGTAATCTAATCTGAACCACTAAGTTCGATTTCAAAGAATGGTTCAAAGTGTGTGTTCAAAATGTCCTCCTTCTGCTAAAATGCACACCCGAAGACGAGAACGCCACGGTCTGCATAATAGATAATGCATTGATCCAGCAGCTTCCACTCCTGAACGATACATTGTTTAATTAATTGTTTTTTTCAGCCCTCCTAGCGACCATCCTTTATCCGGAAACATTTTATGTGAGTGTTCTGGACCATAAATCTTGCTCTGTCTCAAGCACTTTATAACACGGTTATCTTCTTTGCTAAACACCATTTTGTAACTATGCACTTTGTAAGGTGATCATGCCGTCACTAGTTTCACAGAATATTTAATAGATTATCAAATAATTTTTAACTGTAATAATCTAATGTGACAGATTTATAATTACTCAAATTTTTATCAACATTTCCTGATTTTTGGATTAGTTCAAAAGAATGTGATGTCACTTTAAGGGATGATGTCACCTCCTTTTGAACTAAAGTAACTTATCACATGGTACAGCAACCAATGGGATTGAAGACATTCCCATTGGCTCTAATACCATGTGATATGGCCATGTGGTTTGAAGGATGTGACGTAGCTCCGTTGGAGATGACGTCACATCCTTCACCAAAAAAAAAAGAGGCGGGCACATGATGCTGTGTTCAATCAGATTAGAGCTGTACCATATGACTTTAAAAAATGTTATGTCACAGGCCATATTTATGGCCTTAAGCCTAACTTTACCTCAAGAAGCCGACGTGACAACATAGTGTTGTGGATTTACCAGGGGGCTTTGAGGATTAACAGATGAAGAAAGAAGATTACAGAAAACAAAGAAATAATGACAGATGAAAAAGAAGAAGGTTATAGAAGATAAAAGAAAGAAGAATTTTGTTACCTGTTCCGGATCTTCAAAGTGGATGGCGTTGAATTGACTTTCATGACGTCGTGGTACGAGAGCTTCCTGATACCCCTGGATCCGTAGGGCCAATACTTCTAAAAGTAAGGTAGATTTTGAATGTATGTTATTTTATTTTTACAGTTTTTTTATTGTATTTCTTTCTTTTAATGTTTTTCATTGCCCATTGGCTAATGTATTAATATGTGCCATTTTAGGGTACAGATGAATACAGTGATAGCAAATGCATTTTTTGGCAAATATGAGGTTTGCTCCTTTGACGTAAGTAAGAACATGTTGTTGGTTGTGACACATCATATTATTCCAAGTTCCTGAATTTGACTGGCAGGTACCTGGTAAGGTAACTTGTACTGCAGTCCAGGGGTACCACAGCGCTATCAGTTCTTTGGCACTTCCTTATCATGTGATTGTTCATGGAGTGTTCACGTGATGTGAGTAGTCCCCGGGTGCTGAAAACAGAAGTGGAGAATATGCTTATTACTTTTTCGATAGGGTTGGCCGCTCAGATATTTGCAGAGTCAAGTCAAATGGGAGTAATGCCACTAGTAGGTATGACTTAACTAATGTCACGTTAAATACCGTAACAAACATTTGTTGATAGGCACTGTTAGAGAGAATGCCTCTATGGCAATCAAATTATCACTAACAACCGTTAACGCCGAAAACAGAACTTAACTTTACGTTAATTAGCTTTGAAAAAACACTGTAAGGCATAACGTAACATTAACTTAGGTTAATGTCACGTTAAATCACATCATATTTCGTTATAACTTCATATATCATATCACGTTAACTGAGATCTGTTGATATGGATCTTTATCCAGATAAATGTGATATACTTTCTGAAACATTGACTGAGAGCCTTACATTACTAGATATGTGTGAATCTAGTTCAGTGTGGTATTTTTGAATGCCTTTCACTCTAAAGGATTAACTCAGTTCCATAAGCTTTAACCGACATCAAACTGCTGTATGGGTTACTTTCAGCCTGTAAGAAATGTCTTTCTCTCAGTCCATCTATAGGGGTGGAGAGAACAGGTGTGGTGCAGCTTCTCCAACTGTACAGAATGCACTGATCAGATCAAATGACAAGTGTAACAACAAAGACTTTACTTTCCCGGTGGTACTGGAACAACTATCCCATGGAATAAAGAAGAAAGAGGCTGTAAATACAGAAGTTGAGAGCAATTACTATCTCAGTTGCAGGGGCCAGTCAGGGAGCCGAGTATCATGTAGTTCAGATCTTTCTCTTTGTGAGACAAATGACTAGTACAAATTGAAGACCATATGCAGATTATTGCTAAACTTAAGAATGTAGAATTTCAAATGTAAGTGTAAATTGCCTGCCATCTTACAATACTACCGGCAGCTGAAACTCTAATGGACTCACTGCATTTGCAGCATGCATCTTCCTTTAGTGTCAATTATAAAATATATATTTTTTAGTGTGTAACCTCTCTTTATTACCTTAGGTGTTTTAGTATGGAGATAACAGGGCGGGGGCCTGAGTCCGCCTCCTCTGTGTTGGATAGAGAATAATAAGCAAGCACCAGACTGGGTTCAGACAACATGGAGTAACACGTATCTTTCAAGTGACCATACTTTATGTATGCAGAACATAATAATGACATACAGGGTCCCTCATACTCGGAGGGCCTTGGACAACACATATCACACTTGCAAGAAGAGATTAAGGAGTAACATCACTATGAAATTGTTCCACAATTTCTCTTACTCAGTCCCAGTGGACCCGATACTAACCATAGGGCTCTGTTGGTGCTGCCACAGCGTTGGAGCTTGTGTAGTATATGTTGGTATTATAAGTGCAGGCCTGTTACTTCGCAAAGAGTGGTGTAAGCCAGCGGTGCGCAAACTGGGGGGTGCACCCCCCAGGGGAGGCATAAGATTGTTCAAGTGGGGCGTGGCGGGTTGCAGAGGCCCCGTGCTCTTCCCCCAATGCATTTAAATTAAGGCCGGGATCGCGTGAGGCCTCTGCATATTCACTTACCTTCTCTTCTGCATGGCGTCGCCATGGCAAAGCAGCATCACGTGATGCTGGATGCTGGAGAGCCAAAGAGAAGGTATAAATCCTGTGCAGAAAAAATTACAAATGTTTTTATGTGTTGGCACAGGGAGTGGGTGGGGTTTGCATTGGTGGGTAGTACATATTGTAATGTTTATTGGGGGCAGAGGGGGTGAGTGAAGGGTCAAGTACCCCCTTCTTTCACCCCCTGTGTCCCCAATAAACCTGCCATTGTGCCTTATCCCCTTCATTGCCTTAGCGACTTGCTGCTAAGGTAATGAAGCTGCTTACATTTTATTTTTATTCATAGTGTGTGTGAGCATGGGGTCTCCAGAACTGGACCGTATTGATTTCAGCCTCGGGGACTACCTGCCTCCCTAGATATAGGCCCCGTTATGGGGGGCCGGTACCCCACCATGTTAAAATCCTTCACTTCACGTGACCGGAGGCGTTTAACATTGTGGGAATACCGGCACCCCATACCGGTGCCTGTTTCTCTGGAAGCAGGGATCGGTTTTACCATATATATATATATATATATATATATATATATATATATATATATATATACAGTGTTCGACAAACCTATACATTTGCTCGCCCCGGGCGAGTGGATTTAACCCCCGGGCGAGTAAATATTGGCCCAAGCAGCACACGTTTGGTACTAGGTGGCGAGTAGATTTTTTTGTGTGGCGAGTAGATTTTTTGGTGATTTGTCAACCACTGTATATATAAGTTAAGGACTGCGCTTGGGTAAGGTATGACAGCAAAAAATAGAAAAATAATAAAAATAATAATAAAATGATATAAAAACCTGTAAATCAATACATAAACTCTTACTGAGTAATCAATGAAACTAATTAATTGTACATAAATGAATACACATGGTGTGCTGTGGACCCTCCTATATACACACAATAAGGATAGTCCTATGGAGTCCAAAATGTGTCCAATGTGGGGGAAAAAAACAAAGCACTATCAGGAAACAGGCAGCTTCTTTAAAAGGGTACAACGACCTCCCTCTCCACCTGCATAGAAAAAAAGAAGAAAAAAGCGCCCAATCCTAGTGCATTACTGTGCAAAAAATAAATTTAATTGCCAAAAAAGGCTCATAAAATGAACTCACAAACATAGAATATATAAAAGCATGTTATGAGATAATACTCATGCTCCAAAGGATCAGGAAACGCTGCTTGTCTGCTACACTGCTCCGTGACTCCACTGTATCCGATATGGCCCTCGTTGTTCACCGCCAGCAGGAACTCACGATATCAGGCTCTCCACGAACACCTCTCCCCGGGAATACACTAACAGATGATTTTTGGTTCCCACCGGGGACGATGGATGCGACGGAACAGTGGATGACGTCACACGGTAAGTATGGATACCGAACAGGTTAGAATGCCGAGCAGGTATGAGAGAGGCGTTTGAAGATCCACTGCACACCTGGCCCTACGCGTTTCATCAGCTAAACTGATCAGTTTAGCTGATGAAACGTGTAGGGCCAGGTGTGCAGTGGATCTTAAAACGCCTCTCTCATACCTGCTCGGCAGTTTATGTGCCAGTTTTTCTACTGAATACACGCTTTTTTTGTACCTCCTGAGTGTGCTGTCTCCTTCTTGCCTTGTTATCTTGGGATCCTGGATTTACTCGGTAAGGAACCTATCTACAGTATACATTACCTGTATGGGACAAGCACCTATTTCCAGTTTATGTGTGTGCCATCTGCCTATTTTTATATAATTTTATTTATTTATTTATTTTTCAAATCAGCGCTTGGATTGCTCCTTTAAGAGGGTGTAATATTATGGGCTGAAACATTTGTGGTGTTAACAAAGTATATTTTGTTTCTTTCATGAGTTTTTATTTTATCAAAAGGCAAGTATTTTTCTTCATCATTAATGCATAGTTTCAGTTTTACTTTTATAATTAAATTTACTTTATTGCACCTAAAACATTTATGTAGCTTGTATCGTTTAGTAGACTTTTAGAAATCTAATATGTGCAGTACGGCATAATGTGAGTTACCAGAACTACAATTCAAAAGTACCCTATATAGATACAGCACTGCAAATGTACAATTTTTATGAATTTATTACACTTCTGCTTACTATTTCAATTAAAACTGCATTTGCCTATATATGTAGAATTACAGTCTATGTGCAGACATACTGAACAGTAAGATATCCTCTAGATGATGTCCGATTGCACATTGCATTTATTTTGTTACTTTTAATATTTTAGTCTTCCCTTTAAGCTTTTTAAATGATTAACACAGACAGCAGGGGCATCAGACCCCCTTCCATTTCTATTTACTACATTGGATGTTTTTTCCAACCAGGCAAACATTGGCTGAGTTCCTGTAAGAAGTTTCCCTGCTGTGTAAGATACTACAATCAGTTGCTCAAAAAGAACTCAGCTGGATTATCCAAAAGTGCCAGTGTGCAGAAGAAAATTAAAGAAACAGAATGAAAATGTGAAAATCAATAAACCAGAAAACAGTATATGCCCATAAAGACAGTGTTCAAAAAGATGCTGCATTAAAATGAAATGACTTGAGAATGCTGAAGCTATTGGCATTAATTCTATAGCTGCATCATCTCCACAACATATAATATGGGAATAGCTACAGAATATCGTTTTACAGCAGTCAACAATCACTCACTTTTAAACAGTGTTGTTACTGTGGCTTTTTATTGCCTATAGAAGCACAAGACAGAGCGTTCGTCCTTTTCTTCAACTGTTTTTTAACCTCCAGAACCTACTTTTAGAGGTCAGTAAGCTGTTCTAAGCTTTAAGGCACCTTATAGTCCATGCAAATAAATGAACTAAATGGTAATTTGCAGCATATTCTTTTACCCTAAGGCATTTATTGAAATATGATCCGAAGTGTGATTGGATGCTTCACATCATGTTGAATGTGCCCCAAATCCTCGCCCCTTATATAATTCAGAACATTATGAAGTTACAACTGTAGATTACATTACATTACCATAGAAAAAATGTGTGATGCTCTAAAGACAAAACTGAGATGTAAGGCAATAATGAATATAATAGGAAGACAACCTTTAAGCATATGAATGTCCTGATGGATCTAGTCAGGTAATGAGCTATCCCACAAGGCACAGAGGTAAGGATAATTACCAGTTGATGACCAGAAGACAAACGATCCTTTGAATGTAATTGAGGTAAAGCTGGAACGGACTCACTTGGGAAAGTTGATCCACGATAAACAGCAAGTCCCATAGATCCAGCACCTCCAGGTTGAATGTGCATCCGTTGTTGGAGAATCTTCACAGGAAAGAGGGAGGAAACAAAACGAAGCACTATATCCAGTGCTGTAAAAACAGCCGATGAAACCACAAGGTGTACGTTCCCAGTAATAAAGCTATTTATTGGATCAAAAATATGTTACAAAACACACCAACGCGTTTCGGACTTAGACAGTCCTTTATTGTGGTTTCATCGGCTGTTTTTACAGCACTGGATATAGTGCTTCGTTTTTTTCCTCCCTCTTTCCTGTGTACATTACATTACCTACTGTATCAAATATAGAGTGGGTTGACAAAGTCCTGAGTAAACATTTTAAAAATATTTTTTATTCACTTATGAGCTTCAAGCTGCAATACTACATTCTCTTTATATATATATATTTTTCTTTCTTATTTGTATATGTAAAGCACGTGACAATGTATAATTCTACATTTATACCTAAGCTGGCTGTCGTTTGGGGCACCTTTTATTAATCTGTAAATGTCCTGATTGTGTGACTAATATAATGGCTTCAGTCATTGTAACTCAGCAGGTACTATGTATCCCTATATTACTAAGGTAACATTATCTATTGTTACAGTTTACAGCTCAAACACCTGGGAATATTGGCAACAAATGATCAAAAACAGGAACGTTTGGCAAACATCTTGCACTGCTCGGGATATGGATTAAAACCTGCTATAGAAATCAAAGCATGGTTTAAAAATGGTTACAAATAGCATTAAGTGTCGAATAATAATTTAAAAATAAACAGAAACGAATATGTAATACTACAGATCTGATTTATTACAAAAAAGACACATACAATTTCTGAGAGAATTCTATAGCAGAGACAAAATTTAGTTAAATACAGAAAAGGGAAGGCTAAAACTTGGATTTGTTTTGTGGGGGCATAGGGACTTTGCTCTAGAATACCTTCCCTGCTGCAGCATACAGTACTAATCAATTTCAGCTGGATCCCTGCCTATATGATCCCATGTGTCCTTCTGCCTGCTTGTATATTTCAGAAATTCTAGCTAGCCCTTTAGGTTGGATGCAAGTGTGGGCAATTCATCTGTGGATACTGGTGTTCCTGCTTAGGTTGACACCATTTTTGCACGCTCCAAGCCTAGTTTCTATGTAAACAATGAATCCAGGGCCTAGTGAGTCACTGCCAGCAACAAATCTCATGGGAACTCAATCAATTGAAAAAAATATAAAAATACTTTATTCAGGACATATTTAGAATACAAAAAGATGAAAAAATCCTCCCACGCATTTTGTATTTTGCAGCACTTTCTCAAGCAGTAATAAATGGGAAGTAGGAGGATGTGTAAATACCCTCTCGCCACAACAAATATGATGTCAATGTTAAAAAAAAAAACACACAGCTGAATAGAATCAATCTATCAGTTGGAATTAATGAATGTATTCTAGAGTAGAAGATAATAAATATGTACATGAAAAAGCAACAGTGTTCAAATTTTAAATAACTGCAACATTTAAGCATGTTATGTGTCTAATATATATTGATAATATTGTTCAATAGATAAAACAAAGTGCAACTCATGGACTATGGATGATATAGAGATTAGTATACATAGGTCACTGTACAACCTAGCAAACTTAATATCGTACAATATATATACTGTATATATATATTATATATATATATATATATATATATATATATATTTATTTATATATATACTTTGAGGCAGTGCACCGCCTAATTCTTCCCCCACGGGCATTCTATGAGTAATGGCAGCCAAACAACTACATTTTATTGGTGCCACCAACATTCTTTGAAGTACTATGCCTTTTAAAAAAATGTAAAAACATTTGAAAGCCTTAAAGAGGTATATATATATATATATGAACAGCCGGCTCTCCAATGAAGCACAATAGGGTAGGTGCATGTCCCATAATAAGTAGATAAACATACGATACCGTTCGCACGGGAATCAGCAGACAGCAGTCAGGTTAAGATTTGTAGAATATATATTGTAGAAAAGACACAAATCACCAACATTTCGGACCCACAAACGGGACCTTCCTCAGGGTAGTGATACCGCCGGTAATACCGCCGAAAGAAGAGATCAGTGTATCTCGAAAGCTCGCACAAGAAAAAGCATTTTGTTAGCCACTGAACGGTATCGTCTATTAGTTTTTGATTATTAAGCTCGGCTAACATGGTACAGGTAATTTTATATATATATATATATATATATGGAGAAAGAAAGAAAGAAGCGCACCAAGGAGGAAGAGCATGTATTTAAAAATACAAAAAAAGTGCGAGTGACGTGGTGAGAAGCGACACCCGGAAGCGGTGCAGAACCCTGCAGTGTCAAAGTGTCCCAGCGCGTGGGACCGACACATACCAACCTAGGACCCACCTCCAGACCCCAAAGCAGACTGGTGATGATATCAGAGCCTGGACTGTCTATCTTATACTGGACTACTAACCCTAACCAATATGTAAGTTAATACTGGCACTTTTATTGTATTTTTAAATGCATGCTCTTCATCCTTGGTGCGCTGCTTTGCTTTCTTTCTCCCTGTGAGTGATCCGCTGCTGGAGGAATCCTTGCGGTGGATATTGCCTTCACTCAATAGGAGCAGCAAGAGGATGGAGTGAGTCTACTTGAAGATTTTCATAGGAAGCTAGAGTGCGGATTGAACAATCTTTGACATATATATATATATATATATATATAAAATGGATGTAAAGATCACGCCTTGTGGTATTATTGCAAAGGACTGTGTGCTATCACAAGACTTGCTAGAGAATCAAGGCTGCGTTCCGTTCCTGATTGCTGAAGTAGACACATCCAAAAGGAACCTGTGTATCAAGCGGAGATTTGCCGGAGGACACCTTAGTGTGTAACACCGCCAACAGGAAAGAGGTGTGACGTTATTCCGGAGCATTACCAGCGGAGCAGCGGCGGTTCATAGCAGCCTTGGAGCATGAGTTGTACTCATACAATGCCTGTTACCTTTGGATTTTTGTGAGTTTTAAATCATCTTGTCCATGTTTTATTAAATATATATATCCCACACTCTCAGCAAATGTGAGACTGTGGAATGGATAATTTTCTCCCTTTTTTGCCCTTTCTGCCTTAAAATTGACAGCTGCCTAATATTCGGGAACTATATATATATATATATATATATTGAGACAAAGTTCCCAAAAATTAGGCAGCTGTCTGTTCAATTTTAAGGCAGAAAGAGCAAAAAAGGGAAAACATTATCCATTCCACAGTCTCACATTTGCTGAGAGTGTGGGATAGAAACTCCAAGCCAGAGTTTACAGTGGTAAGTAGAAAATGCCACCTGAGAAGCTCAAAGGCAGTCTACCTGATGGCACATGTCTGTTGTAGACATAAATGGAGAGTGGAGGAGCATAAAGGAGAGGGTGTTGGAGAGGTAACTGCTAGCGAGTCTGTGACAAAACCAATGTCAGCTGCATATTGTGCAGTGTTGTGAAAATTGGCATGGAGTGTGCAGGTACTCACGATGAAGCCGTCCTTCGTTGCTCTCACTCTCTCTCCCCGTGTCACATGTGTCGGAGGGTAAGTGACGTCACTCCCCGGCGCGGGCACAATCTAAAGTAGCAGGGAAAAGGTCAAAGACCGATGCGGGTCTTGGGAAAGGGCAGTTTATGCCCGAAACGCGTGGGAGGAGGTTCCCCTATTTTTGTTTGTCCTGAGTGTCCTATCTTTTTGATGTAACTCAATAAAGCACAGTTTTTAACTTTTACCTGGTGAGTCCCAGTATCTTGGAGCGGCTGCTGCATCGATCTTTGACCTTTTCCCAAAGTTTACAGTGGTTCTGGTTTTCACTCACCTGCTCTCCTAATTGAGGAAGAGGAATATATTGCAGTTAGTTTGGTTGCTTCACTGTCTCTATAAGAGCCTGGAGGCTGGGAGGACGCTGCTCCCTGGGATCCAGTTCAGGGTAGACAGCCCCCACGTGTTGCAGCACCTGAGGATCTATTGGGAAGATGTTCCCATCTGACAGTTAAGGAATCAATGTTATCTCTGTGTGTTATTTAGAGTTGGTAACTGGCTTACCCAGGCAACAATGCAGATAGGGATATGCATGTGAGTTAGACTCCTGACAGGAGTAGATGTTTATTTTTATAATTTTGTTTATTCTTAAAGTGACAGCGTTTAAAATGTTTAGTGTCACTACTGGAGAAATAAACCGCTGAAGGTTGAGAGCTGAGTGCCCTTTGTGTGTATACACATGTTTGTCCCCCTTTTTTACAAATTAAATCCTAGAAGACTGTGTCGCGAAGAGCCTGGGCAAACGACGGCATTACATAAAGGGAGCCGTTTGCCACAAGATATATATATATATATATATATATATATATATATATATATATATATATTAGTGGAAACCATTAACATAAATGTACCTAATCACATGCCCTTACAGGAAAAAAAGAGAAGGAATAAGAGATAGGATAGAGGGGGAGAAAAGGAAAGAAGAAAAAAAAGAAGAGAAAATGGAAAAGAAGGGAGAAGAAAAGGAGCAGGACACATGATGAATAATACATAGATGTCCCATAATGTACCATCAGTCTACTCTACAGTTGATAGAATATTCTGTAGTGTATCTCAATGTAATATTGCGGAACATATTATAAAATGTGGGTGACTATTGAATGGGCTACACAATCCAAAAATATATACAAATGACCAAGATTGAGAGTGCAAAACATTATTTGCTGATAAACATGGATCTTAAAGGAAATGTTTGAGGTCCCATTCCTTATTGAGTCCTTTGGGTATCAGGTTATCCAATGTGAATATCCAAAATGCCTCATGACTCTAGATACAATTCACTCCATCTCCACCAAGTGGAGGAAATTTTACATGTTCAATGGGTATACATTTAAAGTTGTTATGTGTCCCCAGTGGGGACAAAAATAATGTGTGCTGGTGAGAGTGAGGATGTCATCTCTAGAAAATGTCTAGTGGCTATTAAACGCTGATTGTGGGCAATGATAGTGTAGAGAGAGGAGACATCCAATGCCACATAAATATAGTTAGTTTCCCAACGGTAATCTGTGAAGAGTGTCAAAATGTGTGAAGTATCTAATAAAAAAAGAAGGACGTGTGGTACGTAATGGTTGCAAAAAGTGATCTACAGTATGTAAATGGAAAAGTGTTCACTATCAGTTTACCAAGTGGATCACTACACGCAAAGGAAACCCGCACAGCTAGTGTTACCCACCTCCACACACAGGGACCTCCCCCCTACGTGCCCTGAGGAAGCGTTCACTACGTGAAACGCGCGCGTCGGCAATCAAACTCCTGCACACGCGGGAAGCTCATTCATTTCAAATGTAGCAGCTTACTGATACTTATCAGCGCTAGTACACTCTAGCTTCCCGTACTTGTGCATCTGAATTTGGGATCGCGCTTTACCACTCCATCGTGGGATCCTTCAGCCTGAGGGGTTTATGAGCAAATCATCTCTTAGACAGGCAAGTCCTCGAGCACATCAGCGCTGATATAACCAAGATCAGCGCTGATGTAGGGGACTGTGCGACCATCAGTTAGACCGGTTTTCCCTCACTTGGTCATAGATACAGACCAGCTGTTTATTGAGGAGGGGGGGTGGTGCGTCTATGGATTTTACTGTTCAACCCTAGTATTAACCACCTCTACACTCCTGCTCATCCATAAGCTGAGTAATTTGGCAATCCTACATGCATTTAACCCTTTACATGCTGAGCAGTACCACAGGGGGTGACAGCTAAGAATATCACAATTCACTGATTAGCGTGAACCCTCCTGTGCCACTGCAGACACTGGTGAGGCTGCCTCCATGCTACCAATTACCCTTTGTGCGCAACACTCCACCACGCTCACTCAAGGGCAAATTATCTATATGTACTAAGTGTCTGCATTTGGCTCTTATTATAGCGTTTACTGGGCAGCAACAGCAGATAATATTGACATCCCTTATTGACATTATTTTAGGTGTACTTTGGTTAATAACACCTGTACAACACCACTGTCTCCACTGCTATCTACAGATGATTCTACCACACATATTATCTGCAGGTTAGGTGTATGGATGACCTTATTTAATGCTCCAGTTTTGCCATACTATTCTGTATCCCACTACCAAGTGTGTCCATGAGTCTGCACCTATGATCAACAGTGTGGGCTATAGAGGTTCTCACCATAGACCTGGCTCTGACAGTACTGATGAATTGATTTAGTCACCAGTGCATATCTTTATTAGGGAAAGACACCACATTGGTCTAACTTAGCTCGCATTATGTCACACAGTATCACTGTATCTATCCACAGTGTATCAATTGAGTGCGTACCGTACACCTGGATACACTTATATGGAGAGTGTCTTTGAGTGGGCTCTCACAGGCTCCTCCTTCCTATATTACTAGGCAGCTACTATCAGTAACGTTTGATCCCCAATATTTATTAGGGACTTTACCATATCTACCCACCTAATCGCAGGCGGGTTATCAAGGATACAGTCACGTGCTGTTTAATACAATTTAATTACGTTTTAACACCCTATTTTTTATTCATGGTTATAAATAAAGTATATTTTTAAATTTTACAATATTACATTTCTTGTGACTGAGTGCTGAAAGACTGGGTCCTTTTTCTTTCACATGATATTACCAAGTAGATCAACAAGTGACTTGGGTAAGTGATGAAAAATCAGAATGATGGAATTTTTGCTGTACAAATAGTCAAATTTCATTTTAGATCAAATTTGTAGGTATCTACCTTACCTCTAGCAATTCAAATAGTTCACACTGATACCTGGATGTAGGATCTGTTTTCAATCTAATGTATAATGACACATCCTTAATATAGAATGACACAGCTTCGTGGATGACCACCACAGTTATCTCCTGATCAGGTGAACAGAAACTCACCTGATCAGGAGATAACGGTGGCGGTCGTCCATGAAGCAGAACCAGTTGAATGCTGTAGCGGTAATATTTACCCTAAACATGCTCTTTTTCAAAGATTGAAACTTCTGTACGTGCAATAATTACCACTTAATATTGTCACAATATATTTATATTTTTACGCTACGAGAGTTGTGCGCTGTCCCTTTTTCTATTCATATAAACAACATTTTTGGAATTAAATAAAGAACAATAAAGTGTTAATATAGTTGGAAAGTTCATAATACCATGTATTGCATCTCAGTATTGCATTGCATCTCAGCCACCCACCCCAGTGTGCATCTGCGTTGCCCCAAAGGCGCACAGCCTGATGGGGCTCCCCAAGAGCGGCACCCCTGTGCAAAGGACGAGCGTGCTATGGTTTAATATTTGCTTGTTCTCTGTGGAACATCAACCCCACCCACTGGAATGTTAATGAGCCATGAGGACACAATGAGCTCACAGCTGCATTGCATCTCAGCCACCCACCCCATTAAGCATCTGCGTTGCCCCAAAGGTGCACAGCCTTTGACGCAGCCGAAGGGCAGCCAAAGGGTGTGAGCCATTTTCTGATGTCTGGTGATGTAAAAGTGATGTTAAAGCTGCTCTATTTCAATCTAAAACTCACAAGCCTTTTATCCCCTGTACCCATTTTTCCAACTCTATCTGTCCGTGATTTAACTGTGTAACCCCTGTTCTTTAATGTAAGCATGTTTTTTTTATAACTCTGTGCCCAGGACATACTTGGAAATGAGCGGTAATTCTCAATGTATTACTTCCTTGTTAAACATTTTTATAAATAAATAAATGTCTTTAGTGAAAAAAAAACAACATATTATGTAAATAGAAAGATAATAGACATTACCCTTAACACCCTAATGAGACAAAAGCAGGGGGAGGCCAAGCAGTACCACATATAAGATCCTACAGTCAGGCGGCACAGATGGCTCAGCTGACACTGTGGCATATTGCTCCTGGCTTAGTGAGATGAGTAGATACAGTATAGAGGACTTCTGTTCTGGGTTGGTGCCATTGGGATCTTTCTTGTGGGTAACAAAGGCTCATAGAGCAGTGGGTAACACTGTCCTTCCTACAACTATACACTCTCTATAGGTGTGGAACACAATAAGTCTCAAATGTAACTTGACAACCCCCAACTCCACTATGTTACCTCTATTTAATAACCCAATGTTTGGGGCAGTCCATAATCCACAGAGTCATCATTGGTGGATGAAACAGGGTCTGAATAGAGCTGGAGTTCTTATAGAGAGAGGTAGGGTCAAGACCCTCACCCAGATGCAGGAGAGACATCTTATACCCAACTCGGAACTATTCAGGCATATGCAGTTGAGACATTTTGTCACGCAACAAGCAAATAGAAAGGTGTCCATTTACAGAACTATATTTGAGGAGATCTGTCTCTCAAACCCATTTGAAAAAGGCACGATTTCTACCAAGCAATTATGTCGCCTCTACTAGAACAGGATAAAGTTTATATTAGACGATGGGTTGAGGATTTGGGGAACCTCAGAACCCTTCCATTTGGGAAAACATATGGGAAGCGACATCCTCTATATCTATAAATACTAATATAAAAGAAAATGTTTATAAAGTGTTATACCGCTGGTATTTGACCCAGATTACACAGAATTTATGGGAATGTCTCCCCAGATTGTTTTTGGGCCTGTGGTCAGAAAGGAACGATGGCGCACATCTGGTGGAACTGTTCATTGATAGTTGGCCTTTGGACAGAGATCGCTGGCCTAATAAATAGAGTTTTAAATATAACATTACAACTGAGTCCATGGACAGCCCTGCTAAATGATCCCCCATTAAATACACCATATTATGAGCGTAAGATCATTCTGCATAGTCTGTCAGCAACTAGGTGTGCTATAGCTGTGTCCTGGAAGGGTCTTATGCCAAATTTAACCAAAATAATTAACAGAGTCTGGCTAACACTTCACTATGAAAAAATACAGCATATTTGACAGACTCTATGCACAAATTCAGAAATCTTTTGTGACCTTGGCTAGTCAGAATGGCAGAACCAGGGTTTGTAGGACAAGATCTTGAACTCTAGACTACAATATGTTCGTTTGTGAATGGCAGCCCCAGGATGGTAATCGGTTTCTGTGTGTTGTAATGAGTGTAGCAGCTCCGATGATGCTTTGTGGTGTTGATATAGAAGAACTGATTAAAATAATGTTGTATTGAATAATAGTATTGGAAAATAAACAAATACTGAACCAAATAAATAGTAACCATGTAATTGTTGTGCCATGTCCCTATTCACCTAACCCCCTCACCTCTCTCTTTTTCTCTTTTGTATCCCTCAATCTCCCCCCACCCCTCCCCAATGTTATATGCATATTTAAAAATTCTGTAATGTTATCTGTTGTTGTTTTACAAAAGAAATAAAAATATAAAGTTTAAAAAACAAACAAAAAAAGATAATGGACAAGAAATATATCTACAGTATATCAAAAATTATCTATGGTACATGGATTTATAGATATCCATATAGACCCATTTATGTATTAATAATATATTGTAGAAATTGTACAATCAATGGAGAACACACCACTACTGTACATAAAATTGATCAATCTATATACTGTACACATTCATACAGTAGATATAATACCTCCGAATTTAGGATTTTAAAAGTCTTGTTGACAATGGATATATGTATTTTTTATGATCAAGGATGATATTTGTAGTGTATACTACAAGAAGTACTTAATGTTGTATAAATTGAAATCGATACTCAATGTCCATAAAACATACATTTTGTATGGAAGAGTAGTAAACTACTATCCATAGTGCTTGGTCCTAAGCGTTATACTGTAATAAACTATATAACTATAACATAGTTTGGAGAAATATACATAGATGATCCCATTGAATAAGAATAATAGAGATCTGTATACATATATAACCATAATACCATGTAATTATCATAATTCACAAAAAAAAATTTAATACCCAATCCTCATTGATACCTCTGGGTGTAAATGTTTTGAGAGAAAAAATCCAAAACATCTCACGCCGTTTAGTGCAGTTAGACAATCCCCTCCTCGATTAGCGATGGGAATGTGTTTGATGCCTGAAAATAAGAAATTATCTATGACTCCAGACTTACAGTTTGAAAAGTGTCTGTATACTGGATATCTAAGTCTGTATTGTTTACGCATTATATATGTTTCATGAGTCTAAGTTTTAATGGTCTAATCATTCTGCCTATATATCCCTTTCCTCAACCACACTCAAGATAGTATATAACATAACTTGTGTTACATTGTATAAAGCTTTGTATCTTATATAGATTTTTGATCTTGTTGTTTTTAATAATATTGATGGGATTTACAAACGTGTAGATTTTGCAGTGTCCACATTTGCGAAAACCCTTCGAAACCCATAGTGTGCTTGATTTAGATTACCTAGAATCAAACATATTTGGCATAGGTAAGAAGCTATTGTTCTAGCGTTTTAAAACCATTTTGGGTCCAGAAGAGACAAATGGTTTTAAATCATTATCTAGGCTTAGAATTTTCAAATGTTATTCGATAATAGTTCTGATTTGATTGGCCTGTTTACTAAATCTTGTAATAAAAAGTGGTAGATTATTATCCTAAGTATGTGTTCACTTTATTTCTCTTTTTCGGGTTCTTGACCTTCAGTAGTTCTGATCTATCTGTCCAATTTCCTCTACTAAAAGCATCTTCTATATCAGAGGATCTATAACCTTTTTGTAAGAAGTGTGCAATAAGATCTCTTTTGATTGTTCTATGAAGGTATCATTATTGGAAAGTCTTAGAATTGTCCTTTTGAAATACCTCTTATAAGTGACCTTAGATGTCCACTATTGGCCCTTAAAAAACTGTTCGGTGAGTGATTCTTCCGATATGCTTCTATCTGCACTTTGCACTTAATATCTATGTAAATCAGTAAGTCTAAAAACTGTATGAGATGACTGTTGAATTCAAATGTGAGGACATTATTATTATTACTATTATCATTATTATTATTATTATTATTATTATTAAACATACAGAACACCTACAAGCTCAAATTGTTCTGTATGTGCACTGAGCTTTGTCTGTGTTTTATGTTATGTCTCTGGTTTTAAATATTATTATTATTATTAAGTGTGGTGATAAATCATGAAAGGGTACTAACATCCCCCTTCCCAAACAAAAATAAGATCATCTATATATCAGCGATAAAAAAATAGTGTGATCACGATATGTGTTTTTGTCACTGTAAATGTGTGTCTCTTCCCATAAACATAAAAATAAATTTGCATATGATGGTGCAAATGATGTGCCTGTCACTGTGCCCTTCTTTTGTAAATAAAATTGTGAGTCAAAAAGAAAATAATTATATGTTAATAAGCAGTGTTCGACAAATCACCCAAAAATCTACTAGCCCAACCAAAAAAATCTACTCGCCACCTAGTCCCGCCCCAAACCCCGCCCCTAGTCCTGCCCCCCAACCCTAGTCCCGCCCTCAACCCCGCTTTAAAATAAAATATATAAATAAAATACATTTTTTTTTGTAACTTAATTTTATTGCATTTTTCCAAACAAGTGATACAGAATACAGTATACATTACATTCATTTTTAGTGTTAATCTCCGCTATAGACAATACCGTATGTCAGCTTGTGAGACATATCCCGGTTTTTCGGGCCCTACTCGACCGGATTGTTTTGGGTAGACTAGCAATAAAGATAATAACATAATTCACATAGTACGATTGATTCAAATTGACAAACACAAAATCAATAAAGAAAAAAAAAAAAAAAATTTAATAAAAAAAAAAAAAAAGGAGGCGGGTAGGAAGGGGGTAAAGGGGGGGGCGTGGCCGGAAGAGGAGCATCGACTCATGCTAGGTCTCTTCACCGCTCCTAGTAAGGTTCTTTGTGGGTTGCGTCCTCTCCAGTTTAACACCTCTGTAGGCGTTCTGTCTATTTGTCTGTGTAGTCGTCGTGAGCTGAGTTTCCGCTCCTAAAGGAGAACGCACCTTCATCTATCACAGCCAGATTGTGTTCCTCTCAACCCCGGGGATATCCGTCTGCGCCAGCCAAGGCGTCCATACTTTGAGATAATTGGTGCCAGTGTCGTTAACTAGACTCGTCAACTTTTCCATCTGGCAGATAAACCACAATCGATTTCGAATCTTTGGGATACTTGGAATTTCGGGGCGTTTCCATAGTGCTGCTATCTCGCTCCGTGTGGCTATTGCAAAATGTGCTATTAGTTTATTGTTTGCTTTGGACAGGCCCGTTAGTGGTCTATTCAAGAGGAATAGCCATGGGTCTGGGGGAATAGTGAGGTCGAAGACTCTCTGTATCCAATGTCTAATTTCTTCCCATAGTGGGGAGATACGCGGGCAAGACCACAGCATATGTAACAGATCGGCCGATCCTCCGCACTGCCGGGGGCATAGTGAGGAGGATCCAGGCACGAACTTGGCTAATTTCATTGGGGTGAGGTACCACCGCATTAGGACCTTATATGCGTTCTCCTTTAGTGTGGTACATATGGAGCTTTTTGCCGTGGCCATATATATAGCGTTCCACTCGTCATCTTCTAATGTCTCTCCCAGGTCTCTTTCCCATTGGGTTCTAAATGACGGTGACTGCTGTCTAAAGCTCGCAGAATCAACTACTTCCTTGTACAATTGTGATGTGAGTCCCTTTGTGTCGGTCTCGGCCAGACAGAGCTTTTCGAATGACGTCAGGGGGGGGTATGGGGCAAATTTGTTATAAAATGCTCGAAGCTGGAGGTACCTAAAAAATTCTGAGTGGGGTATATCTTTTTCTTCTCTGACGTGATCAAACGTTTTAATCTTGCTATTGTAACCCTCCAGATCTTTAATTCGTATATAACCTTTATGTTTCCAAATTGATGCATCTCCCTCCAGAAGGCCAGGAGCGAACTTGGGATTGTTCCAAATTGGGGACATCGAAGAATTACTCGTTGTGAGCGAGTATTTAGTCTTATTAGCCTCCCAGATAGACAACGAGTTGGTCATTGAGGAAAGCGGCATGTTAGCAGATCGTCGTGCTGTTTTAGGTAGCCAAATCAAGTTGCGTATTTTTAAAGGAGCGCAGGCAGCACTCTCTAATTCCACCCACCGTTTTAAATGTGGACTGGATTGCCATTGAACAATTTGGCTTAATTGAGCCGCTTTGTAATATGAGAGCAGGCAGGGTACCGCTAGGCCCCCTGCTAGGACAGATCTTTTCATATTTAATTTGTTGACTCTCGGTTTTTTCCCTCCCCAGATAAATTTAGAGATTGCAGACTGAAGTGAGAGCAAATCCTTCAGTCTGAGTGGCACTGGTAACGTCTGGAAAAGGTATAGGATACGGGGGAGTAGGTTCATTTTGACGCTATGTATCCTACCTATCCAGGATATTCGTATAGAGGACCATTTATGGAGGTCAGCTATCAACGTCCGAATTAGGTTGGGGTAATTTGCATTGTAGATGTCTTTGGTGTTCTTGGCTATGTGGACTCCTAGATATTTTATGTATTTCTGTTGCCAGTGGAAGTTAAAATTCAGTTGCAATAACTTCTCTACGTGTCTAGGGAGATTGATGTTGAGGGCTTCAGATTTAGCTTGATTTATTTTAAATCCCGAAATGCTCGAGAATCTGTCCAATAAATCCAACAGGTTTGGCAAGGAGGTGAGGGGCTTTGAAATAATTAGTAGGATATCATCTGCGTACAGGGCCGCTTTATGTGTTTGAGAATATACGTTTAACCCTGAGATGTCCGGGTTGCCTCTAATTTGCGCCGCCAGTGGTTCTATACATAGAGCGAACAGGAGAGGGGATAATGGGCATCCCTGTCTCGTGCCACTCTTAATTTGAAAGGGGAGAGATGGAAAGCCCTGGTGTATTACCCTGGCGGTAGGTCCTGAGTACAGCGAGAGAATCGCTCTACTCACCTGATCCCCAAAGCCAAATGCCGCAAGCGTCTCCTTCAGGTAAGGCCAGTCTATCCTATCAAAAGCTTTTTCTGCATCCAGACTTAACAGCATACTTTGTGTGTTATTTTTAGTGGCCAATTCTACCAGATCAATAAATCGCCGGGTATTGTCCGCTGCCTGTCTGCCTTTAATGAATCCGACCTGATCTGGGTGTATAAGTCTGGGTAGGATTAGACATAATCTATTGGCCAATAGTTTAGCGTATATTTTAATATCAGTATTGATTAGGGATATGGGCCTATAACTTTTGCAGTCCAGCGGATCTTTACCTGGTTTATGGATTAATGATATAGACGCCTGTAACATCTCTCTGGGGATGGGGGCTCCTGCTAATATTGCATTGAACACGTGGAGCAACCTAGGGGCTAGTACTTTGGCAAATTTCTTATAGTATAGCCCCGAGAAGCCATCTGGCCCTGGGGCTTTTGAGGGTTTGAGTTCCTTAATGGCTTGTGACACCTCCTCTATAGTGAAATCAGCGCCCATGGCCTCTCTCTCTGCCTCTGTCAATCTCCCTAGTTTTGAGCTGGCTAAGAAATCTCTCAGCTTCTCGCTCGTTTTAGCGTTATGTGCCACTTTCTCTCCATTATATAGTGTTTCATAGAACGAACCAAATTCTTCTACTATTTTCTTAGGGTTGGCCGTGGGGGTACCTGATTTTAAGCGTATAGCTTGGATATTAAACTTCACTTGTCTGTCTCTTAACGCTCGAGCCAGCATAGTATCCGGCCTGTTCGCTTTTTCGTAAAATTTCCTCCTAGACCAACTCAGCGCGTTATCTGCCCTGGAGGTCAACAACATGTTTAGTTCAATTTTGGTATCTTTCAATTCTTGTAGGGTTTGCGGGTCTGGGTTACTCTTATGGAGTGATGTAAGGGAATGTAATCTCGATTGAAGCTTCATAATTTTTGAGTCCCTTTCCCGTTTTCTCCTAGCTGTGGTGCTAATTAGTATGCCCCTCAGCGTCGCTTTGTGAGCCTCCCATAATACAAACTGGGAATCTACAGAGCCTGTGTTTGTGTGGAAGAATTGAACTATTTCTTCCTTTATTGTCTCATAAATCTCAGGAATTTTTAGGATTGATTCGTTGAGCTTCCAGTTCGCTCCTGGTCTGCCTGTTCGGATGTGCTCGCACCTTAGCTCTATCGGTGCATGGTCAGACCATGAAATATCATGAATCCCAGCTCGGGAGACCATAGGAACCAGTTGGCAAGAGACGAAAAAATAATCAATTCTGCTGTAGGAGCCGTGTGGGTGGGAATAGAACGTATAGTCCCTATCAGTCGGGTGTAGTTCTCTCCATATGTCAGTCAGTTGGTTGTCTTTGAGGCCCTTGCGTAAAGAGGTCCCCACTTTTTTATGTACTGTGCCCGTATTCCCTGATCTGTCTAGATTTGGTTGCATGACCATGTTGATATCCCCTGCGAGTATTACGCCGCCCCTTGCGACGGTGCGTAGAGTCCGAAAAAAGTCTTCAAAGAAGACTGCGTCCTGCTCGCAGGGGGCATAGATTGTGGCTATTGTGATGCATTGCTCCCGTATCGTGCCCACTAGTATAATAAAGCGTCCCTCTGTGTCTCTTTTAATAGTTTGGGCTACAAATGGGATTTTATTATGGAACAAGATGGCCACTCCACGTTTTTTAACCGGTGCGGAGGAAAGGTAGAACTGGGCATAGTCTTTGTCTAGGAATTTAGGCGCGTTGGTCTTGCTAAAATGAGTCTCCTGTAACATTAGGACATCTGCGTGTTTTCGTTTATAGTCAGTGAAAGCTATTTTTCTCTTGGTTGGGCTATTAAAGCCCTTAACGTTATGTGATATAAGGGTTAACGCCATCACTTAATGTGTGAGAAGTGTAACAAACTAACGTTTGATGACTCACCCTGTCCACTTTGTCCCTTGTTCAACTGGCGGACGTTTTTGGTGTTACCATCCGGCAAAGTTCTTGTGTTCTGTCTAGGTCGGCATCCTCCCCGGCCGGGTGGGGAAAGGATTGGGAGGGGTAGGGAGGGAGGAGACAGTACAAGGGAAAACACATAAGGGGTAAAGCAAAATTGGAAACATAAGTTAAACCGCTTTGTAATAATGAAAAAAAATAAAAGAAAAACCAGAGCTCCCCTCGGGGTCCCCCGTGAATGGGCAGGTCGGTATGCCTAACCTTCCAAAATGGCCGGCTTTCCCTTCCCGGGACCGACCCCCCTGGGACTTGTTTGAGGTCCTGATTCGTCAGGGACCTATATGAGGAACACATGTACGACATCGTGGGTGAATCCCACCGGCGCAAAACTGATAACTAACTTAACCTTAAACTGTAGCGTGATTTTTAACTTTATAACGACTTACAGCAGTACCTAAGTTATAGTGAGTGCATATCCATATATATACATGCATATACCCAGCATTTGAATGAACCCAATTATTTAATGAACATATTTAACATATTTAACCCATTAACCCTATATAACATATGAACCATAAATAACATATATAACCTACAACATATACAACAGAAGCAACAGATATTCTATACCATCTAACATACATATAACATAACATACAGAGCCTCATTGAAACTTTATTGGGAAGGGCTCCGCGTCAGATGGTGACAAGTGAATTGAATCTTTCTTTACCCTCTTTCGTTATCCCCCCCCATCCTCCTCCATTTTCATCTTATTCCTCCCCCTCCTTTCATCCTCATCCTCCCCCCCTTCATCCTCACCCCCCCTTTCATCTTCATCCCCCCCCCTTTCATCCTCATCCCCCCCCCCTTTCATCCTCATCCCCCCCCCCCCCTTTCATCCTCATCCTCCCCCCCTTTCATCCTCGTCCTCCCCCCCTTTCATCCTCGTCCTCCCCCCCCTTCATCTTCATCCCCCCCCTTCATCTTCATCCCCCCCATTTCATCCTCATCCCCCCCCTTTCATCCTCATCCCCCCCCTTTCATCCTCATCCCCCCCCTTTCATCTTCATCCCCCCCCTTTCATCCTCATCCCCCCTTTCATCCTCCCCCTCCCCTTTCATCCTCCCCTTTCATCCTCCCCCTCCCCTTTCATCCTCCCCCTCCCCTTTCATCCTCCCCCTCCCCTTTCATCCTCCCCCTCCCCTTTCATCCTCCCCCTCCCCTTTCATCCTCCCCCTCCCCTTTCATCCTCCTCCCCCCTTTCATCCTCCTCTCATCCCCCGATCTCAGCCCCCACCTCTATCCATTCCCCCCCCCCCCCGTGTCCCCGGCCCCTGCGTCCCCGGCCCCTGCGCTATCGCGGACCGTCCCCCTCTGCATCTTGGGCAGAGTCTCCCTGCAATGTGCGCAGTCACGTGGGGCCGCGCCGTCCTCTCGCGAGAGAGCGGCCCCTGGCTCGTCGCCTGGCAGTGACGTCAGCGGCAAAGCCCGCGAAAACCGGAGCCGCTCCCGCGGAGCACAGGGAGGGATAGAGGCAATATGGCTGCCCTCCAAAAGTCAGCGACGGACCCGCTCGCGACCAGGAGGGCAGCCGCAGGTCCGGGAGAGCAGCCGCAGGTCTGGAAGGGCATCCGCAAGTGCGGAAGGGCATCCGCAAGTGCGGGGGGGCATCCGCAAGTGCGGGGGGGCATCCGCAAGTGCGGGGGGGCATCCGCAGTAGTGGGGTGGGGTGGGTAGCTGCAGTAGTGGGGTGGGTAGCTGCAGTAGTGGGGTGGGGGGGGGTAGCTGCAGTAGTGGGGTGGGGGGGGCTTAGCTGCAGTAGTGGGGTGGGGGGGGCTTAGCTGCAGTAGTGGGGTGGGGGGGGCTTAGCTGCAGTAGTGGGGTGGGGGGGGCTTAGCTGCAGTAGTGGGGTGGGGAGGCTGGTAGCTGCAGTAGTGGGGTGGGGAGGCTGGTAGCTGCAGTAGTGGGGTGGGGAGGCTGGTAGCTGCAGTAGTGGGGTGGGGGGGGGTAGCTGCAGTAGTGGGGTGGGGGGGGGTAGCTGCAGTAGTGGGGTGGGGGGGGTAGCTGCAGTAGTGGGGTGGGGGGGGGGTAGCTGCAGTAGTGGGGTGGGGGGGGGGTAGCTGCAGTAGTGGGGTGGGGGGGGGGGGTAGCTGCAGTAGTGGGGTGGGGGGGGGGTAGCTGCAGTAGTGGGGTGGGGGGGGGTAGCCGCAGGAGTAGGGGGGGGGTAGTCGCAGGAGCAGGGGGGTAGCTGGGTCACCGGAGGACGCGCTTACGATGCCTCCCTCCGGGTGAAGCAAGACACTGCAGCTGAAACACCCCAGCTGGAAGGTAAAACGAAAAGGCAAAATGACATGATGAAGGTTCTGAACACCAAAAGGGATCCCTTTTATATGATTATTTCTTTGCTTGAGCACTTCCAAATTTCATGGGGTGAGAACTCAGTTATGGGCCGCTGCTGATCCCGTTGCTCCTGCCGCCGACCGCGGAGCCCCCGCTTTGCTCCACGTGGGTAAGGGTACGTCTGCGTCTCCTGCTTCTGCTCGTGGGGATGCCCGCAAGACCTCCGCCGCTCCCCCTGCGCCCAGCTTGCCGAGGAATCCCTCGCCGTCTTCCAGGCGTCTCAAGGTATGTGCTACCCCATTCCGCAGCACCATTACTGCACATGGGAATAGCCACCGGTATCTAATCTGCTGGTCCCTCAGAATTCTTGTAATGGGGGCTAGGGATTTTCTTTTGGCCAGCGTGGCAGGGGACAGGTCTTGGAACACCTGGAATCTCACTTTATCAAACTCCATATGTTTAGTGTCCCGTGATATCTTGCATACCTCTTCTTTTGTGCGGTAATGGTGGAACCTGATAACAATGTCTCTTGGGGGGTCCCCTGCCTGAGGTCTTCCTCTCAGGGCGCGATGACATCTGTCTAACAGGAGCTCACGGTCCGTCTTGTCAGGGAAGAGTTGTTCTAGCCACTTGGTGGCAAAATCCTCTGGGTCGGTGACAGTCTCAGGGACCCCCCTTAGACGGATATTACTTCTTCTGTCCCTGTTTTCAGAGTCCTCAATCTTTTCCTCTAGGAATCTGACCTGGTCCCTCAGCTTAGTTACTTGTTTCTGAGTTTGTGCCAGTGCAGTAACGGTCTCATCAGACTTAACCTCTAGGGAGTTTGTTCGCTCACCTATGGCATCCATATCTTTCCTGAGAGCCCAAAGTTCTGTTGTAAAAAATTGCTTCATTTCAGCGCAGAAAGCTTTCATATCCTTGCGCCTCATTACATCCATGTCGTCCGATGCAGCACTTGCATTTTCTCCCTCATGGTCTGTCATGGTGGGTTGTGCAGGGGATTCAGGCCTGTCTCCCTGTGCTGTCTCTCCTTTTTTGAAATAAGTAGAGACTGTCTGGGTTTTTCTTCGAACTGTTTTGTTAGAAGCCATCCTGGTATGTTTAGAGATTCTTTACTGCTGGTTGTGTTGCTGTTGTCGCGATTTTGCTGTAGTTATTGATATAACTAGTGCCGGTGGGAATGGAGCTCAGGTACTAAGCAGCCATTCACCTCCCCGTCGTCACGTGACCTCCTAAATAAAATACATTTAATAAATTCCTAGTCAGAACATTCGTTTTTGACAAATGTATTTATTGTATTACATTATACTACAATTAGTCCTTGTTATGTGTGTGTGTGTGTGTGTGTAAGTAAATGTTGGATCTAGAAATAAAAGCCAGATGTGTGTGACTAGTTTCCTGAACCCCTTAACCAGTGTCTGGACGTCCCCGATTCACAGTATGTAAGCAGCAATCCCGCCTGGGATCTTACCTGATCCGCAGTCCCTCAATGTCCAGGTACCCACATTCCCGCAATGTTGTACATTGGAGGGGAGGTGTTCCCTACCTGTCTTCTGGGTTAGGGGGGGTTCCGATGTCTTCCATGTGAAGCTTGAGTCAGATCTGGAAGAAAGCAGTATAAATTATGTCGGTGTAGTATAGGGCAGTTAAGATATACAGGGTAAATAAGATATCCAGAGAGAGAGTGGGTGAGAGACAGAGAGAGTGAGTGGGTGAGAGACAGAGAGAGAGAGTGGGTGAGAGACAGAGAGAGAGAGTGGGTGAGAGAAAGAGAGAGAGAGAGTGTGTGAGAGACAGAGAGAGAGAGTGGGTGAGAGACAGAGAGAGAGAGTGGGTGAGAGACAGAGAGAGAGAGAGTGGGTGAGAGACAGAGAGAGAGAGTGGGTGAGAGACAGAGAGAGAGTGGGTGAGAGACAGAGAGAGTGTGGGTGAGAGACAGAGAGAGAGAGTGGGTGAGAGACAGAGAGAGAGAGTGGGTGAGAGACAGAGAGAGAGAGAGGGTGAGAGACACAGAGAGAGAGTGGGTGAGAGACAGAGAGAGAGTGTGGGTGAGAGACAGAGAGAGAGTGTGGGTGAGAGACAGAGAGAGTGTGGCTGAGAGACAGAGAGAGTGTGGGTGAGAGACAGAGAGAGTGTGGGTGAGAGACAGAGAGAGTGTGGGTGAGAGACAGAGAGAGTGTGGGTGAGAGACAGAGAGAGTGTGGGTGAGAGACAGAGAGAGAGTGCGGAGACAGAGAGAGTTCGGGGAGAGAGACAGGGCGGGGAGAGAGACAGGGAGGCGGGAGAGACAGGGAGGGGGGAGAGACAGGGAGGGGGGAGAGACAGGGCGGGGGGAGAGACAGAGAGGGGGAGAGACAGGGTGGGGGGAGAGACAGGGAGGGGGGAGAGACAGGGAGGATGGAGAGACAGGGAGGGGGGAGAGACAGGGAGGAGATAGGGGGGGACTGACTGATGGGGGAACTGGGTGGGGAGATGGTGACTGACTGGGTGACTTTGACTGATCTGGTGTCCTACACACACACATATACACACACACATATACACACACACATACACACACACACTCCCCCATATACACACACACACTCCCCCATATACACACACACACACTCCCCCATATACACACACACACACACACACTCCAACATACACACACACACACACACACACACACACACACACACACACACACACACACACACACACACACACACACACTCCCCCATATACACACACTCCCCCATATACACACAGACACACAATCCCCAATATACTCACACACAAACACACTCTCCCATATACACACACACACACTCCCCCATATACACACACACACACACCCATATACACACACACATGAGGGGACATCCCCGCTGCAATCTCCCGGCCCCGCGGGCTGACACGTGGATCGGGGTGAAGCGGGGACCTGAGGGGACATCCGCGCTCCAATCTCCCAGCCCCGCGGGCTGACACGTGGATCGGGGTGAAGCGGGGACCTGAGGGGACATCCCCGCTCCAATCTCCTGGCCCCGCGGGCTGACACGGGGGGAAGCGGGGAGAGGGGGAAGGCACAGATAGTACTTACTGTGTCCTCCTTGGGAAAAAAATGGCCGCTCATTGGGGGCAGGCTCATATAGAGCCTGGCTGCGCGTCCACAAAGCCTGGGAGCGCGCGCCAATCAGCTGTCAGGCAGGGAGAATTTTTTTGTTTTTTTTCAGCGCAAGCAGGGAAATTTGAGAGCGAGCAGGGAAATTTAAAAAATCAAACACGTGTGCTGCTTGGGCCAATATTTACTCGCCCGGATGTTAAATCCACCTGCCCCGGGCGTGTAAATGTATAGGATTGTCGAACACTGTTAATAAGAAAGTAATTGATTCCATGAGGAAAATGTTGTGTGCTGGTGAAAGATCTGAGTTACTAAGAAATTGTTGAATAGAGGCAAAACCTTGTTGATGATCAATAATGGTATACAATGAGGTGACATTCATAGTCACCAAGAGGAAGTTTCTGGACCATTGAAAATTATCTGACGCAATCAGGTCAGTGGTACCCTTAAGAAAAGGTGGTGGTGCCTGGACTAACGGTTCTAAGTATTTATACACATATCTGGAAATACCATCTCCTAAAGATCTAATGCTCAAAATGCTGGGCCCACCCGGAGGGTCCACCAGTGATTTGTGGATCTTTGGGAAATGGTGGAGGATAGGTGTAATGGGATGCACATTGTAAAGGAATTTGTATTTCTTGTCAATATGCACATATAAAGTCTTCCCCAGTTCCAGAATATTATTAAGTTCATTCAAAATGGTTTCAGTAGGATCCGTACGTAATTTAATATTTGATAGGGTATCACTAAGTTGACGACGAGCTTGTTGAAGACAACCCCCTTTATCCTGAACTATTATAGCTCCCCCTTATCTGCATTTCTAATAATAATGAACTTTTTTTTAGAGAGAGATTATGATGGCCTGTTCACTCTTTGATAAATTCCCCCTGTCTGAGTATGAAAAAGTATACCCATCTGCTATAGTCTGTAGGTTTTTCTCCACCAGTTTTTCAAAAGTGGATAGATGAATACCTTTATTTTGAATGGGGTAAAAAGAGGATTTGGGCTGAACCCTGATTCAGATTGTCCAAAGAAAGACAGACGTAGAGGAGATGTTTCAAGATTGCAATAATCTCTCTGTACACATGGACATTTATTGTGTTTATATCCATTAGGCGAACCCAGGCAGTCGGCTAGGGCGCAAAGGTCCTAGGGGCGAATTCATAATAATAATTATTTTTTCCTTTTATTATTTTTTATCTTTTAAAAAAAAAAAATTATCAGGTATTTTGGCACCCTATTATTTTTATTTTGCGTTGCACTGGGGTGTGGTTGCACCCCCTGCAGCCCTGATAGCTACGCCACTGTTTATTTAATTTTTGGGCACACATTTTAAGTTTTGCCTAGGGCGCATGAAACTCTTGTGCCGGCCGTGTTTATATGCTACACATCTGATCACATTCTCTTGGAAGCATCAAGATTCTCATTTCTCTTGCTACAATAGTTTCTATGTAAGTCTTTATTTTGACAGTGTTGTATTCTGCATGCTGAACATAAGGAAACTTCTCCCAACATAACCCCAAACCCCTTATGTGTGCTTCTTCCATGTTCCCTCTATGCCATAATTCCCAGGCCCCCCTCCATCACCTCAACATACCTATCATAGGATTAGAACCTCAGCAGGCCATTAATTTTTTTTGTTTGTTTCAAATTTTTTATTATTTTTCATAGAGATAAACATCATACAGTCATCATTGCATTTGGGAAAGGTTACATTATAACATTTGTAGAGTACAGGCAGGGAGAAGGAACAGGTACCAATAAAGAGATGTTATCCTCTATTCTTCTTTACCACCTGGCTCTCCTTCTCTCCTTAGCTCCCTCTCAATTTCTGCTTAAGGAAACAGTCGCTTCCTTGAGTAACCCTATACAAATCATTAAAGGATAGGAGAAGAAAAAGGTAGAAAAGGAAAGATGGAAGAGGGGAAAAAGAGATGGGTGGGGTAAGAAGAAAGGGATAGGAGGGTAAAAGGGGAAAAAAACAAAAAGAGCTATAGATTCTTAGAAGAGGGGGAAGGAAGTCAAGACCCCCCTCCTCTCCACCGCCACCACTTCGGCTGCCCCAGAGAAACGCTCTTTGTTTTTCTGAGAGAGAGGCCATTCATTTTTTAATGTTACATTATCTTAATTTATCCCCAAAGGTGTTTAGCGCAACAATGTCCTGGCATTTTCCTTAACAATAATGGATTAATTAACAGACGTTTTGCTTACTTCATAGGAAAATCATATGGTAATGAGCAGTTTACCTAATAAATGAGATGATTCTCAGACTTCCGTTAATGTTGGCGCATGATAATAATGCTACGATATTTAGCACCTTCCAAAAGCTGCCCTTACTCACATCCAGACCCCGAGTAGCATTGATTTGTTTCCTGAAATAGTCTAAAGGCAATGTAATGGGTATAAGACTTAATATGGACCTTCATATAACTAGTCCTAAATACATCAAACTCAATAAACTGTTATCAAATCTCTATTGTTGTGTCACCTATTTATACACATGACAATGTCCATTAAAGCCCAGTACCTACTATGAAACCTGATGGAGTTACAATAAAGTGAAAGCACTCAGGTGTATAAAACACCTTGTCCCACTGAAGCTTGTTTCACAGTTTATATGTTTTTCAAATTTAGACCAATAAGACCAAACTCCAAAAATCACAATAACCAGTTCTATGGAAAAAATAATAATAATACATAACCGTGTTCATTGACTGTTAATGAAAGAACCATGGGCTCTATGTGCCAAGAAATACGTGTGTGCACTGACACAGTTGTATAAAAAAATATTGATTTTTCTTTCTGTCTGATACGCAACATATTTATGAAGAGTATGTTTATGGTTTAGAATTTGCCGCATGCTGCATTTTGCACTTAAAAAGAAAAAGAGACGCCACCTTTAAGACGACAGAGAAAAAACTGTCAAGAAAAGTAACGCAGGCCGCACATTTTTTAATACATAGACGGGCACTAATATTCAAATATAACTCCACCCTAACACCTCCCACTTGCTTCACAAAATCTTCAGCTCATTGCCGGCAGACGTACCAAAAATCGAGTTACTTAGATTATTACATAGACGCTGCAGGGTGCAGGTATATTTAACGCCAGTTCTGACAATGGAATTTCACCTTAGATTATTAAACCTCTATACTGTATGTAAACCTAAAATGAAAATATTGAACTAGTGCCAAAGCTGCGACAATTGCAAGTGTAGCCATGTCTGGCTTTGTCTACTAATCTGCCCTGCCTAGCATGTAAGCCCTGGTGTAAGTGCAAGCAGTGTTAGGCCCACTCCGGGTTTTCCCCTGCAGTAAGCATCTCCTTTGAGTGACAGGGAGAGGTGGGCCTGGGGTCTGCGTTCTGACCGATCAGGGGCTCAGACCTGGGACCCTGCCCCATGGTACTTAAGTTGCTGCACAGTAAATTTAGTGTGTTGTTTTCTCCCATGAGAGAGAGAGTGAAGCTTGGAGTCAGGGCTCTGACCACTTTCATCCAATCCCTTAGGAGAGTGGGAAAGAACCCCCCATCCCACCAGGGGTGAGGGAAGAGCAGAGGACCAGTGTAGAGGGAGAGGGGGATTGGCCCAGTATTAAAGGGGTTGCACCCCATATGGCCACCCCCTGACCTCACCAGGGAGGCAAGGGGTTAACTGGGCTGCGGTCAAGGAATGTGGTTTTAACCTTGCTATTACATGAAAATGTGTGTTCACCTGTTCCACTGTATTATCATCATGTAAGTGTCTGCACCACACAAACACTGGGATCCATCCTGGAGGGCAAGGATTAATAGTTGAATAGTGATTATAGCCCTTTGTTTAATTTCCCAGCCTTTTCAGGTACCATTTTGCAGAGTCCCATAGGCCGCCATTGGAGCTCCATTCATTTCAATGGCGGATCTAGCTGTTTTGGACCTGTTTCCCTCGAAGACCAGCAGGTGGCATCCGAGAGGAGGAGCGGCGGTTTCCTATTGTAAGTCAATGGGCCCATTGACTTCAATGGAGATTCCTCGACGGCGATCTCCAGGAATAGGTTGGCAGCCGTCCAAACCGCAAAACCGCAAAGCGGATACATTATCTGAAAAAGAGCTTTCATCACTGTTAGTTCAAGCTCAAAGACAAGTGGCGTGGGAATCTTAGATTCTAGGGCACCCAGGAACAAAATTATTTTTGCCCCTAGCTCCTAGGCCTCCCCTCACTTGACCACCACCGGGTCCAAGAATCCAGGACCCCCGAAAAGGGTCGTGCTGGCTGAGCGGGTCGCGCCATAGGTTTCAATGGCGGCGGCAGAAGCAGCACGAGAAAACGGCTAAGTCCGAAACAAGGTAAACCATAAGCCCATATCTCCGGTTCTGGAGGTTTCAGAGGGCCGGGGTTTGGGGTGCCTGCAGTCACTGCTCCGGCATGACCGCAGATCCATTCCTAACCCTCTCCGACCAACCCGACGGAGTATGGACCACCATAAAGGTTCGTGAGTTTTTCCCATAGACTTCAATGGCGGCCGTTCCCCATTGACCGGCTATGGCGGAGAAGCCCCATAGGCTTCAACGGCGGCGATGCCCCGTTGAAAGTCAATGGCGGCAGACTCCCATAGCCGCCAATGGCGGAGTTTCACCATTGAAAGCCTATGGCGGCGGAGCCCGTTGTTTTCAGTGGGGAATGAGTGAAAAAACGAGATTTATTTTACAGCGGAGAATTTTGTGATAAACTAAGAAACGGTTTATGTGGTATTTGCATATCTCCGGTTCTGAAGGTCGCAGCGGGCTGAAACTTGGACCCTATAGTGCCCCACTTCCGGCATTAAGGCCTGGGTAGTTTGGACCCGCTTGACCTAACAGAACTAGTCATTTTAATATGTCTGTATATTAACAATCATACTGTATTTCAAAGCAGGGACAAATGCCCGCGAAGATTCCTGCCTACTAAGGAATGCAAATGGTCAGGAGAGCGACCAAATGTCTAGGAAGCAGACCCCTGATCAAAGACTCAGCCACTCTAACTGTTTACATGAGGGCGGAGAGGCATGAAGCTGGAGTGGTTTGTGAGTGTTATAACTCACACTTACAAACAAAGAGTATCCTGCCAGATATCCCATCTGGTAGACTGCCCGGCGCCCCTGATTTAGATGTGGGGCTACAGAAATGAGACCCTCAGAGTCCCAGTACGCATGGGCCAACTAGCTGGGGGGCAGGGGTTAAACTGTGTTCCCATGTTAGAGATTGGGTACAGGTAATTGTTCTCCAATAGCCTGTATTCAATGTTAAGAATAGGGTTACAAAGATATATAAACTGTTGTCAACCCTACAGTCTTTGTCTTCTGATTACATCTTGATTGATACCTGATTGCTGGAGAATTGCTTTTTGATACTTCTTCATTCCAACCCCCTAAGTAAGTGTTTCCTTCTTGTCTTTTAATTGTACTATATTGCTGTGTTCACCTATCTAAGGAATAAATATACTTTATTATATCTAAGCCTCGTTCAGTTCAACCCAGTTATTTGGTGTATATTATATCTTGTCATAAGTTACCGTGACAAGCTCTATAATAACTGGTGTCAATGGGGGGATTGAACTGGACCTGTAATACAGTGTACTGCAGGACTCTGTAATACAGTGGGAACTCGAGGTGAATTGCGAGTTCCTGGGACTAAAGATATTGAACACACAGTAGTGCAAGATTTAACACAAGTGGTAACACCACCTCACTGCTACGACCGAACCTCTACCAACCATGAACCATGAGCGAGGCTGAAGGCTCATCCAATATCCGGACCTGAGCTCTGCTGAAAGACAAGTGCCGTGAATATGGACTGCTCTGGGAGAACCAAGAGGTCGCGCAGATGATAGAGGCAATCAGAGACCATGAAGCCCGGCTTGCAGAGCCTCAGGATACGGCTCAGCTTGCCCTTGTGCAGCTGCCTGGAGATCAGGGAAGGAACCCAGTGCCGGGGCGGCAGAATCCCGGGGAGGGAACGAGCGCACCTCCCGGCAGCAGTGCATCAGGAGGGGTACTCGTTTCTGCGGCTACCAGTCCGTTCACCCCTGAAATTATGGCACTGATTTCTGCGTGGAGTGACAGAGGGACACCAGAGGAGCGGCTGCAGTTTATCACTATGGCAGTGAACAGACCCGCTTATTGCCCCCCTGCACATCACGACAAAGATGCTCTCAAACTGGACCATCACAGTCTCACCAAGTTCGTGGAAGGTACTGATCAGATTGACAGTTTCTTAAAGAACTTTGAAACACAGTGCCGGCGGTACCAAGTACTGCCCCAGCACCGGGTCGCACGCTTGGACCCCTTGCTGTCCGGCTTGGCTAAGCAGACAATGATGGCGCTTCCAGAGGAGTATGCTGATGACTATGATCACCTGAAAGAACTTTTGTTATTTCAATACGGTTTTACCCCTGAAACCTACCGGGGTAAATTCCGCCTGGAATAGAGACAGTCACTGGAGACCTATGTCACCTATGCGACCCGCATGGCTTTGTACGGGATCCGATGGGTGGAGGGCTATGAGGCACAGACTTACCAATGCCTGCTGGACCTCATCTTTCAGGAGCAGCTCATGCAGCAGTGCCCGCCGGCCGTGAGGGCTTGGGTGTATGACAAAAAGCCCAAGACTTACCAGGAGGCGGCGAGGCTCGCAGATGACTATGTGGCCAGCAAAGCACTGATGCCCGCCAAAGCAGTAGCCAAGGCGGCGGCGGCCCCAGCCAAAAAGGCGGCAAGTACTCCCCATTGGACTCAGAAGCCGCCTGCGGGCAGCAGTCCACCAAAGGCGGAAGAGCTCCGACATGAGCGCCGGTGCTACAACTGTAACCGCACTGGTCACATCAGACCAGATTGCCCAGAACTCCTGCGTTCCAGCAGACCCCATCAGAAGCAACGCACCCCAGCTGCGAAGCTGGTAGCCCGCGTGCGGGTGGCTTCCACCAAAGTCTTCGGACCAGTCATGGAAACAGCTCCCAGCGAGACGTCCCATGCAACGCCTGTCCCGGTTTCATCGGTGCCTACAGCCAGGAGCAGAGGATAGATCAGCACAGCTCTGCAGCAGATGGACGGCCGGAGCAGACATCTCACCCCGGTCAAAGTCGGTGACCGGCAAGCCGTCGGCCTGATGGATTCAGGGGCTGCAGTGACCCTGGTCCGAACTGATATGGTCCGGCCAGAGGAATTGCTCCGAGGCCTGGGATGCAGATCACTGTGGCCGATGGAGAGCCACGTTTCTTGCAGATTGCCAGGATCTTTTTGGATTGGGGGGAGGGACAGGGTGTGCGGGAGGTGGGGGTTTTGCCCGGTTTGGATGCTGAGGTTCTTCTAGGCAATGATCTGGAACCGATGACCTGCACCTACGACCGGGTACCCAGACCAGCTGCAGTGGTGCCGGTTACCCGGAGCCAGACAGCGGCAATGGCGGCAGCGCCAGTCCCCCTGCCTTTGGGACCAACGATAGCGGAGGGCACTGAGGAGCCAGGGGAGGTAAGCCAGAATCAGTTGCAACCACAGACTGACTTACTGTTCCCCCTCCCCCTTCCCCATTCTCCTGACAATGACATGCTCGGGGGGTGGCCAGAATTAGGAGCCCAGTTTAGGGAGGCAGTGAAGGCAGACCCTACCCTGGCCGGCGTGATATTCCGAGTGTCCGAGTCTCAGGCAGGGGAGGGCACTGAGCATTGCATATGGCATAAGGGACTTCTGTATTGAGAAGAAGGGAATCCAGGGATAGAGGAGGGATTGACGGTAAGCGACAGCTAGTAGTACCCCAGGGGTACCGACAGCAACTGTTACGGGTAGCTCACTCTATTCCATTAGCGGGGCATCAGGGGGTCAACAGAACGCGAGCCCGGTTATTACAGCGTTACTACTGGCCGGGGGCATCTCAAAATATGGGCACTTTCTGCAGCTCTTGTGATGCCTGCCAGGCAGTAGGTAAGGCGGGTGACCGTGTGAAGGCACCCTTGAAACCCCTACCGGTAATAGGGGAACCCTTCCAGAAAGTAGCGATGGACCTTGTAGGACCCCTTATGATTCCTAGCAGGTCAGGGAAGCGCTACATCCTCACGGTGGTGGATTTTGCCACCCGGTACCCTGAGGCAGTAGCGCTTGGCACTATAGATGCCAAGACAGTAGCAGCAGCGTTGCTGAACATTTTTAGAGTTTCCCTAGTGAGATCCTAACCGATCAAGGGTCGCAGTTCATGAGTGAACTGTTACATTGTCTCTGGGAAGCCTGCGGTGTACAGCACCGGTGCACTACCCCTTACCATCCCCAGACAAACGGATTATGTGAGAGGTTTAACGGTACCCTGAAGCAGATGCTTCGGACCTTTATAGAGGCGGAGGGGAAAGACTGGGAGATTCATTTGCAGCACTTGCTGTTTGCCTACCGAGAGGTAAAACAGGAATCTACAGGCTTCTCCCCCTTTGAGCTACTATATGGCCGCAGGGTAAGTGGACCTCTGGACCTATTCCGTGAGGGATGGGAAGGGGAGGCTACTGCTATTGATGCTTCAGTGATCCAGTATGTAGTAGATCTACGAGACCGGTTAGAGATGCTCATGGGGGTGGCCCAGGACCACCTCAGGGCCGCTCAGACCAAGCAGAAGCAATGGTATGACTGGAATGCCCGTAGCAGAGAATTCATCCCAAGACAGCAGGTGCTTGTTCTCAAACCCACTCGGGAGAACAAGTTGATGGCTGCCTGGTCGGGACCATACCCAGTCATCCGCAAGGTGAATGAGTACAACTATGTTGTACAGGTAGAGCCTGAGAGGCATAAGACATATCAAATTAATATGTTGAAGGAATACAGAGCACCGAGTATTGGAGCAGTAATGGCCATTTGTAGCCTACTGCTGGAGGATCCAGCGAGCAATGCTCTGCCTGAGCTCCTAGGGGAGGCTAGGCAGGGAAACACTGTGGAACAGGTAGAGATAGGGGCACAGTTAAGTGTTAGACAGAAGGGGGAAGCCAGAGACATGCTACCTAGGTACAGGGCTCTCTTTACTGACATGCCAGGGAACACCCATCTCACAAAACCCCCAGTGCACACAGGGGACCTGCAGCCTCTGCATAAGCATGCTTATAGAGTGTCAGCAGAGGTCAAGACCAGTATGGAGAGGGAGATAGAGGAGATGCTGACCCTAGGGGTAATTACTCCATCCCAGAGTCCTTGGGCAAGTCCGGTAGTTCTAGTCCCTAAAAAGGACAAGACCACCCGGTTTTGTGTGGACTACCGCTTGCTCAACGCTGGGACGGTGTCAGATGCCTATCCCATGCCCCGGATGGATGAGTTACGGGATGAACTCGTGGGGGAAAAGTATCTGACCACCATGGATTTGAGCAAAGGCTATTGGCAAATCCCACTGACCCTGGAGGCTAGGGAGAAGTCAGCATTCATCAATCCAAGTGGCCTCTATGAGTTTTTAGTGATGCCATTTGGGATGAAGAATGCCCCGGCTACCTTCCAACTCCTGGTCAATCGGTTACTGGAAGGGATGCAGAGCTATGCCAGGGCTTACTTAGATGACATTGCTGTCTTTAGTAATTCCTGGGAATCCCACTTAGGACATGTAGCTGCGGTGCTGGATAGGATTAGGGAAGCTAGGCTGACCTTGAAACCTACAAAGTGTATGGTAGGGATGGCAGAGGTCCTGTACTTAGGGCACAGGGTGGGTGGAGGGCACCTCAAACCAGAGCCAGTCAAGGCAGAAGCCATAGTTCAGTGACCAGTTCCAAAAACCAAGAAACAGGTCATGGCATTTTTGGGCACCGCAGGGTACTATAGGAAATTTGACCCACAGTACAGCGCCGTGGCCAAACCCCTGACTGATTTGACCAGAAAGCAACTGCCTGTGCTTATTACCTGGACTCCTGCCTGTGAAACTACATTTCCGGCACTGAAAACTGCGCTTGCTGGGGCCCCCATACTGGCTGCCCCGGACTATACCAAACATTTTCTTATACAGACTGATGCCTCGGACTATGGCATTGGGGCTGTGTTGAGCCAGGTGGGGGAAGACGGCAGAGAGCACCCTGTGGTGTACCTTAGCCACAAACTACTCCCCAGGGAGGTGGCATATGCCACCATTGAGGAGTGCTTGGCCATTGTGTGGGCACTCAAAAAGCTCCAGCCCTATGTGTATGGGAGGGCTTTCACGGTCCTCACAGACCACAACCCCCTGAGTTGGCTGCAAAGGGCCTCAGGGGAAAATGCCATGTTTCTAAGGTGGAGCTTGGCCCTGCAAGAATTTGAGTTCACCATTCAGCATAAAAAGGGTAGTGAAAACAGCAATGCTGATGGACTTTCACGTCAGGACTATCCCTCTGAGACTGAATTCATTAATGGTGCCAGCAGTGTCCCACTCCCCGTGAGGGCCAGTGGGCCACAGGCCACCCATTAAGAAGGGGAGGTGTAGAGGGAGAGGGGGATTGGCCCAGTATTAAAGGGGTTGCACCCCATTTGGCCACCCCCTGACCTCACCAGGGAGGCAAGGGGTTAACTGGGCTGCGGTCCAGGAATGTGGTTTTAACCTTGCTATTACATGAAAATGTGTGTTCCCCTGTTCCACTGTATTATCATCATGTAAGTGTCTGCACCACACAAACACTGGGATCCATCCTGGAGGGCAAGTGTTAATAGTTGAATAGTGATTATAGCCCTTTGTTTAATTTTCCCGCCTTTTCAGGCACCATTTTGCAGAGTCCCATAGGCCGCCATTGGAGCTCCATTCATTTCAATGGCAGATCTAGCTGTTTTGGACCTGTTTCCCTCGAAGACCAGCAGGTGGCGTCCGAGAGGAGGAGCGGCGGTTTCCTATTGTAAGTCAATGGGCCCATTGACGTCAATAGAGATTCCTCGACGGCGATCTCCAGGAATAGGTTGGCAGCCGTCCAAACCGCAAAACCGCAAAGCGGATACATTATCTGAAAAAGAGCTTTCATCACTGTTAGTTCAAGTTCAAAGACAAGTGGCGTGGGAATCTTAGGTTCTAGGGCACCCAGGAATAAAATTCTTTTTGCCCCTAGCTCCTAGGCCTCCCCTCACTTGACCACCACCGGGTCCAAGAATCCAGGACCCCTGAAAAGGGTCATGCTGGCTTAGCGGGTCGCACCATAGGTTTCAATGGCGGCAGCAGAAGCAGCACGAGAAAACGGCTAAGTCCGCAATAAGGTAAACCATAAGCCCATATCTCCGGTTCTGGAGGGTTCAGAGGGCCGGGGTTTGGGGTGCCTGCAGTCACTGCTCCGGCATGACCGCAGATCCATTCCCGACCCTCTTGGACCAACTCGACGGAGTATGGACCACCATAAAGGTTCGTAAGTTTTTCCCATAGGCTTCAATGGCGACGATGCCCCATTGAAAGTCAATGGCGGCAGACTCCCATAGCCGCCAATGGCGGAGTTTCACCATTGAAAGCCTATGGCGGCGGAGCCCGTTGTTTTCAATGGGGAATGAGTGAAAAACCAAGATTTATTTTACAGCGGAGAATTTTGTGATAAACTAAGAAACGGTTTATGTGGTGTTTGCATATCTCCGGTTCTGAAAGTCGCAGCGGGCTGAAACTTGGACCCTATAGTGCCCCACTTCCGGCATTAAGGCCTGGGTAGATTGGACCCACTGGACCTAACAGAACTGGTCATTTTAATATGTTTGTGTATTAACAATCATACTGTATTTCAAAGCGGGGACAAATGCCCGCGAAGATTCCTGCCTACTAAGGAATGCAAATGGTCAGGAGAGCGACCAAATGTCTAGGAAGCAGACCCCTGATCAACGACTCAGCCCCTCTAACTGTTTACATGAGGGTGGAGAGGCATGAAGCTGGAGTGGTTTGTGGGTGTTATAACTCACACTTACAAACAAAGAGTATCCTGCCAGATATCCCATCTGGTAGACTGCCCGGCGCCCCTTATTTAGATGTGGGGGCTACAGAAATGAGACCCTCAGAGTCCCAGTACGCATGGGCCAACTAGCTGGGGGGCAGGGGTTAAACTGTGTTCCCATGTTAGAGATTGGGTACAGGTAATTGTTCTCCAATAGCCTGTATTCAATGTTAAGAATAGGGTTACAAAGATATATAAACTGTTGTCAACCCTACAGTCTTTGTCTTCTGATTACATCTTGATTGATACCTGATTGCTGGAGAATTGCTTTTTGATACTTCTTCATTCCAACCCCCTAAGTAAGTGTTACCTTCTTGTCTGTTAATTGTACTATCTTGCTGTGTTCACCTATCTAAGGAATAAATATACTTTATATATCTAAGCCTCGTTCAGTTCAACCCAGTTATTTGGTGTATATTATATCTTGTCATAAGTTACCATGACAACCAGCTCTGGAGATCTCAAGCCCCAGGGTTGAGTCCAGTGACCATCCAGAGGAAGGGACAGAGAGTTGTACCAGTTGTATGCTGATACCCTGTTGGTGTGAGAATAAAGTTCCAGTTCTTTTATATACTCCTACCTGAGACTACAATCTATCAGTGGGCGTATCAGAGGGTTCCCCTGCAGGGATTGACTCCAGCATCTGTGGAGACTGCAAGAGATGGAGGCGCTGACCCACCGAGAAAAGGACTAACCATGACCCTAAAAGCCTTTCCTGTTTTCCCCATACTACCGGTGCAAAGCTCAGCATCCTGTGAACCAGCAGGTAAACAGCACTGCACACCCTGTAATAGGCAGATCTCCAAGAGGGTGGGGGAAAACACGTTACAGTACATAAGGTATAAGACATTTCTAAGAAAATGGACAGCAATATTTTTCTCTGAACAAAAGCTATTTTACATAAATATTTATTCAAATATTTGAGAATTAGTCAGCAAATGATAGGGTGAAAATGAAAATCTAGACGTAATTTCTGCTACAAAAATAAAACGAACCCAACTGAAGATGGGGTTCAGAGAGAGATATTTTTTCCGGCTGTTCACTACAGTTTAGCATGAAGTTGCAATACTGAAACAATATTCTCATTATTTTAGCCCCTTTTTAATAATAAACTTAAAATGTCTCCCTCTGGTATAGGGTGTCTAGACCTCTGACTGAGCAGCTTGTTTACTTCATGGCAAAATAGTTCTTCTTGCATTTGTACTTGTTAATGGAGCGTGATTAGATGACATTCAATAAAATAACTTTACCATAAATGTATTGTAAATGAGATTGCCCACTATAATTTGTGCTGATCACTTTCGGTTGTGCCTTAGCAAATAAAAATATCCCTTATGAGCACTTTCTCATGTATCAGACAGGTCTGCAACCCTGTTTTTTTTTTCATTATCAAGGTTGTACCTTCAAAATTGTTACAAATAAATGTATATATGCAGCAAGTCTATATACAATTGCTCTATATTTTGCTTCCGGTTCTTTGAGGTCAGAATGACAAATAAATGTATCAAGGGACAGGTCACAAACGAACACCCATTTCGATTTGCTGTATCTGGGAAATCAGTTAGTTCAAGAAGCTTGGGAGGACAGAGACAATATTCTGCAAAATTAGGTAAGACATTAAAGGCCTAGAATTCTGACCTCTTGCAAACCCAGATAACGCAAGATAGAGTTAAATGCAGCTATTACAGCTTTCACTAAAGATATGTGCCTTAGGGCTTAAAGAGAACAAAGACCTGATCATCTACAAATGAACTAAAAATAATACATTGCTTAATACTTTCACTAATCTATAATTACATGTAGTCAGGTCCCCCTCTGTGCTCCCCACGCTTTCCCCTAACCTTCGCTGTAGCTGGGGAGAGCGCGACTAGGCAGGGAGGTGAAGGGTGGTTACGCTGGGTGACCGGGTCGCCGGGTGGTTCGCGGCGCACCCGACAGTGGGGACTGCCATGTTGAATTGGCCGCGCATGCGCAGAAGTATTCGCGCATGCGCAGAAGATATTCTGAGTAGCGGCAGCTATCTTGCTCCACCTCGCACAGGAGCTAGTATTGTGGTGGCCATTACACCCAAAGCCCCGTAGGGGAACTACAAGCCCCAGCAGCCCCTGGGGCAAAGACCACATGGCGCGCAACAGCCAATAGGGCTACCAGGATCTCAGCAACCTAGAAAGATACATTTGACGTGCTTCAGGGACCATGACAGTCGGAGCCAGGATATAGAAGGGGAATGTAGGGTCTGAGTGTCAGGGGCACTCAAATAGGCCAGAGACCCCCCCCCACCCGACCCCCCCACCCGACCCCCCCACCCTTAGGTCCCAGATAGGCCCCATTCGCGTGTAGGTTGTGGCTTCTTCAGGGAAAGGCCCCAGATAGGGACATTTCCTCAGTAGTGATAGGCATCAGTGAAGATGCTGTGCTGTGATTCGCGGCCTGTGGTCTGGGACGAGACCACCTACACACAGAGATTCTTAAAGGTGGGACCCTCCTACTGGAGACCACCCAACACAGAGGCGGACGCCATCGTGGACAGTGACATCGCTGGATCAGCGGATCCCGATCGCTAAGTCTGTACTGGAGTACTCGGCAGGTACCTTAACAAAGTGCACCAACAATTCACGGGGTAGCGCTACTCCATACATTTTGGGTGGGCCTGAAATTGGGAGAAGGACATCAGGGTATTGGTGCTTGGCACCCAATGTACTTTGGGGACACTCCATTGGTGTACTGTATGCCGTGACATATACATATATACTGTGTGTTACAGGGTACTTATCCTGCTAAGTTGGGATCCCCCTCAGGTGGAGGCACTGCACCGAAGCGAACAAATTATCACCCCAGGCTCCCAGTGGCTGAGGGTCAGGCCTTCTGTGAGCCAACAGGTAACGGCAGTACCGGTAGCCCCTTTAGTTATGGGGGAACAAGGGCTACATACATTTTTACACACTTGCTACAGTATTAGTACTAACATGCATATTGGTTTTATATGTAGACTAAGTGGTTGTATTGTGCATTAATATTTCATGCACTGATATCTATTTAGAACTATTACTTAACTTACAAGAGATTTGTGTCACAACTGGAACCAATCCCAGTAAAACAACAACAAAAAAATGGATCCAAAAGAAATAACACTGGGGACCATGGGGGCTATTTTCTGTAAAATTGTTGCACAAAATAGCACCAGATATATCAAAGAAGAGAAACATTGCTTATAACAGGGATTTCTACATGGCTAAATCTGGTTCTATTTTTGTACCATAGTTCTGCAGGAGACATTGGCCTAAAGTCATCAAACTTCACTAAGCCCGAGTTAATATAGCAGCAGTTAAAAATATCAGGTGTTTTTACAATTATATGATTAAAGCCATCAACATTGTGGATTTTTTTTTACTGTGTCTGATATTTTAAGGTGAATCCTGATACGATAATTAACTCCCCCAGTATATACGAGCTATTTACCGCATTGCGATACAATGGGAGAGAGAAATATATAAATGATTACAAACTCTATGGCAGAAAATAACTGCCCACGTTTCCTGTCTATCCAAGTCCTTCTGGAGAAAAATTACATCCTGCTCTGATTCTACCACCTTACACAATTTAGTGTCATCAGCAAAGATGGAGACTTAGTTGTCAATGCCAACATCAAGGTCATTTATAAACAAGTTAGAAAGCAGGGGTTCTTTGCCTTTTGATGTCTGTGGCTATCAATGCATAGCCCAGGCACCAAAGAGGTTAATACTTAACTAAAACCACTCGGCCTATCCTCCTTGTCTACCTAAGCGGCTAGTAAATGTTTTACTAACCACTATAGCAAACATGGGGTTAATCCCTACCACCATCCACCCTGGAGGACATAACCACCCACAGCAGGCCCCTGTGTCAGCCTGCGATGGAGGGTACTAGCTTGCTCCCCACTGATTTAAAAGTCTTATTGAGTGAATTTTTCTTCTTCTTTTCGAATCTTCAGACACCGGATGTGGCCTTTCCATTTACTTTCTGTGTTCTACGAGGGCCCTGACCTTTTATAGTGACTAGGGACATTGCAGAACAGTTGTGCCAGAGTCACATGGAACAGCAACCAATCATAGGCCTCAGTTAGCATGTTAAATGTTAAAGTTCATGACAGTACAATTAGAAAAAGACTGAACAAGTATGGTTTGTTTGGAAGGGTTGCCAGGAGAAATTATCTTCTCTCTAAGAAGAACATGGCAGCACAGCTTAGGTTTGCAAAGTTGCATCTGAACAAACCACAAGACTTCTGGAACAATGTCCTTTGGACAGACGAGACCAAAGTGGAGATGTTTGTCCATAATGCACATAGCCACGTTTGGGAAAACCAAACAGAGCATACCTGCACAAACACCTCATAGTAACTGTCAAGAACGGTGGTGGAGGGGTGATGATATGGGCTTGTTTTTGCAGCCACAGGACCTGGGAACCTTGCAGTCATTGAGTCGACCATGAACTCCTCTGTATACCAAAGTATTCTAGCATCAAATGTGAGGCCATCTGTCCGACAGCTAAAGCTTGGCCGAAATTGGGTCATGCAACAGGACAATGATCACAAGCACACCAGTAAATCTACAACAGAATTGCTGAAAAAGAAAAGAATCAAGGTGTTGCAATGGCCCAATCAAAGTCCAGACCTCAACCCGATTGAAATGCTGTGGCGGGACCTTAAGAGTGCTGTGCATAAACAAATGCCCACAAACCTCAATGAACTGATGCAACGTTGTAAAGAAGAGTGGGCCAAAATTCCCCCACAACGATGTGAGAGTGATAAAGTCATACAGAAAATGATTACTTCAAGTTATTGCTGCTAAAGGTGGTTCTACAAGCTATTGAATCATATGGTGTACTTAGTTTTTCACATATGGCTTCTCCATTTTGGCTTTATTTTTGTTAAATAAATCATGACACTGTGTAATATGTCATGTGTTGTTGTTCATCTGAGGTTGTATTTACCTAATTTTAAGACCTGCTAAGGAACAGATGATTGTTATTATGTCTTGATATGTAAAACCATAGAATTCAAAGAGGGTGTACTTTCTTTTTCAAGTGACTGTAGTTCTTGTTGATCACATTCTCTGTTTTGCGGTTTGCTGTTTTGTATTCAGTACATATACAGAACATATCATCTCTGTTCAGCTACATTACATACACTCAGAGTGTCAACCAAATTAAGCAGGGAACTTACATCGTAATTTGAGTGACATTTCTGTACTAAACTAAAGAAAGATTTAGTAAAGATGGGAAGGACAGGAAGTTTCAGTAGCCACAGTCATTAGTATTAATACTGAACGTGGTTTGACAAACTTAAGTGAAAGATAAAACTTTTGGATCTAGGCACCATGCTTCAAACTACAATTAAATTGAGACTCAATTCACAGACATCCCACTTAAGATTAGTATTTAAAGGCATTTTGCAAGTACAGTACATTGTTTGTAAGTGAGCGCTACGGTGAGTGACAGTGGGGGATGTTAGTGAGAAGTTACACAGCACACATATTATGTCTGGATGTATCGACTTATATGTCGTGTGTTATCATTTTCCTCACTTTGTTTACCACAGAAAACTCCCCTAGTTCTGAGGTGGCATAAAAAACTCCTTGGCTAATAGTACTGCTAAAAAAAAACAACACATCAGGGCCAGTTCATTAAAGACTCTTGGCTACAAAACTTGGATAAAACCAACAGGATTTTCTTATTTAATAAATGTGGTGCATTCATTTTTAGTACCGATTTTGCCCCAGTTTTGCATCTGGGCGACTTTGATAAATGACCCTCTTCATTACCTAGTTAGTTACAATTACTATATTATTTAGACACAAGCAAAGCTGCCCTTTTTAGGAGTTTGATACTTTAAACTCTTTATAGTGTAGGGAATATACATCTATTTGATGAAATAATATTTGTACATTTTTTTTGTTCAAGTCTACTATGCTGCTGATTAATATTAATATGTTCTACATCTTGTATTTCTTCCCTTACAAATAACATGCCCTCTTATGATTTTATTCTCATGTACTGCATTATAAAGTCATTTCATGTGTTACCCACCTGGACTCGAACCCACCCCCACCCCCAAGAAATGGGGTTAATGAAACATGCAAGTACCTATATCACCTCAATTTTTTGCTGACATATTTCTAAACACCGCTAACACTTTGCCTTTTTTTCATAAACTATGACTTTGTGTTGATTCTGCTGAGGTTTTATGGGTGGAAACATGCAGAATTATACAAATACAGTGTTCACTCCTCACCACTGTTTGGATCCATACTTAGAGTTCAGTGTGGGTGGTACATGCTTTAATGCCAGAATGAGGGTGGTAGAGGTTTATTACATAGAGAGCTTTCATGGTTTAACATGTAGGTTTTGAAAACTATAATTAAACCACCAATAAACCCTGTTTACATAATTTATTAGCAATTTCATTCCCTCTTTATTATGATTTACAACCCCCCCACAAATTGTGTCTGTACAAAGTATTTTGGAACTTGATTTGTGTTTTTATTAACAGACAAAGGGGTTGGAATAGATAATGAATTTTGTGTTTCGTCTATATCCTGATCAAGTATGGTAACCCATCTCCTGCAGTATCATACAGACAGCCCCAGAAAATAAAGACTATATGCATGGGATGAAAGAGTAATTTAGCTCATAGGACATGTGGAGTCATAAAAGTCATGAGTAGACAAACTGGAAATTGTACAGAATTTGGGTTTACAATGAATTACAAACAGCAAAAGGGTTAGTAATTGTAATAAATGACCTGCTTAATGCAGCATCAGGGGTTAGGGAGTGCATTAGTAGTTAGTTGCAGCATTAGGGTGTGCATTAGTAGTTATTTGCAGTATTAGGGGTTAGGGTGCGCATTAGTAGTTAGTTGCAGCATTAGGGGTTAGGGTGCGCATTAGGGGTTAGGGTGCGCATTAGTAGTTAGTTGCAGCATTAGGGGTTAGGGTGCGCATTAGTAGTTAGTTGCAGCATTAGAGGTTAGGTTGTGCAACGTAGTTAGTTGCAGCATTAGAGGTTAGGGTGTGCATTAGTAGTTAGTTGCAGCATTAGGGGTTAATGTGCGCATTAGTAGTTAGTTGCAGCATTAGAGGTTAGGTTGTGCAAAGTAGTTAGTTGCAGCATTAGAGGTTAGGGTGTGCATTAGTAGTTAGTTGCAGCATTAGGCCGAGCTCACTCTGCCTATCACTCTAACCCTTAATGCTGCAACTAACTACTAATGTACACCTTAACGGGGGGTTGGGTGTACATTACTAGTTATTTGCAGTGTTAGGGTGTGCATTAGTTGTTAGTTGCAGTGTTAGGGTGTGCATTAGTAGTTAGTTGCAGCGATAGGGTGTGCATTAGTAATTAGTTGCAGTGTTAGGGTGTGCATTAGTAGTTAGTTGCAGCGCTAGGGTGTGCATTAGTAGTTAATGGCAGCGTTAGGGTATTGTATTGTATGTCTTTATTTATATAGCGCCAAAAGTGTACTCAGCGCTTCACAGAGAATACAGTACAGGGAATTATAGTTAGTTGCAGCGTTAGGGTGTGTATTAGTAGTTAGTTGCAGCGTTAGGGTGTGCATTAGTAGTTAGTTGCAGCGTTAGGGTGTGCATTAGTAGTTAGTTGTAGCATTAGGGTGTGCATTAGTAGTTAGTTGCAGCGTTAGGGTGTGTATTAGTAGTTAGTTGCAGCGTTAGGGTGTGTATTAGTAGTTAATGGCAGCGTTAGGGTGTGTATTAGTAGTTAGTTGCAGCGTTAGGGTGTGTATTAGTAGTTAGTTGCAGCGTTAGGGTGTGTATTAGTAGTTAGTTGCAGCGTTAGGGTGTGTATTAGTAGTTAGTTGCAGCGTTAGGGTGTGTATTAGTAGTTAGTTGCAGCGTTAGGGTGTGTATTAGTAGTTAGTTGTAGCATTAGGGTGTGCATTAGTTGTTAGTTGCAGCGTTAGGGTGTGTATTAGTAGTTAATGGCAGCGTTAGGGTGTGTATTAGTAGTTAATGGCAGCGTTAGGGTGTGTATTAGTAGTTAGTTGCGGCGTTAGGGTGTGCATTAGTTGTTAGTTGCAGTGTTAGGGTGTGTATTAGTTGTTAGTTGCAGTGTTAGGGTGTGTATTAGTAGTTAGTTGCAGTGTTAGGGTGTGCATTAGTTGTTAGTTGCGGCGTTAGGGTGTGCATTAGTTGTTAGTTGCAGCATTAGGGTGTGCATTAGTTGTTAGTTGCAGTGTTAGGGTGTGCATTAGTTGTTAGTTGCAGTGTTAGGGTGTGCATTAGTTGTTAGTTGCAGTGTTAGGGTGTGTATTAGTAGTTAGTTGCGGCGTTAGGGTGTGCATTAGTTGTTAGTTGCAGTGTTAGGGTGCGTATTAGTAGTTAGTTGCAGTGTTAGGGTGTGTATTAGTTGTTAGTTGCAGTGTTAGGGTGTGCATTAGTTGTTAGTTGCAGTGTTAGGGTGTGTATTAGTAGTTAATGGCAGCGTTAGGGTGTGTATTAGTAGTTAGTTGCGGCGTTAGGGTGTGCATTAGTTGTTAGTTGCAGTGTTAGAGTGTGCATTAGTTGTTAGTTGCAGTGTTAGGGTGTGTATTAGTAGTTAATGGCAGCGTTAGGGTGTGCATTAGTTGTTAGTTGCAGTGTTAGGGTGTGCATTAGTTGTTAGTTGCAGCGTTAGGGTGTGCATTAGTTGTTAGTTGCAGTGTTAGGGTGTGCATTAGTAGTTAGTTGCAGCGTTGGGGTGGGCATTAGTAGTTAGTTGCAGTGTTAGGGTGTGTATTAGTTGTTAGTTGCGGTGTTAGGGTGTGCATTAGTTGTTAGTTGCAGTGTTAGGGTGTGCATTAGTAGTTAGTTGCAGCGTTTGGGTGGGCATTAGTAGTTAGTTGCAGCGTTGGAGTGGGCATTAGTAGTTAGTTGCAGCGTTGGGGTGGGCATTAGTAGTTTGTTGTTGCCTTAGCATGCATTGGTCACGGTCTAGGACATTTGGTTACAGCCATTTTTTCTGCAACCAAATCTCATCCGGCGTTTAGAAGCCACCAACCTGACCATACAGACATCTCTCCGCCGGCCACTAGACCGCCAAGGTAAACCCTAACCTCACCCCTTACCCTAATCCCCTTAATCGTAAAACCTAACACTAACGCTATACCCTACTCCAAAAACATTAACCCCTTACCCTAAATCCCCCTAATACTAACAATACCCATACCCCAAGTACCTTACCCCTTACCCTAAATCATAAACAAAAGATTTTGTATGTATTTGAATAGTAATTCTATGTGATTTAGCTGGAATTATTCCATCACCAATATTAACATTAATATTAATATTATTACTATAATCAATACCCATGTTATATGAGACATTTGGGTTTGTCCGCTATTTTCTCACTTTTATGAGTTTTGACTGATCATGATGTCCCTTAATGTGGTCAATATTACCTGATTAATTGCTATATATCGTTTGCTATACATCGTGTGCTCTGTTTGTTTTATTCATGTTTATGTTTTATGTCTTGTGGGCATTTGCCTGTTGCTTTAAATGTAAACTAATTGGAAGGCTGTGGATGTCATTTCCCAGGCTATAATGTACCGATCCTATTGGTTAGCTGGCTGTACTTAGTGAGAACCAATAGCTAGGATGGCTACCCCCTGACGAAGTGTCCCACGTGACATGAAACGCGTAGGAGTGCCAGTGCATGCTGGGTAGTTGCATGACGACGCGATACGCCCAACAGCTTCACACCAGTGCAGGAATTTTCACACGGAGATGCCGGTCTGGAGACTCCCCTCAGCTTCACCAACTGCTATCCGGAGAGGGGTTTTTCTGCCTTGATTGCGGACGTCGCGTTCGGGGAATACACTAGCTTGATGTGTTAGGATCTACATGATCTATTTTTATTGTAAGTGTGTACTACTTTTTTAACATATGCTCATATAAATTGATATATTTTTTGCACTTTTTAGTGATCATTTCTCTTCTTTTGCGCCCCCATTCTTTTGTTTATGTGTTTGTGAGTGTTCTCTAGCCCCGCTGATCATGGGAGACGGGGAGCAGCACTGAGGAGAGATTGCCATAGGAGATCTGGGATGGCCAGCGTGCACTTACCTTCCCCCTTACCCTAAATCCCCTTATCCTAATGCCTTACTGTAAACCTTATTCTAATCCCCAACCCTAAAAAAACATTAACCCTTTACCCTAATCCCCTACCCTAAAAACATTAACAATTTATCATGATCCCCTTCCCTAAAAACCCAAACCCCTTCCCCTTAAACCTCTATTCTTAACTCCCTACCCTAACAACAAAAACCCTTTAAATTAACTTACTTAACTTGCAAAATGGCCAGTGGCTGAGTATCCAGCGACAGAGTGGCTGTGGCGTAGGGTCTCTCGCGGCCAAACGCTGGCAGAGAGTTGGATGCGACGAGACGGCCATGATCAAATGTCCCATTCCGGCTTGTTCACAGCAAGTACTACCACTTGTATCCTAGCATTATGAAGTGAATTATGAACTAGGTGAGTTTGCCACAGAGGATTTTTGTGCATATTATGGGCCTCATGCACTAAATTCACCAGGGTTTTTAAATCGCCATTTTTGGCAGTGTTGCTATCATGGTATGGTGAAAGCCCCGAATACCAGTGAGAGCAACATTTTCAAAAATGGTGAGTAGCCGGCGCAGAGATGATCTGTCCTCCGAAAAGGGCTCACCCGGTGAGTTCTATCTCCTGCAGAGAGAGATCCGCCTCTCCCTGCGCAAATCTCGCCAGAAAAAAATCTTTTGACATTTTATTACTAGTGTAGATGATCAAGGGGTCTCTGGAGCAGAACCGCATTGATTTGAGGTCCTGGGACCCCCTGCTTTCTTAGATGCATGCCCCGTTATGGGGTGCCGGTATCGCCTATGCATTGAAATGTCCCGGCCACGTGACGCGGGACGTTTACATGCATAGGAGATACCGGAACCCCAAAACGTGGCCTGTATCTCGGGAAGCAGGGGGTCCCCAAACCTGAAAACAACACGTTTTTGCTCTGGAGACCCCCTGCTACAATACACTAGTAATAACATTTAAATTAAAATATGTAAACCACCGAAACAAAACCCACCCCCTTTTCTCCCACATAAAACCATATTTAATTTTTTTACACACACGATTAATACCACAGGCCGGTGGGGGTCACGGGTGGTCCCGACAGGTGTATGCAGGCCCCACAGTGCACCCCGGGGGGTACCCACGAGTAACTGAGGGCCTTCAGGTGATTCCCGCTAGGCTCCGTGGGCCTCCAGGTGGTCCCGCGGGCCCCAACGGGTGTCTGGGGGCCCTCGTGTGGTTCCCACAGGTGTCTGAGGGCTCTCGGGTTGTTCCCATGGGGGTAAGTGGGTCCTCAGGTGGTCCCCGTGGGCGTCCGGGGGTCCTCGGTTGGTCCCCATGTGTGTGCAAGGGTCCTCGGGTGGTCCCCGCTGGCCTGCGGTACATTCCTGTATTTAAAAAAAATAAAACATGGCCTACATTTCAATAAATACATCCCCCCCCCCCAACAAATACATACAGTACAGTAATGGGCAAAATAACTATTATCCAGATATAGATAATAGATTATTTGCCCATTATTAAACACAACATTAGCCAGCCAGCATAAATAAAGTAAATAAAAACCATTCTACTTACCCCTGCCAATGTGAAAGGCGTCCTCGTCAGCATACTGCAGGGCCATGTCCTCCATTGCCAGAAAAATACATAGCAAAATACATACTAATGTCTCCTAACCCCTTAATCACCTTAGCGGTTAATAACTGCTATAGTAATTAAGGGGTTAACCCACCCTGCCCCGCTACCCACCCGGGAGGCCTAAGCACCCACCCCGGAACCACTATACCCACCCTATACCCATTGAGTGGCATAGTGGTACATCATACCCATATAATAATATGAGCATGATAAGCCACAATAGCACTCAATGGGCACCCTAATAAAAATACATAAATGACCAAAAGACACAATAATAAAACATACAAAAACACCTAAACACCCCAATTCACTAAATAAAAACACTAGCCAACAAATGCAATTAATAAAAGCACTAACCAACACAACAATTAATTAATTGAACCATTAACCAACAAAGCAATGAATTAATAAAAAAAAACTAGGCAACGCAACCATTAAAAGCAGGTCCCAACATAAGACATCATTAATAAAATACGAAAATCAGTCGTACAAAAAATTTAAACTAAGGCAGCAAAATGACAAACAACTACATCCACAGAATAAACACAAATAGAAAAAAAATCACACTCAATGCAAAGCAAGCAATTAAAAACAAATGCTTTGGCTAATAATGTATTGATCTGTACCCTAAAGGTGTACAGATGAATACATTATCAGTCAATGGGCAAAGAAAAAAATAAAAAAAATACATATCTAATCGAAAAACCTGTAAAAAAATACATTTACATAAATTCAATATTTTACTTACCCTTAGTAGCGTTGGCCCTCCGACTCCCGGGGAATCAGGAAGCTCACGTACCGAAAAGGCCTGAAACTCTACCCGATGCCATCAGCCATGAAGATCCGGATCAGGTACCCCAATTCTTCTTTCTTTTCTTTTCAATCAGCTTCTTCTATCTTCTTCTGTAATTATTTCTTAATTTTCTTAATCTTCTGTCTTCATCTGTCAATCCAAAAACCCAATGGTAGATCCACAACACGATTTTGTCTCGTCGGCTTCTTGGGCTCAAATGAGTCGTCACGGTTGGTTGTAGTAGACCATGTGACTCCCTTTGGATGACATCACATCCTTTCCCAAAAATTACTCTGTCACATGGTCTACTACAACCAATCAGATTGGGGATTTAGTTCCCACAATCTGATTGGCTGAAATACCATGTGACGCCGGCCGTCTTGGATTTAGGGACGTCTTCTTAAAGGGAAACTAAGCACAGCCATTCTGATTGGCTGGCTTCATTCCCTTTAAATTATGTAATTGAAAAAAAAGGGCACATGGTTTTAACAGCCAATCAGACGGTTGTTGAACCATTTCCCGCCCAAATGTGATGTCACATGTCACAGGCTGTGACACCTCATTTGAGCCCAAGAAGTGAGTTTGAAAAGCTTGCGATCAGTGGCGAAAAGTGGGTTATCGCCGAGTGGTTGGCGTTTTTTTTTCCGGAAAAAATAACCCGGCAATTTTTTGCTCTTATCGCCAGCTTATCCGGGCTTACTGCATAGCAGTAGGCTTTTTTGGCGATAAGCTGGCTATAAGGGGCTTATCGCTGCTTACAGCACGAGGCCCTAAGTCTCTACACAAAATGTGAAGAGTTGGTTTGTCTGTAAATGTAAGGTACCTGTAGATAATGCTTTTCCCTAGTATACTAAAAGATACTGCATTGTTTTTTCATTGTATGTGACATAAAGCCATATTTACTAAATCGTGCTATTCTACAAATTACCTTCCATTGTTGGCAGATATTTAAAAGCCGACTTAAAGCAGCAATACATTCAAAATCCTATGTGTTTTTATTAATAAATAAGTGGTGTAGTATTAGATAATAATTACTGCATTCCCCCTTACCACTAATTATGCTCTTTTTAATGAGTTTTATTGTATTAAGCTTCCTTGGGTTTGTATAGCAACTATTTTACAAATGCCCAGCACTTCCTCTTTTGAAATAGTCGGCCATATTGTGAACCTGGGGAAGTCACATTTTTACCGATTGATCACGGGAGAAGGGATCGATCGGCAGCTTAGGTAATTACATTTCCCTAAAGCTAAGCAACTGCTGCATCTATAAAAACAAAAACAGAAACGGCAAACTGTATTGCCACTTTAATTACGTGAAAGTGCCAAAGGGTATTTTCTGGCGCACAAAGGTGTTTTGTGGAATACCAATGCTAAGTAAATATGGACCATAATGGATACATGCTGATAAATAGCTTTACTAATTATATATAAACATTGGATACATCTGGATGGTTACTATGTGGCTAATTACTATGATGACCAGAAGTGCCATAAGAAGCTGATCTGCTTTCCAAAGATGACAATCTCCCATTATAAAATTGCCATCATGGGCAACTGTGTATAAAGAGCATCGTCTTTGCTAATCACTCTAAAATGATTTTTTTTTTTAGTCTTTCTTGTTTTTTTTCTTTTCATCATAAGAGTTGTTTCTTGCATATTTCTAAAATGTGTTGTAAATCTAACAATTAATCAACCACTTCTAAGGCCTGGGACATAGACAGTTTGCCCGTGCGGAGGCACGCTGAGGCTCAGGGAAAGCGGTGCTTTCCCTGGCCTTAGACAGCGTGCCGTCCGTGGGCGTGTCGGGGGTGTGTCTGGGGGCGGGCCAGTGACATCACGGAGCTGGTTCGCCCTCATTGGGCGAACCGCTCACGTGACCGGCCCTGCGCTCCGGCGAGTGCCAAATCTGAAAACTTGGTGAGACACACGCTTCCGCAAGCGTGCGGAAGCGTGCGTGAGCCCCTGCTAAAGCCGCTCTCATTGCGGCAGCAGGGGCTCAGTGCTGAACATGAGCGCGCCTCAGCACGGATCAGCAAGGCTAATCCCACTATGTCCCAGGTCTAATGTTGGTCATACTGTATATACGGAAACAGAAACAGTAGGAAGCATCAAACTATATATAACTAAGCTTTATATATTGTCGAGTCTTTATGATTTGACATTTTCCTGATGTTTACTACAGCAGAGTAAAATATAACTATTTTACACTTGAATATTTTTTTTTTAATTATAACAGATTATATTCAAAGGTATTGGGAATGCACAGGAAGCAATTTATGATCAAGCATCATAAAAACGGTATGTGTTCCCAACCCTTTACCACGAGCACTGTTGCCAAAACTAGATAAGCCACACAGAGTGCCTCAGAAACCTAAAGCTTAATTAGGGGAAAGAAGGAAAGAAAATAATACTGTAGAGTATTTACTTAGAGGTACAGCACTGCCAGGGAAACCACATACCTTGTATTTATATGTTCACATACAGTATACAACACATTTAATCAAAGTAGGAGACAGGACAACAACATTTTATTCTAAATAGAAGGTTATGTTGTCTCAGAGTATCCTTTTATTGTTGTTAAAAAAACTCTCTAAGCATGTTTATGAAGCAAGATCATTATGTTATGCGCTCCTTTGTGCTAACAGCAAACAGAATGTATTTATTTTGTGTGTTTTTTTTGTCCGGCAGCTATAAAATGTGGCAATAGTTGATACAACTAGGTTAATTCCCTTCTTCGTTTGACAATGTAACTTCAAGCAGTGGAAGGTAGAGGGCAGTAGTGAGCTGGAAGAAATGTAGAATATATAGGTAGCATTAATTTACTGTGGTACTTGCGCTAGAGAAAGCGTTTCATGTCTATGGAAACAAGATGGTGCTGAGTGCAACGTGAACATCTGTACAAAATTCAGTTCAAACAAGTATTTGAAGTGTATATGTTTATATGCACTTAGCCGGCAGTGTTAGATTAGGCATATAAAAACAGCATGATAGAGATCAGTGAATGGAGTGAAACAGAAACTACACTCTGATCCACATCCACAAAGCTTTGCTAACTCAGTGCTAATAACGGAATGGGATGAAAATCATTAACAGACATTATTCTGCCTCAGGTTAACACATATCCACAAAGCAAAAACAACAACAATTGTATATCTTATTAGCATAGGCTTATCATCATGTTTACTTAGCACTACCTCACATTAGCTTGAAGTAACATGAGATGTGTTAACTATCTCTTACCTAAAGGTGGCGTTACTCCCACTCAGACCCTAAAATATAGGTTTTAGGGAAGGGGAAGAGACAAAGACTCTTCTTTGCTAGAGTGTTAAGTTGCTGCTTATATACCACACCTTTATACAACTTGTGGAGAGACAGAGACACGTGCAAAAAAAAGAGCACACCTGAGATATATTCTAATTTGGATGTGCAAAATTAATTTTAATTACTTAAATTAGCATATTTCACAGGCATCCCACATGTGCTCACATTCACATTTTTTCTATTTCCACTTTTGGTATAGAAAGGCCACTGGGGGTGGAAAGGGATAGGTTCATTAGACGCTACTCCTGATCAAAAGTGTCCACTTACTTTAACCCAGGAGGGAGGGGAAACTAGAAAAAGGTCACCTAGCTCAGGGGTGCGCAAAGTTTTGAACCTGAGCATGCTTACCTCCCGGCTCGCGCCCCCCCCCCTCCTGCTCAGCGTCAAAGCCAAATCCCGAACCTTAGGCCTTACCCTAAAACCTCCTAATCCTCACCCCTAATACTAACGCTACCCCCTGCCCTAAAAACCTTAACCCCTTACCCTAACCGCTAAAAGCCCTACAGTTAAGACCCTTCCCTAACCACTAGACCCATAAAGTTAACCCCCTACTCTGGAATTTACCTTGTCATAGAAGCGGCCAGCGGTGGAGGGTCCAGCAGCAGAGTGGCTGTGTTGGAGGGTCCCTCTGGGGCTAAATGGAGACAGGGACTTGGTCGCAGTGAGACGGCCGCAACCAAATATCCTATTCCGCAAGTGGATCTCTCCATTTACAGCATGGGGGGAGATGCCACAAATTATTATTATTTTTTTAATTTCCTTTAATTGGAGAAGAAACAAAGCAGCTTCCTTGGCTGGCTTCTGAAATAGGATGACTGCCTGAAAAGGGGGCAGCTGCCCCCCATGTTCTATAGAGTGGACGTCCATGATTCTGATGATGGTGTCATGGCAGGGTTTGGATACACAACAGTGACCGTGTCTCCACTATAAGAACCCAACGGCTATAGGAAGTGGGGTACCTGTTGATTATAAGATTTTAAAGCAAATGGAGATGCTTTGATCAAAAGTAACATTATTAGATTAAGTTTAAAGGGCAAACTATGGGGCCTATGCAGAGAGCAGCGCTATTTCAAAACTCGCCATTTTTTGGAGAAAATCGCGCAGAAAACAGCAGAAAATGGCGAGTTACGAAAAACGCGCCAATTTTTTTTTTCTATTTATAAAACTCGCCTCGCGGCTGGCGAGAACCTCCATCTCGCCAGTTTTAAAAATATCCGTATGCAGAGAGGCGCGAACGGCATCTAGCGGCTGTTCGCGCCAATAAAATGGCGCGATTGTCTCCTTTTTGCCTCGCCAGAAAAAACTGGCAAGAAGCTGCCGCTCGCGGCCATAGCAAAGGAAAAAAAAAGGCGCGAATTTTTTTTAACACATTTCTACAGCGCGCATCTCGCCAATTTAAACTCGCCACACGCATTCATGTTAAACATAGCAGAATTCGCACATTTCTGCATATGGAGAATAAAACTCTCCAAAAAAGCTACTTTTTATAAAACTCGCCATTTTTAAAATTCGCTGCTCTCTGCATAGGCCCCTATAACTTTATAAAAATCCCATTTTAAAAAGTTCACTTTTAACTGCCACCTATTTATTTTCTTAAAGGTTTCATTGGTTGCCAGGTTTTAACAAACCTGTGATCTTCTGGGTACTATAGAGGCCATAGGGCCCACCACTTCCTGGAACCATGTATTATTTCTCTTAACTCTGTGCCCAGGACATACGTGAAAACGAGAGGTAACTCTCAATGTATTACTTCCTGGTAAAACATTTTATAAATAAATAAATACATTTCCCAATAAAGTCAGAAGAAATGGACTAGCACCAGGAGTAAGGTCATAGAGATAATTTGTAACATGCGAGAAGGATTCCCTGAAATGTCAGAAGACATTAGTGTGTATTATGAAGGACTCCTATTGCCAGTTGTGCCAAGATGAGTAGCAACTTCTGAAAATCTGACATGCAGCTTTAGGCCTACTTGCATCACAGTTTTAGATGGAGACGTTATCTCGAATGCTGGCCATAATCTAATCACACAAGTTTAGATATGTAGTTCTTACTGACACTTCAGCCATAACAGAATTGTTTCTTGCAGGTAAGTTATTACATGTTTTTTTTCCCCCTTTACCGATACTTCCAAACACCATTTCTAAACAGCTCAACCCATGCCAATAACACAGAATATGCGTATGTATGAAGAGGGCATATAACCAGGTTAAAGCACGTGCATGCCTTCCATCATGGTGCTTTAGCAGACTTAACGAGGATCAATACCTCCATCTAATGGTGGAACTTTTCAGAACAGAAAGTCAAGCCAGTGAAATAAATCCTATTTGTTGTATTACTTATAGTACATATCCTGCACTATTCAAACCTCTGATAGGAGGCACGATTTTGATCATTGTAATTAGTAGGTTAACTTTGCATACTAGATATTATTACACTTGAGTGTTTTTTGTCCTAACTAAACAATAACATGTTGTATGTTCCAGTTATGTTTGACCTGTATTCTCTAATTTATGTGTAGCATGACATATTATCCATGTTACAATTACACTTTGTCTAATAATGATCTCCCGGCTAAGAAACTAATTTGGTCTGAATTCGCATTAAGTTTGGTACACTGAAAATTAGAACCATTGAACTCCACTTTAGGATTATTGTGAATTCTGTGCTAGCTATACCATGCGCAGTAAACCTATTTAAATTAATTAGCTTCGTGGCTGCAGTAAAGTGTAAATAATTTTAAAATACAGTGTCAACTGTGATTTGCTGATTTGGAAGTGCAAGATATGCTTGTAGAGCAGGGGTTACACCTTGATAAAGAGCGCACGCTCGAAACATGTCGGTGGGGGCCTGAGGGCTCTATTTTTTCTGTCAACCATGCTCTGACCATAATAAACCTCTCATTTTGGGAAACACTCTCTAGCATTTTTTTGTAGCTGTGCTCCAATTCTCCTTCTTGATATCTGTAGAGCAGGGGTGGGCAACTCCGGCCCTCAAGGGCCACCAACAGTTTAGGATTTCAGGATATCCCTGATTCAGCACAAGTGACTCAATCAGTGGCTCAGTCAAGGACTGGTATATACAGCCACCTGTGCTGAAGCAGGGATATCCTAAAAACCTGACAGGTTGGTGACCCTTGAGGACTGGAGGTGCCCACCCCTGCAGTAGAGTGATTGACTGCGATTTCTTAACAATCTCTGCCAAAATCTTTGAAGGTTTACCTAAGCTTTTAAATCAAAGAGAAAGGGACATTAGCAGAAGCACTGAGTGGGAAGGAACATATCAATGTGAAAATTCCCATTTACTTACAGGGTCTAACAAGTCATGAGGAATGTATGCAATAAAACACAGTGTATTGCTCAAATGTATTACTAGTTCTTTTATATGTCAATGTACGACTGGAATCGAATAATAATAATAATAATAATAATCTTCATAATAATAAAATAGATATATTTAAGATTTGTTTGTTTTGTGTTGTTGAGAGCCATCACATTCAAGGTACTTAACTGTAATTATATGGTAACTGCATTTATAAAAATCCTAGACAGGTTTAATAAAATCTATAATTAACGTAATAAGGGCAGTCCTTAATATACTTAATATAACATTTCCCTGCTTCAGCACAGACCAGAATAGTAAGACCGGGCAGGGGAATGAATTACATTCAGGTGCCCCGATATTTGCCCGAGAACCCCAGAACCCGGGGGGGGGGGAAGGGGGGTTCAGAGTAAAGTCATTTTTAAGATTATGTGTATAACTGTGGCAGTGTTTTCGTGTAAGCGCGTGAAAGGAAAATGGTTTTAAAACAAGCAGCATAGCAGGCGGCTTTTTGCTAAATTTCACTAGGAAGCTCCTAGCGCCGTGAGATTTGCCGTGAGCGCTGTTGGGTAAAATCATGAAAAAGTATATAGCGCAATTTTTATAAAGTTATTTAAAAATTGATGAATTAAAGTCCCCCTATTTTAATTGTATCAACATATTAGGCATATTGGGATTTTCATTCAGACTCCTGGAACAGAGGGAACAGTTAATTTACAAGTACTGTCGTTTAGAAATGTATGGCAGGACATTCCTGCAAGGTAACGGTGCATATTTAACCCCATGACTTCTAAAGCATCCCGCTAGTTCGAGGCTAGGATGTCTGAAAAAAGTCCGTAGTTGAAAGGCTCCCACTCACCCAAGGTGTTAGTCAGGGAAGGGATCCTCAAATACCCCCATCCTAGTGTAAAGTCCAGGCTAGCCCAGACTCAGCGTCGCCAGGTAAGGGGGTTTGGTCTCATATGCTAAGAGGCAAAGGTGTGAGGTTCGCACATGCCCTTAGCAGAATGAGAAGCCCTTCTGCCAGGTTTCGAAAGTATTGACAACTCCAGGATAGGTGGGTGTGACAGTGAAGGGGTGCCCAGGCCAGTAAATAAAGGTATTTGGCTCTAGAGTGAAGAGAGCTTGGTCTTCATGAGTCTGAGATAGCACATGTCCTACTTTCCAGCGCAGTTCAATCCAGAATCCAGGGCCAGTAGGTATTCAGATGTCCACTTCTTGTTTAACTTCTGTTAAACTCCACAGTGTATCCCACCTAAAACTGGGCCACTATAAAGATGGGATGCTGCTCTCCCCTTGTAGAAAGCCAAGGAACAAACAGGGATAGTCCTCAAAGCCAGGGAGCAAATGGGTAAATAAATCAGTTCACAGGCTGAAAAGGGTCAAAGCAAGGGATGACTTTCCCAGCCTCTGGGAAAGTGGAAAGAGTGTCTGTTCTCCTTCAAGTCAGGTTGGAGAAAGATAAGTCTTGGGTTGCCCCAACGGTTCTGGATCTGGAACCAGCTGGATCTGTAGTATAATAAAAGTAAAGTAAATAAACAATACAACAGCAGTTAGAAGGAAAGGTCACGGATTTACTGATAAACACATACACTGTATAGGGTTGTAACTATGGGTTAGCAAGGCTATCCCCAACCATCACACCTCGTTTATGGATAACATAACCCACCTCCAGCTGCCACCTGACAACCAAACCCAGTAGCTCCAAACATGATGCACATACAGAATGACACTTACAGAGGAGGATGCCCTTCAAGTCAGCCAATACAGCTAAGCCTAGAGCCACCTCCCTTCAGGACCACTTGCCTACCATAGTACAAGTTGGCCTCCTCCACATCCCTATAGGACTGTCTGGCAAAACCCCATGCACCCAGATATCCCAAAATAACCGCAATAGACGATGCCATTTTCGACATTCAATTGGTCTCACCTCCACCAATTTGAGGCCCAATTAATACCGTCCTGCAACCTGGAATTTAAAATGTCCAGCCACAAATCAGACAAATGTACACCGTGAAGCTGGTACAAACCTGCACTAGCATCCTTCAACTCCAGTCTTACTGCAATGCCACCACTCTTCCATAGAAAATCAGCCACTTCCTTGTTGACTTTTAACCAATGCCACTCTATGGCTTTCCAGCTATTAGCATGCTTCCATGCCAAATGAGGCAACATCAACCACAGAATCAAACCCCCCTTCAAATAGAAGGAAAATATATGCAACATCCTCTGTATATGGTATACCATATGTAGCACTGTTTCCCCCCCCTCCCCCCAAGTGGGAGATACAGAGCTTCTGCTACCTGTTGTGTGGTGCGGATACCTCTTAGGGTCAGGAGAGCTGAGTTGGATCTGCATTGGTATGGAGATCAGGAGAGGCTTAGGTTCTTTCTCTGTAGTTCTTCTCTTGGTGGGCAGCGCCTCCAGCTGTAGTGGGCACCAGGGTGTCCAGAGATCAGCCCCCACTATTGCACACGTCTCCCTCCTGCCCAAGGACTGATACTTAGACAGGAGTGTAATGAAAAAGGGTCTTTATTGGCAGGCATTCACTGTAGATGGTTCCATACAGTGGAGCAGAGTCTAAGAGGTCCCAGGCCTCTGGATGGTGATTGCCCCAGCTCTCTTACAGGGCATCTGTGGGTTGGATCAGATGTTCCCCCAGCCACAGGGCTTGGGGTGAGCGAACTCATCCCGCGATGGGAGAGACTTACAGCTCTACTGCTCTCTTACTCCTCCAGAGCAGGCCTGACTAAATTTGCCACTCCCTCCTAGGAGGAACCAGAAGGGCCAGGCTCGTGGTCTATACCTATCCATGATAGGCTTACACAGGTCATGAGTCACCACCACACTTCAGTCACTCATAAGAGGAGCATGAGGGGGTCAAGAGCCCATAGATTAGCCTGTTACAGCCAAGACTACTAGTAGTTACATGACAGGGAGGAGAGATATCCCAAAAGATACAGACCATGTTACACATAAAATAAAGAAAAAAATAAATAATTAGCCCCTGCACAAATGACCAGGATATTCAGAGACCTGGCCACACTATTCCATTTCAGAACCTATGTAAGCACCTGCCTCTGCCTAATGACATGGCACCCATTTCAAAGAATGCGTGCTTGCTGTAGCTGGAGTCAAGCTACCTCTCATAGGGGTGAAAGTCCTCTAGCTTCCCCGTCCAATTAACATAGTAGTCACCGTAAATCCATTACCGCTGGAATAAAACCTGGATAACTTAATTTTTTTTTTAAACAGACACAAATGTCCAATGCACATACCCCTGAGAATATAACTAGTACATTGACTCCCAAACTGGAAGGCCTGGGGTGCACAACACCTTTGCAGGGAGTGGGGTGTGCAGTGTTATTGTATTCAAAGCCAGAGATATGGTCAATCGGAGAAGGAGCGAAACAGGGCAAAGGAAGACAGGATCAATCAAGAGTTAGGAGGTGGGACAGAGGAGGGTAAGGACCAATCAGATTGGGAGCTGGGCTGGACAGAGCAGAAGAGTTTAAAAGACCAAAGATAGAATATCTACAGCTAGAATTACTGACAGGAGTAGACAGACTGGGGGAGAGAGGAGAGAAGAGAGACAAGAGGAAGAAAGATAAAAACAAGGTAGGCACAGAGAGGGACACAGGCCAAGACAAGAGAAGCACAGAGAAGGAGACAGACAGACACAAATAGGAGAGAGACAGAGACACAGAGAGAGAGTGGGAAACAGACTAAATACAACAGTGTCATAGCTAGACAGCAAAACAGAAGCAGAGTAGCATCATCATGGTTATTTAAACAAAAATACACAGAGGTGTCATTGTGTATGTGTGAGTGTTATGTCTAGTATGCATGTGTCAGTGTTTGCAAATTGTGTGCAAATACTGATGAAGCGGCCGTTATTCGAACACATCTCGGCGCCGATTTTGAGTTCTCTGTTGTTCCCCACGCAGCATGAAATGTGGCTAATCGCCCCAGGCACCCGCGCTTATTGCGGATGTTTTGTTTGAATTTCATGGCTTCTGTTTCTTTATTTGCAATAAAATGGATGAATTGTAATGTGTACAGTACTGTGCTACTGTGTCAATTTCATGTTTTTAATAGCCAGAACACTAAAATTCGTTTTTCTGCTCTCGCCGTGCTCGCATCTTAGTGTGGGAAGGCTGGAATTCATCCCGCAGTTTCAAATCGTGATTCTGATGTACATGACGCATGAAGTGTTCGAATAACGGCCGCTACATCAGTATGGGCATGTTGTGTACAGTGTGTCTACTATCTATGTGTGTCTATCTGTGTAAATGTGTTTATACTGTATGTAGACTCTTGACAATTTCTGTCAAAACATTCACCTGCGTCACATATCCAAAATAAAGCCTGCTGTCCTATTTTGTTTTCTTTATTTAATTACCACATTCTACCCCCTCCATGCCTGGTTCCCAAAGGATGGTCACATCAAAGTAAATTTATTTATGTACAGGTGCTCAGTGTCTATGGTTACCATTCTCAGGGGGCTGGCATCCGTGCAGGCTGGTGGAGTAAGTATTGTTGGTAAGGAAGGGCGCCAGGAACTTTATTCAGACAAACATTTCATGATTTACATCTTACATTCTTCTTCCCTGGGTGCTCAGGCAGCATCCCCAGGGAGGCACATGGCTTGTCAATGCAACATTTGTGGATTATGGGCAATGCCTTGGTTTTGGATATGAGGCTTGCCAACAGCCTACCGGGACTCTTTGCAGGGGTGCACCTTCAATCAAAGATCCATATTTTGTCACCCTTTGCCGCACGCTATTAGTCCCTGTTCTGGGGCCCCTACTCTTCTCAGTGTTCATTAATGATCTTCCCACAGCTTGTAAGGAAGCCTCAATACACATGTATGCAGATGACACAATCCTATATGCACACAGCCATAGCCTCTCTGACCTTCAACACATACTTCAGTCTGACTTTTTGAGACTCGAAAACTGGATTTCCCAAAACAAACTGTTTTTAAACACTGACAAGACTGTAACAATGGTATTTGGGACCAAGACTACATTTTTAAAGCTTCCAGTGACTGAGCTCCAGATCAGAACCAACGCTAACGCCACCCTAACACCTGTCACTAGTTTTAAATACCTGGGCATATGGTTTGACTCCCACTTAACATTCGGAATTCACATTGATACCCTGACATCCAAAACCTATGCCAAACTAGGTGTACTTTACAGGAACAAATCCTCCCTAAGTCTGCTGGTCAGAAAGCGTATTGCACAGCAGATGCTAATGCCAATTATCGACTATGGAGACATAGTATATGGCTCGGCACCCCAAACGCACCTTGGCAAACTTGACACCCTCTACAATTCAATTTGTCGTTTCGTTCTCCAATGCAACTACAACACACATCACTGCAAAATGCTCAAAGAACTAGATTGGTCATCACTAGAGTCTAGGCGCAAAGTTCACTTTTCCTGTCTTGCCTTCAAATACTTTCTGGGCAAGCTACCCATATATCTGAACAAGCTCCTCACCCCTACCACATGCAGCACTTATCATCTGAGATCTGACTCCAAAAGACTGTTCATGGTCCCAGGGCTCAACAAAGTATCCGGCCGCTCCTCCTTCTCTTACCGTGCACCCCAAAACTGGAACAACCTACCAGAGACTCTCACACCCACCACCAGTTTAAGTTCTTTCAAAACTAAGGCTGTCTCACATTTTAATCTGGTCTGTAACTGTTTCATACGCCCATAATATACATCTTCTCTAACTGTGCATGCAATGTATTGTATACTGCACCGACACACTTTATTCGAGCAAATACCCAGTATGTACCTGGCAGATACCTGGAATGCGCCACTCCTCACCTCTGACAAGCCCCGTTGCATTTGCCTTCCCAGCCTGGGTTCATGCCTGGCTGACGGGCGGCTGATCTGTTAAATGATGATGATTAGGATTTAATAGGCTGCAATGCTTCGCGTGTCTACCAGATGGCATAAATTCATGAATTGTAATGCAGTATATATATATATACTGTGCAGTATTGCAGCCAGCGGGAATAAAATGCTTCAATCCCTGCCTGGAAAATACCTCAATGCACTCGGGCAGAAAACAGTCACAAACCTCAATACACCCGGGTATACCCGAATTCGTGGGACTAGCCGAGCTCGAATAAAGTGTGTCGCCAGTGTATAATGTATACCCTGTTCATTTATGTAACTGTATTTGTAACCATGTATTATTTGTCATATTAACTATGCCCAGGACATACTTGAAAACGAGAGGTAACTCTCAATGTATAACTTCCTGGTAAAACATTTTATAAATAAATAAATAATTAGTTCATAACTCTTACTTTACAGGTCTCTTTCCTGAGGGTTATGTTGAATTCTTGGTTCCAGGGATGTATTCCTTCTATATAAGATGCATTGTAATATCAGCACTTCCAGGGCCACAGACCGCTTTCCTGGGGCCGTAACTAACATTTCCACCTTGGCCCCCCGTGTCAGTGGCCCTGAAAGCCCCCCCCTCTCCTTCTCGTACTCTCCACCCTCTCTCACTCTCCCTTTCTATCCCCCTTCTCATTTTCACACTCTGCCTTTCTCCCCCCCTCTCTCTGCCTCCCATGTATTTCTCCCTCTCACTCTCCCTCCTTCTTTCCCTCACTCCCCCCTCCTCTCTCACTGAACCCCTCTATTTCACTCAAACCACCTCCTCTCCCTCAATCACCCTCCTCTCTTCGTCACTCACTCTTCCCCCGCTTCTCCGATCTGATGCTGTCAGACGAAAGCCTCATTGAAGTCAATGTGTTTTTTTTTGTTCTGCAGCACCAGATCGGCACTATTTACACTTTACAGAATAAGGGCATTAGATAGATATATCAGTTTATTTTTTGTGTCATATTTTATCAATTATTCTAAAAATAACATACTGTAAGGAATCCACACCTCAGTTTACTGCTTACCTTGCCTCACAGACCTGTGCAGTCCTGGAACACTCCCTCTGGTATCTACTGCAGCTGTGCAAGCTATCACAGGAACCTAGCCTTGTACTCACTCATTGGAGCAGTGCCTTCACACCCTCCTCCGGGGATTGGCCCGCTGGCCTTTAAGTACTGCATCCCCACAATCCTTCTCGGCCGAGCATAACCCTTCCTGGTTATCACAAGTGTTCTGCCACAAGCCCTATGGCTTGGCTCTGTTGTGTTCTATTCCCTAGTTCACGCAGAGTTCTGTTCCTGTCTCCTGTGCTGAAGCGGAGTACTCTCCTTGTTGACTTCAGCTCCATGTTTCCTGAGACAGGCTGCTAGTCTCACGCAGCGGTCAGTTCCTGTCTCCTGTGCTGAAGCGGAGTACTCTCCTTGTTGACTTCAGCTCCTTGTTTCCTGAGACCGGCTGCTAGTCTCATGCAGTGGTCTGTTCCTGTCTCCTGTGCTGAAGCGGAGATTTCCCCAGTGTTGTCTTCAGCTCCCTGGTTCCTGGGGCCTGCTGCTCATTCTCTAGTGCAGATGCCGTGTCCTGATTCCTGCGCTGAAGCGGAGGATTCTCCAGCCCGCTCAGGACTCTTGCACTGAAGCACTGATCTACCACTTCTGCCAGGCGGTGTGCCCACTCCGGTCTACCTCCAGTCCACTCTCCCAGCCCTCACTGAGCTTTGGGAACGCACCTAACTCTCACTGCTCTGACAGCTCTCACCTCTCAACGCACTAAACCCTCTCACCTCTCAACGCACTAAACCCTCACCGGCTGCTACCACCAAAAGGAATCAGGTACAGACTCTCTATATATATTGTGTAAGCACCTGAAAACTGCAGGACACAACACAACTCACCTTCAGCCTCATGAGACACACTCCTTCACCGGTAAACAAAGCCCTCCTGTAGCACGCCAAACACTCACAAAACACTCCCGTGCCACGCAACCACCAACAAAACCCTCCCGTCGCCCACAACAATCCCCCCCCCCCAACCCACGTGCACCGAAAATACAACAAACACCTCCCGTAGGTCAAAATAAAATCCCTCCGGAACCAACCGGAACCAACACAACTCTCCTTCAGCCTCATGCGACACACTGCTTCACCGCAAAAATAAAGCCCTCCTGTCGCCCCAAAATAAATACATATACCGTTTGCACACTCAACTAACACTCCGGTGGCACACAAACCCCCCCCCCCAAATAGCCCAACCACCACTCCACGTAGCCCACTCTCGTGACCACAACCCAGCTGCCATCTCCACAAAAAAAACACGTGCACCGACAATAAAACAAACACCTCCCGTAGGACAAAATAAAATCCCTCCGGAACCAACCGGAACCAACACAACTCTCCTTCAGCCTCATGCGACACACTGCTTCACCGCAAAAATAAAGCCTTCCTGTCGGCCCAAAATAAATTAATATACCGTTTGCACACTCAACTAACACTCCGGTGGCCCACAAACCCCCCCCAATAGCCCAAACACCACTCCACGTAGCCCACTCCCGTGACCACAACCAGGCTGGCATCTCCAAAAAATAAACACGTGCACCGACAATAAAACAAACAACTCCCGTAGGACTAAACAAAATCCCTCCGGAACCAACACAACTCTCCTTCAGCCTCATGCGACACACTGCTTCACCGGAAAAATAAAGCCTTCCTGTCGGCCCCAAATACATAAATATACCATGCAACACAACACTCAACAAACACTCCGGTGGCACACAAATCCCCCCCCCCCCCCGACTCACCTTCAACCTCACATCCCGGGCAACGCCGGGTCTCTCAGCTAGTGGTATATAAACCCCATGTTGGCCAGTGATTGGTGAAACATAAAATCCAATCAGCCTATCATCACACATGGCACGTATCTAACACAGGTGTTCTCAAACTACCACAGTTTAATACACAGATGATATTACCTATATTTAAACTACATTAATAAATGTTATTAAAGACACAATTTAAAATTACAATAAAAGCAACATGTAGCAATTTAAAAAGCCATTGAATTGGACACTGAAATGAGAAAGCAGTGTTAGTAATCATATTGTTACATACAAATACATAACAACTCATACCAAAAAAAAGGGCAAGAAAGTAACAACTAATATAAAACAGATAATGGTTTAGACAAAGAACCGAGTACCAATATAAAACTATAAATACAAAAAATAAGATAAAAAACCAATGGATATAAAAATAACAATACCAAACTAATTAAAAAATAAATAGCACAAATATTATTGCATAAATAAATATGATACCTAATATAAAAAATTATTAAGAAAAAAAATTATATATATATATATAATTGTATATGAATTATCTGATGTTAATTATTCAAACTATAAAATGTATATTATATATCAAAGAACAATAAATACTATACGATTAAAATATCAGTCAATATATATATATATGTAGAAGAGTGACCTAGGCGCAAATAAACAGGGAAAGAAGAAACACAAGAAAAGGGATCATAGGGCAGTATATCAATAATTACACAGACTATATAATGGTGAGAGATGCGCTTACTCAGGTAAGTGGTTTTAAAGCCTGTAATCCTCTATGGGACTCGCGAACACAGCTGCTGCAGCTCTTCCTCTTAACCTCAAGATGTCCAGGATTCTTCCACAGGAACACAGCAGCTGGTTACAGTGGTCACAGGGGGTCTCTGGAAGCAGCCCGTCTCTATAGGTTGATCTCAAAAGGAGGGGGTAGAGGAGGGGGGTGGGGAGGGGGGGGAGGAGGGGGGTTTGGGAAGGTAATAAAGGGAGGGACAGTATATGTGTAAAACCTTTTTTAATCTAATAGAATGCTATAAAAACAAGTAATCAACTCACATTTGGTGAGTAAAAAACAGGCAGTAGAGAGTGATTTTCGAGTCTCTCACACTCGTGTAGTCAGACGCCGATTACCAGTCCTTCGCCTCCTCGCTGTTGCTTCCGCATCACGTGACGCGGCGCGGTATGACGTGGCTCAGCTCTCGCGAGAGTTCGTCACCTTCAATGCAGGGAATCACCGCCGCAGCTCCTAGAGAATCCCTCTCTGCTCAGCTGTTCGGCGTATCTCCTCTACTGCTGTGGAAAGTGCTGGCCCTACGCGTTTCTCCACTCAGGGCTTCGTCAGGGGCTGCTAATGGTTAACTGTCCCTACCAGGGTATTTATAGGTACCTCCCCAGAGTGATTGGCTAAAGCATAATTGAATATTGCCACTTCCAAAATTTCAATAACCATGATGGAACATAATAAAGCTTTTGGTGGACATTGGACATAGAGAACAAACAAGAGAAGTTTATACAGTATTATTCACCTAATGTGTATACACTGCGGTATATAGTTACCATATATCCGTTTTTGGGCACATGGACATTTCGAACATTGGTCTTTTAAATCACTTTGTTGGGCTTAGATATAATATGTCCACAACACTATTACGTTTATAGGATATGTTTTTAAAAAAATCTATCTATTCACATTAATCACTATTTACATTAATTGTTATTTTACTAATACTTCACTGGTCTATATATTGGTACTGACTCCTCAATGTTATTGGTATAGTAAGTGCCATTCCCTATGTATATATATACGTTAGTCTGATATAACTAACGGGTGTATCCTTCATTATATATACACACTCTCCCTTTAATAGATCTCAAATAATCTCTCCGACACCTTTCCTTTAAGGAATCCTCTTCTGACCTGTGATATACTTGGATTATAGGTATATACCAGGCCAATTTCCCTATTCTTTATGCAAATAATCACACACTTTAGCCATTCGATGTAGTAAAGTCAGATGACACCTGATCCAATATCTGGGCTATAGTGTAAAAGTCTACACAATTGTGCAAATCTAAATTGTACCACATACGTTATTACCTAAGGTTAACTAATACCTTATGTCCCTTTATGTTAGATAGGTTATAAATACTCTATTCAATTTGTCAGTACACTTGTGTATACAGATTCTTTAATGATGATATATAATCCGTAGCTATATAATGTTAACAAACTGCAATAATACTGACACAATCTGTTAGGTATATCATTGGGACAATTACCAACAGAATGAGCTCATTAAGACCAATGTTCGAAATGTCCATGTCCCCAAAAATGGATATATGGTAACTCTATACCGCAGTGTATACACATTAGGTGAATAATACTGTATAAACTTCTCTTGTTTGTTCTCTATGTCCAATGTCCACCAAAAGCTTTATTATGTTCCATCATGGTTATTGAAATTTTGGAAGTGGCAATATTCAATTATGCTTTAGCCAATCACTCTGGGGAGGTACCTATAAATACCCTGGTAGGGACAGTTAACCATTAGCAGCCCCTGACGAAGCCCTGAGTGGAGAAACGCGTAGGGCCAGCACTTTCCACAGCAGTAGAGGAGATACGCCGAACAGCTGAGCAGAGAGGGATTCTCTAGGAGCTGCGGCGGTGATTCCCTGCATTGAAGGTGCAGTTGGCTGCAGTTTATAGGGACAGTTGTATTCCAGGGTATGTACCTTATTTAATGCTGGTTTGGCTACTGGTGGTGTGTATATTTTCCCCCCACTCAACATTTGTGTAGTTCTGCGCTGTGTGTCTCTTTTCCATATATATATATATATATATATATATATATATATATATATATATATATATATATATATATATATATATATATATATATATATATATATATGTAAATACAACTGTATGCTCATCTGCATGTCTTAGGCAGGTCTGCAACCCCACCTTTCCCCATTATCACCCAGCACACAGCACTTCCACTGCAGCAAGGGATTCTGGGAAATGACATGCAAATGAGCACACAGTGCCACTTTTTGCTTCAAAAAACATTTTTAACATGGTTCCCTATAGGCTTAAGCTTGCTGCATGGTCACAGTTTTGAGCACAGCCAGGGTTAAGGTGCATACCCAGAAAACCACCCACAGACAGTTGTTTCGACCTTAATGGGTCTCATGTTAAAAATGGTTTTTGAAGCAAAAAGTGGCACTGTGTGCTCATTTGCATGTCATTTCCCAGAATCCCTTGGTGCAGTGGAAGTGCTGTGTGCTGGGTGATAATGGGGAAAGGTGGGGTTGCAGACCTGCCTAAGACATGCAGATGAGCATACAGTTGTATTTACATTTGCATATTTGCTTTGCTGTGGAGGGTTTTTGTCACTTTTTTTACTCACCATAACTTAACTCAGTATTATGGTTGGCCCATCCTTTAGCTTCTTTGCATACCCAGTTAATCAACCCCACACTGATGAGACCCATTAAGGTCGAAACAGCTGTCTGTGGGTGGTTTTCTGGGTATGTACCTTAACCCCGGCTGTGCTCAAAGCTGTGACCATGCAGCAAGCTTAAGCCTATAGGGAACCATGTTGAAATGGGTTTTGAAGCAAAAAGTGGCACTGTGTGCTCATTTGCATGTCATTTCCCAGAATCCCTTGCTCCAGTGGAAGTGCTGTGTGCTGGGTGATAATGGGGAAAGGTGGGGTTGCAGACCTGCCTAAGACATGCAGATGAGCATACAGTTGTATTTACATTTGCATATTTGCTTTGCTGTGGAGGGTTTTTGTCACTTTTTTTACTCACCATAACTTAACTCAGTATATATATATACAGTGGTCGACAAATCACCAAAAAATCTACTCGCCGAACAAAAAAATCTACTCGCCACCTAGTACCAAACGTGTGCTGCTTGGGCCAATAGGAGCTCACCACGATGTTAAATCCACTCGCCTGGGGCGAGCAAATGTATAGGTTTGTCGAACACTGTATATATATATATATATATATATATATATATATATATATATATATATATATATTATTAATGGTGAATGCATCATAAAACTAGTGAAGTGACCACACATCAAGCTCTTCATTGAGGCCCCTTTGGGCCAAAGTCTTCCATTGATAAATCCAAAATGTCTCTTATTTGGATAGAGCCTTTGACCTATCACCCCCTCATCTAATTGGGTGTATTACCTGGATAACGTTGTACCTCATCAAACTAGAATCACTTTGGTGAGAAATCTTAAAGTGACGAGGTACACTGTGTTTGTCCATACCGAGTCTAATGTTCCTTGCATGTTCTAGGATTCTAGTCTTTAGAAAGCGTTTCGTGCGGCCTATATATTGGAGTCCACAAGGACATTCCAACATATAGACTACATACAAAGTTTTGCAGGAAATGCAGTCTTCTATAGGGTATTTAATATTAGTGACAGTAGAGGTGATATATTTCCTGTCACTATGTAGAAGACTGCAAGCCCCACATTTACCACAACTAAAGTTGCCCATAGGATTAGAGACCAACCATGATTTATCAACTGTTTTTGTGACACTCGGTTCTATGTCACTAGGGACCACTGTTTTTTTTTTTTTACATTTTTGGCTTTCCTATAAATAAACCTTGGTTTCATATCTAGATGTGGACCTAAGACTGGGTCATTGGACAAAATAATCCAGTGTTTATTAATTATTTTCTGAATTTGTTTACTTCCTGAATTAAAATGAGTAATAAAAGGTACCCTGACGGTGCTGTCATTAGACCCTTTGGGTTCTAAATTCCTATGTTTACATGTTTATGTCAACAGTAGGGATTTTCTGTCCATTCCCCTGACCTTAGTCAAGGCCGAGGAGAGCAAATCAGCACTGTAACATCTTTGGACAAATTTATCAAATAATTGATCAGACTGGATCTTAAAATCTGCATATAGGCCACAATTTCTTTTAAGGCTAATGAATTGACCTAACGGTATGTTGTCAATCAATGACCTTTTGTGGTTACTAGATGCCAATAACAAATTATTTGTATCCACTTCCTTAAAGAAAGTTTTTGTGGTTACAATATTACCAGGTTTGATCTGTAAATGTAAATCCCAAAAATTTATAACAGAGGCATCTGAAGTATACGTAAATTTAAGGTTACATTGGTTATCATTAAGATGATTAAAAAAAGGCTCTAGAAACTCCTCATCACCGTCCCAGATGTATAATATGTCATCTATGAACCATCACCACATTATTATTTTAGAGGCGAACGGGTTATGGAACCAAATACATTCGTGTTCTCAAAATCCCATGTACAGGTTTGCATAACTGGGGGAAAATTGAGTCCCCATAGCAGTCCCGCAAACCTGCACATAGAACTGGGACAGGAACAAAAAATAATTATGTGAGAGGATACTTAATGGATTTTAAAATAAATTCTCCATTCAGTGGGATGATTACAGCACCAGATGTAAGACACTTTTATCTGGAACAGAGGCTATTGTTTGCAAGGGGTTGTCCACGGAGCAAGTCACCGTTATCCATGAGTGGTAACATGTACCCTAATCATACCCTGTGTTCTACGTTAATTCTTTTTCCATATGCTATATTAATATGCAGATAATTGTTTGCCTTTTTTTTTATTCTTAGTGGGAGTGTATATAATGGCTGACATATTAACTCATACTTTAGTAATGATGAATTGCTCTTATGCTATTTCTAAGGCAAAGAAAACAAAAATTACGCTGGTCTGCAATGTTATTCTGAAAAACCTTTTTGGAGGTGAAGCATATTTAAATATAATTATGCATCTCATTACCATCAAAACAAAGGCTACAAAATGGAGAAAAGCTTAAAACATTTGTTTAGTTTAAGAACTAAGAGCAAGTTATGTGTTTTTGCAGAAAATACTTAAATACATTTCTTAATGTTACAAAATGCACAGATCCGTTAGTTAAAAATATTTATATTCTTTCCAGAAAAAGGTTCTGGTGTACACTAGCTAGAATCAGCACAGACTTCCTAGTTCTGATGTTGAAACAGAATGGATATTACACCGGGATAACACATTTAAATGATTGCAGGGATGCCAACTTCCAAGTAGAGATGCGAAAATCTGCTTCCCGGATTTACTTTCATTTCCCCCCCCAAAATCTATTTCGTGGTGTAAAATCCGTTGACGAATTTGGTTGATTTTAATCCGATCGGATAAATCAAAATCCGCCATTGGATACAATCCGTCCATGGGTTGCGGAATCCGCAGTGTATTGGTAATAATAATGAAAAATCTGCAAAATGCCAATCGTCCTGTTTGAGATTGATCTGCAGAAATCTGCGGACCAAAGGAACCGTACGATCCACTGCGGATTCAGATACGCTAAAAAAAATGTGCCCATTTCTACTTCCAAGGACCTAAATAAGTGAGATATTGAAGTTCTGCATCAAAAACAAATGTAATTGAAAAGTACTGCCTAAACGCACTGATTGAGCTACTTGTGCTGAAGCAGGGATATCCTGACCTCTAATTTTGACAGATTTATTATAAATCATTCTTCCTGGTAATGTACAGGTTATTAAGAATCTATTTTAGTGTTAGGACCCTTGAGACGTGGTCTGCCTTGGAGGGGCTCAAGGGCTTACAACACTTTGGCCAAAGAGTTAAACTAAAAGACCATTTTATTCAAAAGATATCTATATATATATATATATATATATTTAGGCACTGTACCGTGTATTAGTGTCTTTGGATGTAGCACTGAGCTCTGTCTGTGTTTCATGTTCTGTATCTGGTTTTAAATATATATTGCATGCTCAGTAGCACTCCTCTTTGACACTTATACGCATATATATATATACACGCATATATATATATACGCATATATATATATATATATATATATATATATATATATATATATATATATGTTGTGGTTATTTTGGGGGTTCAATATGAGCTTATAGGGGTCCTGTATGTTTTGCAATTGTGGTGAGTGGCTGCAGCACTTTTTGGTGCCAACAACCAGCAACAGTGAGACGCCACGTTATAGAGTGTTGACCAGGTGACCTGTCCTGTTTATTCATTTCCAGTAAATGCACTTGTGATACTGTATTTAACTCAAAAGCAAAGTATTCTTTTAAGAGCAGGTACTGTAAACTGTTCCCACATTTTGGACACTTAGCTGTCGTAAACAGCTTGAGTTAGGTAGGATATTACCAATAAATTCAGGACACTAAAGTCTGTGAGTTTTTGTTTTAAGGCAAAAGTGGAGCAATTCTGGGGCAAAACAACTGCACCACATGTATCAAATAAAAAATACTATTGATTTCAATGGGCCTTTATTCTTTAACACATATAATAGTTATTTTGCCAAAGAATTGCACCACTTTTGCATTGTTAAACAAACAGTGGTAAAAGTAGCTTACAAAAAGTAGTACAGTACATCCCTCTCCCCCCCAAACACTATCACACATTGACCACTGTTGTTGCATAAACCCCCTTCAAGCCTCATGCTAAAATTGATGCAACACTTGGCAGGTCTCTGAGTGGGAATATAATAATGCACATACAATCAACAGCTGATTTTAAATACTGAACATTGATCCTGTATACAAAATGTTTTTAAATATTAGCCGACAGCGCACATCAAAACCATTCCCCACCGCTAGAACTGCCAATGTATTTTCTATAACACTGAACGGATTAGATTCACTGCCATTACCACAGCGCCACCTGCAGCTGACAGGCGGAAGTGCACATACCAGTATGTGAATGTGTGCCCGTAACAAAGATGAATTCTTAACTTCATTTCCGGTCTAGGAGCAGCTAATCAGAAGCAAGGACAGCTGACCACCTGATCGTTTACTTCCCAGGCCAGCAGTACAGTGCCTAGTGAGGTACAAATTTTGCATTTGGCGTTTGAATTTCTGGTAAGTGACCCTGCATTGTAAAAAGCTGTCAAATGCGAAATCCTGTGATAAGTGGTCCGCTTATGTCATTTAGCTAATATACACATGATACAATGTTGTTGTTACACAAGTTTGCTTCCGTAGTTTTATTTAGGACTTTCTATGAGTGCTTATATAATTTGACCCTGTCACTCATGGCTCTATATTTTGGTTATATCTATAACTGTGGCCTCTTCAGTGTGCATTTATTTGTAATATTGTTACATAGTAAGTATTATTATTATTATTATTATTATTTTTAGGGTCTTTGTATGAAGAGCAGAGTGTCTGCTTGGCAATGTTTTGCATTTCACCCATTAGCGTCAAATTAGAGAAACCTGTCAATCAAGTGCGTTGGCCCACTCCTATTCTGCTGGGGCAGTCACCACATTGATCTGTAGGCCGTACAGCACTGACAAGCTTAGACCAGAGAGGTCTGCTTACTACAACCCGAAACAGGGATATTTTGGAGTTCTGGTTTAAAATAATGTCATTCCAATTGAATGGTCTTCAGTGAGAGAGAGAGTTGTTATTGATTGGTGCTAAAATTCAGTGACATTGACCTATTAGCCCGAGTTTTTTTTACCATGCAAGAAATTAAGATTGATTTTTTTTTCTTGCACGGCGAATAGAGAAAGATGAGAGAAAGATGATAGAAAGAGATGCAGAACTTGATAAATGCGGCAATCATACAGGTGCATATACACGAGCCCCTATGTGACGCGATGCAGCAAAATACTCTGATACACTGACAATGTCTTTCTGTTAGATTAATGACCAAATTGTAAATTACACATCTTTATAAATAGTTCCTTACTGATGCAGCTGTCTCGAGATATCATCAAGCCTCCTATACTATTAATGTGTTATAAGTCTATTTTAAAGCTGCAGTTTTTTCCATGGCCTCCCCCCAGCCCCCCCTTTTTTTTTACCAGGATGGGAACCGTGTTTTTTTCAGCTCCCGGACCCCCGGCTGCGATCCGTATTGCCGGTAAAAGTAGCTCTGGTACGCCCTGTTTTTTAGATTCTGTTTGATGTTGTGGCCCACATGATGTGTGAGATTTAAACCGCCATTTTGTTTTCCCAGGAGGAGACTGGAACGTGCTACTTTGACACCGGTAAATATCTTGGGAACCAGGAGGTCCACAGAGATAAAAAAAAAAACAGCGTGTTTAAGCCCTGGGGACACCCTGGTTCCCCTCTAGGTAGAAAAAAGGGTGTTAAATAAACGGCTTTTAAAGTTTTATACAGAATTTTCATTGCAATTACAGTACATACAGACTTTGAGAGTGTCAGGGCAGTGTCTGGGTCCTTCTATTACCGTAGATTGACCATCACTGTTAAATAAACTGGTCCTTTAAATACATTGCACGGTTTCTGTTATCTTGCTAGGTCCAGCTGTTCTGATTATGCTATTTCTCTGTGCAGCTCTGGAGCAGAAATGTCCGTTCCCTCCCTTCACCTGTCCCAGGTGAGGTCCCTCTACAGGAAGATCCTGCTGCTTCATCGGACGTTGCCTCTGCACCTAAAGGCCCTAGGAGACCAGTATGTAAAAGATGAGTTCAGAAGACACAAAAATGCCAGCTCTGGGGAAGCCAAGCTCTTCATGGAGGAATGGGAGGTAAGTGTAAAAAGGGCAAATGTAATTATTAAACATAATTAATTTCCTCCTGTTTGTCAGAATCAGCCAACTTTCAAGCTAAAATTAAATGTGAGAAAACAAGGTCCTGATTTTTGTTGTTGACTTAAATATAATTGGACCAACAAACCTGAGAATGCTTTCAGAAAGGTCCATATTTACTAAACAATGCTGCACCAGAAGACCCCTTATGGCTCATTTACTTGAATGTACAGTAAAGTGTCTTATGGAATCGCATGTTAAATATGGACCTAAACCTATGTAGGATGGACCTGCAGTGTATAGCAGTGCATCTGGAAGTACAGAGATGAACTAATGTTGGTGGTCACACTCATACTGTAACATCCCAATATTTCAGAGAAATTATGAAGCGCAAACGGGCACCGTGAATAATATGTGCAGCACAATACCAGTGAAATTAATGTGTTAAACATCTCAAAACAGTGAATGACTCACATTAGGTGGGTAAATGATAAATTAATCCTTAACAGTAGCTTGGTAATGGATATGCAATGATGATCATGATGAATACATGAAAAGAGAGAAGGCATAGTGTGATACTGTATAGAGTTAAAATACACAAGTCTGTACATGTTACACTCACAATTAGCCCACAGGAGAAGCGCAGATACACCACAAAGGGTCTCACAGAAAGCTGACCGCTCCAGTCCTCTCAGTGCTGTGGATGCACGAGTCCTCTGTTTCGGCTTGTAACGTCACTTCCGGCCGTGACAAGGCAACACCCTGGTCTCGGTCTCTTCCGCGTCTCCACAGGCACCAACCTTCAGTCTCTTAAAGAAGCCCAAAGCTGCGATTTGCAGTGTGTGCGACGGTGCGTGCAGTGCAAACAAAATGCAGCAGCTCTATCGGGCCGGCCATAGTGCGCGCAAGCGGTGAAGAGCGACCGCGCGGCAGAATTTTGAGCCGACAAATAATTTTAGTTTTTTCGCGTGTCACGTGAGCTGTTCAGCCAATGAGGGCGAACGAGCCTGGTGACGTCACGGCCACGCATTCCCCATCGGCTCCATCTAGAGTGCACACATCGCTCGGGCGACAGGTGTGTGCGATGCCATGCACTCCATCGCGCGCTTCTACTACAAACGATGCCTAACGCGTTTCCCCCCTCAGAGCTTCATTAGAGGTTGTAGTGTCTGAAATCTTGCATTTTGTCTTATCATGATCATCATGGCATATCCATTACCAAGCTACTGTTAAGGATTTATTTATCGTTTAATTTCTACTCGCCTAATGCGAGTAGGTCGCCATTCACTGTTTTGAGCACCATCTGTGTTTGACACATTCATTTCACTGCTATTATGCTGCACATATTACTCACTGTGCCTGTTTGCGCTCTGTCATATGTTCTCTTTCTGTCGCAGGAGTTGGAAAACAACTCACATCAGCTACACCAGGCAAATTAGGGATAGCCTTTCTCTGCATTAATTTATTCTCACGTATCTATGTCACTTGATAATTAATTGTCACATATAATAGAATTTTTTGTGCTTTTTGCACTAGCTTTTTCTGCTATTCAATATTTCAGACAGCCTGTAATTTGTCATAAGATTTTTTGTGTGTATTTTGCGCTTCTTTTTTTAATTGACTTGCTTCCCTAAGCTTGACATGGACACTTCATTCTTCTTGGTTCACACAAAAAAACGATGTAATGTTTTTGTACTGCATTGTGAATTTACTAAACGTCATTTTATTTTATGCATTAATTGACACACAGGGGGCCTATTCAAGTAGCTTCGATAAATGTAAAGTAGCTTCGATAAATGCACTTAACAAGTGATTTTGCATGTGTATATATTCAGAACGCTTGTAAACGGCTTTTTTACAAGCGTTATCACTCTTGCAAAAACAAACCATGTGGTAGGTAAAAAAATGCGGAAACTTGCATATTTTTTAACCGTGCTATTCAAGCAGCTCCGAGATGCAAATCGCGTCTTAAATACTCCTATTTTTTTTTTGCTCCACCTAAAGTGTGGTGAGATAGGATTAGCGATTTGCATCAGACGGAGTATAATTTATTTTTACTACATAGGATTGAAGCCGGGGGTCTCCGAACCTGAACCGCATTACTTTCTGGTCCAGGGACCCCATGCTTCCTGAGGTACAGGCCCCAGTATGGTGTGTTTGTATCTCCTGCAAGTTTAAATGTCCCGGTTACGTGGGCCGTGATGCAAGGTAACAATCTGTATGTATTTCAGTCAGTGGACATATGCTGGTCACCTGTACTAGATTATCAGTGATCGCCTCTGCCTGCTCTGGTTTTATCTCTCGCATGAAATGAAACAATCTCAACTGTAAGCCTCTAAACCAGGATTGTTTGATTTGGTGATTATCTGAAACTAACTACCTATTCATATTTGAATTAAAGTATAAACCGAACAAGATTCAGGCTCTCATTCACTAAATCAGGGGTGCACAAAGTGGGGGGTGTGGGATATTTTTTGGGGGCCACGGTGGTTGCAGAGGCCCAGCGCTCTTCCCCGAGGCATTTAAATGAAATGCCAGGGAACCGCGCGAGGCCACTGCAACCTCAACTTACCGGGATTCAGCCGGCTTCAGGACGCGTCACCATTGCAACGCAGTGTCAAATTGGTATAGCGCGTCAAATGCCGCTGCGGGGTCATGTTACGTCACATGACGCCAGTTCACCGGCAAGGGGGCGTGTGAGTGCCGTGGCTGACAGGCAGGGGGGCGCTGCGCAGAAACTTTGCGCACCCTTGCACTAAATGGTCGTTGTTTTTAACATGCAATAACATCATTCACTTCAATGGCAATACTGTTGACAAAACCACCACAGTATTTAATCAAAACGAGGTGCTCAATTAATTAATTCTTGCCAATTTTATATCAACGTAACTGTCATTTATAAATGGGAAGGTCCGAGTATGCCGAGTCTCTAGTAATTACCAATATTGAAGTCCTCCTTGCCTCCAAATACCCTTTTAGAAGTAAGATGATAAATGCAATCCTTGGATGTCCTATGTACTGTGATTAGCAGATCAGAGTTGACTTCTCAAATGTGACTACAGAATAAACACAAAAACCAGCATACATAGCACAGTAAGGTTTAAACACCTATAGATACAATATCTCTTGATGAAAATTACTCACACTCAAAAAAGAAGTGTTGTCCATGGAGCAATGTATCAGACTTGTTAATAGGTGATGTAGCTGCTATGATGGCAGTTCCTTTATGGTCCCAAAAAATCAGGGAGATATGTATTTTTTTCGGTTTTCTAATAGATATGCAATATGTTTTTATGTATATTTCAACATATATTTAATATGTACTAACAGGCAATTATTCTAATTGTTTTATTTTATTGCAGCTATGTATATGTTTATGTAATTTGTTTAGCTTTTTCAGGTTTTCTGTAGTCTTGCCTATCATTTGTTTCTACTTCCTAATTGTTTAAATAGCAATTAGCAAAGATGGACTATTTAAACCGGGACTACATTGTGAGTAGCTAATACCCCTGAGGAAGTGACCGAGGCCAGGAAACACATAGGGCGGAGCTAATCTACGTAACAGTGTGCAGACAAAGGTGGAGGCCGATTGGTGACATCATCCAGGAGAGACTCAGTGTCTCCAGTGCGTTTGCGACGCGAGACAGTGTCTTCACTCCAGTAACTGATGCCAACGCTGACCGCTAGTACCTGCGCATGCTGCGAATGGCGTTTTATGAAGGCACCAACCAAATTGTAAGTGTGCATTTAGTTGGAAGTGCATTTTAAATTGTGCTTTAGTTTTTACACTTGCATATCTCTCCCATTTTTTGGGCCATCACGGAACTGCCATTGATGCATCATAGTGGCTACATCACCTATTAACAAGTCTGATACATTGCTCCATGGACAACACTTCTTTTTTGAGTGTGAGTAATTTTCATCAAGATCAAATCCCGTATCTTACACTCAATTCTACTCCTCACTTTTAAAGCTTTACACTCTTCTGCCCCTCCTTACATCTCAGCCCTAATTTCTCTCTATGCACCATCCCGACTCTTACGTTCCTCTCAAGGATGTCTTCTTTCTACCACCTTTGTATCTAAAGCTCTCTCCCGCCTTAAACCTTTCTCACTTTCTGCCCCGCACCTCTGGAATGCCCTTCCCCTCAATACCCGACTAGCACCCTCTCTATCCACCTTTAAGACCCACCTAAAGACACATTTGCTTAAAAAAGCATATGAATAGCACTGTGGATTATCCTGGACACATGATACATAAAGCTTGTCCCCCTGCAGACACACTTACTAGAATTCCCTCCTACTGTCTCTATATGTTCCCCTACCTACCAATTGGATTGTAAGCTCCTCGGAGCAGGGACTCCTCTTCCTTAATGTTACTTTCATGTCTGAAGCACTTATTCCCATGACCTGTTATATATATTATTTGTTATTTATATGATTACAACATGTATTACTACTGTGAAGCGCTATGTACATTTATGGCGCTATATAAATAAAGACATACAATACAATCGCGCTATTATTGTAACTATAGGTGTTTAAACGTTTCTGTCATATTCTCTAGCCTGCTGTACCCATGCTTGGCCACCGGGACTGCTGCCACTCTCAATGTCTTGTTCTAGCCTGCAGTACCTATACTTGTCCACCGGGATTGCTGCTGCTAAACTAAGGAACATTCCAGACTCTGATACCTGACACCTCTGCACCTGTGCTCCACCTCTCAGCCTGCCTATATAAACCTCCCATTCCTGTTCCTCCCTTGCCTCTGTTTCAAGTCAGACTCCTATGCACATGCCTCTGATCCTGATCTGTTCCTGTACCTGTATTTGAGTCTGTTCGCAGTAAGGCCCTTGCTGGTAATCTGGCTTGTCCCTGTTTGTTCCCGTTCTCAGTCCCTGCTCCCAGACCTGTCCCTGCTCGCCTGTCCTGTTCCAGTCTCCTCGTTGCCGACCTCTGCTTGTTACCTGACTTCGCTACCTGCCGCCTGCCTCGGACCCCTGCTTGTTACCTGACTTCGCTATCTGCCGCCTGCCTTTGATCTCTGCTTGTGACCCCTACTACGCTCCTGCTGTTCTGGCCACCGAGATCCTACCCGCCACAGGAGTCTCCCGTGACAGTTTCTGTGCTATGTATGCTTGTTTTTGTGTTCATTCTGCAGCCATATCTGAGAAGTACCAGCAACTCTGATCTGCTAATCACAGCACATTGGACATCTACATCTAAGGATTGCATTTATCATCTTCTAATAGGTTATTTGGCACCAAGGAGGACTTCAATATTGTTAAGTACTTTTGTCTTTTGGGTTTGGGAGAAGAACCGTATAGGTCTCCAGACCACCTTCCCCCCACTAGGGATATTCTGCCCCACCGCAAGTGGACTGGTCTCAGGACTTATTGTCCTCTACGTTAGTAATTTGTATTAGTTTTTGCACTGCCTCTACTGTATATATTTGGTTTAACACATTGTGTTTGTACTTTTCTTCTTTGAGTCTCTCTAGTAATATTCAACTCTGGGATAGCAGATAATCAATACAGAAAACAAAAAGAGGGCGGGGGGGGGGGTGGATTACATCCACTTGGCCTCCACGCAGGGAGCATACAGTCAGTTGTATACATACAAGTACCTATGTTAGCGTCTTTTCAGCCCGTCTGTTGTACCTGTCATATATTAGGCCAGTGAGTCTCTCCATGGTGATTATATGATTCAGTTGAAATAAGAAATTCAGCGCTCGTGCTGCAGATGTAAAGTTTGCTGGAAGCACTAATCCCCTTGCAGCATGTACAGTATGTGGAGCGTCTCCCCAACTGACTCCTAAAGCAAGGTGACCCCCGGAACGGGGACACCTTGTGATGACAAGAAAAGAATGCACACAATGCGCACCAGGGATTAAAATTGGGTAGAAAATATTTATTAATACAAAAGATAACTGAGGAGATCCAACCCCACCTCAGTACACATACACACTATATCCAAGTAAATATAGCAAAAATACCCACACACAAAATAGGATGTATCTACTTAGACTAGATCTAAACACAGTATTACAATAAATAAATAAATAAAAAGACATGAATGTTCAAAAATAAAGGATACATGGACCCAGATATCTGCTAATAATAGAGCTGAACAACTGCCTGAGTCTGAAAGGGGGAGACGGGAACTTACACTGAAGTGCCGAGCGGGTCCCGCTGGTAAGCGTACAAGGGTCCTCCTGACGAAGCACGTAGTGCGAAACGCGTAGAGGTCACGACAGGTCACTGCGCGTATGCTGTCAGGCTGAGACGGCGCTTGCAGGAAGTTCGTGCGGTGGCGACATTTCTGCGGTGGTGTGGTCCGGACCCTTGTACGCTGTAATGTAATGTTGTGTTTAGATCTAGTCTAAGTAGATACATCCTATTCTGTGTGTGGGTATTTCTGCTTTATTTACCCGGATCTAGTGTGTATGTGTACTGAGGTGGGGTTGGATCCCCTCAGTTATCTTTTGTATTAATAAATATTTTCTACCCAATTTTAATCCCTGGTGCGCATTGTGTGCATTTTTTTCTGATTATATGATTTAGTTTGTGCTTTACTGCTATAAAGGGTGGGGGGTCGTTCGGCTTCCAGTGCTTTGCAACTACTGCCTTTGCTGCCGACAGAATTTGTGTTGCTAAAAGGTTCATGTTCCTCTCCATGTCCTCTATTGGTTTTAAAAGTAGCATGGTTTCCATGTCCCATGGCAGGTCTATTCCTAATAGACCTTTTATTAATCTTCTGATCTTTCCCCAGAAAAGGATTATCTTGGGGCAGGACCACCATTAATGCTTGTACGTGTCTAGCTGGCCACCGTTGCACCAGCACATGGGGACAGCTAGTGGGGGAAAAATAATGTAGGTGCGCAGGTGTTTGGTACCATCTGTGCAGTATTTTTAGGTTAGTTTCTCTAACTGCTGAGCATCGAGAGGCTCTGGCTACCCTTTCATATATGTCTCCCCCGTTTTCGTCTTTGGGGGCCTACCGTTTATCCCTTTCCCAGTCTGAGATGTTTTTGCTTGTTTGCCCGCTAAATTGATGTATTAGGATCTGGTAAAATTGGGCAATTGTCCTCTTATGGTTTTCTCCTGATTGATACAAATTCTCAAAAGTAGTAAGGGATCTATTATAAACATCGCTCGGTTGTAACGAGGAAACATAGTGCTTGAGCTGCAAATAATGAAATAGTTGCGAGTTCGGAATTCCATATTCCTCTCTTGGTTCAGGGAATGTCTTTATCTTGCCTACATTTTGCATGTCTCCAATAGAAGGCAGACCTTTTTGGCCCAACTCTTATAAACATTTGAGTGGTATGCTGGGGGGGAAATCAGGATTGAATCTGATCGGAGTCAGTGGTGATGGAATAGACAAGACCTGTTTATGTTTACAGCTTTTGTCCCAGATGTGTAGGGAGTGTGCTAAGACTGGATGTTCCCTATAGTGTGTTAGCCTGTTTTTCCTTTTTTAGCCACAGAAGTGTTATGTCTCTGGTCCGGGCTTTCAACCTCAATATCCACCCACGGTTTGTACTCAGTGCTACGACCAATAGATTAGTGAACTCATCCTGGCTGCTTCATCGTGTTTAGCCAAGTCCCAGACCCACCTGAGTCAGAGGAAGCACCTTTAACTTTTTCTTGATTCTGAGTTTCCTTCCATTCCAGATAAACGTAGTTATCTCTCTCTCTCTAAATTTCTGATGACTTGTATTGGGACTGTTACTGGTAGTACTTGGAAGAGGTACAGCAGTCTAGGTAATAGATTAATTTTAACCGAAGTGATCCTGCCTGACCATGAAATCTGGTGCCCTGACCAGGTCTATAGATCTTTTTTCAAAGTTTTAATGAGATTTGGGTAGGCTGCGCCAAAGATGCCCTCATGTTTTTGTGATAGACGCTCCAAGATACTTTATCTTGTCTAGCTTCCATTTAATAGGGAATTTCTTTTTCAGATCGTTCTCTATTTCTTTGGGTATATGGAGGTTTAGAGCCTCCGATTTGGTATGGTTAATTTAAAAATTTGACACCTTCCCGAATTCATCTAGTGTTGCAAACAGGCTCTGTAGAGATGTTTTGCGGCTAGTCAGGGGCAGTAAAATGTTGTTTGCGAAAAGGGATACTTTGTATATTTTATCTCCTATGGGGGCTCCCTGTATCTCTGCGTTTGATCTAATTTTTGAGGCCAATGCTTCTATGCAGAGAGCAAGTAGCAGGGGGGATAGTGGGCATCCCTGGCGGGTGCCCTTTGTGACTTTGGGCTGTTGGGTTGGAGTATAGCGCTTTAATGCCATTGATAAAATTTTCATGAAGGCCCACCTCCCTGAGTACCCAGAACATAAAAGGCCAAGCTACTCTGTCGAATTCCTTTTCTGCATCCAACCCCAAGACCAACGTGGGTCTTTGGTTCGTGTTGCTATTGTGTATAATGTTAATGACTCTGCGTATATTGTCTGAGGCTTGATGCTCTGGGGTGAAGCCCACCTGGTCTGGGTGAACAAGAGTGTTTAATTTCCTGTTTAGTCTGTACACCAGAATTTTAGCGAAAAGTTTTATGTTTGTGTATTTCAGGGAAATGGGTCTGTAACAAGGGCATAGCGAGGGGTCTTTCCCTTCTTTCATGATTACAATAGAGTGTCACGAGTGCTCACCACAAACAAGGCGGGACCGCGAGGCTGAGGTGGGGATATTGATAGTTACCGACCAACAACCGAGCAGACACGTCCGGAGTGCAGAGTGGTAGTCGTGAAGCCAGGTCAAGGTAGGAGAGGTCGGGTTAGTTGAGGTACTTGCCATGGTCGAGGAGAGGAGGAGGTTGGATGGTCGTTGATGCAGTGCCGGGGTCCAGGGATAGAGAGATCAGAATAGTCCAGTCCGTAGCCGTGCTCCAAGGGTCAGAGAAGTCAGGAGTCCGGGCGCAAGCAGGGCCCAAAGGAACTGGAAGCAAGACAAGGCAAGGCAGGATATCCTGAGGTTTCCCCTGACAGTTTTGGAGGGTGTTTTCTGTAGACCTGACGTCACCGGAAGCAAGCAGATGCTTAAGTAATCGGAGTGCGGGCGGAAGAGCGGTGTAGCGGTGAGGTCGTGACTTGCTAGAAGCTTACACCATGTCATATTCTCTAGCCTGCTGTACCCATGCTTGGCCACCGGGACTGCTGCCACTCTCAATGTCTTGTTCTAGCGTGCAGTACCTATACTTGTCCACCGGGATTGCTGCTGCTAAACTAAGGAACATTCCAGACTCTGATACCTGACACCTCTGCACCTGTGCTCCACCTCTCAGCCTGCCTATATAAACCTCCCTTTCCTGTTCCTCCTTGCCTGTTTATACTGGTTCCTTAGCTCCTGCAAGGTTCCTGTGTTTACTGCTGTGCTAGCTATTGCTATCATCCTGTTCCAGTTTCCTCGTTGCCGACCTCTGCTTGTTTCCTGACTTCGCTACCTGCCGCCTGCCTCGGACCCCTGCTTGTTTCCTGACTTCGCTACCTGCCCGCCTGCCTCTGATCTCGGCTTGTGACCCCTACTTCGTTCCCTGCTGTTCCTGCCACTGGGATCCACTTCAGCCGAAGTCCAATCCTTGACACACCATACACTTACAGTGCCCTTGATTGACTGCCATACTGTAAGCAAGTGATTCCCAACCAGGGTTCCAGTGATTCCCACCTGGGGCTCCTTTAAGCAGTCTCAGGTGTTCCTCCTATGGACCACATACCCCCTCTGGGGGTGTTTTTTTTGGTATGTATTTTGTAGGGTGTATTGAGAGAGAGTGGTATAATTGACGGAAGGTAGGGGCGAGTGAGAGAAGGGGGGGGGGCAGGAGGGAGTGAGTGAGGAAAAGAGGGCGTAAGAGTGAGACGCAAGGGATAAATACATGCGAGGTGGGAGGGGGGAGAGTTAGTGAGATGGATGGGAGAGAAATACATGGGTAGAGGGTGGGAAATAGAGGTGGCTCGTGAGGTGTGAAATGTTGTGACTGACCCCTGTCTAACTTAATATGTGTCAGCCAGATAGGGGTACCCCGAGATTTTTCTAAATACTTCAAGGGTTCCTCCAAACAAAAAAGGTTGGAAATCACTGCTATAAGCCTTAATTTGTGATTTATCATAGTTTTTATAAATGTTTGTGTGATCTGCACTATGGCTTGTGTATCTTTCTAATTTTGAGATCTGCTGAATCTAGCATATCCTGAATCCAGCGACATCATTGCCACTGACTAGATTTGTGTTACTTTACTACTATTCAAGTGTGAGTAGTCATTTTGGAGCCCCCTTTTTTTTATTTTTTACCTTCACTGTTGTAGCATTATTGCACTATAAATTGTTTTTTTCTTTTCATGGCCGACTACATCGCTCCCCTGGGATTTGGAGGAAAATGTGTGTGATAAGACTGTGAGACAGTCTATACTAAGGGTTGAGAAGACGTTTGTTTGCCTTTTATTACTATCTTTCACATCAGCACGTGGTGGTGTATGGTTATTATATTGTACATCTATATATATTCACGTTTAGTGATTTCACATCATCATTTATAAATTCACTATTCATTATTGGTTTATACATTCACCATTTATTATTGGTATTTACACACTGTATTAAACATAGCGTTAGGCCTGGGACATGGTAGCACAGACCCCGCTGAGCCCCCTGAGCAGGTGAACTTACCCCCTTCATCTGTAATCAGTGCGGCTTTAGTATCCCCTTCCGCACGCTTCCGCATGCATGCGGAGGCTCAGCAAATTGAAGGAGACAGCCAGATTTAAAATTTCGCCGCTGAGGGGAGCGGAGGAGCAGTCACGTGACCGCAACCATCCAATGGGAACAAGGGACTAGCCCTGCCTCCCGCCACGCCTTCGCCCCACCCCCAAAGCACGTTCACTGAGTCGCCTGCTGGGACGCAAAAAAGCACCAGCTTGAGCAGGCGAGGCAGAGCAGGAGCACGACTCAGCGCGGCCCGAGGCACTATGCCCGCGGCCTAAGAGTGTTAGAGCACCATCCAGTGTTTCTATCCGAATATAAGGCAGGATACCAGGAAACTTGAGGTAAGCACACACTGACGAGTTTATGCTCAGCCAGTTTGGAGGAGGGCTGACTTAGCATTTAAAGAGCAGGCAGCCAATGAAAAGGCAACACACAGCTGTAGTGTAATGAATGCAGGGCAGCCCACAGCTGCAGGGTAAGGAGTAATCACAGGTATGATGTGTACCAATATGCAGGGACGGAGTCAGTAGCAACTGTCGGATAATGGATAGCATTAAACCCTTGAGTGCCTGTGTTCGTGCGGCGTATGTGCATAGTCACCTCCATCGGGACAGGGAGCGCGGCCACCCGATTGCTCAGTCGGCACCTCAGCTGGGCCTCGGGACAAGACGGCCGTCTTCCGCCGCCCCCAGCCTCCCCTCTTTGACCTCTCCGGCCGGCGCTCAGTGGCTGTCAGCCCTCCTGAGCTCCGGGGTGGGTGATCCACTGGCGTCTCTCCCTCCGTTCTCATGCCGTGTCCTGCACCCAGCTGCCGCTATTGCTGCTGGGGGCGCTTCACTCCCGCTCGGCAGCCATCTTGAGTGCACAGCCTCATGCGTTTGGGGGAACTGAAGACCTGGCAGTCTTCCCTCGGGTTACTACCTCTTGCTGTTGCTTTTAATTTTTTTTGCGCCTATCAATGTCTGGGGTGGGTCTTTCCCCAACTCTGCACTATTTTTTCCAACTTGTATTTTTTTTAATATAAATGTCTATATAATACTTTATATGGCTAGCACTCTGCATGCTCATTTGCATGCAATTTCACAGAATCCCTGGCCGCAGAGGAAGCATTTGTATGTCAAGAGATAATGGGGAAAGGCAGGGTTGCAGACCTGTTTTAGACATGTGAATGTGCTCACAAGTGACATTTAAATTTGCTGTACGGTGGTGGTTTTTACTTATGCATAATAACTTTAGTGTCTGGTTATGGCTAGCAGAAACAGAATTACATTTAACTGTAATCACCTTATGTTTCCACAAGGTGGAGGTAAAGACCTATTTTTAATCATCTTTTGCTGTGGTTTGCAACATTATTTGTATTGTGAGCTCGTTATGGAGTTATACTGTATGTGCAATAAGGGAAAACAGAAATGTGTATTCTTTCAACCTACAGTAAATGATGTAGCGTTTATTGGTTCATTTATACGTGTTGGTAAACAAGAACACAGTTCTTACGGTCTTTTCACATGATGACATTTAGTAGATAGTACACTATAAAAATGAATTCCTTCAGACAATCTCGTATGAGTGGCTGTGAAAATTGCACTTTTGAGTAGTGGTTTCCAAGCAAAATAATCCCCATAGCATTGCAAATTAAAGATCTCTGAAGGGGGGACTTTTTTTATTTATTTTTATTGGTTTTTACCTATCTCATTAATACACATAGTTTTAATAATTTTCTTCTTGATTCAATATATTTCATAACACATTCGAGATAAAAAGGAGGTCGTAGAAGGATTGCATGTGGCACGAGACTAGAATGAAAGGGAGAGGAGATGTAGGTTTGGTAATCATCAGTGAAAACCGTTATAGTTTACCAAGGGAAGAAGTGTAAATGAAGAAGAGTAGGGGTCCTAGAATAGAGCCCCAGGGTACACCAACGGTGAGTGGGAGTGAGGAGGAGGAGGATGTACCGGCAAAAGAAGCACAAAGTGTAGTAAGAGAGTTCAACCAGGAGAGGGCAGTATCGTGCAGCAGAAATGTCCAAAAGACTAAATAAAGAGAACGAATATATACAAACGTGTAAGTGGCATACATTTATTAAGTTACTTCATTTTTTGGTTTGTGGTATTTGTGTTCTTTTTTCCCCTTTTGGTTTGTCAAGTAGCAGAGATTAGAATTATGTTTTTTTTTTATAACATTATTGGATTATTTAATTGGAGCTTTTTTATTGTTGGGCCTAAACCTATTGGATTATCCTTTAGCGGTAGTTCCAGGGAGTCATTGACCCTGAAGATCACGGAGGACCACATTTTTCATAGGGTAAGAAGTACGCACACACACACACTAACATTCAGGGACCATTTAACACCTTAAATCATACATTGCATACTGCACATGGGGGAGGGACAGGCTTCAGTCACAGATACGTTCCAGGATGCACTGTTTTTAAGTAAAAAACCTTTCTTGCTTTATCCTTTGTAACACCGCCGGAAGAAGATATCAATGTATCTCAAATGCTCGAAAAAATAAAAGCATTTCGTTAGCCACATAACGGTATCGTTTTTGATTATTAAGCTTGGTTAACATGACACAGATTTGATATATATATATATATATATATATATATATGTACACATATACAGTACAGCTCAACCCCTTTATAGTGCGATACGCTTATAACTCAGTGTGAGCGTAGCTCCCGTTTTTTTTTTCCAAAGCTTTATTGCTGACGGACGGACAAACACACTCTCCAATCCAGAGGGCCTCATGTATGTAAAGTGTTAAATACCTGTGGATTCATTTGGCCCTCTCCTCCCCTGCGGGGGGGTGCCGCCGTGTTCCCTCATCGCGGCGGCCATTTTTTTTCTCTCCTATTCAATGCTTTATTGTTACCTACACACGGAGACAGACAGATTTTCACCTTGATTTAAGAAGTTCCTCCTCAGAATATGGTCCCTGGAGTATCTTATGGCTTGGCCATAAATTATAACATGTTTCTTGTGTCTTGTTTCTTAGGTATGTACAGTAGATCGGTCTGTGTGTGTGTGATATAGGGATATCTGTATTTTCTTGTCCTTTTATGTAGTTTATGGTGCCGAGGAAATTAATGTCTATGAGAATGGTAAAATACTGTTGGAATGAATTTAACTAAGCCTTTCATGAAATTGGATGATATGCTGTTCACTAGCAGTCCAAACAATCAGGATATAATCTACATACAGAATATTTGGCCATTGAACAATCTAGCTGCTATTGGTCCTTTACTGGAAGGAACCATTTTAGCTACTGTACAATGGACGTGTAATCCCTCTACACCAAAATTCCCCACAAAAATAGTCTAGCAGTATACCAAGAAAACCTTGACCAACAAGATCATCCCACAGAGACTATTATACAATTAAACAAATTCATACTTACAATTACTTCTCGTATGGTGAGGACATCTACTTACAAAAGATGGAGAGAGCCATGGACACAAGAATGGCACCTCAATATTCAAATCTGTTCATGGCAAAAGTTAGAAAACAATTTCTTGTCCACCTGCAGCATCAAACTGGCTTATTTCCCCTACGTAGATGATATCCTCATTAATTGGACTGCCAATTAACAGGATCTCATCCAATTCCATAAAAGGTTTAATTAATTCCATTGCACTATTAACCTAAAACTCCCCTACGTGGGGGTGCCGCCGGGTTCCCTGATTGCGGCAGCCATTTTTTCCCTCTACTATTCAATGCTTTATTGTTACCTACACACGGAGGGAGACAGACGCACACAGAGGGAGACAGACGCACATGGAGGGAGATGCAGAGACGCAGACGGAGGGAGATGCGGAGACGCGGACGGAGGGGGACACACACGGAGACAGACACCACCACCCCCGCGCACAATGGCTGACCTGTGGTGTCGGATCCCCAGCACCCTGCTCCAGGTAAGTCCTGCGTGGGGGTGCCACCGGGTCCCCTGATCGCGGCAGCCATTTATTTATTTTTTATTTTTTCGCGGGCCCGGTTATAACGCAGTCGTATCGAGTGGACCCCGAGCACCTTTTTATAACGGGGTTCAGCTGTGTGTGTGTGTATATGTATATATATTTATATTAGAGAGCGAGAGATATACACACACTGTACCTGGCATCTTCAATATTAAAGAATAGAAAACAATTTAAAAATGCAAGCCCTTTTGCACTTTTCAGTGCATTTTATCTAGTTTTCGCAATATTTTTAGCTGTCTGTGCCCCTGAAAAAAGTCAGCTTTTTTTATTTTTTATTTATTATTATTGAATTAGGTGAAGACCACGGCAGAAGTCCAATATTTTGTTGCTGAATCATAAATTTCAGAGTATATTGAATAGGGCTCTAAATAGCAAGAACTATTTCACCTAATGTAGGTTTTCAGCTTCCCACTCCATAACATTACTGTTCCACTTGTTACACAGTTTCTACTCGGATAGCTTTTGGTGCTAAGCGTAATATTGATGAATACAATGAGCATACTGTAGGTACACAGTTACATATTGTTGTAGCATTTGCTGCATAGATTTTTTTTTTAAAGTCTTTTCAGTTGTATGTGTATAATGAGTATGAGGGCTGTTCTATGCTACACAGGGGTCTTTGATGTTTGTGTGTGGGTGTCAGGTTCTAAACTACAAAATGACTATACTGTAGTTATCAATAAAACATGTATTATTCTATACTTCTGGCATTTAGCTAAGGTAGAATAAAGGCTGTATGAAATTGACATACATATACATGAACTGATAAAATTGACATTCAAAGTAGAGAAGTAGGCATGATAGAATTGCAAACAACTAAATATGAAATACTAATACATTAAATGAATGAACAATATACTGTAAATGAATAGTAATCAACACCAAGACATACAAGCATATATTTTACTTTATTAATAATTAGATGATAATGTTCCGTAAATAGCAAAACTAGAAGAATTTTATATAAATGTATTGTTTCTATATACATTGTGTTAAAGGTATAACAGGATTACTCAGAATTGTATTTTTGGTAAGCAGTAGCAGCAAAGTGAATTGCTTCAATTATTGGTGGTGGTTTTCTTTCAATATTATCAGTGGTAAACAAACTGCATTTAATAAAAAGTTATTCCCTACTGAAAAAAAAAAAAATCCATGTTTAAACAGCGTTTTTCCCTTCCTAACTCTCTAATCTAATGTCTGATTGCTGTCCATGTTTTTCTCTCTGTGGATATGATTTTTTTTTTATCCTATTTTCTCTGATTTGTGATGGATGACGTCCTGAAAGATCATTTCCAAGACAGGAGAAGAAGCCAAGAAAGGATTGGTAAATAGGACTTGTGCGCACAAGGATAATGCAAGTAAATACTGTACATGTGGATGTACAGGAAATTGGCTTGATTTGTACTGAAGCAAGAGAGTGGACACATATTTGGTATAAACTAACAATCACTAAGAACACAGATGGCACTATCCAGACAACAACTTGCAGGAAAAGTACTGCCACCAATCATTATCTCCAGGCAGATAGCCACCACCGTGAACCCCTTAAAAAAGGTATAACAGTGGGTCAATATTTGCACGTAAGACGAAACTGCTCTAATGAAAATGAATTTAAAATACAGACAGATCTTATGCGGGAAAGATTTTTGTAGCGTGTATTATGCTCCTTAAGAGAGCATAACAAAGAGCTCTAACTGCCTGCCGGGACGCAATTCTACAGCCGAACACCAACGCACAATCTGAAGAAAAAGTAATCTGATTTATTGGCACCTGTAATGACAGTTGGAAAGAGATGAAAACAAGCATTCGAAGGCATTGGCATATTCTGTTGAATGATGAAGATCTAGAAAATTCAAAACCCAAATAACTGTCTCATAAATCAGACCAAAGGTTCCTATAAATGTGGGTGCTCTAAGGCCTGCCAGTATATGATCACAAGTTTAAAAAAAAAAAATCAACAACCCGAATGATATAAAAAAAATCTTTGCTCAACCAATTTATCAACAGTAAAACAGCTGGCGTGATCTAAATTGCAACATGTAAATGTGGAGAAGACCCGCAAGCAACTGCGATGTAGGGTTCTCGAACACATAGGGCCCATAAAGAATTATCTTGGTACACCAATTTCCAGGCATGTAAGTGACAATATTCGGGTAATGTGAATGTACTTTCTTTTCAAGGCATCAATCGCTTGGTCCCCCAGCATAAGAAGAGGCGGCTGGGATAAAGGGCTCTTACAAAGAAAGACCAAATTAGTTTTTAATTTACAAACATTGTCACCCAGGGGCCTTAATGAGGGGTTTATGTACTCCCCCTTTATCAATTGAAAAGTATCAGCCTTCTAGTTTTGATCGTGGTTATATCAGTTACAACCTTGCTATAGTACCATATAGGCAAAAGTCAAATCTTTGGTCAAATGGCAATTTATATACTGTACTATTGCCAAAATAGAAATGCCTATTTACTATCAGGATAAATGTATCTAAATAAGTACGTGTCCTCAGATGCCAAATCAAGCTATTAAAGGTAGTACACTACACCATAAAAGTCACTATGTGAGGTCACTGCCATCAGTCCTCATTTTACATTTGTATGCATTTATTATTGGCGTTTGGCAACAGAGCATCTGTTGTCACCATGGCAACTGAGCGCTATAAAACACCGCCTCCCTACGCCATGACGTAACCTCTGAAGAAGCCGCAGAGACAGCGAAACAGCTGTAGGGAAAGTCTTTTCACCGGAGGGTCCGTTTATTATCAGGGGAGATTTGATTTAACGTTCCTGCAAGACACGGTAACCCTTTGATATGCGGCATTGCTAAAGAGATATAGCAGGAATGTTTTGATTTCATCAGCGGACACATTGGTAGTTCAGTGCACGATTGTATGCCTACAGCCCATGATCTCAGTCCTGACTTAACAGGCTTCCACTGTAAGCTCGCATCAATAGCGCAAGCAGAGGAGAGATTAAGCTCTTATATGGCAATCCGTTTAGAAGATATTCATCTCAGGTGCCCTAATACTTAGGCATACCTACTGCTACAACTGTGTCTTTTGAAATAAAAAAAAGCTGGCAGGTAACTACACCTTGCCACTGTGTTAATTCAAACACATGGAATAGCCTTGTAGCAAAATCATGCATCTAACCTTTGACATCCTCTGGACAGACCACAAACTGCCATCAGATTGTGCCTGAGCACTCAGCAATTCTTTGAATGAGTCATCAGCTGCTTCATATACTGTCCTTAAATGCATAATTCTCTGTTGGCCTTTGTTTATAGCCACATTAGTAGCCAAATACCAAAGGGCTAATTTGTCTAAACATTTGGGGGTGAGATAGTGATTACTATTTACATACAATTCATAGCTACATGTGTTCAAATATTTGCTAAATGGCAGAGATACAATTCTGCACAGAAACCACTATGAACTTTATTTGGTTGAAATAATCCACGTAATTACACTGGACTAGCCGCACACAGTTTACTGCGACCCTCGTTTTTTTTTATTGTACTATTTGAGTTTGATTTATTTTTATGTATTAAAACCATTTTAAATCATACTACAGTATATAGATACTGTATTTATAAGTACACACACGCCAATTATTAACGTAATAGTTTGATATACACCACACCCAGTCTGGCTAATCTGGTATCAACAAGGTCTATCTGACCCTCTGCTGGTATTCTATTTTCACTTGGTCCTTTTGATACAGTATGTAATAGGGTTTCCTAAACTCTTACTGTCTTAGATGGGTTAATTCACACCTGAGGGATTTCTGCACGAGTGCACCCACTCTCTAGGATTTTCTCTTTCTCTCCTACCTCAGTTAGTTCTTCATAGCTTCCTTGGAAGCATCAATCCTTGGGTAGCACCCTCTCAGTTTAGAGTGAGCGACAATTGTATATACTATTTCCCGTTATTTTGTTGCCAAGGTAAGGTAAGAAGGCAGCTGCCCACAGTGGTGCAAGGTCGAGATCTGGTCAAGATCCCATGTCTGCAATGCTCTGGTCAAGATCCCATGTCTGCTAGAAAAGATTAGAAGCTCAAGGTCTGGAGCAAATATGAAATACTGCCCACTAAAACAAGATTTGCAAGTGCAAGTTTGAGGACCAAGTTTGGAAGGGCATGTTTAGTGAATCTTCGTTACAGGTGCACAGGACTAGCTTTGCAATTGCAGATTTGTGGGACTAAATGTGCAGAGTAAAATCACTGGAACACGAGAGTTGCATGGTAAATTGGAGCAAGACAAATACAGGAGCATCATGGGAAGCAAGAAACCAGAAGTGTTTTTTTAGGATAGGGAAAACTTCCTTGGAAAACATTTTATAAATAAATAAACTGGAACAGGATTCATTAGTATGTTAACCCTAATTTCATCCTTTTCCTTATTCAAAAGGTGTTCTTTAGGTGAGTCATTTACAAAATACCTGGCTTAATGTTGCAACCTGGCTTGTAATTGTGGTGCCTGGATCCTTGACCAGATCATGAGCATGACATTTAAGCTAGTGTACATTAGTTACATATGAGTAGATGTGTTGTTCAATCTCTAACAGTGAAAGATTCAGTTAATCATACTGTACACTATTACCAGTAGTAATCGCATGATTGATCAGTCCATTACTGTAAATTCACTATTACCAGTAGCTATTCAAGGATTAGGTTCGATTTTTTTATTTGTTATATTACTAGTATTTGCTGTTTGGTAACCTTACCTACAGTAGTACAAATATTGATTTCAAACATCATAGTGTCTAAAGAAGTGTTTTGATGTGGCCTTCAAAGCTTACTTAATGCTGCACAAAATACTGTCATCATCATAGAGTATCATTGGTAAAGCCTGCAATTCAATATTATTATCTCTTGTATTTCGTAGTTCTAAAGCAGGGTTATGTTTAGGTTTGATGAGACCATACAAAAATCCCACTTTCTTTTTCAAAGAAAAAGGGGCTTATTTGATAAGACTCCCTTTCTGTTTTAGAGAATATAATTAGGCAATTTTGAAGGTATCTTTGAGCCAAGATACACCACCACTAAAACCCAGGCTAGGTATATCACTGCAGTGTTTCATTTCTGTTTTTGTTTATAACAAATGTATAGCCTAGAAATACATTAATGTTTTGGGTGATTTTGTTTATCTAGAGTAAAATAAATTGCAATGCAGTCCACCTTCTAAAATAAAAGTTCATCCCCCTTCATCACTCACTGATTGGATGCGGTGCAGGAAAACCTAATTGCTGTAGCAATAGTGGTACCACTTCACACAACCATTTTCCATCCAACCATTCATCCACACACAAAGTCAAACATGCAAGGAATGTACCTATCGGATGAAAAGACAGCACAAACTCTAGTATTTAATACAGTGCCAAGCATAAATAATTATCACTTAGTGGTAATACGTTGGGGGACAAAAATTGACTTCTCACATATTCCTCAATGTAACAAGATGGATTAAATTAAACAGGCTCCATTATAACGGTGAATTACAGTACATTAAAGCTGAATGCACTACCATTTGCTATATCATTACATTTCCATATTTGTCATTATCGGATGTGGTTTGCGATAAGTGCATTTTTAAAAAATAAATATATATGTTTTTGTGGTTGTGCTGATGCATGATATCTAAAACACTGTAAATAACACTTTTGGATGTAATTTAGGAGATTACAATTTCCCTTAAAGAATGTACATACTTTTTAGTGGTGTTTTAACGGCAGCACTATTGAAGATGATTTGGTAACCAGTAAATATTTTAAGAGAAGTATTATTCTGCTTTTAAAATGTCCATAAAAGTTTTGATTTAGATATTAATATTGCCTTTTCAACTAGGGGCAGGGGGGAGGGAGAGAGAGAGACCAGTGAAAACTAATTTTGTTTCAGTCAAGTATGAGAAATAGAATCTGACTACCTTTTAAGTTTTTCTCTTATTTTATCTATTTTCTCCTTTTGTCCATGGCAAATTTAAGAAACATAACCAAGTTGCTTGCATTTAACACAGGTATCTATAGACTGCCTCACCATGTGGGAAATATAATTGCATATTTCCTGTTGCAGTGTACAGACAATGTTTAACTCCTGTTTCCCCAACTTCTGTCACAAATCATAAAGAATGAAACTTTTTTAATCTATAGTAAAAAAAATGATAGATCCGGAACTGTAGCATTCATCACCGTGAAATTGTTGCTAAAATACCATTACAATGCAGACTAAATTACCATTTTTATTCCTTAGGATTTAAACAATTCTAGTTGGTAAATCTACTAAAATACCTTAGCAATTTGCATACCTCAGCACAAACTTATTCAAAAAGGTCTTATGTGATCACCTGAAAACTGCTATTCATCCTTTATTGAGTAAGACCCATAATACTTACCGCCTAAGATTATCCTTCAGCAATCTAATTACTAGCTTTAGGTTTCCTTAAAAAGTTGGTGGGTCTTCATTTTCAAACAGAAACATCACAGTACAGGCATACCCCGGTTTAAGGACACTCACTTTAAGTACACTCGCGAGTAAGTACATATCGCCCAATAGGCAAACGGCAGCTCACGCATGCGCCTGTCAGCACGTCCTTAACAGCAATACCAGCTCCCTACCTGTACCGAAGCTGTGCGCAAGCGGGGAGACTATAGAGCCTGTTACAAATGGGTTATTTACATCAGTTATGCACGTATATGACGATTGCAGTACAGTACATGCATCGATAAGTGGAAAAAAAGTAGTGCTTCACTTTAAGTACATTTTCGCTTTACATGCTCCGGTCCCATTGCGTACGTTAATGCCTGTATTGGAATCATCTAATTCAGGGGTGCACAAAGATTCTGACATGCGCCTCCTGTCTCCACTGCCCTCCGGCTCGCACCCCCCCTCCCTACACAGCCCCGGCATGATTTGACGCCGGGTTTCCATGGAGATGCGTCACTGGAAGGTAAGTAAAAGTTACAGAAGCCTCACGCGATTCCCGGCATTTATTTTAAATGCTTTAGGGGAAGCGCTGGGCCTCTTTAACAGCCGTGCTCCCCCCCCCCCAGAAAATCTCACGCTCCCCCCCCCCCCGATGGGTGCACCCTCCACTTTGCGCACCCCTGTTCTAATTGATCAACACAATGTGGAGATTTAGATCTCTTCAGGTTAAACATTGGTTATTACAGCTGCAGTTCAAGCAATATCCTACATATGTTTTTTTTATAAATCGGTTCTACTATGAGAAAATACGTGTAGCGTTTTTTTAAGTACATTTTTAATGTATTTTCAAGTAGCAAGAATTTTGGTTTCTTTAGAAACCATTTACAAAGTCGCATCCCCTTCCTCTTCTGAAACAGGCTCTGGCTCTTGAGCCCTGCCCTCTCTATAGCAGTGCACCAATTGTATCTAGTAACTGCCTGGTCACATAATCTTCCATATAAACACAAATAAAATGTAACCTAGTAAGGGCACTCAATCATAACCTGGATGTATTGTGATTAAATTAAAAATGAATGTCTTTATTAATATCCATTTAAAATAAAGGTGGTTAAAACGATCATTAAACATAAGTGTGTATCCTGTAATTCAAACCCTACATAAGTGTCCAGGATACAAAAAGTGAAGGGGTATTATAAGCCCTATAAATAAAGGGTCCACTGTCCTTACAATAAGAACAATTAATGGTATCTGATCAGTGCCGAGCTATTGCAGCATGTTCCCTACAGAGGGTTAGTAAATCCTGTATAAGGGATTTATACGGGATAAGGGATTTATAAGGAATGTATGGAGTAAAGGACTATCTTTTTCCCCAACTGCCAACATGGATATTTTTGAATGTGTCAAAGATGTTAACCTCTTTGCCCGTAAGCTTAAACTGCATAAATTCTTTTAAGCGGAGAGAGAATAGGGATTTGGCTGAAGGTAGAGACCCACTCGACCAAGCCAATGGCAAGAACCTTGTTGCATTATTGGAAGATGCTAATAGAACAAAGGGGGAAGGCCCTTATACAGACCTCAAACTTAAATCAAAATTCCTCCCATACAGTGAGAATTTTAACCACATTGATGTGTTCGTGAATCTTGTCACTAAGGATCTAGAGAGGCAACCCACGGCTAAACAAAACAGTAACTTAAGTGTCAAGGAAAGGAGCGCTTTAAAAGAATTGGAGATTAACACCAACATAGGCATTAAACCGTCCGATAAAGGAGGTAATCTGGTAATCATGAAAGAGATGACTATAAGAATGAGAACTTGCATCTCTTTTCTGGCATCACGTGTTACGAGATATGGGAGAGTGACCCCACCATGTCCTACAATAAACAACTCTTGGGGATTCTCAATAGAGGGCTAACACAGAAGGTCATATCTCAATCTGAGTTCGACTATATACTTATTAAAAACACCTAGGGTAGCAATGTTTTATAGTTTGCCCAAAATTCACAAGGATAGACTGTCACCACCAGGACGACCCATTGTATCTGGCGTGGGGAGCCTCACTGAACATGCTAGCTCCTATATACAGTAGATCAAGTCCTACTGTCGTTTGTGGTTGCATTACCCTTGTATCTGAAGGACACCAAGGATGTGCTCAATAGATTAGAGGGTGTGACTATCACCCAAGACAGCATTCTGGTGAGCTTGGATGTCGAGGGATTTTACACAAGTATCCTACATGAGTATGGCCTCAAATTTGTTGACTATTATCTATCAATGAAAATCCATTGGCATACAAAACATAAGGCTTTTGTGTTAGATTTATTGGAGTTTGTGTTAACTAAAAACTATTTCTTGTTTAACAACAAATACTACCACCAGACACAAGGGACAGCAATGGGGACAAAATGTGCACCCTCTTACGCCAATCTGTATTTAGGCTGGTTGGAGTCTGAAGTAGTATTAGATGAATCCCCAGAGGAGTACACCAGTCACATAGAAATGTGGGTTAGATTTATAGACAACGTGCTCCTACTATGTCAAGGCACTGTGGCACAATTAAAATAATTAATTAATATTTTAAACACCAACAATAAAAACCTTAAACTTACCTTGGAGTGCGATACTCAAAATATTTGCTTCTTGGACCTCAGGATCTCAATGGGTCCAGGAGGGGTTTTGGAGACCGCGTGTCGGCAACAGGTGCACGCGCAGGAGTCCCATGCCTCCAGCTGGGAACTAGCCCAAATTACTTTTGTTGGCACCTGCTTGCGTGCTACAGTTCTATGTTTATGTACATTAGTACTATAATGACGGTTTAAGGGCGCATATAGGGCTAGTATCTATCATTGCTTATTGCAGCAAGTGTTCTCACGCATACAGTGCCTGGACCCACAACACATCCTACTGTCTGCAGGGATTTTACACCACTTCATACGAGTCTATTAGGCAACAGAACATTACATCAGGACACGGGAGGTTGTTCATGAGCGCATATACCCGACATCAGAGGGATTTGGTTTGGGAGAACAGCAGCTCGCTTGGGATCACTACAGGTTATGTACACCAAGTTATTACAGTTTTTGTTTGTACTTTGTTCCTTGCGCATTACAGCAACGTGCTTGGAGCAATAGGACACACATTACTACACTAGTAGATTGAATCCAGGATGCCACCACATTGTATACATAGCACTATCTATGAGTATATCTGTCATCTGCAGCTATCGATTTCAATTCAAATAGGTGCTTTACTACTTGAATACACCAGTTACATTTACTCAGTGGACAACTATATCATCTGTCTTGTTTGTATGCTGGTTATTAATCATACCTAATGGTGTGAATTTAACAGTAATTGTACTGTAGAGTGTCACAATTAGGCAGACATGGCAAGGGTCCCTTTATACAGGATTTACCAACCCTCTTTAGCTCGGCACTGATCAGATACCATTAATTGTTCTTATTGTAAGACAGTGGACATTTAGTACCGCTTTGTTAGTCTCTGGGTATATTTTCCATACACAGCAAGTGATAATACCCCTTCACGCTTCTTTGTAACCTGGACGTGTGTGTGTGTGTGTGTGTGTGTGTGTGTGTGTGTGTGTGTATATATATAAATAATATATATATATATGTGTGTGTGTGTGTATATATATATATGTTTGCTTCAATACAGTTTATTTTGGATTACTCCTTGCTGGTTGCTGTCTCTTTACTGGTCTTTGGGCTGGTTCATATGCTATGTGGATTCCTATGGGACTAGCAACTGCCTTTTGCCCTACATTAGAGTGCTGACTGCTTGTTTTGTATACAGGCATACCCCGCTTTAAGTACACTCACTTTAAGTACACTCGCGAGTAAGTACATATCGCCCAATAGGCAAACAGCAGCTCACGCATGCGCCTGTCATCACGTCCTGAACAGCAATACTGGCTCCCTACCTGTACCGAAGCTGTGCGCAAGCGGGGAGACTATAGAGCCTGTTACAAATGCGTTATTTACATCAGTTATGCACGTATATAACGATTGCAGTACAGTACATGCATCGATAAGTAGGAAAAGGTAGTGCTTCACTTTAAGTACATTTTCGCTTTACATACATGCTTCGGTCCCATTGCGTACGTTAATGCGGGGTATGCCTGTATATGTATGTATGTATGTATGTATGTATGTATGTGTGTGTGCATATATATATAATATATATGTGTGTGTATAATATATATGTGTGTATATATATATATATGTGTATGTGTGTATATATATATATATATATATATATATATATATATATATATAATGTGTGTGTGTATGTATATATATATATATATGTGTGTGTATATATATATATATATATATATGTGTATGTATGTACTGTATGTTTTTTGTTTCATCCTTAATTTGCATGACAAACTCATTATAAACTCTTTCTTTTCTGGCAGACTTATGCTGGCTAAATTTTTAAAATGTAGAAATATTGAGACGTTAAATTTATTAAAGATATAGCTACAACAAAAATGTTTGTCTAATATATTATATTATAATATTAATAATAATATATTATATTATATATTTGTACAAACACACACACAAGTTTGTGAACCCCATAGGATTTTCACATGTCATGTTTCAACTCATGAATGGCCTGACATTCTCCTCTAGAATCTTCTGATCCATGAATTCTGCATTGTTTGTGTCAATGTAGGCAAGCCGTCCAGGTCCTGAGGCTGTAAAACAGCCGCAAACTATCACACTCCCACCACCATGTTTGATGGTTGGGATGAGGTTCTTCTGTTCAGACGCAGTATTTGGTTTCTCATTGAGGCCAAAAAGTTCTACCTTGACTCGTCTGTCCAGGGAACATTGTTCCAGAAGTCTTCTGGATCATCTATGTGCACTTTGACGAACTTTAGATGGGCAGCAATGTTCCTTTTAGAGAGCAGTGGTTTCCTCCTGGCTATCCTTCCATGAACACCATTCTTGTTCGGTCTTTTTCTGATAGTTGAGTCATGATCACTTACATTAGCCAAGGGGAGAGTGACGTGCAGATCCTTGGATGTTACTCTGTGGTTCTTTGTGACTTCCTGGATAATTTGCCGGTGTGTAGAGACTGTAGAGACTTTGGTTGGACGACCGCTCCTGGGTAAAGTGACTGTGGTCTTGAACTTTCTCCATTTGTCTGACAGTGGATTGGTAGAAGGTTTTGCAATCCTTTTCTAGACTGATGAGGATCAATAACTGCTTTTCTGGGGTCATCAGAGATTTCTTTTGATCGTGGCATGATGTGTTTCCACACACCTGTATGATAAATACCAAACTGACACAGTTTCTGATATTTATATTGGGTGGGGCCTCAAAAACTCACACCTGAAGATATACCTAATTATTTAAACACTAGATTCTAATTATCCCCTTTTAATTTAGCTGATAAAAACAGGGGTTCACTTACTTTTGCAGATACCCTGACTCTTAGTTACTCATTGTTTGTCTAATTAATTCAAAATACATGGAATTGGTTAATATAAACCCTATTGGATATTTGAGAAAAGACTGGTTTTGATTCAAGAAGGTGATCATGTAAAGACTATGGAATTTCTGTAATTATCATTGGGGTTCACAAACTTTTTCTCGTCACTGTAACGCAGCATTATTGTGCTTTGAGGATGCACATTAAAAGCATAATGCGACGGTAACATCACGCTAAGTCACATGACGGCGCTCTGTGTAGCTGGGCCATTGTCTCTCTTTCCTGTGACATGCACCATCCCATCTTAATTCTTATATTGATTTCATTTGAAAGGTTGATTTATTTATAAAATGTTTTACAAAGAAGTAATGCATTGAGAGTAACCTCTCGTTTTTAAGTATGTCTTGGGCACATAGTTTTGATAACAATACATGTTACAATAAAGGGACAGGTTTATACATTATATTTAAAGAAATTGCATGAACAATTACAGATATGTTATAGGCGTATGTAACAGCTGCACACCAGATTAAAATGAGACGGCTTTAGTTTTGAAAGGACTTAGATTGGTGGCGGCTTTGAGAGTCTCGGGTAGATTGTTCGAGTTGTGAGGTGCATGGTAAGAGGAAGAGGAGCGACAGGATTCTTTGTTGAATCTTGCGACCGTGAACAGCCTTTGGAGTCAAATCTCAGGTGATAAGTGCTGCATGTGGTAGGGTTGTGGAGCTTGTTCAAATAGGGAGGTAGTTTGCCCAGAAAGTATTTGAAGGCAAGAGGAACTTTGTGCATAAACTCTAGTGATAGTCAATCAAATCTTCTTTGAACATTTCACAGTGATGTGTGTTGTAGTTACATTGGAGGTTGCCCTCCATTGATACTTGCTGCCCAAGGTACAGTAGTCAAAGTTTAACAAATTCTAGTTCTATCCCAATATTCAGATCTCTGTAAAGTTGACATATTTTATTTAACATCACTTTGGTCTTTCTAAGATTCATATGGAGATCCATAACCTAACCTGCTTAGGCAAGTCCTGTTTTTTTACTAGAGGTCTTCTGTACAGTAATTGTGGCAAAAACAATGTTGCCTGCAAATTGTAGGTGATTCAAGTATTCGCTGTTGATTTGTTTATTCCTTTTTCCTCCCTTGTATAAAATATTTTTCTTATTGGGCGCTGCATTATACACAGCACTGTACATTGAATTTTATGGGCACAGATCCCTAACTCATAAAGCTTACAATCTTTTTTTGTTTTTGGTACCTGAGGCACAGGAAGATACTGGGATTTCATGCGGGAATTTGCTTGCTTGCAGTATGATTGTGACAAATCTAATACAGAGTGATTTTCCTGGTAATGTACAGGTTAATAAAAGCTTCAATCAGACTTTGAACTATGCAACTAATTTTGACAGATTTATTATAAACATTCTTCCTGGTAATGTACAGGTTATTAATAATTTATATTAGTGTTAGGGACCCTTGAGATGTGGTCTGCCGTGTAGTGGCTCAGGGGCTTACAACAATTTGGCCAAAATGTTAAACTAAAAGACCATTTTATTTAATAGATATCTATACATATATATTTAGGCACTGTACCGTGTATGAGTTTCACTGGATGTGCACTGAGCTCTGTCTGTGTTTTATGTCTGTCTCTGGTTTTAAATATATATTGCCATGCTCAGTAGCACTCCTCTGTGACACTTATATGCTTATATATATATGTTGTGGTTATTTTGGGGGTTCAATATGAGCTTGTAGGTGTCCTGTATGTTTTAGAGTTCCTGTATAGGCAGATGTGGTGCCAGGTAAAAAGGGGATAACTGTAAATCTATATGGATCACAGCCGTGATCCAGATTACCAGCACAGCACAGAAGTAGAAACAATAATAATAATAATAATAGATGTATTACTGTAAGTCCAAACAAGCAAACATTTAGCCCCTTCAGGGGTTTTGACTTGCACTATCCCTTTTTTGCTAAATTATATTCATATATAACATTATCATATTTACAAAATCTTTGTTTGTTTAGTAATTCAATACATGATATATTTATATTAAAAAATGATTGTATACAGTGGCGACCGCCTTTAGTCTAAATCGGCTAGATCCGCGATTTTCAGATTATCCCGGTTATGTGCGGTTTTGTGTCGTTTTCGCCCGGAGTGAACTGCGTTATTTTTGCGCTCGTGATATTAGCATTTTATTCTTGCTGTCTGCAATACTGCAATGCCGTGTAAAAACTCAGGGGGGCGTTTGCGAGCTGTTGTTTTGGAAGTCTAATACCTTCGCGGTTTAACCTACGTCAGTACACAGTCTGTGTGTGCGCGCGCAGTAATTGTAAATTTGCATATTTAAAGTTTACATGCATTTGCAGTGCTATGCTGCTCTACGGTATGTCTCATTTGAAAATTGTTGAAACGCATACTGTAACAGTGTCACATTTCGGCATATACTGCGCTCTCCCCTCGCTCAGGATAATTAACTGCACTGCGGGGTATTACAACTTCTTATCTTCTGTGCAATGCAGTACATCTCTCCCACACCATTCCTTTGAATATGTGTCTGGTTTGAATCACATTCCTGTTTGACAGCAGGAATTTACTGTGCATGCGCCTGTAACTTCGCCCACCACTGCTTGCTTGCCTGAGAGAGTGACCAAAAAAAAAATGAAAATTTTTTTTTTATTGTAATTTTTTTATTTTTATTTTCTCCACAAGCCTGCAAAAACCATCTTACTGTATTACGATATTCAATCTGTGCTGTACAGTAGCTTTTGACTGCGACCCTGTACGTTTGACTGCACATGGTTGATTTGTGTGCTTTTTACGTACTGTATTTGGGGAGTATTATTATGATGAACTGCCTTTTGAAATTAAATTATGTCTTTAGCTTTGAACTTCATGCGCCTGTCTTTAATTTTTGGAATCTTGCCATTGTGTTTTGTATCCATCCATAGCCAAGCTTGAAAGCCTCACTGCGCCTGTGTGTACTCTAAGCCTCTTTGAGATGGGAGCTAGCTGCTTACTGCGCATGAGTCAAACAACCACTCCCCTCTCCACAGAGTCATTCAACAGACACCTCCACAGAGTCATTCATTTTCTGAAGTTAGTCATTGTGTTTTAAATCCGTCCCTAGCCGAGCGTCAATCGCCTCACTGCGCCTGCGTGTACTCTAAGCCTCTTCGAGATGGGAGCTAGCTGCTTACTGCGCATGAGTCACCCAACCCCCCCCCCTCTCCACAGTGTCGTTAATTTTCTGAATCTTGCCTTTGTGTTCTTAATCCGTCCATAGCCGAGCTTCAAAGCCTCACTGCGCCTGTGTGTGATCCTTTTTCAGATGGGAGCTATTTAGCTGCTTAGCTGCTTACTGCGCATGAGTCACCCAACCCCCCCTCTCCACAGTCGTTAAAATTAACCTGTCCATAGCCGAGCTACAGTCACTGCGCCTGCGTGTAATTCTCTTTGAGACGGGAGCTTTGAGGCTTCGTTTACGGCAACGTTTTGAAAAATCCCTTGTCGAATTTGATTTGCACAGAGCATCACCTTGATATTATAATAATATTAATAGCATGTTTTTGTATAGCGCTGTTAGTTACAGTATATTGTACGTAGCGCTTTGCAGAGACATTTTGCAGGCACAGGTCCCTCCCGGTCCGGTGGAGCTCACAATCTACTGTATGTTTTTGGTGCCTGAGGCACAGGGAGATAAAGTGACTTGCTTTTTATGTACTGTATTTGGGGGTTGTATTTGGGGGTTTATTGATCAAATTATTATGATGAACTGCCTTTTGAAATGACTGTACTCTACTCTACAGTGTGTCATTTCTTTGAACTGCAGCACAACTAATCCTTCATCCCTCCCCCACGCACACACAAACTATTATCGACAGACACCTCCACAGAGTCATTCATTTTCTGAAGTTAGTCATTGTGTTTTTAATCCGTCCCTATCCGAGCGTCAATCGCCTCACTGCGCCTGCGTGTACTCTAAGCCTCTTTGAGATGGGAGCTAGCTGATTACTGCACATGACTCCCCCATCCCCCCCAAACCCTTTGATGCTTTGTTTATGGTAACGCTTTGGAAAATCCCTTCTCGAATTTGAAATGTAAATCTGATGTGCACAGCATTGTGAAAATTGAGAGTAAAAAAAAACCATTAACTGATTCATGTTGTTTTGTCAATCATTCTTATACTGTAGGGGTGGAGGGGGGGTGTTGTTGTTGTCAATGATTATGATTACCAGGAATGTGAATAAATATTTATTTTATTTCATCAGGAACAAAAAAATACAAATATAAAAATAATCATGAATAATACATAATGCAGTCTTTATTAAGTTTTTCTGGCAGATTTAAATTGGATAAACATTTACAAAACATTTGTAAAACATGGAGAAACATGAATTATGCACATTTATAAGAATATTATTTAATAATATATATACTGTAATGTATAATATATATATATATATATATATATATATATATATATATATATATATATATATACTGTGTGTATGTGTGTATATATATATATATATATATATATATATATATAATATATATACAGTATACATAGTAATATTATTTTTTCTGCCTTTATCTTATTCCTCATTCCGTGTACAGTACAGTAGATCATTGAGAGAGGAGAGGTTTTGTGTACATCAATACTGCTGTTTATATACTGTACATTTTACTGTACAAAACAGATTAGACTGGACACAAAACCCCACCTCCCCCAGGCCACCTTTTTTTCCTGAAACGACAAGAAAACAAAAAATTAGTGCAGTTACAGTATGTGTGTACTGTATTATGGCATTGTGTGATGTGTAGTACTACTGGAGATGGCTGGTGCTGCTTTCTCTGGAAAGAAAAAAATTGAGCTGTTAGTGGGCAGTTACTGTAGTACTGTCAAACTAGTCTATACTGTACTAGTCTGGAACTACTGTATACTCTGACTACTGTTAAATACTGTGTACTGTAACCTGATGGCTGGGGCTGCTCTCTCTGTAAAGAAAAAACTGTAACTACTGTATACTCTGACTATTGGGAAAGAAAAAATCTGTGCCATACTTACCTGTATCATACTGTACTTACAATACTACAGCACAGTACTACTTTCCTGATGCTTGCCCATTAGGCGTGATGACAATTGGCAACACAGTGGCAATATGGTCTATATATTTATTGCAGCGTTCCACGGTGAGTACATCGTTCCAAAAACTCATTATGCCTTTCAACAACTCGTACTTTTTGGAGGGTTTCGCCACTTTCTGGATATGGTCCTTCAGCTGATGCCAGACAATTTCGATCGGATTGAAGTCTGGTGATCTGTCATTGGAAAAAAAGGACAATTCGTTTAAGAGATACAGAACACAGTAAAAACAGTAGGGGAAATAATGAGACACGGTCTACTGCACTTACTCCGCTGGCGTCTTCACCCAGTTCATAACGCGCTCAAGGATATGCGCTGTTGACGCGGTGTGCTTCGGATCGTTGTCCTGGTAGAAGCGGTGACCATTGGGGAACTCGCGTGTTATATATTGTATCTCAGGGACAATGTTGTCTTGGAAGAAAGCTTTATTCATTATTCCTATAGCAAGAAAAGAAAAGTCCTCAAAAAACTGCACAATAGTACAGTACAGTGCATACAGTAAGGTTACACTAGTCAAGTACAGTGCATAAGGCTACATTATATTTAATATAGTTTACATTCAAAGATGACAATGCATCCTGGTCCACGCCTAGAGATGGCACCCCACACATGCAGCTTCACGGGGTGTTTTGGCCGCGGCTTCAAAGATATGCAGCCTTTTTTGTGGAACGCAAAGCTTGCAAATCTCTCCAGCGACACAGTTGACTCATCAGTGAAGATGCAATCCTGGAAAGTCTCCCCACTGTCGATCCATGCCTGGGCCTGGACCACTCTTTAGATTTTGTTTGCGTCCCGTATCATGGGGTACGCTCTGTAATGACGAGGAATAAATAATTTTAGCGGTACAGTACAGTTTCCTAAACAACACTTTTACCTCCTGTACTGTCCAGTACTAACCTCACACGTCCATATTTCCATCCAATGCTGCGTCTCATCTTCTTTATGCTGCTCTCGGATACAGTCAGATTGTGCTTTTCCTGCAGAGTGTTTTTGACCCTTAATGCACTCTTCTCATCATTCTCCTCACTTATTTTGTCCACCAGAAGAGTTGTCTCCCTACAATGTAAAGAAAATATATTGTTTTATTAATATGCAGCAATATAACATTTATATATAAATATACAAAATATATATACTGTTGTACTATATACTGTATATACAAAATATATATACTGTTGTAATATAAATATAAATATATAAAATATATATACTGTTGTAATATAAATATACAAAATATATATACTGTTGTAATATAAATATAAATATACAAAATATATATAATGTTGTAATATAAATATAAATATACAAAATATATATAATGTTGTAATATAAATATAAATATACAAAATATATATACTGTTGTAATATAAATATAAATATACAAAATATATATACTGTTGTAATATAAATATAAACATACAAAATATATATATACTGTTGTAATATAAATATAAACATACAAAATATATATATACTGTTGTAATATAAATATAAATATACAAAATATATAATGTTGTAATATAAATATACAAAATATATATACTGTTGTAATATAAATATACAAAATATATATACTGTTGTAATATAAATCAACAGAAATAACAAAATTATTAGATTTCAATTAAAATTCATTTTATTTTAAAGTTGTATAAATATACTTACGCGTTAGTTACCCTTGGTGCCCTTTTGCGGTCTCTGTTTTTTCCGTGTGCATGATAGCTCACGGTGGTTGCTGGCACAACGATGCCAGAAGTAGCTAACCAGCGTTGGATAGCAGCAATTCGGTGTCCGCTCGTGTACATGTCCTTAATTCGCATGCTGAGCTCCTTGGAAATCTTTTTAACAGGCATTGCTGCGAGTAGAAAGAAATACAAACACAAGAATGTATATTCGATGTTTAGTCGATGTGTATTCAATGTGCAGTCAATACACAAAATGGATGGTGTATTTATACGGTAATGACTCACATTAGAGTCCGCCCACTTTCAACACCTGTACCTGGTCGCCATGCATAACAGGTTACACACTTTGCATAGCCCACCACTCGATGATCTGTATCTGAACTTGCCCTTGTCCAGATACTACATTGTGCCACCTGCTTCCATGGAGCAACCCCGATTCTATGGACGCAGGAACCCACTCGCCTCTGCCGTGCCTATCAAGCAGAAAAAGCAAAAAGCAGTTGCCGTTTCCACGCCAAGGCAAAAGCGACAGGCTAAGGCCAATAAAGAAAACCTTCTGCGGACCCCAAAGGCTAAGGGTTTTCATAGACGTCAGCCTTATATGTCAAGAAGATATACGGTGATGTACTCTCGACGCAAAACGATTGGCAGCCAACCCATCGTACCCGCAGACCACTTCCTCACATACGCTTCGATGACTCTGCCGACGCTGTCCCGGAAATCTTCAGCCCGTCTTCTCCAACCCTCGTCCTTGACGCTGCCGCCGCCCTCACGGAAACCCACAGGCCATCTTCTCCAGTTCTATCCGATGACGCTGCCTCTGAAATCCACGGGTCACTTTCTCCTTTGCTCTTAGACGACTCTGCTTCTCGCCCAGAAATCCAAAGGTTACTTTCCCCATCCCTCTTCGACGACGCTGCCGCTTCTCCTCTACCGGATATCCACAGGTCACCTCCTCCACTCTTCTTCGATGTCGCTTCTCTCCATGGAACCCCCATGTCATCCTCCGTTGCACCCATCCCCCCAGATGTTCACACGCCATGCACAAGAAGCAGCTCGTTAGACCGGATGCTGAATGGGATAACTGTGGATCTCCCCGGGAATTCTATTGTACTAGCAAAGATAGATCTGCTTCTGGAGACAATGCTAAATGTGGATCAACGGATGCTAGATATGGATCAATGGATGGATCGACGGATGGAGGCTGACATAGCGGGCATACATTATTTGCTCGGTGTTAATGCCCCTGTTTCCCCGACGCTGGAACAGGGGGGTGACATGGATGTGATGAATGGGACCTTCGACCCCCTTCCATCACAAAGCGCACCCCCTCCACCAGAAGATGCAGTGTACATGTATGCCGTTGAGGAGGACATGACAACCCCCGTCAAGACCACGCCAGGAGACAACACGGCGACCAAGACCGGAGGAAAGCTTCCTCCCAGACAACCTACCATCGCCCATCGCCTCAAGCACACCCGCTCCCAAAAGACATACAGTCGCTCGCATCGATACGGTGCCCGACATCACCCTGTGTGATCTGCCACCGGCGCTCAGGGAGAAGTATAGGGTGAAGAGTGCTGGTGCACCCCACAAGTATGCCTTGTTACTTTTTAAGCACCATGTTCCCTACTCGTTGTACTGCAACTGGGCCTTCAAAGTGAACTACGACGGAAATCGCGTAAAAAAGGCGCTTCCTGCCAATTTAAGACGGAACATTCGGGATGAAATGCGGCGCTTTTATCCAATTACAGATCCTGTAATGAAAGGCGTTCGAGACTGCATTAATGGTGTTTTGCGCCATGCAAGTAATCGGCCATGGACGGACAATGCGGAGGACTTTCTGAAAGACCATACTGTTGTGCTGAACTGTATTGTACTGTACATGATTTGACCTGATGTACTTAAATAAAGGAGATGTTGTTGTGTGTTTTTTTACTTGTATTTATACAGAAATGTTTTAACTTGCTGTCCACACACACAGGACATGCACAATTCCAGTCCCTGAGGGCCGCAAACAGGCACGGTTTTCAAGGTTGTCCTGAAAACCTGCCCTGTTTGCTGCCCTCGAGGACTGTACTGGTGCAGACTGTTTTGCACACCATCCCACTGTACACTGTTTTGACTTGTCGTTCTTTAATAAAGGAGATGTTGCTTTTTGCTTATTTTATGAATAAAGAATTTGTTTTTAAAACATGTGACTGTAAACCATACTGACTGATATAAATGTTTTCACACATGTAGCAGTAAACCATACACCTGTTGATGTTTTGAATTGCTGCGCACTTAAAATGTTTCTACATTGTACAGTATTTGTAAATATATGTTTTTGTACTTACTCCACCAATAAAAGAACATGTTGATTTGTCTTACATTGTTTCCATTTGCTCCTTTGCTACTGTAACAAAATACAGTGTTTCTAGAATGTCGAGGCATACTGCACTGTATACTGTAGGCATGCTCAGTATAAGAGTATTAAAAAAAATAGAAGACACAAACTGTACTGTACTGTATGTACTGGTACTGTATACTGTAGAAGACACATAATGTATGTGATACATGTAGAATAAATGCATAGTTTTTATTTTTTTGGGTTTATTACACAGTATACTGTACTGTATATAAAAAAGTATTGTACAGTATACTGTACGGCCGGAAAACATCAGCATACTGTTTCAGGTACAGTATTCTATCCTAATCATAACAACGGCAACTAAACTGTAGACTCCGGTACGTGGGTTTTTAAATCCGATTCAGCAATGTGCAGGCATTGTTACACAAAGCGATAATATCCATCGAAATCCCTCCATTAGCCGTTTTCTTTTCTGAGGAAAAAAAAAAAGAAAAGTTTTACTGTAATGGTCAGCCCCCTAAAGACGTTCCCAGCCAGTCCCACCAATACTTTTCTCGGGGGGCGTCTCCTGTTCACATGCGCATGCGCCTACCTTCGATGCGAATACACGCATATGCGTTTCAAGAAGGCTCCAATGCGCATGCGCCTAGCGTTCCACCAATTGTTCAGTATCTGCAGTACTGTAGAAGCCGCTCAGCCAATGATATTGCTTACAGGAGAATCGCTTGACTTTTGAATCGCACCGATATTGATACTGTATTGTCAAAATAAAAAAAAACTCAGAAAATAATACGGCAACAATACTCACCATAGTATTTCCCATTCAGCTGGCGCCGGCGCCGGTCCACTGCCAGTCCAGCGTTCTTGATCATCCACGTCAATAGTTTGCAGCGGGACTAGTCCACCTGTAGTCAGCTGATGAGGTTGGAAATTGCTTAGGTACATGCAAGCTTGATCGAAACTGCACGCGAAATCCGGCTCAGGCTCAGGGTTGTCACTGACGGCGGGGCCGTCATTGGAAGCTGGTGCTGGTGCATTGCTTGGCAGCGACTGTCGTTTCTTAGTTGGTTTTAACACGACCCTTTGCCTTTTGCCGTCTGCATGATCATAGATACAGGAAAAAGCCAGTGATACACACCAATACCCTCCAACAAATTGTGGCTCAATACGATAAAAACAGGGATCGCTACATAACCTTTTCCTTATTGCACGCTTCCAGGAGTTGGCGAAAATTTGTAAAAGTCATAGTTTTCGATAAAATACTGATAAATTTGAACAACTGTTGCCATCTTATCCTCTGTTGCATTAATCGCGGCCCATATCAAATACGCGTAACTTCTGTCGGGTTTTTGGAAAGCGGGCTGCACTTGAACACTCATGGCGGGCGGGTCTCTGGAGAATACTGTAACCGAAACTGGTCTTTGTCTTTCTTTAATATGAAAAGACTAAATTGATACATTTTTGCAACCTCTTCCTTCAGTCTCAAGGCCAAGTTACAATAGCACACTGTGGTATCTTTTTTAAATGAAACACCTGCAAGTCGACACATTACTGAAGCGCATGCGCATTACAATTCATGAATATCTGCCATCTGGCGGACACGCGAAGAATTGCAACCTATTAAATCCGAACCATTCTCAATAAACGCATCAACCGCGTGTCAGCCACGCATGACCCGTGGCTGGGAACGCAAAATGAACGCGGCATGCGTCAAGTGAAGTGCGTCGCATTCCAGGAAAAAGCCAGGGAAAAACCGGCGATTTGTTAGAATAAAAGCTGCCGCAGCAGTATGCTTTCAATTCAGAAATAGTTAATCAAAGTTTTCTAAAATCGTTCCATATGTATAAATAATGGATCAGTGTAATCATATTTAATTAAAAAGTTAAATGATTTTATTTATTATTATTATACAGTTAATAACATTTGTTATAGGGTAATGACCTTCATTCCCCTCCCTGTTATTGTACCTCTCCCTGTGCTGTCTTCTTGTGTCTCATTTTATTCTTTCAATAAAATATTTTACAAAAAAAACATAGAACAAGAATGTACATTTCAAGGTATCTTTGGTAAAATAGATTTAAATAAGAAGCTACGATATCATGTGGTGTTTTATTAAAGTAGGAGATGTATACTATATAGCCTATATTCCTTCATTGCTGCAATAGTATTCATAGCAGGGTAAATCATAGTTGGTGACTAGCACTACCTTTGGCAATATAATGAGATACAAAATGATAATCGCCATGGGTATCCAAGACATTTCTATGCTTGCTGTGTTCATTTCACAGACACTATGGTGTCTAGCCAATATGATAAACCGATTTAATTATCTGTAGGCTTATTACGTAGAGAAGTGATGCAATGTGTTCTGGGGAGCGGTGTTTAATCACATTGCCTAACAGGTTTCCTTTAGACTTTTCTCTCCTGGGCTTTCTGAATAGTATGATTCAAGATATTTATTTTCTCAGTCCAGTCGTACATTTTTTACTTCTTTCTAAAACAAAATGGTTTAAAAATTAGTGTTAGATGAAGAGAATACAGTAAATGACATGGTTTTTAATTGCTCCCTTGGTGTGTTTACACAGGGATGTTATATGTATTGTAGTGTTTACTGACTGCGTGGTACAGATAAAATACACACACTTATTCATACTCGTAAATATTTTTTATACGCATGGCTTTAAAATGGTCTCTAGTGTGCCATTTCAATAACATGCGTGAAACTTATGGAAGCTTGTATTTGCATGCTAATTTAGGCTCCAGAGCCCTGCACTGGGTCGCCTCCGTTCTTTTCTGCTTACCCTGTCAGTTTTCTCTTTACAGGAGCTTTGCCAGTCCCTGTCAGCACTCTGAGCTCTCTCCAGGATAACTAACATGAGGATGGGGAGGAGTAGTTATTCTCCAGTCCCTATCAGGGAGATGCCAGCCAGTCTGGGTAGGAACAATAGTCCTGGTCTCTGCACACAACCCCAGGCCCGGTTGATAAGATTACTAGGGTTGAAGGTGGGCCAGGAAGAACAAAAGGGCACACCCAATTATGGTCATCCCTATCCTTTGCATAGTCCACAGGATGTAGGCAGGTGCATGATAATGCCCATACATGGGCTCACCCCTCCACATGCATGCAATACAGATACAGCCCCAGGACTTACAGCTTTCTTGCAGAGCAAGTCCCCTCAGAAGGTGGTCAACCTCTTCCTGGTTACTCAATAATGGGCCTCATACCATCACAGTGTCCAGGTCTACAATACCAAACTCTGATGTAATTACAAATCCTTTTGCAAGAGAGAGTTAACTCCTGCAGGCCCATATTGTACAGAACTGTACATCACTGTTTTACATAGTGTAAGTATAACAGATATGCATGTTCATATATATTAGGATAAAGTAGTACTACTGCTTTCACAGACTGCAAAGATAACATAGATTACAGTACATACAATATACATTGAAAGCAAGCAGGATCACTGCTTTCATATATTGCACAACACAAGGTACATTGAAATAGTGTCAAAACCAAATTGCGCTAGGGTTTCCTACAGTACCTGTTGAGAATAGGCAACCGAGCAGAGCTTCCTGGAGTTTTTAGGAAGCTTGGTTGTCAATTTCGTCACACTAGTGTTTTCTCTATGTACTCGTTCTAACGCCGAATCTCAACTGAATGAATAGCAGCTGTGTTTCATAAATACGTGTTTGTTGAGAACACAATCAAGAACTTGTTGGATTGGCAACCTGGAAGAATCATTCCAGCCTGCTTGATGCACAGTATTCAAAGCTTTGTGTTTCTGCAATTGTTCTCAACCATATTCTCCACCCTCATTACATCTACTCTACATTATATTTCTCCTTTCCTTTACTTATTGAATATCAAGGAGGATGCACAGATAACTTCAGTTATGAGGAACATATACAATTACTGTGTGCATCAGTCTCAGCTGCTGATTTCTATTTTTTACCAGATAATTGTCATTGATGTATCTAGGAAAAATATATATATATCTATTAATGTCTTTTAAATTCATAGCAGCAACTGTGTATGCAGCATTCCATTTACATAAGGATTAATAAGACCTAATCCTAGGTAATATAATAAACATGCATCAAAAACAAGTTTGTTTCTAGTCCAACACAGGCATTCACTACCATAAATTTGATTCAGTGTTAACTGAGATTGACTTGTATGGAAGCTAACATGGGCTCGAGCTCTGATACCCCTTATAGTAGCTTAGTAATTCCCCCCCTATAAGTGGTGAGTTGGGAGTCATACAGAAACAAAAGTACCCTGTTCACAGAAAGTAACTGTTATGCCGGTGCTGCCCGCAGACCAGACTCGTCCGTTATACTGAGGTGGGGACGTATATGTGCACGCACCCGCAGCTGAAGGAACATGTCCGGATGTGGTGTTTTGGCGTTGCCAGGCCAGGTGTGAATAGGTGTAGCAATACTTGCCGGTACCGGTACAGAAGAGACGAAGTCGTTGCCGTTAGCCAAGGTCAGGGAGGGAGAGATCCGGGATGTCGAGGTCCAAGGAGTAGTCGAGGGATGAGAGAAGCTGCAAGGTCAAGTGGGAGCCGGGGTCCAGAGCCAGAGAGGAATGTCTGCCAAGCCGGGTCGCAACCTGAATAACGAAGAGCAAAGGGAGAGCCAGAATAGACGTCCGTAAGCAGAGGCTATGTCGAGCAATGTGGGAATGGCAAGACAGGCATTTTATACTGCGGCTGGCAAATAGGAAGAGGAGGCAGACCTGGAGGAGTGTATGGAGCTGTCCTGGATAGGCTGCCAAGAGAAGAATGCAGGTGAGCAGTGTTAGGGCATGATTGTAGGCTGTGTGTGTGTTGGGGGCGGGGCCTCACTGCAGGAGCAGTGAATAAATTAATTGGATCCGGCGCGCGCTCCGTAACGAGGGGGAGCGCGCGCCCGTGAGCAGTGGCAGCCGTCATAGCCCCAGCCGCCTGCGGAACAGCGGCCGCCCGCCGGGGACGAGGAGGGAGTCCCCTAACCACGGGGATCAGATAGGACCGGCGAGGGGGACGCCCTGCAGCAGCGGGCGCAGCATGAGGTGAGGGAAGGTCACGATGCGGCCGTCGTGACCTCCGAATCCTCACAGTAACTGAAGCGATTTAACATACAGTGCAGGTGTGTTTTGTAGTTATTGAAATGCATCATTAACAAAGCACATTTTCAAATGGGTCTTCAATGTACTCAGAGAGAATAATCTTTGAGAATATTGAGAGGAAGGGAATTACACAGAGAGCTGTAAATTAGGTCTCGGATATAAGAGAGATGTAGATACTGTAGAAGAGGGGAACGAGGATATAGCATAGAGCAGAGACATAAAAGATTAGAGATGATATTTCATAGTTGCATAGAAGATGAGGTTGAAAAAAGTCATACGTCCATCAAGTTCAACCTATACTAAATCTAGACGACAGATCCTTATCCTATATTTGTATTTACAGTATTTTGATCCAGAGAAAGGCAAACAAAAAAACCCCTGCTATAATGGTAAGCTTAATGAAATAAGATAACACTACAGAAAGTAACAATACATAGAGAAAAATGACAGACAAATACAATGAACTGAATAAAATACATATTTTAAAAAAATAAGTAAATTAAAAACCATAATGAAAATAAATGAATTCAATGATGTGGAGTAGGGAGTTAAGGTTACTAAGGTAAGATAACCTGAAGCTAATATGATAATGTGTACAGCATACTGTTTATAATGAATGTACAGTATATAAAAAAGTAAGTAAAATGAGTTAAGAAATGTAGTAAATGGTACCACTATACTAATGAAAAAGTGAGTGATGAGATCAAACATGGAGGCTAAAAATGTTTATCAAAGATGATGACACAATGAAAAGAAGAATGAGTCTAGAACACAAAGCAACAGTGGGAAAATGCATACTTAAACCAGGGTGCTGGTATCTATGCACATATTCAAACCCAGAGGTGTAAGTGTACCCATATTATATATCCAGAACGATTCTTTGACACAAAGGGGCTTGAATCTGTCCCCTCCCAGCTTGGAAATAGATACAGTATGTGCTCAAGTCCCATTATACTGTACTAAGACTTACCGGATCCTTGGAGTGTTTAGCTAAACAGTGCCTATGAACACTACAATATGCGTGGGGGTCCTTTTTAGAATGGCACGTCAGTGTTCACAGAACCCAACACATAGGGGACGTTTAGTCCACCCAATATATTGCATTCTACATGAGCAAACTATGCGTGCTGTTAGACCAGCATTTCCCAAATGGTGGGTTGCGACCCGGCACCGGGCCACGGCACCAAAATTGCCGGGTCGCAGCGAGGCTGGCCGCGCGGTGTCTCCCGTCCCACCCGCTCAAGTTAAAAAAAAATGGCGGCGATTCCCCCCGCGGTCCCGCGCGCTTGCGCAGGGCAAGCAGGACCCGCTCCCTTCCTCCTCCCCGCTCCCAACGTGGGACGGAGGAGGAAGTACCAGCTCCTCTGCGGCCCGCACGTTACATGGGGAGGGTGGAAGTACAAGCTCCTACTGCGGCCCGCTTTCCCCCGCGGCCAGCTTCCCGAGCTCACCTCCCGTGGCACCCCCTCCCGAGCCCACCTCCCGTGCCCCCAAGCCCACCTCCCGTCCCGGGCAGCAGGGGATATCGGGGGCAGCAGGGTAAAGCGTCCGGCGGCAATGTAAGTCACCCCACCCAGTCACTGCCTCCCACCCAAGTGTCCCTGGCCCCCTCCCACCCACCCAAGTGTCCCTGGCCCCCTCCCTCCCACCCAAGTGTCCCTGGCCCCCTCCCCCCTCCAGTCACTCACATCCGTCGTTGCCTGTAATTCACTGTTTGTGTCTGTGTGCGTATAGGGGAGAGCGAGTATGTGTGTGTGTGTATCAGTGTCTGCGTATCAGTGTTTGTGTGTGTGTGTGTAGCAGTGTCTCTGTGTGTGTAGCAGTGTCTCTGTGTGTGTATCAGTGTGTGTGTGTATCAGTGTGTGTGTGTGTGTGTGTGTGTAGCCGTGTGTGTGTCAGTGGCTGGGTGTGTGTGTCAGTGGCTGCGTGTGTATCAGTGTCTCTGTGTGTGTATCAGTGCGTGTGTGTGTGTGTAGCAGTGTGTGTGTCAGTGGCTGCGTGTGTCAGTGGCTGTGTGTGTGTGTGTGTGTATCAGTGGCTGTGTATGTGTGTGTATCAGTGGCTGTGTGTGTGTGTCTATCAGCGGCTGTGTGTGTGGCTGTGTGTGTGTGTGTATATATATATATCAGTGGCTGTGTGTGTGTCTGTGCAGACCCTATAGGCCAGTATAGGCAATAAAATTTTTAGTGGGTCATGAAAAAGAAGTTAAAAAATAACCAGGTCACGGAAAAAAAAAGTTTGGGAAGCTGTGTTAGACAATTGATGTTACTTCTAACTGGATAACCAATTCCCTTAGAATAAGAGAAAAACGAGTCTCTGGGAATGATGTTTACACATTTTTTTAAAATATTATATGAGCTATAATATGTTCGTTTCAGTATATGTTTACACACATATGTTTACACACACTCACTCACTCTACAAGACAGCTCTGTTGGTGATAAAACAAAAATCTAAATGGATTAATAACCAGTCCCAGGCAACTAAGCCCAAATGGAACTGATTTACTGGGACAAGCCAGATGGTGGCTGCCATAGCTCTCAGAAATGATGTCCCAGAAGGGAATGTGAAGGCGGTGCACTGTTACGAAAAACGTGGCTGGGTCGCTAAAAAACTTGACTTTATTGAATCTACTGCAACATGCTAGCAGACATGAATCTTGAGGAACCTCTGAAACGTTTCGCGCATGAGTGCCTTTTGACAAATGGTGCCATGACTCTGCCTATTAAATATACTGTTCAATTAAGTTCAGTAATATAATAAAATATATAGTAACGTGTGGGGATTTGGGGCACACACAAATCACGTAACACCATAGTACTGGAATAGGTGCTACTATCAAAGTACCAAACAATTACAGTACAGAAAAAAGATAAAGATAGGCACACCAAAAAGTATACGTAAAATGTGTCTGTTATTGACTCAAAATTTCGACTACCTTCTGGAGCCAACTGAAACAACTATTGAAAACACTCACTAGTGAAAATAATAGGTGCAAAAAATTAGCACATGAGCAATGACGTCATATGGATGACATCATCCTGGCACCTTGTGAGGAAAAACATCTACTATCATACCGTATCACATGAGGAATGTAAAGGGGAGCTGCTGAGTTACACTGACTGAAGGATTGATTGAAACTGAAGGCAGCCATTTAGTGAACTCTGGGAAGCAGGATCTTTACTGAGCGATCACAGGAGAATGAATCAATCGGCTGCTTAGGTAATTAGTTTTCATTAAATGTAATGTAAATGTAAAATGTAAATGTAAAGGCTGCATATATTAAAATAAAAAACGGATTTTTTTGTTTAAGTGCTGCTTGGTCTGTCTCTTTAATAGATATTATTACATGCAAATTGACATTTAATATTATATAAAGGTATAGTAAAGTGACACTTTGCCTCTTTAAACACAATATATGCAGTAAAACTATATGTGTAATAAGACAGCCGAAGTATTGAATACAGATAGATGAATGGAATTAATGCTGCCCAGAGTAACCACGACCCACCTTATTTAAAAGGGTCAAAGTCCAGCGAGAACGAGGAGATTACTCGAGCGACACCCACTCACACTGAAGTAATCATGGCCCAATATAAAGGTGTCAGGGAAAAACTATCACATGCAGAACAATACAATGGGGTAAACCCTTTAGATACAGATGAGTAAACATCCAAAGGGGGAAACATTGGTATAACACAGCATGTATTGAGTAGAAGCTACACACCTATTAGTCTCCAGGTAGGCACAGTATGCTGTGCTGGTTATTAGGGTGATAGGAACCCGCAATTACCCAACCAGAAAACTGCTGGCCAAGTGTTGAGGTACACGGGTCATCGTGTAGGTTGAAAACATGATAAATGTAAGGCTGGCATTGAGGCCTCGGGGGTGGATCGTGTTCAACTCATGGATACATTCCCTATTTAAAAGCAAAAGGTCAACATTGCTCCCACGAGGTGGTCTGCTGACATGATCAATTGGCATACATCTCAGAGAGGATATGGGGTGGCCTAGAGCAAGCAAATGTTTTGCGACTCTTTGATCAGACTGTCCTGAGCGAATGGCTAGCCGAATGCTGGATCTATGGTTTGCCCTTTTAAAGAGGTATTACTGGTGGCACTTTAACAAAAAAAAATTATTATTATTATATGCAGAATTTGATTACCTTTATTGAAAACTAATTACTTACGCTGCCTATCGATTCGGTCTCCCATGATCAATCGGCAAAGATCCTGCTTCACCCAGTTCCCCCAGCCGCCTTTCAGTTTCTATCAATCCTTTAGTCCGTGTAACTCAGCAGCTACAATGTATTCATATATTACTAAGGAAACATTGACTATTGTTACAGTTTGCAGCTGAAACTGCAGGGAACATTGTAAACAGATTATCACAAACAGGAAAGTGTTGCAAAGATCTTGCACTGCTAGGGGGTGTGCTAAAACCTGCTATACAAATCAAAGGATGCTCAGTATATTAAAACTAATTAAAAAGGGCATTAAGAGTCCATTAATATCTCTGTATTTAATACATACAGTAGGCTGTCTTTATAGTCTTATTGCAAAAAAGTTTAAACTTATTTTGTACTTTGCCTGCATACATTTATTGTTTACTGCTTGCCAAGAGTCCTGTGCTTATGCTGCTACTTGTGTAGTCAACTAGCATCTGCTTCTACCTTAAGTCATGTCTTGATGCCTTGTAAGCACAACATTGTGGCTAATTGCTAGCTGTTGGTAATGCTCTGCTACAATGTCAGGCACTATTGGAATGTTGCCAATTCTTATGATTGCCTGCAAGTGCCTCTATGTGCTTCAGGGCTTCTGCCAGGTCTGATTTTCCTCCTACACGACAGACTGTTCGTGGGAGTTTTGCTACAGGTACTCAGCTGGGACTTTTGATAATCCTGATGGCCGGTCCCTCGGTGATCCGCCATCTTTTTAGTGGCATGCTCAGCTCTGAATGTTTCATAATGTATTTGATTATTGATTGCGTACAGTGATTAAGTAATAATCCCCAAAGAACAGGGCATTACTGACCAATAATGCCCTTGCTGGAAGAGTTGAAGGCCTGAGACGAAGCCGAGGTAACCCAGCCAGGTCATTATTGGCCAGTAATGCCCTGTTCTGAGGGTATATATTATTTTTCTCTCCCTCTCCCAAAAATACTGGACACAATGGTGAAAAATGCAGCACGCTCAAAGTCAGTGGGGAGGTATGTTATTTATAAATTCTCAGGCCATTACGTAATTTTTTCTAAATGTCACTCCACGTATGCACCAATTTGCACTATTTCATATTCTATTTCGTAAAAAATTCTGGGAGGGGTTTTGGGATTGAGCGCCCCTCCAGCATATTTTACGAAATTGAATATGAAATAGTGCAAATTGGTGCATACGTGGAGTGACATTTAGAAAAAAATGACATAACGGTCAGATAATTTATAAATAACATACCTGCAGTACTACATGGCGAGCTATATACTGATCTTAATGCTTCTCTCCCACTGCTTCCAAGATTGTTGAACCCCCTCATCCTGTCATCTCCTAACCCCCACTCATCCTCTCACCCCCCTCATCCTCCCCTCACCATCACCCTCCTCTTTCTTCACCCCTCCGCTTCCCTCGCCACCACCCCCTCCTCCTCCTTCTTCCTCACCACAACCCCCTCCTTCTTCCTCACCACAACCCCCTCCTTCTTCCTCACCACAACCCCCTCCTCCTCTTTCCTCCCCACCCCTTCTTCTTATTCATTCCTCCCTCGTTCTCTCCACCTCCTGGTATCTTACTTGTGGACCTCCTGGCAGACAGGGACACATTGGAGCTCTTCTCGCCTCTCACACATGTAAAGCTGGAAGGAAACTACATTTCCCAGCATGCATATTGGGGAGCTATGCACATGCCTTAACAATGAGGAACCCTCCCATTGGTCAGTCTTCTCCTTGGCTGGAGGGAGATGATACCACCCGTTGCACTGGTTACCAGACGCTGCAGCCTGCAGGAGACTCACGCTGCCGCTTCTGCTTCTAAATCAGAGGTAGGAGCGGGGACCCTGCACCCGGCCACTCTTCACTCGCACTGCCCATTCAGAGAGGGAGAATATTGGACACATACATGTCCTGTATTACCTATATTTTTTTTACCGGACAGAGGGACAAATGGACACTTGGCAACCCTATGCACACACACACAATCTGAACCCCTCCTCAATATATACACATACTCTGGAAACCCCTCCATCTTCACAAACACTGCTGTTCTCTATCTACATAGATACACACTGCAACATGTGTCTCTCTCCTGCTCTATATTCAGGCAGTAACTCTCCTTTCTCCTTACTGACTTCTGTGCTGGAGCGTATCAAATCGGCTCCCTGTCAGAGAGCTGTTCTCACTCACTGCGTGACAAGGGAAAGCTGATTGGTTGGAAATGAACGTTGGCAAGGTGCTACAAATTCCAGGCATCAATGAATAATACGCGTCATTTTGACCTATCAGACTGCAGGGATTTCAATAATGTCCTGAATTCTACAATTAAGTCATAATACCACAAGAACAGGGCATTATTTGCCAGTAATGTCCTGTTCTGAGGGGATTATTACTATTATAGGATAAATCTAGGCACTTTTTAAATTATTTTTTCTATTTTTACATTTTCAATAACAAGTATTTTGTATGGTGATGATATTCTGCATTTTCTTATGCTTGTACTGTACTTGTTTCTAAAAATGAAATTGTAAATACACCAAAACCCATCGACACACACACACACACACACACACACACACACACACACACACACACACACACACACACACACACACACACACACACACACACACACCATCCCCCCTCCATACCCGCAATGCAAAATTTGGCGAGGTGCCAAAAATGTCAGGCTATTACTGAATGGAGAATGCCTGGATTTTTTAATAATTTTTTTTCCAGCTTAAAATTTTGAGTTTTTCCATAAGGCATAACATATACTCATACATTTTGTCACCTGAGCTCGCTTGAATAAATGCCAGTGTCTTGCCTCATGACACAAAAACACACAAAAACGTCACCACAGGGAGGGCGGGGGGAGGAAACAAGCTGCTAAATTGTTGGTTCTTGGTCCCCTTATGGACTCTGCTTTTTGCCACATTCTGACCGGCAGTTCCTCGGCGTATCCCTAAATGTGATAACCGATTATCTAACCCTGCAGGATAACTAATTACCTATCACTGCGTGATTTTTAGACGAGACATTCCAACTGATTCCTAAACCCTTTGCCATCAATCAAAGGAGAACGCACCTAATCCTATCAGAGCCAAACAGTGGCATTGCTCACCCCGTGGATGTTCGTCTGTGTCAACCATCTGTGTCAACCATGGCAGCCAGACCTTTTGGAAATTTGAGCCAGTGTCATTAACTAAACTCGTCAACTTCTCCATCTGGCAGACAAACCAAATTCTGTTCCGAATCTTATCAATAGATGGAATTGTGTTTTGCTTCCACAATGCTGCGATCTCGCACCTCCTCGTGACTGTTGCAAAATGCGCAACTAATTTATTTTCCGCTCTGGCTAATTCGTGCGCTGGCTTGTTTAGCAAGAAGAACCAGGGATCCAACTGAATTTCAACGTCCAAAAGCCTCTGAAGCTAAATCCTCATTTGTTCCCACAAAGGGGCTACTCGAGGGCAGGACCACAGCATGTGCAACTAGTCCGCCAGATCTCCACATTGCTTAGGACACATGGGGGAGTAACCTGGGACATTTAGACAGTTTTACTGGAGTGAGGTACTGTACCACCTCATTAATACCTTATATGCATTCTCCTTCAATGTCATGCATATGGAACTTTTGGCTGCTGCATTGAATATCTCATTCCAGTCCTCGTCCTCTAAAGTTGCGTCCAAATCCGACTCCCATTGGGTCATGAAATTTCATTTCTGTGAATAGTCTTTACCCGGATCGATTTCTTCTCTGTACATTCTAGATGTTGGTCCCCGTGTGTCATTACCCAACACACAGAGCGTTTCGAAATTCATCAGCGTTGGACGTGCCGTGTGTTTGGTATAAAATGCCCAGATTTTGGAGGTACCTTATAAAAAATTCTGTGTTAGGAATGTCTTTTTCTGACTTAATCTGTTCAAATGTCTTAATGGTGATTCTATCCTCCAAATCCTTCAATCTCCCAAACCCCTGTTGTCACCATACACTAAAATTCTTACTACAGTATCTAGCTGTGGAACAAAGTCAGGGTTGCCATATAGAGGGCTCATCAGGGAATTCCTAGAAGTCAGCGGGCATTTAAATTTGGAGGCCTCCCAGATTGCGAGTGAATTGAGCATCGAGGATAGCGGTTTGTTTAATGCTATTAGACTATATTTGGGGTACCAGATTAGGTTGCACAGTTACAATGGGGCGCATACTTCACTTTCTAAAGCCACCCATCTACGCATGCCAGGATCCATGTGCCACTGTATAATTTGACATAATTGAGCCGCTTTGTAATATGAAAGCAAGCAAGGTACCGCTAACCCACCATCCACTTTAGGTCTTTGAAGAATTTTCGCTTTAATACGTGGATTCTTATGCCAGATAAATTTTGATAGCTGAGATTACAAGGACAACATTTCAGTGTTAACTACAGGGATTGGAAGAGTCTGAAACAAATATAGGATTCAAGGTAGAAGGTTCATTTTGACGCTGTAAATTCTTCCAATCCAAGAGAATCCGAACGAGCACCACTCCCTCAGATCTCCTCTCAAGGACTGCAAGAGTTTCAGATAATTTGCCTTATATGGTGACTTAACACTTTTTGTGATATTTACCCCTAAATATTTGATAGTCTTGGGCTCCAAATTGAAATTAAAGTTAATCTCTATGACTTTTTCCATATCTCTTGGGATATTTATACTAAGGGCTTCAGATTTGGATTGGTTAATTTTAAATCCCGATACCTTGTTGAATTTCCCCAGCAGGTTGAAGAGGTTTGGTAGAGAGGTAATAGGTTGCAATAATGTCAGAATAACATCATCCACGTACAATGCCACTTTGTGGGTTTGCGACTGAATTTGAATTCCCGTTATGTCCTGATTGCTCCTGATTTGGGTGGCTAGTAGCTCCATGCATAAGGCAAACAACAGGGGCGAGAGTGGGTAGCCCTGTCTCATGCCACTTTTGATTCTGAAAAGCTCAGAGGGAAAGCCTTGGTGGAGGACCCTTGCTGCTGGATTAATATATAATGCTTTGATTGCCCTTAAGATTCTACCCCCGAACTCAAAAGCCCCAAGCGTGGCATCTAGATAAGGCCAATCTATTCTGTCAAAGGCTTTTTCAGCGTCTAAGCTTAACACTATCCCCAGGATCTTGTTGGCATTAATAAGCTCAATTAATCAATAATTCTCCTAGTATTGTCGGCCGCTTGTCTATCTCTAATAAATCCAACTTGATCCGGGTGAATCAGCCTAGGCAGTATAGAGCTCCATCTGTTGGCCAATAATTTTGAATAGATTTTAATGTCTGAATTTATTAATGTAACTTTGACAATTTGTGGGGTCTTTACCCTTTTTTTTATAAATGAATGAGATGGAAGCCTGGAGCATCTGATCCGGGAACGGAGCTCCTGCTAGGACTGAATTGAACATCCTTAGAATGTGAGGGGCTAGGATCCCAATACATTTTTTTGTAATATAGGTTAGAGAACCCATCCGCTCCTGGAGCTTTAGAGGGTTTAAGAGTCTTTACTACCTCTACTAACTCTTCAACTGTAAAATCTTTTTGTAGACACACTCGCTCCAACCCACTCAATCTCGGCAGTGCCGAACCTGCCAAGAAATTCTCCAGAGCTTGATTCGTATTTGTATTATGTATCACCTTCTCCCCATTGTACAGCTTTTCATAGTATGTCTTAAACTCTTCCACTATGAGTTTTGGGGTTAGATGTCCCGTCTCCCTTGTGGGTCCTAATGGAGTGACAATTATAATTTGGTTGCCTGTTACGGAGTTTGTTAGCTAGCATGGTATCTGGCTTGTTTGCATTTTCAATTTTTTTTCTCTTTGACCAACTCAACGTTTTCTCAGCCTGGGAGGTCAGGAGTAAGTTAAGTGCAATTCTTACATCTTTTAACTCCTGCAGGGTCTCCTCTCTACCATTTCTGCTATGTAGGACAGAGAGCTCGTGAAGCTTCGTTTTTAACTGATTTAATTTTGCATCTCTCTTCTTCCTACCGGCCGCTATGTTAATTAAAGTGCCTCTGAGTAGCTTTGTGAGCCTCCCATAAGGTTATGTGAGAGTTAACGCTATCTCTATTAATCTTGAAAAATTGCACTAATTCTTCTTTAAGGGTTTGTATTATCTCAAGGATCTTTATAATTGATTCATTGAGTTTCCAAATTGCTCCTGGACTATCTAGTCTAATTTGTGAGCACCGTAGCTCTATGGGTGCATGATCAGACAATGAAATATCATGGATCCTAGAGTAGGCGATCTGCGGAACCAGTCTATTAGATACAAAGAAGTAACCAATTCTACTGTAACTATTGTGCGGGTGTGAGTAAAAAGTGAAACCTCTTTCCCCGGGATGCTGTTCTCTCCATATGTCAAAATTGTCTGTCTCTGAGTACTGTGAGAAGCGCCAAAGTCCCTTCATTCTTACCCCTATTTTTCTGAGATGATTTGTCGAGTGATGGGTTTTGTTGAAATCCCCCGCCAAAACAATGTTACCCTCCGCTATCTTATTCAGTATTGTGAAAAACATATTGAAAAATTGCGGATCATTCTCACAAGGGGCGTAGATATTCGCCAGTGTGAGGTAACTACCTTGCAATATACCTACTACAGCTCAACCCCGTTATAGCGCGATCCGCTACAATGCAAATCCACTTATAACGCATTCTGAGCGTGACTCCCGAGATTTGAAAACCTATTTTGCCGCGTAAGGACTTACCGGCGAGGATGCAGAATTTCGAGCGCCGAAATTTTAACGTGATCCTGGTTATAACGCGGTCTCATTCTGTGGCCCCCAAGGACTGCGTTATAACGGAGTTCAGCTGTATTATCAAAAATCTGCCTTTCTTGTCTCTCCTGATTTTATCTACTATAAAGGGTAATTTATTATGAATCAATATAGCTACACCTCTCTTTTTATCTTTGGCAGATGCTAGGTGGAAATGTCTAAAGCTTTTGTCTAAAAATGTAGGGGAGTTTGTTTCACAAAAGTGCATCTCCTGCAGGAGCAGTATATCCACTTTCCTCTTTTTGTATTCCGAGAAAGCTGTGCACCTTTTGTGTGGGCTATTAAAGCCCTTAACTTTGTGGGAAATAAAATGTACTGCCATTTGTGTTTACTATGCATCTCTCTTGCCCAATTCCCACTCACCCGTTAATGCCGCCTGGAACTCCGGATCCATTTTTTCTTAGCACTTCTCGTCACACCCTCACCCTCTCGACCGGGACGGGGGAAGGGAAAAGGATCCTCCACAAGGGTGGACAGGGGAGAAAAGACAAACAAGCAAAATACAAAACTAAATGAGCCTCTGTTGGTCATGCAAGACCTAGGCTCAAGTGCCCTAGGGAAACCAACATTTCTAGGCCCTCATGACAAAGGGCCCAAAGACATGGGCTACATATGAGCCCATGATCCCTTGGGACTTTAATAGCAAGCCGGGTTAAGCCCGTCTCACTGGGCTGCCAGCCCATGCCGACTGTCCGGGTGGCGACATTCCTGCCTAACCCTCGGTGCATCTCTCGTTATCAACAGTATAAAACACCCACTCCACAACCCCCCCCCTCAAACTGAAAAACTATAGTGAACCCTGTTTACTCCATGTTATCAGTTCCAATTATCTTAACTATAACACCACTAAATCCTAGAGTGAACTCACCTCAGGTCCCTGTACCTCCCTCTACCTCCCTCTAGCCTGAGAACCACGTTCCAACATTTTGTTAACCTAATGACTCTCTTTGAACCCACAGACTCTAACCTCTTGCCCCCAGATACCCTGCCTTATGATTCTTCCTGCCACTTTGTGACCATGTCTTTTGCTCCCTCTCTCCTTTGTACCATACCCCGCCTCTACTCTTCCTTCTGTCCCTCACCCCCCCTTACCTTTCTCACATCTCCCCAACCTATACCCCCTCTTCCATATGCCGCGGCCCATTCTCCCCTAGTCTGTGCCCATCTAACCCTCCCCCTCGCCCTCTCCCTCCTCTGCCGTTCTTTCATCTCTGCCTAATCTACACTTTCTCTCCTGTCCTTCCTCACTAATCCTCCCCCTCTTGGAACTGTTCCCCTCAACCTCCGATGCCATCCTTATTAGCCCCCCATCCCGCACAGCTTCCCCTCACCCCCCTCGTCACCTGACAGAAGAGTATACGAACCCCCGGATCAGAAGGTCCGCATCCTCTTAGTCTCTTCACTCCGGATGCTCACCAATCTTCTTCTTGGCGTGGCTTGCCTTCCTTATACGCTTCACCGGCTTCTCCCCTCCTCCTCAGTGTCCTGCCGGGAAGTCCGCAGTCTGCCAGGGAGTCCGTGTCACATGCACTCACATTTACTCATACATACACGCATACAGATCTGCGCGCTCTCACACACACACACCCACGCACATGCACACACTCCACCATTGGCTGCCTCTGGGACATAGACTTGCTCCGCTGCTCTCTCCTTCCGGGGTCTTGAAGCTCCGCCAACTTTGAGCTTGGGTCACTGCATCTCTTCTGCTGGTTTCCCGCCGAGCTGCTATGTGGAACCGCCATCTTCTTTTTTACATTTTTCTTTGTTGAATTTTAAGGCGAAAATAAGGAAAACAAAGTCTTTGGAAGAACCGTACCGGAGTCAATCTTGGATTGATCCACCCCAATCACAACTGGTCATCAATGACAACTGGTGTAGCCCTTTTTAGAGCCAAAACTATATACAGCATAAAAGTGGACATGGCCTTTTAAGTGTTTAATTGAAAATTTGAAATCAATCAGCAGCTTTGTCTTTCCGTTCTCTTGCAGGGCTACTCACTTTTCTCCAACTCTCATGGAGGAAGCGTCTCTGTTCGGGTTGGTGAGTAAATTCCTTATTGACTACTAGGGCTTTCAGGAACATTGCACCGCCAGATATGTCTTTGAGAGTATGTGCCCTACCATTTTTTATGGCCAGCAGACTGAAAGGGAATGCCCACCTATACTTTCTCCCATAGGATCTTTGTAATAAGTTGAAGGGCCTTTCTCCTTCTCTGCGTGACCGGAGAAATGTCATGAAAAATTAACATTTTTATTCCCTCAAAAGTAGTTGTAGAAGATGCCCTTGTGATCTGTTATATTTCTTCCTTTATTTGGAAATAATGCAGTCGTATTATGACATCCCTTGGTGGGTTATTTGGAAGGGGGTTTAGAGCGTAAAGCCCTGTGGCACTGGTCCATAACTAACTCTGCATCAGACTTGTCGGGTAGCATAGCAGACAGCCATTTTCCCACCCACTCCTCAACATCTAGGCTATCCCTATTTTCTATGTCCTCCTGTCTTTCCGCTATCTCCTGTACCTTTTCCTTAAGGGTGGCCAGCTCACGTTCCGTGTCTTGTGCACTTTAATAGAGGAATCCATTTTTTCCTCCAGTGCATCAGTGCGTTCACCAATACTGTTCAGGTCTTTACGTAGGCTCTCCATTTCTCCATGAAAGCAAGTTTTTAAAATCCTGGAACAGTCTGGTCATATCTTTTTTTTAATAACAAGATGCATTTCAGGGTTATCCTGCACAGAGTCTGTGTCCGATCCGCCACCGGGTGACAACTCTACCTCTTCTCCTTACCGCGCCATCTCATCGCTGGCAAAAAACACTTTTATATCTAAAGTCTGCCATATTTTTGGCGACCTACTTGTCATCCTCCGTTCCAAGTGTAATCAAGTGCACTTTTGGGGTCTTTAATTCCGGTGTTTATACCTTTAATTTTTGCTAATGCACCGGGCTTTAGCGGAGCAGCGGAATTATGCGCTCACTCCCTTCAAATGCATGGGCCCCCTAATGCCTGGAATTTTGATCAGAGAACAGGGATTTCAATAATACCTGAAATTTATAACAGTTTAGTCTATAATTAAATTCCCTCTGAATCTCTGCCCCACTCTGCCCATTTCTTTACTCCGTGCCAACCTCCGCATAGACTTCAACCCTCCCTTCTCCTGCTGACCCCAACATAAAATGGTGGCAGGGGAAGGGAGGTGTGGCTTTAGAGTAAGGGGAAAATACCATATGATCCGAGCTGAGTGGAAAACAAAATCAGTTTGTCTCGTTTTCGGTCCAGACTCAGCACGCATATCTGAGCCACAAGCTACATTTTGATTGGATCGACAAACTTCTGGAGTTTTTTGGATTTCAACAATCTGGACTCGCTCATCTTGAATAGAAACCATGTCTGCTTAGGAAAATGTACCACTCATGCATACATGTACAAAAGTAGCAGAAAACTGAATTCTTGTGTAGAATGCGCAAAGATGAGAATATGCATCTGTTTGCAAAAATATGACGCTCTAAATAATAACTACATGTTCATGAAATAGCATTGCTGCCACTTAATAACAAAAGTTAGAGATGTCGTTTTTACTAAGGGAAGGGGTTAAATACTACAGAGCTGTACCATACATACATAACATTGTTATTCATTAATCTGCAAGTGTGCCGATTGGGGCGCTATTGCATGAAAATTCCCATTGTAGTTTGTACCATTGCAGTTTAATAAATAACCCATTCATTTTTTCTACGTGATCGGAACTTACACACTTACAATTTGTAAAATATACATTGCTACAAGTATGCTGAGTTATTATTCTTCCATTTAATTAGTAGTCAGGTATCAGACTGTTCCTTTCTAATTGCTTTAATTGCAGTTTTGATGATCACTTTAACTCTGGATTGATTTTTCCTCTTGTATGTCTTTGGCCTGCACCGGTTTAAATGTGCTTAGTTGGCAGAAGCAGTCTGATTTTCCATGACCTTGTTCTTATTATCATATTCACTTTAGTAATTGAAACCATCCAGACACTCCTGTATTACATGAAACGTGCTGTTTCTTCAAAAGCTATTTAAAGTTACATTGGACACCCGGGTAAATCTTATTTGATTCTGGTAGGTGGCCAGATGAACATTTGAAATAATATAGCATATTTGAGAGTGGAAATGTGTACCCTCCCTTAAAGAAGCAATCCAAGTATCTTAAAAATAAATAAAAAATAAACATTTGTTGTTGTAATATATGCAACATTTGATTACCTTTATTGAAAACCAATTACCTAAACGGCCAATTGATTGGTGCTCCCGGGATCGAGCTGCAAAACCCTGTTTCCCAGGGTTCACTAAATGGCAGCCTCTCCGTCTCATCAATCCTTCAGTCAGTGTAACTCAGCAGCTCCAATATATTACTGTATTACTAAGGTAGCATGATCTATTAGTGCAGTTTGCAGCTCAAACGGCTGGGAATATTGGCAACAAATTATCCCAAACAAGAAAGTGTTGCAAAGATCTTGCACTGCTGGGGAGGTGGGCTAAAACCTGCTATAGAAATCAAAAGATACTCAGTATATTAAAACTCATTAAAAAAAACAAAAAAAACCAGAAAATAAGCTCTTCTGTTGGTCCATAAAAGCTAACACAACCTACAATGAAACTGTATGAAAATACATAATCCATATCCATGTTTCCAAAGCTTACATTCACCAATACATAGGGGAATCATCTTTACTGGCACACTTCTTGCATACGTTGTAGAAACCTTTAGTGACCATGTATATTCTTTGGAGCATTAGCTTTGTAGGTGCTTAGCAATACATTTGCAAAATTATCCAGCACTGCGAGACTGAAGCAATGCGCTCTCAAATTAAGTTTCAAGTAGAAAATAATAGTGGATACCTTACTTCTTTCAACATTGTGTCCTGCCATACATCCAAAATATAATGATAACAATAAAAAATAATTTTCTGCTCAATTCTATGTGTAATGAAACATCTAGTCCCTGTTCTGCTCAATGTTTTTTGTGTGTAACTTTTTTCTTTTTTTTTTTCTTTCTGTTTTCACATTGTTTAAACCAGGTGAATTACCAAGTTTGGAAGCCACTTCCCATAAAGTTTATCCATGTCGGGTGTTCTAGTGGACGTTAGCCATTCACAGGATGGCTATCCGTAGGAAGCAGTAGGTGGGCCAGTCATTAAGGGCCACCAGGGCCTTACTGATATTTTACCAAAAGTAGCCGTCCTTGGTCCATCTTGGAAGAGAGCAAATGCTTTTGTCGAAAAATATGAGTATACATTTTCCAACCAAAGGTTCTCCTGATTTATCACTTAATACACATTGAGACCCCTCATTCTGATGCTTGTAAAAGTGCTTTTCAACTTCATCTATGCTTTTTTTTTTTTACTGTGTTCACTGCAATGATAGAAATATTGTTAACAGTCCTTTCCATCATTTCCATCATTTCTGTAATCTTTTGTTACACCTGAAAACTTGAAGCTGTGAGTGTCACAGTCAGGGCCGCCGAGAGGGGGGGGACAGTCGGGGCTGGTGTTCCGGGCTGGGGGGGCCCTGCCGGCGCTGCAAATTTCCCCCGACTTCTGGCCAGGCCCTGCTGCTAGTCGCGCCCGGGCCCCGGCTCTCTGCTGCCTGCAGGACCTTTCCTCTCTGTCCCACGCCGCCGAGCTTCCACTGCCGGCAGGCAATAGGGCTTTCTGACATCAGCGCGCCGGAAGTAAGCTTGGCCCAGCTTCTGGTATGCCGCGCACTGACCTCAGAGAGCCCTGTCGCGCTCCAGCAGTGGAAGCTCGGCGCCATGGGACAGAGAGAGGAAAGGTGCTGCAGGCAGCTGAGAGTCGGGGCCTGGCCACAACCAGCAGCAGGCCCTGTCCAGAGGTCGGGGGAAATTTGCAGTGCTGGCCAAGACCCCCCCACCCCCCCAGCCAGTGGACCCCCACAGACACCGGGCCCGGCCTAACCCAAGATAAGTCTGTATTTTTATATGTACTGGGGGGGCTTGTGGGTATTTTTATATGGGTTGCGGTATTTTTTATATGTATTGGGGAGGGTTGTTTGTTATATATATTGTTTTATTTTTTTAATGGATTGGGCTCTTTTTTAGATGTATTGAGGTCTTTTGTAGATGCATTGGGGTCTTTTTTTACATTTATTGGGGTCTTTTTTTAAATACATTGGGGTGTTTTTTTAAATGAATTGGGGTCTTTTATATGTATTGTTTCTTTTTTAATATGTATTGTATGTATGGGGGGGGTTATATGTATTGTTTTTTTATTTTATATATGTATTGGGTAGGTGGTTTTTTGTATGTATTTGGTGGGGTGGGTGGAGGTTGTATATATTTTGTGGGGGGATTTCTTTGTATGCATTTGGGGGTGGGAAGCTTTTTGCATTGGGATGGGAAGTTGTTTGGTATATATTTTGTGGGGGGAGGGAATGAGTGAACGTTGGGTAATTGATGGATGGGGTAGAGTGAGAGGTGAGACGGAGAGAAATATATGGGAAGAGAGAGGGAAATAGAGGGGGCTTGTGAGGTGTGAAATGGGTCTCGCAACACAGCCGACAGGGGGAGGGCGGGGGCGGTCAGAACTGTAGTCTTGGGCCTCGGGAAATCTGTCTGCGGCCCTAGTCACAGTTGTACTGCATTTCACTCACATTTTATGCTGATTGGAATAACCCTAAAAGGTTTACCGGGCCTTCCTAACACGTTATCATCATAGCTGTATGTGGCCACAACTGCTTCACGGAGCAGCTTTTCTCTCCTGCCGCTGCCCTTTCTTGACATTATAATGCTTCCATTGATTTGCAATCCAAGGTATAGAACATGAGATTATACTGTATGTGTGTGCTGCTTATCACTTTTAGCAACACTTAGGGGTTTATATTTTGTTGCAACTAGTAAGGGTCAGAACTACAGGAGATATAATTGTCTGCCGCAGTGTTAGATGTCAGTGCTTCAGAGGAAAATGGAAAGGAAAAATATTTAATTTCACTGATCAGTCTTTTTATGTGTGGTATTTGTGAAATTGTCTATAAAGTCAATGTGATGGAACCTTTATGGTGTTGAAACTACAGTAATAATTTACATTGCTGAGCAAAATTGGCCTTGGCAATTACAGGTAGGTGGTGATGCATATTAATGTTTACTGTTCTGACATGAAGAATAGCTTACATTTTGGGGGCTTTGGAGGCTTAGATGTCTGATACTACTTACCGTGTATTGTAACATCCTTAGCATAGGAACTCTTTTTTTCCTATTGTTTACTTTTATGTTTGCAGCGTTTGTTCCTATGATGTAGTACATCTCGTTTATTTTTTTGTAGCCATTACCAGCGCCAATTTTAGAACCTTTCGTCCCACAGGCACTTAACGTTTGGCCACCTTCTCTTTCAGCGTCTGGGCGTCATGTGGCGACAAGTTTCCATGACAACGTGCCACCATGTGAAGTCACGTTGTCATGGCAACGTATTGCCACGTGATGTTGCGGCGTCATTTGATGCCACGACACTTGAGAAGGAGGATGGTGACACTGCAGGAGGAGGTAAGGGACGTTAACAGAGGCCCCACGCTTTCCCCGGCAATCAGTTTAAGTGTTGTGGGGAAGAAAGTGGTGTTTCTGTAACCGCAGCACCACCCTCCCTTGCCCCCTGAAATTTGCTACCCTAAGCCTGTGCCTAGTAGACCTCTGCCTAAATACGGACCTGCCTATTAGTGCTGTGATGTGCTATTTAAATGAATGGCATCCTACAAATAAAGATTTACTAACATACATACAGTACTATAATTTTGTTTTAGCCAACACAGTTCAGACTTCAGACAGTAGTTAATATGCAGGATATTAAAATAGCATTCCTTCTGCATAGATTTACAGTTAATTTTGGTTACTATTTGCCCACAATTTCTGCCTCAGACTCTAGTTAACAAAAGATTAAGAAAGCCCCCATGCTACTTCCAACATGACAAATTATTACATTAAATACTATCAGTTGTTCTCATAAGTAAGGCTCATTAGTCAATCCTTTGGCCAAAGCATTATAAGCCTGCATACCACATCAAGGTTAACACTTTACTGCAGGTCCTACAGTGTCTGCACACCTCTCTACTGGAGGGAAAAGTCTCTTAATTGGCTGTCATCACAAGTATATATCAGGGACTGAGTTGATTATTGGGTCAGAAATCTCCAAATAGTTGTTTCCAAACTACATTTAAACACACACACACACACACACACACACACACACACACACACACACACACACACACACACACACACACACACACACACACACACACACACACACACACACACACAGTCCCTGCAAGCTCAAAACCCCACTACACTAATGTATATCTGTATATCTGATAACAGGCACTGCAATTATGTATCCAGTCACTATATGGCTAGTGCATGCATCAAACAGCAAATCAAAAGGTTGATACATACTCCACCAGATTTAGATGAAATAGACACAGCACTGCAAGGTTGTATATCAAAATGTAATCTTTATCATCCAAAGTACAGAAACCAACGTTTCTGTTGCCTCTGGGACCTTCTTCAGGGTGCTATAAAGCCATGTGTGTATGTACTGGGTAGTGCTACTGGGTAGTGACCCCAGTCCTAATGTAAACAACAAAAGACAAGAAAGTCTAACTACTGTAGTTGCAACAATGGATTTTATCTAACTAATCTTCTCTTTTAGCACCACCAGTATAGTGTTAATACTAGGATTATTCCTGATTAGCCATGCTGTCACAGGATTGAGAACTCTTTGTACAGTGCAATCGCTTGCCTTTCCTGAAGGGAGTTTTCAAACCTTGGTTCATACTAAGGTGGTGGAAAAAATGATTTCTAGTTTCATACAAATGATGCAGTGTCAAAATGGCCACCAAATTAATCAACAGGAAATTCCCAGTGCTGTCATTTAGTATTTACTTTTAAATAATGCTTCATATTACGTTACAAACAAAAACATTGTTCTTACAGGCGGCAGCATGTATAAAATATGCATGAGATTTTGGCAGCACCTCACTCTTGAGAACAGATGGACGCAATCATCTGCATTGCACTTCTTTTTTTTTTTTTTTTTTTTTATGCTCCACATTTTCTAAATATGCTTTTGTTTTGATGGATCGGTGCCTTGGGTGCAGTAAGTAAATAGAAATGTTTGTCATGAGCCAGGGAAAATAATTAGATTTTTTTTTTTCTTCAACGCTTCTTCAGCAAAAACACTTCTGAGCATTTCTTGTGTGTATCTCTACTTAAATACCAAAATTAGGAGGGAAAACAAATAACACATTTCAGGTTTATGTAAAGTATTTGACTATATCTGGCTTCAGTTCTGGGCAACTTTAGTTTTTGTCTGACTCCATCCTGCTGCACTATTTATGGAGCATGGCTGTGAAATGTCACAACACAAAGTGGATAGCTTGTCCAGGACCCCGCCCTCCTCCAGTGACTGACTGTAGTGATACCAGGTAACCCTTGTAAGTCCACCAAATCATTGGGGCTAATGTCTGTATTGTTCTGTGTATGCATTAGATATTAAGAAGACCCACTAGATTTTATTGCCCTAAAAGATTAATTAGACTGTGTGTAGAGAACAGTGGGCGATAAGAGGTTAGACATACAGTATCTAGGAGAACAGGGGAAAGAAACCCAAAGGATGCACTCACTGGGAATGGAACTCAAAATAAATAAATTTTAATGATATCAAGAACAAACAAATTTCTATTAAAACCTAACACAAGGAGCGCATGTTTGTCTCAGTGAGGTATGGAGTGCTAACTACAAGCCTATTCCCAGATATGAACACTGTATTAGTGATCCAGGCAAAAGGCTAGGTAGTGAGAACCTGGTGGTGATAATAGTGGAGAGTGGTATCTGCACAGGTAAGTATGGAAACTATCATCAGGTATATTTGCACTTAGTCAAAAAATGAGACAGGAGCACAGAGCCGGATATGGTGCTGGTGTGCCACATTCCCCTCAAGGAAAGAGGGGGGGTGGGGGGTTGTTTTTGGCCTTTGTGCAGCTCTGTTCAAATGGAGGGCAGGATATTACGTGGGTTTGGCTGACGTTGTAGCCGTAGTGATGCTGTAATCTGTTGCCTATTAGTAGTTTAGGCGTCTGATTCTGCTGCATGCAGGTCAGACAAGGTTAAGAGAGCTCTCACTAGTTTCCAGTTCCCTCGTGGGAAATAACACTGACCATAAAGGCCACGGTTAGACAGAGGCAGTTGGTCATATAACCCCTCATACCCCAGGACATATCACTGGCAGAGTACCTGAAAATGCTGAGTAGTATCCACAGAAATCCTTCACCAGGTGGTAACGCAGATAGTGCTGTATCTAACTAGTGGGATCCGCATTTGGCCCACATCAAATTTAGCTAGAGTAGAAAATTGCACTCCATGCTGTGATTACAAACTGACCGGACTACTACCTAGTCGATCACGCTGATGATGTCACACGGGACGTCGCACCCAGTGACTATACAGAATCTAACAGGATATTAAAATGGCTTCCTACAGCTTTTTTTAACGGTTTATTTAAGAGGGTATCTAAGAGAGGGGTACAGTACAATAATGGGAGAATGTCCAGGGCAGGGATTTCCTTTCCAATTGTCTGATTTGGTGTGTTGCACTTATTGTATTATAATTTTGTTGTATTGTCTCTTTTGTAAAGTGTTGAGTACACTGTGAGTGCTACAGTATAGAAATAAAGATATACATACATATGTTGTCAGTGGAGCAGTGCACGTAAACCAACAAATACACTGATATAATAAATCCACAATACAAACTTAAGCTACCAGTACAGAAAGTACGCTTGTGAGGAATACAAGGGGACCAATATTTCTTTTCACTATTTTCTGCAGACACCAGGAAAGAAAATACACATGACAAATAGATTTCTGAGGTCTCAAATGCTTCTGTATAATTATCAATGGATCTTGTGTAGCTCCATTTAAAAGGTGCATGTATACTGTATATTTTAGCAATCCATTGTGTTTAATATTGAAGGGGAAATATGTTAAAATCTGTGTTTGCAGCAGCAATCACACAAAACACGGTTCTGTACATGTATGAGTTTATCAAACTGTAAAAATAAAATTAAAAGTAGTACTGTACTGTTAGGCTCTCCTTTCACACAGATAAAATAAGGTAGGGCATGCACCGAACAAGCCCAAAGCAAGCACTTTATCAACATGAATGTTATGTTTGTGGTTGGTAATGCTGTATAAGTGATGAGAAATTAAATGCAACTGGCAATAGTGTTGACGATCGGGGTGGAGGTGGACACTGGTAGCAGTACTGGTGGCAGCTCAGGAAGCAGCAGCTTAGCTTTTACATCTCCCAGGCTCTCACTTCTCATTCAGTTTCTAGCACTTGACCCTGCTGCTATGGCAGCAGGCACATACAATACAATGTGCAATCTGTACATGTATAATTTATTTATTTATTTATTTATAAAATATTTTACCAGGAAGTAATACATTGAGAGTTACCTCTCGTTTTCAAGTATGTCCTGGGCACAGAGTAAAACAAATAGTACATGGTTACAAGTACAGTTACATAAATGAACAGGGTATACATTATATACAAGACATTGCGTGCACAGTTAAAGAAAATATATATTATGAGCGTATGAAACAGTTACAGACCAGGTTAAAGTGTGAGACAGCCTTAGATTTGAAAGAACTTAAACTGGTGGTGGATATGAGAGTCTCTGGTAGGTTGTTCCAGTTTTGGGGTGCACGGAAGGAGAAGGAGGAACGTCCGGATACTTTGTTGAGTCTTGGGACCATGAATAGTCTTTTGGAGTCTGATCTCAGGTGATAGGTACTGCATGTGGTAGGGGTGAGGAGCTTGTTCAGGTAGCTGGGTAGCTTGCCCAGAAAGTATTTGAGGGTGAGACAGGAAAGGTGAACTTTGCGCCTAGACTCTAGTGATGACCAGTCTAGTTCTTTGAGCATTTCGCAGTGATGTGTGTTGTAGTTGCATTGGAGAACAAAACGACAAATTGAATTGTAGAGGGTGTCAAGTTTGCTAAGGTGGGTTTGAGGAGCCGAGCCATATACTATGTCTCCATAGTCAAGATAGTATCCTACACGGCTCCCATATCCAATGCCACTGGTTAGGCAATAAGTATGCCCCTCTACAAGCCTGGAGTTCTTCAGGATGTAATGATTCACTGGTTTGTACTGCTAATAGAGCCACTCTTGCATGTTTAGTGTTGAGTTCCATTGAGCTGGTACCTCTGTTTTGAGCAGGTAGGGTAGTAGGATGTAAGAAAGCTGCAGGCGACAGAGGGAATTGTGCTGTGTGTCTAAAGTGAGCACAGAGTATATTGGCAAAGCACGGAACAGGAATAAGGATTCTAGTTTATACATGTACAGATTACACTGTCTTGTATGTGCCGATTTGGTACACCATATTAAAATATATAAAAATAAAACAATAGTAAACAATAACTGGTGTGTTGAAGTGAATAAATGAAATCAACATTTAAAATAGAGATATTCTCTTTTTTTCTTCATAAACAGCAAGCAACCAAGTTCTTCCCCCAGGGTTCATAGGAAAAGAGAAATAATATCCGATGGTATAGATAGTACAAATTGTATTTTCTCAAAAAGGTAAAAAGCTTCAATGGTTACACTCACATTATAAATGTTCATCATAGGCAATGTACTGTAGTGCCCACTGTTATTCTAACACAAACCAGTGGCAAACACCAAAAAGACCCAGGTACATGCTGGATACATGCCTTAAACTAGACCCAGCATTTCTGCATTGATGAATGGCCCATCAGATTAACAGCGGGGGTCCCTGGCAGTCCAATTCAAACTGAATGGGACTGCCAGGGACCCCTGCTGTGTTAATCCTATGGGTCATTAGTCAATGCAGAAATGCCTTAAACTTGCCTTAAACTAGCCAGGTTACACCCAGCACATACCCAGAATGTAACCGGGCTAGTTTAAGGCAAGCTTTAGAATACTCATGGTCTTGTCTGTACAGGGGTCTTTAGAGGGTGGTCCTACGCAGTCCCAGATATTCTGTATCTCTCTCCCCCTCTCAAGAGACGCTGGGGAGTACCGGCTCACTCACCCAGCTTTTACTTCCGGATAGTGACGACACGGGTCTCGCGACTCTTGGGGCTGCAATGATTTGGGCTCCTCTCTGGATCTCCGGTTACCTTCCTCTCCCGTGTAGTGGGTATCTGGCTCACCAACTCTATTCGTTTCACCATGTTGCTTCGTCAGGAGTCTATTGTCCCTGCCCTCATAGGCTACATATCCCCTAATTTCAGTTAATCTCAATCTGTCCCTTATAACAATTAATCTGTTTAAAACACATTTATTAAATACAGATGAAGATAAAACAATGCTAAAGGGTACAGCCATGGAAATAAACTGGGGCGCTCTCTTTACACAGCTCCTGCACCAAAAATTATAAAAATGCACGAAATCAAAGTATAAAATATACCATACAAATAGTAGTGATCAGTATCTGCTGCTCAGCCCCAAAGAGAGGATCTTCCCACGATCCTCAAAATGATATGTGGAAGAGAGAAAATAGGGGGCGCAGACGAGGGTCAATATCAGACAAATTAAAACACATACATTAACACAGCGGTGAAAGGGGATATACAGAAAAAATGTACTCACACGGGCCTGTGTGGTACTGGGTGTTGCTATAAGTATCTTTAAGCTGCTCCTCCTTGGCAGTCAGTCCCACTCTTGCTCCCTCCGTTCATCAGAGCACATAAAGTGGGAAACCGCGCCACACACAATGATTTAAAAAGCATTTATTTGAAATAAAAGTGAGGTAACATGAAACTCACACATTGAATAACTGCTTCAGGCACACAACACCAGCCTCCCGCTCTCCGGTGCAGTGTGTTCCTGCTCACCGCGTCCAGTGTGCAGGGCTGCTATCCCTTGATGCAGGTGCCAGCTACGGTGTCCTTGTGCAGACAAACAGCACTTCCGGTCCAGGTCTCTGCATGCACAACGCGTTTCGGATTGATTGATCAATCGCACACTGCACCGGAGAACAGATACAGTACACATGCTGCTCTGTGTATAATACACACGCTACTCTGTGTATAATACAGATACAGTACACACGCTGCTCTGTGTATAATACAGATACAGTATACACGCTGCTCTGTGTATAAGACAGATACAGTGCACACGCTGCTCTGTGTATAATACACATGCTGCTCTGTGTATAATACAGATACAGTACACACGCTGCTCTGTGTATAAAACAGATACAGTACACACGCTGCTCCGTGTATAATACAGATGCACACGCTACTCTGTGTATAATACGGCTTATCGCACTTGCGCATGCGTGGCAGGCAGTTCAGCCGATTTTAGTCAACATGTTAATCGTGAATTGCTATTGGATTTTTATGACAACAACTCGCGATTGCCCACTTTAGTTTCTTGACGGTATTGCAGACAACGCTAAAATGCCATTTTCTGATCCGGACAAAACGATAAACAACTCCCGTGTTTAAGTCGGCACGATTCAAAAAAAATTGCGTGCCATCGCATGGGTATTCCGATCTACACACTGCGCGAAGTGTTCGAATAACGGCCGCTGCATCAGTATCTCTCCATGTGTAGGTTGGAATATATACTTTTTAATTGGTTGATCCTTATTCTTTTTCTCTATTTTTCTGTTAGGACTAGTTTGTCATTCACAGCAGTCGGAAACGCAGATAGCTTTCCCAGTGCCCAAGCCTTGCGGGAACCCACCTTTCCACCTGTTTTCTCTTACACTCCCCCATTCTCACATACCACCTCGCTCTCTCCCCCTCCCACTTCCCCATCACCCTTTCCCCCCCCCCTCTGTCTCGCTTTCTCCCCTCCCTCTCTTACAACCCCACTTCACACGACCCTCTTACACCCCGGTCTCTCAAACGTTCCCCTCTCATCCAGGCCCTCCCCCACATCCCACACACACACATTTAATAAGCCCTCCTCCCCAACCCTCCTCCCCAAATACACACAATAAGCCTCCTTTCCAAATACACACACACAGCAAGCACCCCCCCCCCCCAAATACACATGCGCGCGCGCACACACAATAAGCCCCCCTACACACACACCTTGGGGGGGATAAGGTGCCTGGGATGGTGGTATAAGCGGGCCTTGGGAATGTGGGCATACCTGGGGCCCTTGGATGGGTCTGTTGGAGCAGCATGGCCGGTGCACATAAGGGCGTGGTTGACCTGGGGAAGGGAGGGACAGATGTGCGGTGGCCAGCAAAGGTCAGGGCTCTTCAGTCCTGCAGGAGAGGAGAGACAGATGGGATCGGCAGCCAGAAAAGGGAAGGGCACTTTGTCGCTGCAGGAAGTGAACTGTTTGGTTGCCGGCAGAGAGGCCTGACCCCTTGACAGGCTGGGCCCAGGACAGCAGTCCAGACTGTACCCCCCTGTCGGCGTCCTTGATAGCAAGAGTATTTCGCTAATATGTCTGAGATGAGATGAAAAATATAAAAATTGTGATGATGAGTAAAGCATCATGGGCATTGGCCGGAGCAGAAAGCAAAGTCAATATTGTCAGCTGCTTCCCATCCATTGAACAGGCGGGTGTTCTCAAGATATGTTAAGAACACAGGCAGATGGAGTCTGATTCAGGAAGTACCTGGATATGTTTGCTAATATTTGGAACAGATTGTGTACCATAACAATTGTACTTCCATATCTGTATGTAAGCACTGAGCCAGATTGGTGGTGGGTCAAGTAACATAGGACTTCAAATGTAAAAGTATTTTCTTTAGTATTACTGTGTTTTTAAAGTACAAAGTCATGGATGCACTAAGCTCGATTGGGCTACTTAACATGACGATGTATCCACATAGGACAATAACATTAAAACATGTTTTCCTCTATAAAGAGCATAGCATTAACGATATTGGACCTTAGTCAATGGGGCATTATCATATGACCACTGCCCACTTCAAAAGATTACAGTGGATAAAGGATACGAACGGGTTTGCAAAAAAACTGCCTCTACATACATTTTATACCAAGGAAAAATGAGACAAAAGAGTATACAAATAGACGAATTGGACCATAATGATCTAAGAAAATGAGAGCATTCTGGAGGAGGGATCCCTTACTGCTATGAGGCACAAATCCACTTTTACACCGCATTTTGATTTAAATTTTTGTTCAGCTGGTTACCGAAGTCCTTGAGAGGTTATCAAGGTCACAATCTATTGAAATTTTGAGTAACAGAAAAGAAAGCATTAAATAAACTTCAAAAGGAACCCAATATTGTAATTAAACCCTCTGGCAATGTTGTTGATCTGGTCATTCTAAATTAGGAAGACTATATCCGAGAGACTCTTAGATTACTTGCAGACAAAACCTGCTACAAAATCTTAGACACTGACCCGACAATAGCATTCCAAAATGAACTGATCAACATATTATGAGAAGACCTGAGTAGTAAGGTAATTTCTAAATAGGAATACCCCTTTATTCGGTGTGATACCCCAAGGTTGGTTAAATTGTATAGCCTTCCAAAGGTCCACATATGTTAGATTCCACCTCCAGGATGACCAATTGCTGCTGGGTGCCCCCTTTTGCTTTTTGAGCCATGACTCTGGAAACAGTAAGTGTTGCTAAAGCTCTACAGTCTACACCAAAAGACCAATTGAGTTGATGGCCTACTGACCTATAGTATATGCAGTACTTCTAAATAGATTAACCTATGCTCCATGTAAAGAGAGAGCTGGAAAATATGCTAATTTAAAGTGTTTGTTTTACTCATTAGCATTCACCCTCTGCAGTATTCTAAAAAGAGATGTCAGGTTTTTTTTTTCTTTCTGGGTGACAGAAAAATATGTCATACAATAGTATTAAAAATATTATTTTGCCTCAGTATTTACACAAGCAAAACGGTTGATAAAGCGCCATGCCATTATAGCATACACTTAAGGATTTTTAAGGTTCAGTCATAGCTTCACTGTTTCTACATTATCATAAGAGTGGCGTAAAACATATGTGGTGCATTCATTTGAATAAGAATCAGGATGTTGTAACAGGCAATCTATTTACATTTTAATTAAGGGCTACTTTTCAGGAATGTCTTTTGCAAAATAAAATAATTCGCAATAATCAGCATGGTTTCACAAGAGAGATATGCTAAACTAGCCTTGCATGTTTCTTTGACCAGAACTTTGCCTTGTAGGAATCAAGATCAAGACAATCTTATGGGGTGCTCAAACTTCCTGCGCTGGGCCCCCCCTGTGTCGTGCCCCCTCCTTACCTCTAATGCGGAGGCAAATGATGTCACGCCATGTGACCCGTCGGGTCTTCATCGCAACGGGCCAACGGGTCAAATTATGCCACCAGGTCATGTAACGTCACATGACCCTGCGGGGTCATTTGACGCCTGTGGCATGGAGACGCTTGGACTGAAGCCAGTTAAGTGAATTACAGAGGCTTCACGTCTCAGCGCGGGGCCTCTGTAAACAACACACACCCCTGTTTGCGCACCCTTTATCTTATAGAAGTTATACTGTATATTTAGACTTTGAACTGGCTTTTCATGCAGTTTGATGCTACATTGCTGTACAAAATAAAGGCAATCCTGGATGCCAATATTTACACAGTCTGTTTAAACATTTACATATTTACACACTCTCCAGCTTTTGATTTTGACACTCAACAATGTGGAGATTTAAAAATCAAAGTAGGATGTAATTTCTGTTTAAAATGGACTATGAAAGTTAATAGCAATTGTGGGTTAAGTTACATAATTGCATAGTTACATAGTAGATGGGGTTGAAAAAAGACGTACGTCCATCAAGTTCAACCTACAGTATGCTTAATTTAGACAACAGATACTTTATCCTATATCTATACTTGCTTATTGATCCAGAGGAAGGCAAACAAAAAACCCCAGTGTCATATCGTCCAATGATATCTAATAAGCGGAAAAATAAATTCCTTCCTATCTCCAAGAATTGGCAATCGGATTAATCCCTGGATCAACATCCTTCCCATGTTTACTTATTTGGCATATCCTTGTATACCTTTCTTTTCTAAAAAGATGTCCAACCTTTTTTTGAACAAATTTATTGTATCTGCCATCACAGTCTCCATGGGTTATGAATTCCACATTTTAACTGCCCTTACTGTAAAGAACCCTTTCCTTTGTTGCTGGTGAAATCTCCTTTCCTCCAACCTAAAGGGATGCCTCTGAGTCCTTTGTACTGCTCTTGGGATAATAGTTCAGTTGAAAGCTTCTTGTACTGTCCCCAAATATATTTGTATATAGTTATCATATCCCCTCTTAGACGCTTCTTTTCTAATGTAAATAAATCTAACTTAGCTAGCCTCTCCTCATAAGTTAATTGTCCATCCCCTTTATTAATGTGGTGGCTCTTCTCTGCACTCTCTCTAGTTCCATAATGTCTTTTTTTAGGATTGGTGCCCAAAATTGTACTCCATATTCAAGGTGTGGTCTTACTAATGCTTTATAAAGGTGCATAATTATGTTTACTTCCCTTCCATCCATTGCCCGTTTAATGCAAGATAAGATCTTGTTTGCCTTTGCAGCTACTGCATGACTTTGGGCACTATTGCTAAGCCTGCTGTCTACAAGCACTCCTAAATCATTCTCCATAAAGTATTCACGTAGAATTGGAGCTGCCTTGTAAGGAAAAATGGAGACCGGACTGCTGTCTTCTTAGTACAAAAAAGTTTTAATGGCACATAAAATGTAGCAATAAAGAACTTATGCATTTCGCGCTGTGCACAGCGCTTTATCAAAGAGTATAGCCCACTAACAGGTTAGACATATAAAAACCCACAATCCCTCCCTTCTCCGTGATGTATCGGCACTCTAAACCAATAAGGAAAAAACACCCCGCCCCTAGTAAGTCAATAACCTCTCAATTTACATTGCAGGTGTGGAAGTGCAACACAGAGCCAGGTGATTCTGGGCGTGTTTAAGACAGAAAAAAATACACAAATGGATAGAAAGTGCAATTATCAAAGCATATGACAACCCATGTTTGAAAAAAAAAAAAAAAAAAAACAATCTGTTAACTCATTGCACTATCCCCTGTGCATGATAGAACTTAAAAACATAATTTGTCATTTAAAAACAATCAATCGCTACAAACTAAATCTTGACTTAAATATATAACGAAATGATAAACAAAATAACCAAAACACAACAGCACTAAAAACTTTGAAAAATCAATGAACATAAACATTTATTTTTGTATCTAATGTCTCCCTACACCTATTAGTACAAATATAACTAGAATTGAATATAACTAGATACTCTATTCATTAATATATAGATATGGGAGAAACGCATAAGAGTTCTTTCTTGCTACTTTTTATGTGCCTGTAGAACAATCTCCCTTCCTGTCTCAAAAGACAGGCTTTTCTAAGAAGCTAATCAGGCAGGTGGTGTTGGATAATTGACTACCAGCAGTTAACCACCACACTGCTGGATTAGAGGCACATTTCCTGTACAGGGATAACTCCCCTGTTACATACCTCCCCTGTTTGTGGGAAACTCGGGCTTGCCACGGCCAAAGCCCATCCTTCCACTCTCATTCTAGATATCTCTGTGACTTGAATGAGAGTGGATGGAGGAAGAGAACCCTCAGTCCCGCTGGGATCGGAGCCCTTTCTCCAGTTCATTCATGTCTCCTCCCAAAGGTGCTTGAGATCAGCACTCAGTCGCTCGAGGAGGACTTTTTCTAAGTATAGTCTTTTTGCTACGTGCGCGGTCATGAGATTTCCCTCGCGTCGGGTGCTCATTTTATTGTAGGCAGACTGTATGTCAGCAGTTGCAGAGCGTTTAAAAACAGCCCTTTCAGTTTTCCGCTCTTGAAGCTGTCTCTCTGCACTTTTTCTACTTAATGGAGTTGCTAGTTCAGCCTCTTTGGGTTTAAGTTGCAAATCCATATCCACTTCCAGAGAATGTCCCATCTTTTCAGCTTCATCAGCTAAGGATTCTTCTGGTTTTGATTCAGCACGTGTACCTTCTTTTATTGCCTGTTGGGTGGCTGAAGGTTTTGATAGTGCTTGTTTAGGTGGTTCAAATTTTGCAACCTTGTTTTTCAGACGAGCGGTATTCCCAGCTCTCACTGTACCCTTGTCTTCATGGGTTTTTGTGGCTGTGGGATACTGACGCTTAGTCAGGGTCAATACTTGTCCTTGTAGAACTGTAATCTCATCCGTGAGATATCCCTGTTTTTTGAGTGCGTCTTGCAAGTCTCTTCTCAGGGAATTTATCTGCTCCCTTTGTTTTCTCTGAGCTTGCTTCCACATTTTCACTGCATTTTGAAGCACTATGAATTTCTTTGCTCGGGCCACCGTTACTTGTTTCAGTTTCTGGACCTTCTTGTGCTCCCTTTTGTGCCGGGTCACCTGGGTTCTAAGCTTGGCCTCTAGCGATGCTTTGGTGAGGCTCAGGGTAGCCTTCAGTTTCTCATGCTGCTTTGCGGGGACATACTGGGTAATCAGATGTTACTGTAGCACTTGTATTTCTTTAACAGCCTGCAGATTGTCTTCCTGCAGAGTTCGCTGCTTCTCCTCTGCCATCTGGAGGTGCGTACGCAGACCTTGCAGTTGGTTCTGCAGTCGGTGCTCTGCTTCAAACTTCTCACCTTCCAAAAGTCTATTTATTTCTTTAAGCTCGTGCAGCTTTTCATTCTTTTCCTTGATGTCGTCTGTCAAATGAAAATTTTCTTCTTTCAGTTTTAAGTTTTCTCTTTTTAATCTAAATTTTCTCCTTTTTCAGTCTCTGTACAATTCAGGGCCTCCTTGCAGTCCTCCTTCCATTTACGCACATCTGCTTTGAGAATGACAGTCTCCTGGCGTGAGACTTCCTTCTCTAGGTTGAGGGTCTGAAGCTCCTTCTGAGAGACTTTGAAATCTGTATTATTTTGGCAATCGTTTCTTTAGAAATGTCCAGCTCCTCAGTGAGACTGTGTAGTTCCTTTCTGGAGACTTCCAGGTCTGTGCGGCAGCTGTTGGTCTCATGATGTGAGGCATCCAGTGCTCTGCGGAGTGTCTGAACCTCTTTCTGAGATACGTCCACCTCTGTCCGGACACTGTTGACCTCCTGTTGTGAGGCATTCAGCTCTACACGAAGAGTGTGAAACTCTTGCTGAAAGACCGTCATCTGCTTCAGTGCCTCCTCATACTTCCGCTTCAGCTTAGCCATCATTTTATCAGATTGGCTCTACTTTTCATCCATGGCGGAAATAGTAGCATTTGCAGTATCTAGCTCAGTCTTGAGATCGTCCAATTCTGTCCTGACCAAAGAGTAAATTGTGAGCACATCTTTCTGTAGGGGAAAGACACCTCCTGTGGCGCTGAGGAATGGTTTAATTGTGATTGTAGACAAAGTTCTTTTCTTGATGGATTCCTCAAGAGAAAAAGAGAAAACAAGCATACACACTGCAATAGTGCATTTCCCAGGGACAACTAGGATGTAGAAAGAGAGCAATTTTAATACAATAATAAAATACACTATAAAATACAATATAAAAATTGATTACACTAAAAATACAAAGATTTATACTAAAAAGAACTATCTGTGCCTTGGCATAGGAACCAGATGTCTTGAAACTTGCTCCGTTTGGTGTAAAATTGGAAACCTACTCACCAAAAGTGACTAGGACATAAGCGTAATTGAAATGGTCTTATCAGCATATGGGACCGCTTGCTGCGAGGTGAAATTGCGTCAATCCACTGAAGAGGATCTCCTTCTCTGCTCGGGTGTCTGCTTGCTGCACACTGCTTGCTGCTTTCTCCCAGAGTTCAGCCGATCAACTCCTCCTATGACGTCACCACTTGTTCTCCACAGCTACAGTGTCTCAGTGATGCCAAAAGACCTCCTACATGTTTCGAAACTCCTAATAGTGGGTTTCTTCCTCAGGGATCATCTTTCTGTAGCTTCACGTTATTTTTCTGTAGCTCTGTGTAACCATCTTTCTTTTGTTTCAATTGTTGACGGAGCATATCACAGTCATGCCTGGCATTTTTCAGGGCATCTTCAGGGCTGGTCAAGGGATCGCTTCCCTGGGATATTTGGTTAAGGGTTACTCACTGTTGGCACCGGACAGACACTTCTTTGGGGTACACGACTTCTGCCTTGGGCCCTCTGAATATTCGGTTAACCGCGGGACGAATTCTCCATTTTCTCTAGGCTGCAGGGTAACTCGGCCCCCCTTTTTCTCCACAGGTTCTGCGGACGTGTCTGTTCCTTCCACAGTAAGTGAAGAACCGCTTTTCTTTTTCTGTCTTTTTGTTTTGGATGACTCCGTCCCATCAGGAATACTGGGTTCTCCTTCTTTATTTGATACTTCAGCAGCTTCATTATATACGCCAGTCTTTTCTTGCAGTTGCTTTAGCTGACAGAAATATTGGGTGATCTGCTGCTCCCGCTCTCTCTCTTGTCGACCATATTCGTCATCATAGAGAGCGGTCTTTTCTGTTCGTGCCGAGTTCAGGCACCCCCACCATTCTTGGGGTGTTTTGTGGGTGTGACTCGGTTCGGGTTCCCCGTAAGAGATGTCTTCCTCTTTATTGGACTGAAAGGGCCACTCTTCCGTGGGGTAGGGTTCATTACAGGAACGCTGCATCTTGTCCTCCATTTTGGGGCTATCAGGTGTAGTTTTCTTCCTGACCTCAGGAGGCGCTATTGCAGCTGTTGCCACTGTATTTGCTAGAACCCCAATTGTGGTAGTCCTACAGGTGGGCATATTTTGCTTGTAGAGGTCGTGGCTCTCACAGGCATCTCTGTAGACTTTTCTTTTTCTTGGGTAAGTTTTACAATATCAGCAGTACTGTGCATGCATTCTCTCTCTTTAGGTATACTGGATATGCAGTTGCTAGGTAAAAATTTCTGTTTGCTTTACACCATTTACTTGCTAGGTGCAATCCCTCCGCTTCAGCCAAATAATGTGGTTTTCTGCTTGAGTTCAGTCTCAACTTTGGGTATTATGGCATTCACTCTTCACACTTTGGGATACGTTTTACACGGCTCAGCAATTCCTTTTTCCCCAGTAGGGCATTTTGACCCTCAGCACTTGTTTACTGAAAATTCCCCTGCTTCAGCACAGTCTTGCATCAATTTTCACACTTTTCTGCATATACTCCATTCACAACTGATAGTCCTATGCGGTGTGGCAGCCTTTACTTGCAGAATCAGTACTGCTCGCGTGTCACCATCTGTATTCACTGCTTCAGCGAAACATTTGAAAACAACAAACGCCTATCCCTTTTAAGGGCTAACTTACTTCTTGAACCCTGACTATAGCTGGAAGGAGAAACCCCTATTTCAATGACCATATTACACTTTATTTGTGATAGGCAAATAAGGTTTACCTGCTTCAGCACGGTCTCTCTCTCTCCTCTTAGAATCAGGGAAAAGAGTCCATCTGTGGTTTTGTAAGTTTTAGTGCACTGTAGATTTCCTGCCTGGGTGTGTCCCTTTAACTGGTCTCTGCTGCATGAGATCTTTGTTTCTGTTGCTCAAGCTGTTTGTAGGCAAAAAGCACAAAAAAAATTTCACAGGCAAACTCCGGGCCCCTTTTATCTTCAAGGACCACCTCTCGTCCCACTTCTGACGACCATATGTAGGAGGACGTGCATAGAGGTATGCAAGGGAGACTTGATAAGGTGAAATTAAATAAGGCTTTTATTGCGCCTGTTTCGTTAACACAGCAAAACATATGCAAATAAGCCAAACAAAAACCTATCTCCGCTTTGGAGACTATCTACACATGTAGCTCGGCCCTCTCTGACTGGGTTGGTTAGCTAAGCTATTCACCAGCCCCAAAATATAAACATATATACAGATACATAACAGTTCCAAAAGAAAGTCTTATCTGTCTCTCTGGTAGCTGTAGTGGGGAAGGCTTCTCTCTTTCCTGGGTTGCTGCCTTTTCTCAGGTTCTGTCAGCATTCAGGTTTAGATGTGTTTTCCCCTGTGTCTTGCAAGCAGCTCTGCTGTTTCTTTCTGGCAGGCTCAAGCCATCTGTCCCCATGGTCAGTCTCACACGTTTTGAGACTCAGGAACAATCTCCCTTCCTGTCTCAAAAGACAGGCTTTTCTAAGAAGCTAATCAGGCAGGTGGTGTTGGATAATTGACTACCACACTACTGGATTAGACGCACATTTCCTGCACAGGGATAACTCACCTGTTACAGTGCCATTAAAACTTTTTTGTACTAAGAAGACAGCAGTCCAGACTCCATTTTTCCTTACAAGGCAGCTGCACAGCCTCTTACACTCCAATTCTACGTTGATCTTACCTGGTAGGCAGGGCCGCTTATACATTAGGCCAACTAGGCACAGTGCCTAGGGCCTACGAACCTTTTAGGGCCTACAATATTTCACTTGAAAAAATACCTAAACAAAAAAAATCACAAAATAAGAGAAAACAGCAAATTTTAATTTAAAATGCCTTCGAAGTATCGATACCTTTTAAATATCGAAACAAAAGTATGGATGCCATATATTGCTAGTATTGAAAGAAATAAGCAAACGATGAAATTAGCATAAAAATTTGTAATAATATTGGACACACAGGCCTCGAGAAATAAGTGCCTAGGGCCTACGAAGGTCTTAAAACGGCTCTGCTGGTTGGAGCACGCCAACAGCGCTCGGGATCTCACCGTGTACTGAGTGAGTAATCCATTCATTCATTTGTACACATATCCTCTTTGCCTTTGTTATTATTGGCTATCAAGGTTTATATTCACCACTGCATGTTCATCTAAGATCTACCTTACTTACAAGTCTATTGAACAGGCGAATTAAGTGGTATCTTTCTATTGGTTGGATTCTACAACATCATATGCTTCATTGTCTACGTGGGATTTTGTTGCAACAGGTTTATCAAGCTGTCCACAAGCAAGGAAAAGGAGACATTATGTGCCTTATATTGCATGTATATGCATGGTCATCAATCTGGTTAGCATCGCTGGGGGTTTGTTCTCCCATCCATTTTTGTTTCCCCCAATTTATCTTCATTTAATTTGTAAGTCGCCTGTTTATTCTTGCAACCTAAATGCATAACCTTACATTTATCTGTATTAAACCTCATCTGCCATTTACCTGCCCACATTTCCAGTCTCTCGAAGTCCTTCTGGAGAGAAATTACATCCTGCTCTGATTCTACTATCTTACACAATTTAGTGTCATCTGCAAAGATGGAGACTTTGCTCTCGATCCCAACCTCAAGGTCATTAATAAACAAGTTAAAAAGTAGGGGTCCCAGTACCGATCCATGAGGTACTCCACTCACGAACTTAGCCCAACCTGAAAAAGTTCCATTTATGACAACCCTCTGTTGTCTATCCTTCAACCAGTTTTCAATCCAGGTGCATATATTTGTACTGAGTCCAATTTTCTTTATTTTGTACACCAACCTCTTGTTTGAAACAGTATCAAAAGGTTTTGCAAAATCTAAGTAGACCACATCAACTGCATTACCCTGGTCTGAATTCCTGCTTACCTCCTCAAATAAACAAATAAGGTTAGTTTGGCATGATCTATCCTTCATAAATCCATGCTGACTTACTAATAATTTTGTTTTCCATTAGGCATTCCTGAATATTATCCCGTATTAAACCTTCAAGTAGTTTTCCCACTATTGAAGTCAGGTTTACAGGTCTGTAATTCCCCGGTTGGAATCTAGCTCCCTTTTTAAATATAGGCACCACATCTGCTTTATGCCAATCTTGCGGTACTGAGCCTGTGGAAATGGACCCCTTGAATATTAAATGTAATGGTTTGGCTATTACTGAACTTAACTCCTTGAGAACTCTTGGATGTATGCCATCGGGACCAGGTGCCTTATTTACTTACATTTTTTCAAGCCACTTATGAACTTCTTCCTCAGTTAACCAATTGTTCATTAATATGGAGGTTGTGGCTTCCTCCTGCGGCGCTACAGAGGCAAATAATTTGTTTAATACCTCTGCTTTTTCCTTATCTCCAATAATCTGCCTACCCATCTCACACTGAAAGGGTCCTATATTTTCTTTTCTCATTTTTTTTGTTATTAAAGAACTTTTTTTAGGGTTGATCTTACTTTCTAATTCAATCCTTTTTTTATTATCCATTTTTGCTAATTTGATTGCCCTTTTGCAATTTTTGTTCCATTCCTTATAATTCTGATATGATGTCTCCGTCCCTTCTGACTTTAAAGAATCTAAACGCCTCACCTACCTGTTTATTTAGCCACATTGGATTTGACTTATTTATTTTATACTTATTACCCAAGAATATACACTAAGTGTGCTTTTCTAACAATGGTTTAAAGACTGCCCATTTATCTTCTACTTTTGTCCCTGCAGAAACATCATCCCAATGTATTACTTGTAGATTAGACCTCAGTTTATTATAATCTGCCTTTCTAAAGTTTAAGGTCTTTGTTGAACCCAAGTAATCTGTTTTTTGATAATTTATTTCAAATGAGACCATGTTATGATCACTGTTATCCAAATGTTCCAGGGCTTGAATATTTGTTATTACTTCTACATTGTTTGATATGACCAAATCCAGTATTGCCCCTCTCCTGGTTGGTTCCTCAATAATTTGGGTCATATAATTGTCTTTAAGCACCCCCAAAAACCTGTTTCCTTTTGTTGTAATGCTAATCCCATTGCCCAAGTCTATGTCTGGATAATTAAAACCACCCATTATTCAAACATGACCCAGTTTTGATGCCTTCTCCATTTACAAAAGTATTTTAGCTTCCTCAGTCTCACCGATATTTGGTGGTTTATAGCATATCCCTACAAACATTTTCTTTATACTTTTACTTCCACTGCTAATTTCTATCCACAAAGTCTGTACATTTTCATCATTCCCTGCATAAACATCGTCCCTTATATGTTTTAGACCCGGTTTAAGATTTAAACATACTCCACCTCCTCTTCTATTTGCTCAATCCTTCCGAAAAATGGAATAACCCTCTAAATTAACTGCCCAGTCATAAGTTTCATCCCACCATGTTTCGGTAATGCCTATATCATATCATACTGCTCCCTTGCAGCTATTAATTCAAGCTCCCCCATTTTATCTGTCAGACTTCTTGCATTAGCAAGCATTTCAGGTTTTTTTCAGCCTGTACTATTATCTTTTCTGCTCCTTCCTTTCTGCGCCAACTTGGTTTAGTCTTTAGAAGTTTTCTAGTATTATCTATATGTACTATAGGTGTCTCACTGCTTGTCAAACTTGCACTTGCCCCCATTCTACCTCCATAATCCCTTGTTTCCTCTTCTATTCTATTTAGTTCATTACCCTCCCCCCTCCATCCTAGTTTAAACTCTCCTCCAACCTTTTTGACATTCTTCCCCTTAGCACAGAAGATCCCTCTTCATTGAGGTGCAATCCGTCCCTAGAATATAGATGCACCTCTCAAAAGGAATCCCAGTGCTCTAAAAACCCAAAACCCTCCTTCCTACACCACGTTCTTAGCCATGCATTAACCTCCCTAATCTCTGACTGTCTCTCTGCGGTAGAGCATGGCATTGGTAGTATTTCAGAAAATACAACCTTGGAGGTCCTTGCCTTAAGCTTTTGGCCTAGATCCCTGAAATCATTTTTTAGGACCTGCCATCTTTGTCTAACTTTGTCATTGGTGCCAACATGTACCAAGACCGCCGGGTCAATCCCATCCCCTCCTTCCACCCCTCTCCACCCCCCCTGCCCCCCCAACAATCTGCCGAACCCAAGCACCCGGAAGACAACAAACTGTTCGGTTCATGCGGTCATGGCAACAGATTTCCCTATCTACCTTCCTAATAATGGAGTCCCCTACCACAACAATCTTTCTTGGTATAAGAGTATCCTGAGTCCCCTCTGGGCTGGAGGAACTATTCCCCTGGCTGCTAGAGGAATTAGTCTCCCCCAGCCTTGCCATTTTTGCCCTGACACTCACAATATCTTCACTCAATATGGCAAATCTATTGGGATGGGTCAGCTCAGAATTGACCTGTCTCTCCCTATTGCCCCTGCTTCCACTTCTAACTGTTACCCAGCTACATACCTGCTCCTCACTAACAGCTCCACTAGTCGAAGCAAGGGCCTGCTCAGTGAGCTCTAAACCCCTTTCAAGATTGCCAATGTCCCTCAATATTGCAAGTTGCCTCTTCAGATCAGCAATCTCTGACTTTAAAGAGATCACCCACTCACACTTCTCAGAGCTGTATGCTCCTTGGAACAGCTGCTCCAAGTGCACATAGATATGGCAAGATGTGCATTGAGTGGCATTTTCAATCCTGCTCATTATAGCAACTATGAAGTTTATAAGTATTAACAATAACTGTACTTCAATATACTATACCTTGTTTAACCGCTTCCTTGTTCAAACTGCTTCTGGATCTAACTGCACACTTCAAACAACCAGCACTTAAATCAACCACACAGATCAGTATACACAATCTCAAAATTCATTAGAAGCCTCTGTTTAAATAGGGACACCCACCAGGTGTGTTAGGTTAGTAATCAACTAACCACACCCACTGCAGGTGTGTTAGGTTAGCAATTTACTAACCACACCCACTCTGCCTCAGGCAGGAGAAAGGGGAAAAATTACCACACACTTTAAAAATAAATTAACCCACCTCACACTCCCCAAACTCAACCACCCCTGCTAGTATACACTAGTATACACAGCACTTCCCTTTCCTTCTGGATCTAACTGCACACTTCAAACAACCAGTTAGATATATGCATTAGGTAGCAACAGTAAGCAGGATACTTACAAATGTAATGGAACAACATGTCAATCTTTAATTAGAAGGCTTTTGGAATGGTTGTGTATATTAGGTTTTGTAATGGTGCAATTGTGCTTAGTCTTGGAAGCAATTAATTAGATGCTAGGGCACTAAATGGGGCAGCTATCAGAGAGCACACTGCATATTTTGCTCTGTGTACAGTGGCGGCCGGGCTGACTCTCATGCGGGGGCAGCCGCAGTGCCCCCGCAGATTAAAAATAGCGCGGGCAGCGCGCGGGCGGTCTTCGGCCGAAACCGGCCAGTTTTCCCGCGCCTCGGGCGCTTTCAATAGTAAGCGCCATTAGCGCTTATCTATTGAAGCGGCCGCCGCGCGGGAAACTCCATTTTTAAACGGAGAGCAGACCCGCAGCTAGCCCGCCATGCTCCCGGCCAGCTCCCGGCAAGCTTTAGAATGAGCTTAGCCGGGACAGTAAATCAAGTCAGACCTTACCTTGAATATAGAGAACAGTTTAGGGCTTTTTATATAATAAAAAAGACATTATTCAACTGGAGAAAGTGTGGATGGAAGGTCGGATTTGTGAAGAAAGACCATCCATGAAGGATTGTTAGAATTAAAAAAATTTTTTATAGAAAAGGAGGTATGTCTAAGAGGGGATGAAAGTACTAGTTACTAATAATATATTCAAGATCAATACAGATAACTTGCAAGGGAGCTGTACTGTTACCATTAGGTTTTCCACTGAGATTAGCACAAAGAAAACTACTAAATAGTAAGGGCTGTGAAAATAACTACCTGCTGAGATACTGCAAAACTATGTTGAAGACAACACAGGATATATAGTATTTTATAAGAAGTACACGTGTATGCTGATTCAGATTATAATATATGCAGAGGAGGAATCGGGAAGGAATATTTTTCCCCTTTCAAACTAGAATTGGCATTAGGTTATTTTTTTTTTTTTTTTTCAACTTTTTATTTTCTTCCTTTTTCAAGCATACAGCAGTGTGAAGACATTTTTTGACCCGTGTTAGCTGAAGCTGCCACATTTACTTACTCATACAGATACAAATTGAACGTAGACTCGGGGGGGGGGGGAGGAGAGTGACACACTAGGGGAGACACATGTGGGAGGGGGGGGGGGGTAACACAGAAGGGGGGCAGAGGTGGGGTAGGGGGGGTGGGTAGGGGGATTGACCCTTATTCCACATCTTCTGGCATCTCGTAGGGCCGTTCGGCTCGTACTGTGCAACCCTGTGTTGGGCGTTTCCATCCACGTCAACTCTATGTTTTGTATATGGGGCTCTTACCTACTGCACTAGCTTCTGGTATGCGTTAAAGGCAAACTCACCTTCCACTATTACAGCCAAATGGTGGCATTGCTCACCCCTACAATGTCAGTCTGTGCCAGCCAGGGGAACCAGACTTTTTGAAAATTTGAGCCAGTGTCATTGACCAAACTTGTCAATTTCTCCATCTGGCAGACGAACCAAATTCTGTTCCAAATCTTTTCTAACGATGGGGTTGTATTTTGCTTCCACAATGCTGCCGTCTCACACCTCACCGCTGTCGCAAAATGAGCGACCAATTTGTTTCCTGCTCTCGACAGGCCCTTTTTATTTAGGAGAAATAACCAAGGATCTAGAGGAATTTCGAGGCCCAAGATCCTCTCCAGCCAACTCTGAACCTGTTCCCATGTTGGGCGCAGTCAAGGGCAAGACCACAGCATGTGCAGCAGGTCTCTGGGCTCTCCACATTGTCTAGGGCACAAGGGGGAGTAACCCGTGACAAATTTCAATAACCTAACTGGAGTGAGATACCACCTCATTAACACCTTATATGAGTTCTCCTTCAACGTCGTACAAATCGAGGTTTTTGCTGTCGCCTCAAGTATGTCTGTCCAGTCCTCGTCCTCCAATGTCTTCCCCAAGTCCCTCTCCCATTGGGTCATGTAGTCAAGACGTGGCTTGGGTCCAACCCCAGGATCGATTACTTCTCTATACAGTCTAGATTTAAGTCCCGAAGTGTTGTGCCCACGTGCACAGAGCGATTCGAAATTCGTCACTTTAGGACGGTTCTTGTATTTGGTGTAAAATGCCCGGATCTGGAGATATCTAAAAAATTCTGTGTTGGGGATGCCTTTGTCGGCCTGAATTTGCGTGAATGTTTGAATAGTGCTTATGCCTTCCAGATCCCTCAGCCTCCCGTACCCTCTCTGCTTCCAGAGTATAAAGTGTCCCTCGTCCAGCCCCGGAGCAAAATCAGGGTTGCCGAATAGTGGTGTCATCAGCGAGTTCCGCTTGGTTAAGGCACATTTAAATTTGGTGGCCTCCCAAACCGAGAGTGAGGTAGTCATTGAGGAGAGCGGTCTCGAGATTTTCTTTAGTCTAAGTTTTGGATTCCAAATCAGGTTCTGAATGTCCAATGGGGCACACAGCTCACTCTCCAGCTCCACCCATCTACGCCGTTTTGGATCTGTGTGCCATTGGATAATTTGGCTCAATTGTGCCGCTCTATAATACGAGAACAAGCAAGGTACCGCCAGTCTGCCTGCTGTTTTGGGTTTTATCAGTGTTGTTGCTGGTATCCTAGCTTTCTTGTTGTTCCAGATAAATTTGAAGATCTGGGCCTGTAAGTCCCTTATGTCCGCTCTATCTATGGGTATGGGGAGTGTCTGAAAAAGGTATAAGAGTCTGGGCAGAAAATTCTTCCAATCCCGGAGATACCGTATGTCGTCCATTCCTTCAGCTCCCTTCTCAAAGATTGTAAGAGTTTGGGGTAGTTTGCTTTATATAATAATTTAACCTCCTTTGTGAGATTCACTCCCAGATATTTAATCATCTTGGGTTGCCAATTTAGATTGAAGTTAATCTCTATTAGTTTTTCGGTAGTTTTAGGGAGGTTCAGGTTCAGCGCCTCCGATTTTGTTTGATTAATCTTGAACACTGAGACCGAATTGAATTTATCCAGGAGGTCAAAAAGGTTGGGTAGGGAGACCAGGGGCTTTGACAATGTCAGGATAACATCGTCTCCGTATAACGCGGTTTTGTACTCCTGAGATTGGATTTGGATTCCTGTGATGTCTTTATTACTGCGAATATGGTTTGCTAGTGGTTCCATGCATAGGGCGAACAACAGAGGCGAAAGTGGGCAGCCCTGTCTTGTACCACTTTTAATTTGCAGCGAGTCTGACGGGTACCCCTGATGGATTACCCGCGCTGTTGGATTAGTGTACAGCGCTTTGATTGCCCATGCTACCGTGTCCCCCATTCCAAATGCTGCAAGCGTGGCATCCAGGTAGGGCCAATCAATTCTGTCAAAGGCTTTTTCTGCGTCTAAGCTTACAATTATTCCCGGGATCTTGCTGGCATTTATATAGTCTATAGTATCAATTATCCTTCTAGTGTTATCGGCTGCTTGCCTACCTGCGATGAAGCCAACTTGATCTGGGTGAATCAGCCTAGCCAGAATTGAACTCAATCTATTGGCCAGTAATTTGGAGTAAATTTTAATATCTGAGTTAATCAAAGATATCGGCCGATAGCTTGGACAATTGGTGGAATCTTTGCCCTGCTTATGAATCACTGAGATGGACGCCTGCAACATCATGTCTGAGAAGGAGCCCCCTGTTAGAATATGGTTGAACATCCTCAGTAAGTGCAGGGACAGGATTCCTATATATTTTTTATAGTACAAGTTAGAAAATCCATCGGGGCCTGGAGCTTTTGCAGGTTTAAGGTTAGCAACTACTTCTTGTAGTTCCTCCGCTGTAAACTCCGTTCCAAGGAACTCCCGCTCCAACCTTGTTAATTTTGGTAGTTCTGCTTTTTCTAAAAATTCGCCTAAAGCCTTACTTGTTTTAGCGTTGTGTCTTACCTTCTGGCCATCGTATAACCCAGCGTAGTAATCTCTAAACTCCTCGATTATGTGCTTCGGATTGGCTGTTAACTCTCCCGTTCTAGTCTTAATCGCATGGATTGTGTAGTTGTGTTGTTTATTGCGAATTTTCCTAGCTAACATGGTATCTGGCTTGTTCGATTTTTCAAAAAATTTCCTCTTTGTCCAACTCAGTGCTTTCTCAGCCTTGGAAGTGAGGAGGAGGTTAAGTTCTATTCTCATGTCCTTCAACTCCTTCAATGTGTCGGCTCTGCCAGATTGGGTATGCTGGATAGAGAGCTCATGGAGCCTCTCCCTTAGTAGCTTTGTTTTAGCTTCCCTTGCCTTTTTCTTACCCGCTGCTATATTAATCAGGACCCCTCGCATAGTGGCCTTGTGAGCCTCCCACAAGGTGATGTGGGACTCCACACTGCCGGTGTTAGTTTTAAAGAATTGTGAGATCTCATCTTTAACTTGTTGCGCTGTCTCTGGGATCTTGAGTAAAGACTCATTTAGTTTCCAATTTGCTCCCGGGCTGGCCAGTTTGATCTGGGAGCACCTCAGCACAATTAGTGCGTGATCTGACCATGAAATATCATGGATTCCTGAGTAGGTGATCTGGGGGACCAATCTAGCTGACACCAAAAAATAATCGATCCTGCTGTAGCTGTCGTGTGGGTTTGAGTAGAATGTGTAACTCAGCTCCCCAGGGTGTTGTTCCCTCCAAATGTCCACCAGTTGATTCTCTCTGATCCCCTGTCGGAGTGCTGTGACCCCCTCTGCTCTGTCTCTATGTTTCGTCTGTGTTCTGTCCATGTGCGGGTCTAGTCGTTTATTAAGGTCCCCTGCGAGCACTGTGCTGCCCTCTGCGACCCTATTTAGGAGTGCAAAGAAAGATCGAAAGAACTGTGGGTCATTCTCGCATGGGGCATAGACCGAGGCCAAGGTCAGACTACTATTTTGTATTGTCCCCATCAGAATAAGATATCTGCCCTCCACATCTCTTTTAATTTTATCTATTTTGAATGGGAAACTATTATGTAGAAGTATAGCTACCCCTTTTTTTTTCTCTCTTGCTGATGCTAGATAAAACTGTCGGTACTGGGCATCTAAAAACCTGGGGTTGTGTCTGGCTCTAAAGTGGGTTTCCTGCAGAAACAAAACATCTATCTTTTTTTTCTTGTATTCAGAAAAGGCAACTCTCCGCTTCTGCGGGCTGTTAAAGCCTTTCACATTTTGAGATAACCAGTTTACAGACATTGTGGTATGTGGATAGATCTGCTTACCCCATTCTGTGCACTGGTACGGGTGACCTTGCCGGTCGGTGGCTGAGTTGCCGCTAGGACGCGTAGCTCCAGTCGATCCAATGATCGGTCCATGTGGGGGGTCGGGATAGGGGGGGGGGGACACTCACAAATACATACCAGGGAGACAGCACAACATGTAGTATAGACATCATCATAAACAGCATAAACAACAACTGTTTTGAGCTCTTGCTAGACCTTGCAGGTCTGAGCTCATGCGCCCGGGGACTCCGTGCCCTTGCATCCAACGCACAGCTCCTCCATGCAAGGCTCCATTTCTGTAGGAGGTCCACATTCCCCGGGACTTTTCCCACTGACCTCGATGTTCCCTTATCAGTGTTGTCTAGGCCCATGCCTACTGCCAGGAGAGCGGGGCTGCCGCCCAACCCCCTGCGCTATGGATAATTATAGTGATCAAAACTAAATACTGCTATTATGTATGCAATTGCGTAGTCCTTACACCCAGCTATCCTGGAAAACCCTATTTTGTAACTTTATGCCCTATACCCAAACTTGTAACCTTGTGTGGGATAACTAACCTGCTGCGCTAACCATTTGTAATTCTGTTTGACTATGTATCCTCCTTTGTTATATTTTTGTTTCTCATTTTTGCTTTCTTCCCCCCCCCCCCATTCTCCCCTCCTTGTTATCGTTAACCTTCCTGTGTTCCCCCTGATCCCTTACTCTTCCTCCCCCTTCTACTTGCACCTCGCCTTACCCTCCCTCCCCTCGTACGCCCCCCCCCCTCTTCCTTTCCCTCTCTACCCTCTGCTATCCCCTCTTACCGTTTCCCTCCCCTCCCTCATTCTCCTCTTCCCCCCTCATTCCTATCTCCCCCCGCACCTCTATCCATTCTCCGCCCGCTAGTTATGGTACCTGGTGCTCTGTGCCGTATCTTTGTCTGAGCCTTGTACCTCCCCCCTCCGTTCAGTTCTCCTGGGTCGCCCCCACCCAATCGTCCACTTGCTGCCCCCCTCCCCTGTTTCGAGAGGTCAGGTCTCTCGGCAGAGGAATTCACGTACCTCTGCCTCGAGACTTCAACGTTCCCCCTCTCCACTTCCTGGTTGAGCTGCCGGTTACGTCATTTCCGGGCGCCCGGCCCCTGACTCTGACATCAGATCCTCTTGTCCTCGGATCGGGTAAGTGGGACCTCCCTCTTCCTCCTCTCCTCCCGTGGCTCCTCCTCTGCATCCTCCCTTACCGCCCACTTGTCTCCGCAGCATTCCATTCGCGCCTTTTGCAGAGGCGCCATGTTAGCCCGCGCAGAGTCCCCGCTTCTTCTTCGGCACCACGATGTCTCCTCAGGCAGGTCCAAGAGTCTCCATCTTTTGTCCATTGTCTCTGGATTTAAACCAGGCATTTTTTTGTTTTCCCTGGAGTTCCTGTAGTGGTAAATTTTCCTGGAGACAGCGCAGCAAACAACTTTAAACTGTGGTAACAGGATTTAATCATGAACTTTTTCCTGCACCCAGTACCTGTGGCATCCCAGGGGGCAACGTGCTGCCCGACCAGCCAGGAGCGCCGGGAGTACAACTGGGGGGCATTAACCAAGCAGATTCTCCATCCAGGACTCGGGGTTTATTTTTATTTTTGGCTTTCTTGTTCTCGGCCGCCCTGTTCACTCTTGTCCAGGTTGTCTCTGCTGACGGGCGCTGCTCTGTTTGCGGCGGAAGCGTGTCCTTTACTCCTAAGGTTTTTAGGAGCGCTGCCCCTTCTTCCAGATGCCGCAGGCTGTGAGCCTTACCATCTTTAATAACGAGGAGTCCAAAGGGGAAGACCCATCTGTAACGTATGCCCCTATCCCTCAGCACCTTTGTTAGGGGTTGTAGGGAACGTCTTTTATTGAGTGTAGTGGGGGATATGTCTTGGTAGACTGACAGTCTCACTCCATCGAATTGAAGTGTAGGGGATGCCCTGGTGATTTTGCATATCTAAACTTTTATTTTAAAGTAGTGTATGCGCATGATGACATCCCATGGGGGGTTGTTGGGAAGAGGCTTCGCCCGCAAGGCACGGTGGCATCTGTCCAGCTGGAGCTCTGAAGGGGATTTATCAGGCAGCAGGGACTCCATCCACCTCCCCACGAAGTCCTCAACGTCAGGACCTCCTCAGGTATGCCTCTCAGCCGTATATTATTTCTTCTGTCCCGATTTTCTCCATCCTCCTTCTTCTCTTCTAGTTCCAACAACCTTTGTTTTATTTGGGTTCATTCTTGCCCTGTGTGCTGGTGACACTCCATAGAGATGTCCATCTGCTGCTCCAAATTGTGGGTGCGTTCTCCTATCCCCTCTATATCTTTGCGCAGCCCATCCATTTCACTACGGAAAAAGTCTTTTATTTCTTTTAAAAATGTTGTCATGTCCTTCCGTAGGACAGGCTGCATCTCCGCTTCTTCCTCTGGGTCTCCCCTTTCTTGCGTGGAGTCCGTATCGGAGCTCCCGCCCGCTGACATGGCCGTCTCGTCCCTGTTCTTTGCCTGCTCAGTATGCCAGAAGTAGGATCTCAGGTCTAGGGATTTTCGCTTTGTGCTTTTTGTGGTGGCCCGGGTTATTGGCATAGCCGCCGCTTCAGCGCTTCGTAGGGTGTATTTTGCGCCGTGTTAAAACGGGTGTTTATGGTATTTATTTATTTAATTGCGCCGGGGACTGGCGGAGCCTTCAAATTAAGCCGCCATCTCCTGATCCGTCGCGCATGCGCCTCGGCATTAGGTTATTTTGTTTGCCCTCACATGATCTATTAAAAGTAGGGTATCAGCATATCCTCTTTATCAACAGGTGGAATTTTAGAGCAATACAGTACTGTATATCATTTATTTTTTTTCAACCTGTAACCACAAAGTTGCTACGGGGTCTATGTATCAAGGCAATAGTGCAGATATTGTGAGACAAAAAAACTGCACAAGATGCATCCAAGAAATAAATCCTATTTATTTCAATGCGACGTATTTGTTGCATACGGTGCAGTTATTTTACCCCAGAATTGCTCCACTTTTTCCCTGGTACATAAGCTCCTATGAAACTCGTAGACTACTAAGAAAAAAACTGATTCTGTATGGTTTTTACTCTCATGAAATATTGTAATGTTAGCACTGCCCACTCACACATGTGGGATGTAAAGCTCAAGTGAACTGCAGGTGATTAGACCTTTTAGACAATGTGCCTGTAGTTTCTAGAATTCAACAGTGATTAAGTACCTATTTTAATTGTAAGTTTTTAAGTGATTTATTAGACTGCTGGAGGGGGCAATCGATCACTTTTTTTTTTTTTTTTTTTAGCAAGCGGGCTTCCCAAAGGTTTCGCAGCGCAGGTCAAAATGCTTCAGTAAATAAGTGGGTCTGAAGTGATTGCTTGAAAGCTTGTAAAGTAGGGGCTTTCCTGATTGAGAGGTTGTTTCAAAGTTTGGCCTTTCAGCTGAGAAGGCTCTTTTCCCGATATCAGTGGAATTGAATTGAGGCAGTGTGTTGCTGGTTGATCTGAGTAGTCTTGTTTACTGATATGGTGTAATGCGATCTGTGATGTATGTTGGAGCTAGGCCATGAGTGGCCTTATAGAATGTAGAGTGGACGTTAAACTTCACTGACTGCCAACTAGATGGTACATTTTCTCAGGACTCTACGGCTGTGTTTGTGTCTGCATCGCTGTCTGATAGTTCTAACTGCGGTACTCTAACTTTTTTGCAAATAATTGATCTGGTTGTGTGGCAAGATAATATAGGGAGAGTGAGTTTCCATAGTCAAAACTGGATGTGACAATGGATTGGTGACCTTCTGCATGTTTTGTTCCCCAATGAGAGGCTCGAGTCTCTTGGAGTGGTACCCTTTAGCATGTTATACTATTTTAAGTAAAGGTAGAAAGTTGGTGAGTCACATTTCTCAGTAATATACTGTGTATATTTTTTTTTTCCTTCGGGGCTACATATACAGTACTTACTGTACTGTACATTATCATAGAACAGGAATATGGAGTGGGTCAAGCCAGTCAAATATATTTTATCTTCCTATTTTGACCTAATTCTGATAATTTCTTCTGGTGATTTTAGGTTTTCCGCAAGAGGATTTAAAGCAGCTTAAACATGCACAAAATAGTGTTGTGGTATGGTGAAATTTTTTACTTCTGTGCATACCCAAACAGTTTTGTTTTAATATAAGAAGGCTCAACACAAACTATTTCCAAGAGACCAACGTACAAAGAGGCGCTAAAATGGGACCTACAGAATGCTATGAAAAGACTACTGGTGACATCGGCCTGACATTGTTTTTTCCAAATTTGACCAAAAGAAAATTAAGCTCTCCGCAAAACTGCCATCTTGTTCGGGTGAGGGAGGGGATGAATTGAGGGACACAGGAAAGACAAGTGTAATATGTACATTAACCTTGTGTACCTTTTTGTACTTAATTTAAAGCAAAATACTGGTAGTTGAAAATAGAAATAAATGTCACCGAAAACGTAGCTTCTTATTCATTTCCACTATCTTGTTTCTTTTTCAGGCATATTCCACAGTTTTATGGAAACAAGCTAAGGCGGGTGTGAGAATTCCGGGTGTGAAAGGAAACTTTGGAACTGTGCTGTCGGAAGACAAACTTAATTCTCTTCGTGAAGAGCAGATTGGACAATTACATGAACTGATGCAAGAAACTAGTAAACCTAAAACGCAATTTGATGTGGTGGAAGATAACGGGCAGAAGAGCTAGATTGTCAAAACCTTATTTTTTTTCCTTGTGTATTTCAGCCATAAACACCTGGATTTAAATCATTGATGGAAATACTTTGTGCACAAAATTAGTTTATTGCAGTGAAAGTAAAATTTAAAATAGTAGCTGACACTATTATAACTCAAGTATTGACCATTTTAAAGCAAAGACAACAGACTCGTAGTAAAAAGAAAGCAAAACATTTATATTTTTCAGTATGCAGATGGGTTATCTGCTTTTTAACAATGTATTTTGTGGTGCTGTGGTTGTTAATTATAGAATCATTTTACTTTCAATTGTGTTTCACTTTCTTTTTTTGTTGGACCTCAAGAGATAGTAAACGGGGAGCATGGTATTCCTGAATCTTCATTTCAATGGTAATAAAATCCAACAAGGAATTCTGAACTACAGTACACAGTGGTTAAGTTCTATGTGTGAACTACATTCAATCTTCAGCTCATACTGTATATACTGTACAACTGTCACAGCAGTAACAGCTAAGATCAGAGTTAAACTAGCCCCATGCTTGCCAGCAATGCATTCAACTGTGCATTCAACTTGGCCACTGTCTTGGGTCTATTACGCTTTGTCTTGATTAGAAGAATGTTTTGTATATGGAAGTGAGGGAACTAATTGTTAAAAACTTGGAATTACATATTTTAACAATTTTTTTTTATTAAAAAGATACTTTAAAAAAAAAAATCAAATAAAAATATCACTTGTAATCATATTCACGTGTCAGACAGGTCTGCAAAACTGCTTTTCACCATTATCTCCTGGCATACTGTACAATGTTTCCACTGCAGCTAGGGATTCTGGGAAATTACATGCAAAAGAGCTCCACCGTTTGCTTCAAATCCATTTTAACATGGACTCCAATTAGCAGATTTACAGCACAGCCTGGGTTAAAGAAGTGCATAGCCAGTAAACCTACTCACAGACAGTTATTTCAACCTTTCGGGACTCATCAGTGTGAGATACTGGCTATGCAATGTGAAACTGGGATAGGTTTCAACCACACATTAAATAAGTTAAATAATTAAATCAACAGTTTTATTTTCAACAGGACCTTTACTAAGACAAACAGACCAGCAGAACAATAAACTCTCAACCTGTGAAAACGGAGAGTAAGGCTACGGCCTTAGTGCCTGCACTGCACGCGCGCCTGCGAGGCTGGCAGCCGAGCACCCCGGTTTGCAGAGAGCTGCAGGGGGAAAGACAGGGGGGGCGTGATGGGGGCGCAGCCATGACGTCACCCTGCAGGTTTGCCCTCATTGGCTGAACCGTGGGGGGCGTGGCCTAGTGCTCCGTTGCGACCCCTGCTCTCAATTTTCTTGAGAGCAGGAGTTTCTGTCGCCGCAGCACGGCGGCCAACCCTCGCAGCGGGCCCGGCCTCATTGTGGGGCGGCTCTTGTGTGGCGGACGCTGCAGTAGCCAGCGGGAACCTGGCCTATGCCAATTGGTGTGAGGAAACACCATTTGATGTACATAAGTGTGGAAACAAATACATAGCAAAGAAAATATATAAAATAAGGTTATACTGTAAGTAAAACAAAAGGTGGCATGGAGAAAGAAACAGAAGTATATGTAATTACTATAAATAAAAAAAAGTATAAATCAACCACAATGAATTGAAAAATGATAACAAAATAACAAAAGTAGAAGGAAAGAAACTAAAAATGGAACGGGCATGGTATTGCATATAGAGATCTGCATTGTTCATATTATGATAAAGCAGAATGGTGAGCTTGGCCACTGTTCATGCTCACACACTCCTTTTTTTGTATTGTTCCTTTAAAAGCCCAATCATTTTGTTTTTAAGATATATTTATAAAATGGTTTATTGATTTGTCAGAATGTGATCAGCTTACAAGACTAGATTCCACATTACCGTATGTAACGGGTTTTGTGAACCGGCCTGACCCACCCAATCTCACATTGGCCCCTGAGGTCTAACCAGTCCCCATTACAGTGTAGTAGTGTCTGGTGGTGCACCTGTTGGCTACAGGACTCCTGAGTCTCCCGCATGATGGTGTATGGGGAGGACCCGTCCAGACAGGCAGCTGAGGTAGTGTGCTTGAGTCCTACCTAGGTCCAGTGCAGCGCCTCCACCTCATCAGGGTCCCTTCGGTCACTTGGGGATGGTCCTGGCGAGGAATTCCTCTGCGGTGCTCCTCTCTGTACAATCACTCCACACATGTACACGAGAGGGTTTGTAATTAAGAGCATCTTTATTGGACTGTGGGCCATGCTGCCCTCCACAATGGGGTGTATTAGCCCTCCATTGTTACAGCACTTCCCTTTACAAGGTGTAGTTCTCCTTAAATTAGGGATTCCCTATCCCAGCCGGGATGTCTTTACTCTGTGCCAGGTCCCTGGACACAGTCTTCCTATTCAGCTACTATAACATAACTCTTACTCCTCTCAGAACTCTGGCAGAACTAACTCTTAGACACAGTGCTGTGCCTTATGTACACTCTGGAAGCTGACACACCTCTGACATCACTAACCATGGAGTCAGCGCCTGTGACCACTCCCATCCATACATAGGGCACCTCACCAGGGTGTGAGGGCAAACCTCCATAATTACTGCTGGCATGCCCACAACTTACCAGGCCTTACTGTCAGCAGGAGAGATGACTGTAGCCATTTTACATGACCGCTACACGTACAATGGAGAAATAAAGTAAATTGCACTAAAAAACATTAAACAAATATTTGTCACTGATGTTATAGCGAAGTCATTGCCTGGAACAGCTTACAAGCTGAAGGGAGAGCAGAAACACAACGTATAGGGCCTGATTCAATATTGTCAGAAGCAGCCGATAGTACAGGGGTGGGAAACTCCAGGGCCACCAACAGGACAGGTTTTTAGTCGAAGACTGAGCCACTGATTGAGCCACTTGTACTGAATCAGGTGTAGCGGTCATGTAAAATGCCTACAGTCATCTCTCCTGTTGGCAGTAAGGCCTGGTAAGTGTGGGCATGCCAGCAGTAATTATGGAGGTTTCCCCTCACACCCTGGTGGGGTGCCCTGTGTATGGCTGGGACTGGTCACATGCTCTGACTCCATGGTTAGTGATGTCAGAGGTGTGTCAGCCTCAGAAGCTTACATAAGGCACAGCACTGTGTCTAAAAGTTAGTTGTTAGTAGTTCTGCTGAGAGGAGGAAGGAGTTCCAGCTCTTGTCAGAGCTGAGGAAGGAGTTCAAGTTCTATCAGAGTGTCAGTTATGTTATAGTAACTCCATGGGAGGCTGTGTCCAGGGACCTGGCACAGGACAGTGATTCCTGCGGGAATAAGTGAATCCCTGATCTAGGTGATATACCTATCTAAAGGGAGCACGGGCGAGATGATCGGCTGAATATACCCATTGTGGAGGGCAGCTATGCCCACCGTGACAATAAAGATGGAGCTGATCAGAGAAACCCCTGTGTGTGAGAGTCCAATGATTACACAGGAGGTTGCACCACCGAGGAGTTCCTCGTCAGGATCATCCCCATGCGGACGCAGGGACCCTGGTGAGGTGGAGGCGCTGCACTGGAACTAGGTGAGACTCAGCACACTACCTCAGCTGCCTTTCTGACGGGTCCTCCCCACACACCATCATGCGGGAGACTCAGGAGTCCTGTAGCCAACAGGTGCACCATCAGGCATATCTACACTGTAATGGGGTCCGGTTAGACCACAGGGGCCAATGTGAGATTGGGTGGATCAGTCAGGGGGCCAGAAACACCGTTACATTTGGAGGCGAGCTGCTGAGATCAGATCTGTCATCAGGACAGGCTTTTAGCTAGGTCACTTGGAAACAGGGAGAGTGTCTGCTGCCACTTTGTGCTGTGTAGGGACGGACCTAGGGGTGGTCAGGGGGCTGACGGGATATTGACAGTTCGCAGGGACAACCTAGGGGCCTGAAGGGAGTGAGGGGTCTGGAGCCGGGTTATAGCTGACCGAGTCACCCTGAGGCAGTGCTAGTTGGTAGGATGCCAGAAGGGATAGCCTGTTAACTTGGTCAGGAGTCCTGGAGAGGGTCTGCGCTAGACTGACCAAGACAGGTAGACGCCCCAAGTACTGCATGGCAGAGCCAGAGTACCTAGCCCATTCCAGACACTCACCGTAGGGAGCACAGACTGGGAGGAAGGAGCCACAGCAGACACTGAGAGAGTGAGCCTAGCCTGAGGTAGTGCAACACTGGGTCACACCTAGATAAGGTACACATGTGGTGGTGCATCTGAAGCTGATCTATATTGTACCGGTGTGGTGGCTGCCCCGCAGAGTGGAGCCCCATGTACGACAACTGTTACGAGAGAGTGGAGGATCCGCGTGGTGCGGAGAACATGAAATGGCGGACAGAGGCTGATGGGGAGGGCACCCGTGGCGTGCAACCCACTGAAGAGCAGACTGTCGCCGAGTTGTCATTGACCAGGCTGCTCTGGAGCGGAGCGAAGGCTATGGCTGCCCCGTTTTTATCCTGTATGGGACAGCGAGGGGCCACCCTTGAAGAGTGTGAAGAAATTGTTATAATTGGGGGAGAACCCCGTGAGGAGAGCCAACAGATGGACTTTTTGGGCTCAAAAGTCAACCAAAATGGCGGTTCCCGCTTGCTAGGGAAACCGCATGGGACAGTTACAGAAAATGTGGCTGGTGCAGGACTTGCAAAAAGCTGGCCGGGAATGGCGCGAACAGCATAGCCCCGCCCTGAAGGGGGGCATGGCGCGAAAGCTATGGCTGCGCCGGGATGGACAGTGACTAATTCAGCCCCTGTGCTGAGTCAACCGCTGAGTTTATGGGACCCTCCCCTGATTTCTACCAGGGGGAGTGACTTTCAACTATGGCCTGTGGGGATGCACCCACTGGGCCCAGGGACTGATATTCAGACGGCGCCACTACAAAAAGTAGTTCCGGCCGTGGAAGAGCCGTGCAAAAAGGATGGCTATCTTGCACGAAGGGCGGCTGCCAGGAGAAGGCAGGAACTAGCCGCGGGAAAAGACCCCCACCCTTGTGGGGAAATTGGCGCGAAAACGCTAACCGCGCCCACCAGGACTGAGAGAGGTGCGGCCTTAATTAAGGGGCATGATATTCCCCTGTGGGACCCGCCCATTATTGCAACCCCTGGGGGCGGGTTCCAGCTCTGTCAGAGAAGGGAGGAGCCGAAGCAGGGAGTGGCGGATCCAGCAACTTCTATCAGTCAGTTGCGAGGAACCACTGAGAAGGAGAGACCTGTACAGGAAGTGGCTCCTGTAAAGAGAATGGCCTGCTCCTCCACTGTGGGCACAATGGTCTCTACACAGCCCTACTCAGTGCCCGGCGGGGTGCTAGTAGTGAGGGTGGCCAATACCGAGACGGTGGTTGGGCTATGTCTACAATGCGGGCTGCCCGGAGGCACGGTCAACACGGCGGCACGTTGCCCTCATTGCGGGACTTTGTACCTGTGGCCTATGCCCACATTTATTCCTATACAGCCTGCTGACCCTCCGGTGGACGTGACAAGGCGCTCCGCCGAGTCCCCGGGCGCGCTATGGATCAACCGCGCGAGTCCCGGAAACAAGGGACTGGAGCCGGTCAAGTCGGCTGGGTCACTGGCGATTGAGGCGGCTGAATCAACCCCCGCGTTCGGGGAAAAGAGACTGTCACCCCGCCCGGAGACCCCTAAGTCCGGGCGAGGGGATTACTCAGATGAGGACCTCCGTGAGCTGGCGGTAGTAAAAGCGGAGCTGAAACGGCATACCGGGAGAACGACACCCCGTGGGGTGAGTGGCAGGACGTCCCCCGCAGATCGGCGATCCGACCGACGGAGTCCCGCCATCCCAGGACCTGGCGGAGACGGGAGAGAGACGCCTACACCCCTGCGGACGGGTAAGCCAAGCAGCCCTATTACTTACTTGGTTGCAGCCGACGGCGAAGCGCTGGAAGGGCCGCGCCAGGCCCAAAGCGCACGTGGAGAGACGGCATCACTTCCGGTGGCGACGGCGGAGCAACCGGATGTCGTCATAGAGGAAGAGATCCCGCATGGGGGTCCCACGCGAGATGGCGACGCTTCCGGTTCCGGGGAGGACTTCACTTCCGGTGGCGACGGCGGAACCCAGGAAGAGAAAGCAGCGACGCTTCGGCGATCGGGGGAAGGTCCCCGATCACTTACAAGGCCCAGAAATTGGAGAGACGATCTCAGGACTGAGGAGGGTGAGACATCATCCTTGGACCAGTCTACGGACAGCCAGGAGCGGGTCGTAACCCCGTGGGGTCCCGTTCCGTGCCCCTATGCCCAAACCCCCGCCATAGTTAATACCCCTACCCCCATCACACGGTCACCGGGTTCACCGCCTAGCCTGGAGTACGTGGACAATTCACCAGGGGGAGAGGGAAGACGGACTGGGGAAAGACAGCGCAGTGGCGCTACGGAGGGCGATTCACGGGGAGGGGGAGAATTGAGGGTAGCAGATACAGCACCCCAACCGGCAGTAAAGGCTCCGGGGTCCTCGAGGTGGTTCAACTCGCGATCCACAAGGTCGTCAGGGGTATTTTCATTTGACGACGACAGGGAACCAGGGCCTAACCCATTTAAGGAGACCCGGTGGTGGGCCCCGCTATTTGAAGGGTACTCCGCGTGGATGGACCGTACTCGGTTCCTCATCCGGCGGGAGGACGTGGTAGATTTCTGGTGGAAAGAGGGAGAGTTTACACCCGAGCAGAGGGACAGGGAATTACAGGAGAGGTGGTTCCAGCTGGAGCGTAGAGACATAGCGCCCATGGGTCCTGACACACTGTCAGATCCAGTCGATCCTGATGAGCCCCTATCATGGGTGTTACCTGGGAGGGCAGGTAATGCTGATCTGACCAGGGTCAGTAGGGCGGAGAGGGCAATAATAGTCAAATATAAAAAATCCCATGGGTTGGAGTATCCCTATGTTCCGGAGCCCCTGATGGATGAAATTGAGGACAATAGGGAAACGTGGCTCCAAGAGACTATAGAGCTGTATTTAGTCAATAGGGGGAGCGCCATTGTAGGTAAGAAGGCGGAAGAAAGGATAGACACCCTGATGCGAGTGTGGAGCATAGGGAGAAATGTTCACAAACATAGGGTGACCTATGTGCCAGAGAGAGGATCGCCTAGGCATTACTATGTCACGGTCCTGGATATGGGTAACAGGGAGGTGAGGAAACCCGACCCAGATCACTATTTTTAGGGGGTACTAACGCATCACGCGGGTCTGTGGCTGCTGGTCGGGGCGGGCTTGGCGGATGACTGTATTCATGTGTGATGTTAATTATGTTTTCCGTTACAGTGCTTCCTGGAAAGAGGTATACAAATTTAGGTCCCAGCGAGGACGATGGGATTCACCAGGGGGAGAATGTAGCGGTCATGTAAAATGCCTACAGTCATCTCTCCTGTTGGCAGTAAGGCCTGGTAAGTGTGGGCATGCCAGCAGTAATTATGGAGGTTTCCCCTCACACCCTGGTGGGGTGCCCTGTGTATGGCTGGGACTGGTCACATGCTCTGACTCCATGGTTAGTGATGTCAGAGGTGTGTCAGCCTCAGAAGCTTACATAAGGCACAGCACTGTGTCTAAAAGTTAGTTGTTAGTAGTTCTGCTGAGAGGAGGAAGGAGTTCCAGCTCTTGTCAGAGCTGAGGAAGGAGTTCAAGTTCTATCAGAGTGTCAGTTATGTTATAGTAACTCCATGGGAGGCTGTGTCCAGGGACCTGGCACAGGACAGTGATTCCTGCGGGAATAAGTGAATCCCTGATCTAGGTGATATACCTATCTAAAGGGAGCACGGGCGAGATGATCGGCTGAATATACCCATTGTGGAGAGCAGCTATGCCCACCGTGACAATAAAGATGGAGCTGATCAGAGAAACCCCTGTGTGTGAGAGTCCAATGATTACACAGGAGGTTGCACCACCGAGGAGTTCCTCGTCAGGATCATCCCCATGCGGACGCAGGGACCCTGGTGAGGTGGAGGCGCTGCACTGGAACTAGGTGAGACTCAGCACACTACCTCAGCTGCCTGTCTGACGGGTCCTCCCCACACACCATCATGCGGGAGACTCAGGAGTCCTGTAGCCAACAGGTGCACCATCAGGCATATCTACACTGTAATGGGGTCCGGTTAGACCACAGGGGCCAATGTGAGATTGGGTGGGTCAGGCCGGGCCAGAAATACCGTTACACAGGTATATCCTTAAAACCGGACCTGTTGGTGGCCCTTGAGGACTGGAGTTGCCCACACCTGTGATAGCACTATCATGACTCAGACTCATGGTAGTGGTGTAAAGATTAGGGGACAATTCTATATAGTGACCATTAGGGCAGATATTTTGTTGAAATCCCCCATAGATTTCAATGGGGATCTTCATCTGAAAGCGGCTACTTCGGACTATATAGAATATACACCTAATTGATGTACAGTTGCTGTATGCAATGATCCTAGCATCATAAATGTAAGCATTTTCTTTGGCACTGTCCGGTTTAATTGCTTTATCTGTTTTTTTTTTCTGATTTTTAAAACTGATGTCAATTTCCAATCAATATTTGTTAAGGTTCAAAAGCTAAAATGCAACCTTACATAGTAGATCAGGTTGAAAAAAGACATCCGCCATCAAATTAAACCTATGCTAAATTTAGACGACAGATACTTATCCTATATTTGTATTTAAAGTATATTGATCCAGAGGAAGGAAAACAAAACCCCAGTGAAATATCATCTAATTATATCTCATAAAAAGACAAATTCATTCCTTCTTGACTCTAAATATTGGCAATCAGATTACTCCCTGGATTAACATCCTTCCCATGTTTACTAATTTGGTATATCCCTGTATACCTTTCCTTTCTAAAAAAAAAATATATCCAACCTTTTTTTTTAAATATATCTATTGTATCTGGCATCACATTCTCCATGGGTAATGAATTCCACATTTTAACTGCCCTTACTGTAAAGAACCCTTTCCTTTGTTGCTGGTGAAATCACCTTTCCACCAACCGTAAGGGATGACCATGTGTCCTTTGTACTGCCCGTGGGATTAATAGTTATTTTGAAAGCTCCTTGTATTGTCCCTGAATATATTTGTATATCGTTATCATATCCCCTCTTAGACGCCCCTTTTCTAATATAAATAAATCTAATTTCGCTAGCCTCTCCTCATAAGTTAAATTGTCCATCCCCTTTCTTAATTTGGTGGCTCTTCTCTGCACTCTCTCTAGTTCCATAATGTCTTTTTTATGGAGTGGTGCCCAAAACTGTAGTCCATATTCAAGGTGTGGTCTTACTAATGCTTTATAAAGGGGCACAATTACAGTATGTTTACTTCCCTTCCATCCATTCCCCATTTAATGCAAGATAAGATCTTGTTTGCCTTTGCAGCTACTGCATGACATTGAACACTATTGCTAAGCCTGCTGTCTACAGGCACTCCTAAATCCTTCTCCATCAAGGATTCTCCTAATTTATCCCCATTTAATAGGTAAGTTGCCGTTTATTCTTGTTTCCCAAATGTATAACCTTATATTTATCCGTATTAAACCGCATCTTCCATTTACCTGCCCAAGTTTCCAGTCTATCCAAGTCCTTATGAAGAGAAATTACATCCTGATCTAATTCTACTAAGTACCTTACATGAATAACTTAAGTAAAATTATACATTTCTATAGGACTTTTTATAGTTAAAACATTGCTGCTGCAAATTTTGGATACCATGTCAAATCTATTTACTTCAAGGAGCAACCCACCCTAACTAACCTCCATTTTTGTTTTTTTAGCGAGATGAACCGCACCTATTCCTGGTACACCCATCCCTTGTCTCCGAGATACATATTGGTGAAGCAACCAGTGTTACTTCCTAGTTTTTAAAAGGAATTTAAGTAGCCATCCAGTAGGAGGCCATTTTGTTTCCCCAGAGGCAGATTTAAATCCGGTAACTTTTACTGGTAAGCATCTCGGGAACTGAGAATCCTGGATTTCACCCTTTAAAAATAAATGGGGAATAAAAAAAAAACATTAGGAGGAACTGCTTTTAAATTTACAAAATGAAAATGCTATGCTGCATACCTGAGAGTAGACATTCACAAGAAAATGTTAATTTTCTTTTTCATTAATTGTACTTCTACAGTATGAAAACCATGCCGAGACCTAGCCAGAATTTCTTTCCAAGAAGGCTATTGTCCCACCAATATTGACTAGATAATGGTTTGCTGCATTAAATGTATGTTATGATATAATACAGAATATCATTGTGTCCTAAGTTTTCCTTTTGCATCCAGGTCATCTAGATTTTCTTGACTTTTGTAGTTTGCTGTGTCCCTCTTTTTATTAGTTATTCCTGTACTGGGTCCATCTGTAATGTCAAACGTGTCATAAAATAGTGTGACACTAATTGCTGCATTCTTTTCCTGCATAACTAAAGTAAACATATTTACCCCTTACGGATTTAATAACTGACTTATACCTGTGTGTTTATTCTAGCACATGGTTAACAAGTATCTTTTGGTAGTACTTTATCATCATCTTTTTTAGATTATGCATATGACAGTGCAAATAATGTTCTAATTGCAGTGACTACTTTATAATGAAAGAACAAGCACTCACAGTAAAGGTTCTCTCCATATTATAGAACAGCTGAAGTTCTGAAAGTATTGTCTGTATTGATGCTGGAATTTCTCAATTTAATACGCCTAATTATGTTCTCCGCTCAATTAGTTAAATCTATAAATGTTTTTGCCGTTAAACTGCTTAATGGGCAGGGAATCAATATTAGTGATTCTCGTAATAGCATGAGCTCTAAATACATTATTTTGAACTCGCAGGGATTCATTTATATCTTTTTAACGTACTGTACTGCACACAGTTCATGGTGCCTTTGTTTCTGTTGAAGGGCTCAGATTACAAGGGCTGCGAAGGCTTTGAAAAGATAGAGAATATTGGGATTTTTGGAGATTATTAAATTGGGGTAGTGTCGATCAGGGCCCCATTGCAAGGAAACGGCTATTGAAATCAATTGGAGATTTAACGGAATAGTGCCCCGATCTGCACTATCGCAGTTTAATGAATAACCCCCTTATTGCCTAGTTGACCAAAGCCTCCTAAAATCGGTGTTTCTGAACACTTGTGATACACTTAAGCCAGACACATAAGGCACCACAACCTTTACAATGGCTAACGTACACTGTAATTTAAAAATATAATGGCTATAAACAGGTTTGGAATGCAGGAAACAGAATGCCAACTCTCTGCCCACCTTGGCCATCAGATTTGTGCCGATGCATTTATTGATTGTCCTAAAAGCTTTTTCAAAACACATATTGCCATTGTGATATTGTCCGTGTTTGTTATTGTGCTGAAGGCCCCCACCACTGTACTCTGAAGGGGGTTCATTTCAGCACAATGTTTTCCATGATCATTCTTATTCCTTCACATAATGTGTACGATATACAGTACAGACATATTTTTTCTTGATAAAGCATTTTAATGATTTCGACTTTTAGCCCTCTATATTGTATGAGAACAAAAGGCAAAAAACAGTGTTTTACAAAAAAAAAAAAATCATCTTTGCAGCAGTATTGTGTAAACATTACAGCCTTGACCACGATGGTGGGGAGTTTTCAGAACAATGTTTTGGTGTAGTGTACACTGTTGTTTATTTCTGTATACAAGTTAATAAGGGGCTTTGAGTAATTTGAAGTACAAATAGGCTGATTTTCTACTGTAGGTCTTTAAAAAAGTACTTTCTCACGCAAGTCTGCTGAGATTGTTACAGTAGGCGAGTCAATGCTCAGTTTGTGCAAGAAGCAGGATGGATATGTTGCATTCATGCTGCCTTGAAGAGTTTTGGAGCTTCAAAAATGATCATACTGTATTGCCACAACATGAATACTAGAAAGTCATTTGCAATATGGGCCTCTTACACTGGATTAGGGAGTGGTTCTATGAATTAAGTAAGTAGGGCGTGTTACTTGATGCCAGAGCAGACTTTTTTTAGAGATGCAGCTTGAAAAAAAAAAGTCAAATGGTAAAACAGAGCAAATAACCTTTTAGAGAAGAAAAAAAAATTACTACCAAGATCCTGCAGCAGATGGTTATAATGCTGCCAATGCTTTTTATCAGGAGGCATTACAAAAAAGTCAAACAGTAGAATTTAAATAATCAGTTACTCAGATTTGCCAACAACAATAATAAAGAGAACCCAGTATGCTTGCTTAGTTTTACCTATTTATTTCACAACTGGCATCAGAATTCCATTCCACAGATATCCAATTCAGAATCACCTTTCCATTACAGATACAGAACATCTCTAATGTCCTACTCACCCAGTGTGTTACTGGCTTTTAGTTATTCCTTTGTAGCTAAATCCCCCACCATAATACTACTAGTTGATCCAGCATTTGATGATCTTAAATCTCCAGACTACCAATTGTTATGTATTGAAACTGTCATGTGAATGGTATTTTCATATAAAATAAAACATCCCTGATGTTTTACCCACAATCTGGGATTTAACGTTTTTAATTTGGTAGTGTATATTAAAGAAGCAATCATGATTGTATTATTTTTTTGCATGTTCTCTAGTGCAGGGCCATTATTTAGCCCCTCTGTTCAGGAGATATTCAGTTGTGTTTTACTGGCATTTTCAGATGCCTATAATGGCAATTTTGAAGACAAGTATTCACCCGGCGCTCCAGTTAATGTGTGCAAGCAATCAGTAACTCAACACTTGTCAATGCACAATGTTGTTCAATTAGTATAGAAGAAGTGGATAAATACACAGAAATAATAAAGAATACATAAATAAAACCTTCAGTCCAAACACAGGTGAATTGCAGCTCAACCCTCACTGGACCTTGGTGATCCTCCGTAATCGCAGTAGTAGAAAATAAGAGAGCGCAGAAAACCGGTGAAAGCATGGAAAATAAAGACAAAAGAAACACACAAATAGTGCAACTCTGTCTGTGAAACAGGGATCAGAAATGCAGCTTCTAGTGGGTATGCACTCACAAGAGTACAAACGTATGGTAAGTCCCACACGTAGTCTGTTGGTAACTATCTTCAAACAGATAGATGTGTAAACACACTTGTGGACCAGAACAAATAAGGAGCTGGACAAAAATGGTGATAGTAGCACTAGTATGTTGTAAAAACACACAATAGTAGGCAATGGCAACTTACAGGGAAGCCCCATGCAAGGGCATTGTACGATAGACTGGAGTAGTGTCTGGTGGTTGAGGTTGGTAAACCGATGGCTGAGGAGCTCCTACAGGGAAGCGCACCGGCTTCCCTGTAGGAGCTCCTCAGCTGTCGTTTTACCAACCTCAACCACCAGACCCTACTCCAGTCTATCATACAATGCCCTTGAATGGGGCTTCCCTGTAAGTTGCCATTGCCTACTATTGTGTTGTTACAATATACCAGTGCTACTTTCAACAGGTGACGCTCAACTTTGAGGAAATGATTGTATTTCTGAGGTAGTTCCAGCCTGTCGTGTGAGCAGTTAGCTGAGAGGAGAGTGCTGATTTTTTGATCGTACAGTGCTGTATTAGCTTAAACGGACACCCAGGCTGCCTTGCTGTTAATTGAGATCGGGCTGTGCTGCTGATTCCTTTTGGTGTCGGAGGATTGCAGCGGCGTCCGCAGTCGCCTATGGAGCAGGAGGAGCTCATGGAGTTGTCATCTCACCGTCGGGTGATTCCCTCAGCTGTTGGTGATTATACACAGTTACACCACAAAAGAAACCTTTATGTGAAATTTTCTCTAATTCTTTTTGTAAGTGGGCATTGTTTACCCCCCTCCTTTTTTATAATAAATATGTTTTTGGTAATGCACTAGGGTGCGTGCTGTTTCTTCTTCCCTTTTCCATTCTATTTTGGGAAGGGATTCTTCCCTGAATACAGCAGCCCCCATCTTCTGCTAATTGGCCATTCAAAATCTTTTGTGAACTGGAATTCATTAATCCTCCACGACTCCTGGACAGGACTTGTAATTATACTATTGGATTTTACAATTTATCTTTTTATTTTGGTCAATTTATTTTATTGTTCCATATATATTGCATCTGTTTTTTGTGCTTAGCGCTGGTTGTCTTTTGTGTGTGTGTGTGTGTGTGTGTATATATATATATATAATATCAAAAAATAAATAGATGATACCGTTCTGTGGCTAACGAAATGCTTTTATTTGTGCGAGCTTTCGAAATACACTGTTCTCTTCTTCCGGCGATGTTACAATGAATGAAGCAAGCAAAGGGAATACTTAAAAACAGTGTCTCTTGGAATGTTATCTGTGCTTGTCCTTCCCCCGGTGTGGATGAGATTTATGGCTAGAGGTGTTAAATGGTTCCTGAAAGAAAGTGATTTAAGAGTGTGTGTGTGTGTGTATCTGTGTGAATATAAATGAATGGAGAGCCCACAGTGTATACAGTGCTTTACAAAAGGGGTGTGTGGAGTGGGAGTTGATGAAAATGGTGTGGGTAGGTGTGGAAATGTGGGAGATAGTGGCATAACTAAAAGTGTGTGTGGATACTATGTGGTCCCTATTGGTGTATAGGGATGGAAAAACAAGGAGTATTGGTATGTGTAAGAGACAGATGTGTGTGCATACATATATGTGGCTAAATAAATGCTTTTATTTGTGCGAGCTTTCGAGATACTGTACACTGATCTCTTCTTCCGGCGATGTTACAATGAATGAAGCAAGCACGGCTAACACGGTACTGATACCTCTACATGTATATATATATGTATATATATATATATACTGCAATCAAACTGCAAGCAAGCAAGTTCCATTGAGAGTGGGAGATGCAAAGGAGTGAGCTTTTAACCATTTAAATGTGGGAGGGGTGAGCTTCAAATAGGTGCTTGCTTGCAGTTTGATTGTGACAAATCTAATACAGAGTGCTTTTCCTGGTAATGTACAGGTTAATAAAAGCTTCAATCAGACTTAGAACTATGCAACTAATTTTGACAGATTTATTATAAATCATTCTTCCTGGTCATGCACAGGTTATTAAGAATTTATATTAGTGTTAGGGACCCTTGAGATGTGGTCTGCCATGCAGTGGCTCAGGGGCTTACAACAATTTGGCCAAAATGTTAAACTAAAAGACCATTTTATTTCATAGATATCTATACATATATATTTAGGCACTGTATCGTGTATGAGTTTCACTGGATGTGCACTAAGCTCTGTCTGTGTTTTAAGCTCTGTCTGTGTTTTATGTTCTGTCTCTGGTTTTAAATATATATTGCCATGCTCAGTAGCACTCCTCTGTGACACTTATATGCTTATATATATGTTGTGGTTATTTTGGGGGTTCAATATGAGCTTGTAGGTGCCCTGTGTGTATTGGTCCAAATAAAACCTGTATAACTCAATACAGAAGTACTCCTATATTTTGCACAATTACAATTGTACTATCATGGCTACTGTTATATAACCCAATAGAACAATTAATTCATTATTTTTAAACTCCGAAGCTTCAGCTCAGGCTATGTATACCATGTGCATTTAGATGAAGTGATGAGACACACAAAGGTAGCAGGTTCTCAGGTATTTTTTCTATCTGTCTAGAAGACAAAATCCTGTAATCTATCAAAATGGATTGTTGTTTCTTTTGATGGTAGACAGATTTAACTCTGGTTCATTTACTAGTCAGTTTTATAAGCCCTTTGAAAACCAGTCACTTAATAAATAATCCCTGCCTCGGCCTTATTTCTGTATGCAGAATTAATTATCCACAGTACATGATTTAAGTGAACCTGGCTCCAAAGCATTTGCTTTCTGAATCCTACAGATTGTGTTTAGCCATTTAAACATATTATTTAATATTTAAGAGTAAAAACTGCACTTTCTTTCAGTTCCATTTTATTCTGTTATGTTTCAATTCACAGTATGCTAAATTACTACCATGATTAACAATATTTTTCTTTTCATAATTTTATTTAGTGATAGTATGAACATGTATTTAATTTAACCATTTCGATGACAAGTTAATTAGTAACAGTTTTACTTGCTGCAATCTAGTACTTAAAAAATGGCGAAAAAACCTTGGCTTCATAACAAGGTTTTCATATGAAACTGAAAAGTGGGGCCCCCTGAAATGGGGCATGTACCTATATTTACTTAGCAGTGTTCTGCAATAACATGCCTTTAAGTGCTGAAAGACCCCTTACTGCACATTGATTTGAATGGACAGAAAGTAAGGTGTCTTCGAGCGCCACACAACTGCTCTCTCTGACTGAAATAATGTCTAGTTAAATCCCTGCATTAACTATAACAGATCTCTTTGGATATCATTAGCACTAACGACCATTCTAATTAATGCAATGCCCAGTTAAAAATAGCACTCAACACTGCATTAGTGAGCTTTGGAGATAGGTTAATGCCTTGTTACGTCAATGATGTTCTTCCTATGGATCTGGGCCCAAGTTTGTTGCAGTATGCATCAGGCACTCTTTCTCAGTCCATTCCTACAGTAGGAATCTCAGCCAAACCAGAATTTAGAAATAAGCAATGAATTACTGAGCACACAAGTTTGCACTTATCGTATATTTTAATTTATGTTTAGTTGGTTATCCCAAGAACATGCCTTTCCCAAGATGAAGGTTGACACTATTTAAAAGCATCAGAGGATGAAATAAGAACTAATATGAGGATTCAAAGAGTTGACGTAGTGGAGTGGTTGTCCATTTTGCTTGAAGAAACTTTTGGCAGCAGACGGATTAGGATGCTAAAAGTAATTTTTCTCAAAGGGATCATGAGAATGGTTATTGCTGAAGACAACCGTATAGGGAAAGGATGACATGTTCTGAAAAAAAAAAAAATTTCCTTAGCATATCATACTTCACATAAGCCCCAATCAACATGGTATGCTGTGATGAAAGCCCATATAATAAAAGTTTAATTCTGTATTTTTTTTTGTGTATGGGTTCTACTTTTAATGGCCTTTTGGCTTACAGCCTTTTTAGCCATCCAAGCTTAATAGGTTTATAGCCTTTGTTAGTAGGTGGGATTAGGTGCTGTGGATGGAGAGAAAGGAGTAGAAGACCATGTATTGGGGATTCGGATGATGATGATGATGATGATGATGATGATGATGATGATGATGATGATGGAGATGATGGTGCTCCAAACAGGCACCCAGTTAGTCATCACAGTCATGTAGTCCTTAATTTGAGCAGTAGCACTTGGCCACATATTTATAGTTAAGTGGATATTTTTCATGACCTTGTGATTTATCAGGATCTGAAATGACTTTTCTAGAGACATTTTATCTAGATCGAATTTGGTATAATTTGCTCATAGTCTACACTACAAAAGTGCTATTTTCTATGCTAGAAGAAACACAAATTAATAGAAGTAATTAATCATATAATTAAGTATGAATAGATAAAGTCTAAAAGTCAGGAGATGTAATAAAGGATATGGAGCAGATGGAACTGGAGAAATCTCTGGAGTAGTGGTAGTTTCGTACAGGAATAACCAATTCCCCAAATATCTATAAAACACAGTACAGTAGCACATGTTCCATAGGATAATTCAATTTAATAAAACATGATTGGAGAAAGCTACATAAAATGGCACTCAGAAGTTTATGTAGATATATCACATTATTATTATTCATAAAATGTTTTACCAGGAAGTAATACATGGAGAGTTCCCTCTCGTTTTCAAGTATGTGCTGGGCACAGAGTTATGATGACAGATGCATGGTTACATTAAGGGGACAGTTTATAAATTATATTTAAAGAAATTGCATCAATGTCACGGGAGACCAGGCATTTACACCTTAATACCTGGATCATAACACTGAGAAAAACAAGTTGGTAAAACAAATTGTCATTCATTCACTTAAAATAGGCTAAAGCACAGTGAAACACAAAATACATGAAAATACATGTAAAAGATACACTTACTGGGGGGGTCTGGGGCAAATAACTATCCTTATCTGGTTGAGATACGCAAAGAAACAAAGTTTTTAGTTGACTTGGACTTCGTCCCAAATGTCTTGGAACGCAAATTGTCTTGAAGTTCTTGATGTCACTGCTCTCTTTCTTCCGGAGGTGCTGAAATCCCTTGACCGAGAGTTAGTCCCAAACGTCCTGGAACTGTTTTCGGCTTGCAATCCTAGCTGCGACCGCTACATTAAATTCTCAGAACAAGCGCTATGTACATTAATGGCGCTATATAAATAAAGACATACAATACAATACATACTTGGCCCCAAAAAGTGGGACTTAGAAAATGTCTTGCCTTGAAATTTCTGAAGCCGGCTCGCTGCTATTTCTCCAAGAGCATCTTTTGGTCATTTCAAATTTGCCGCTACTGTTCTGGCACTTAGAATCTGATCTCTGGATTGGCTGAGTGTTTCTTATAGTATTTCAGAGTTCATTCATGAAATACTGCAGCCAATCCGAGCATGGGAACTTTCCTACCAGCCTATCAGAGTGATGCCAGTCTACTGAAGCTGCCAAGCGGATCTTTGGCATCGGCCAAGGGCATACACCAACCTTGCACCTCAGCCACTTGGTATGCAGAAGCCACCCGCTGTTTAGGCTACACTATGTCTGGGAAGGCAATTGGTAGTCTGAGGACTTGCCATTCATCCGAGCATGTGGGTGCTCAGCCCAAAATTCTTGCCCAAATGCTCTTCACACTTCTGACATCCTCTGAGACCTTCATGTCAGATCTCTGGGTAGATGCAGTGGCACCAACTTGGTAGCCCAGTGACTCACTCAGGACATAGGATTGTTCCAGTTGTGGGGAGCTCGATGAGAGAAGGCAGAGCAGCCGATACTTTGTTGAACATTTGGCCCATGAATAGTCTTTTGGAGTCAGATCTCAGGTGATAAGTGCTGCATGTGGTATGGGTGAGGAGTTTGTTCAGATAGGCGGGTAGCTTGAAGTATTTCAAGGCAAGACAGGAAAGATAAACTTTGCACCTAGACTCAAGCGATGGCCCATCTAGTTCTTTGAGCATTTTGCAATGATGTGTGTTGTAGTTACATTGGAGGACAAAACAGCATATTAAATTGTAAAGGATGTCTAGTTTGCTAAGGTAAGTTTGGGGTGCTGTGCCATATACTATGTCCCCATAATCTATATTTGGTCTTAGCATCTGCTGTGCAATGTGGTTTCTGACCAGCGGGCTTAGGGAGGATTTGTTCCTGTAAAGTACACCTAGTTTGGCATAGGTTTTGGATGTCACGGTATCAATGTGCAACCCAAATGTTAAATGGGTGTCAAATCATATGCACAGATATTTTAAATTAGGGACAGGGGCTAGGGTGGTATTAGTTGGTTCTGATCTGAAGCTCCATCATTGGTAGGTTTAGAAATTTAGCCTTGGTCCCAAATACAGTCTTGTCAGTGTTTAAAAACAGTTTGTTTTGGGAAATCCAGTTTTCAAGTCTCAAAAAATCAGATTGAAGTATGTTTTCAAGGTCAGAGAGGCTAGGGCTGTGTGCATATTAAATTGTATCATCTGCATACATGTGTATTGAAGCTCCCTTACAAGCTGTGGGTAGATCATTGATGAAGCCTGAAAAGAGTAGGGGCCACAGAACAGATACTTGCGGGACACCGCAGGTGATATCCAAGGATTTGAAGCTAGAACCCGAAATGGACACATGTTGGAATCTACCTGATAGGTAGGAGTGAAACTAGTTTAAAGCATGTTTCCCTATTCCAGAGCATTGGAGTTTGTTTAGCAGGATAACATGATCATCTGTATCAAAAGCCTTTGCAAAATCTAGGAATATTGCACCAGTAAGTTATCCTACTGTAGTTCCATTCCACACTGGATCTCATTGCAAACTTTTTGGAGGGAGTTGTTTTTTACGTACTGTGGAGTGTTTAGTGTGAAAGCCAGATTGGAATTGGCTAGGGAAATTTGTCTTGGTATAGTAATCGCTTAATTGGGAATGAACACGTTTTCTATGACTGGATAATCTTGGAAGAAGAGAGATTTGGTCTGTAGTTTGAAACAGTGTTTTTGTCCCCACATTTGAAGATTGGGACAACTCTGGCAGTTTTCCAGATCTTAGTGATATGGCCAGACAATTTATCTGTTGGACCACTGATGTCCTGTATATTTTTGTAATTACATTGAGTGCAATATTTTGGACGATCTTTTTTTGATCCTACTAGGATCACTACTGTGTATATTATACTTACCTCCTATGCACCTTTGATTTTGAAGTCATACAATTTATTCATTAGGACTGTATCCAAGGTGAACGGTCTGACCAATCTTGTTCTCATCTGATATGGCCTGCAGACAAAATAGAGTTGATTAGGGAAGCAAGTGGTTTGGCAATGATTGGGACACCGAGTCGTAGGAACTTTGATTGCAGCAGGTCAGGTCCACATTGGCTGCTTAGTTTTAATTTGAGGAGCGCTTGTGTAATCTCCTCTCCAGATGCTGGGACAAATTAAAAATTGTGGACAGTGTTGGAAGAGTGTGGGGCTATGGGGTTCACCCACATAGAGCTTCATGTTTGTAGTTCGGGTTGTGTTTTGCTAATAGAGAAGTAGCACACCCCACAAAGTCTTCATTGAATGCGTTTGCGACATCAGAGAGGCCTGGCATGCAATGGCGTAAGGGGCTCGGTATGGGACAGTGTCAGTGAGGGAGTCCCACAGCTGGGGAGACCCAGGGCCGGTTGCAACGAGCGGACAGGCAGCCAGGCAAAGAAGTTGGGCCTGACTACCAACGCTGGCTGGCTGGGCCCCCTGCCCCTGCAGCCACTGAGCCCGGGGCACTTGTCCTGGCTCTCCCTCCCCTGTCAGCGGCCCTGCATATACACACAAGGTAACTACAGAACTAGATGTCCTCTTTGGGCTCACAACACACACTACCAAGAAAAGAAAATCCCTCAGGGTCATAAAATTAAATTTGGGCTATGTCCCAACTTGTATACATAAACAGTGTGTTCTACCGCTCAACTCAAATACCTGAATATGGATGGAGAAGAGGTTAAACTGAGGTGCATAGGGAAGTGTAAATGTGCATATAAGGGGGGACTCCATTTTGATTGCTGGATAACCATTTTTCTATAACTATTCTGTACTAACGTTTAAGTCTCAGGAACTAATCACATGCCATATGCCATATGTAATTGTGCTGTGCAGGCAGGTCTGAGAATGTGACTTGACCTGTCACCTACTTATCTTTAGCTGAACTGTGTTTGTTCAGACTCATTCAGACTTATTTTGCCCTGTAGAAAACAGGAACTTGTCTTCAGCCGTACTGGGCATAAGTTACACAACAATGCATTTCACAACATACTGCCATTTCCTTAACGGCCTCCTAACTAGGAAATGTGCCCCTTTCTCAGACCATAAACTGTCTAACTGTCATTTTGCTGAGATAGACAGACTGTGAAGTAAAAGGGGAAGTATGTTCTCATATCTGTGTTTTTCTATGCCCAAGTTTGCTATATAAACTGGCTGTAACCCTTCAATAAATGAGAGAGAACAGTTTTTTGACAAAGCTTCACTGTCTGACTCAATTACTGCTTTCTCCCGAGCTCGTCCACCATTTTGTTTTCCCAGGTCATCAGCGCTATAAGAGTGGGGTTAAATCCTCCGGAGGTTGGAGTCGTCCTTGAGTTGGCAGACGGTGTATTTTCACGCTAAGACGTTGGAGAATACAAAGGGCACTTATTTTCATGGTGTCAGAAGTGGGATAGAAGCCACATTCGGGGTAAGTGTACAAGATATATATTTTATCTGTATATTATCCGTCTGTGTCTTCTTGCCCAAAGAGCCCATAAGGTTTTAAGGTTTAGAAGTTTTTAGAGTTACCGCTGCACCGGATGATCCAAGGTTAAGGAAAACCATAGAAACACTTGAGTAAAGGCTCGAAGTGAAGTCAGGATTATATGAATCCTTGACAGAAGTATATACACAGGGTTATAGTCCCTGTTGAGAGATAGGAACAAGCGATATAGTTGGGTATCTGCTTGAAAAACTCTTATAGTGTCTGTGGGAAAAGTGTATTTTTTTTTAAGGGGGGAGGAGGATTGTAAGGGATTTTTAAGGGATTTTTTTTTCTTTTTCTATGCATGGGCATGTCGTTATATATATAATATAAGATATATAAGACATATAAAGTGCTAAGTATATAAGTGCTAAGTAAATAATTGCTAAGTGTATAAGTGCTAAGTATATAAGTGCATGATATTACGCTGTGTTGCCCATACCTTTTTACAGTGAAAACCGAGCTTGATTTTTGTTTTGTAAATCAAGTACGATTTGCATTGCCTGAATGATGGGAATTTCCAACTCCAAACGTGGCCCTAAGGGAAACAATGATTGTAATAATAGCAATGTATCTGTTGACATAGCTTGCACAACTCCCAGCAGGAAGCCGACTGTTACACTTATCATTAACAGAGAATATAACCCTGACATAGAAACTCCTACAGATTTTGTCAGTGCATGTACGTCAGATTTTTACACTGTTCCTTTTGTGGATAATATGGCTGGGTGGTCTGAAAGAATGCAGTCTTCCAACCCTTTCCCGAGGGAAGGTAGTTTTGCCGCATATCATATGACAATGATAAAAGGATTATGTTTGGGTGGAGATCCTGAATGGCTATGGTTTCAGCCTGATCCCGAGTGGGACATGCATTATATGGCATTATGTGGCCGCATTTGGGTAAAAGTTGCACCTCACATTGATGAGGCGAGACGAAACAAAGCCCCAAAATTTGATGCGCCAATTTGGCCACCACCGCCCGATAATCTCACTACAATGTATTCCCAAGCCCCTAATGCACCCCCACAGGAGTTATTACCTCCTGATGTTTTGCCCCCACCACCGCCGCCTTGTGTGATGTTACAAGTACCCCCGTATAGTCCTATCACACCTGTGCCACTATTTCCAAGTTTTGATCCTAACATGTTGGCAGTGTTATCACACTATGCTGCAAGCCACCACAAACCTCCTACACCCGTACACAGGGAGGAGAGTAATGACATTTGCCCACAGCCCTCTCAATCCACCTATGTGGAGTTGAGAAACGATGCAGAATCAGAGGTGGTACACCGCTCTGAATCTGAGCATCATAAGTCGTCCTCTAAAAAAAGCCCAAAAAGACAGCTTGCCACTGTCGTAAGCCCCACAAGACTTTCTTCTCATGGTTCACCCCCTGTCTCCGGGGAGAGTGAAGGGGAAGATTCTGGTTCGGATTCATCTCATTCCGACATACCATCACCCACTAGCCGATTGCCTTTAAGTAAACTTAAAGAAAACACTGTTTCAGCAGCTTCTGTGACGTCTGAGTCAGCTGCAGGGGTCAGCAGTGATAGAGTTAAGGAATTCTAGGCTTCTGTAAGGGTACTGACTGAGGAATTCAAGGAATTCAAAGAAGTGTTCAATGATTCACGTGCTGCAAACTTAACTCCCGCACATAGTAATGCCAAACCTGTCCTAGCTACACCGCAATCATCTGTTTTCACACCGAGAAATGTTTCTAGGAAGGATTTAATTCGCACCGCGCAGAAGCGCGAATACGAATCATTGTTAGCTGACACTTTAGCTGATTCAATTAAACTCGCTGATGAAATCAGAAGGTATAATACTCCGAGACAGGATTCCCCCATATCACATAGAACACGACAGGCATTACAAACGACACAACAAGCTGACAGACAGGATTGTGCTGAAGCAGGGGTTGAGTTAGCATTGCCGTTTATGACTTTAGGAAATGATATCTTGATTCACTCTGTAGACACCACATTAATGGAATCATGGGCTAAAGGCTGCCCGGATCCTTTTAAAAATCCAAGTGGTGCAATTAAATACCTTAAAAAGAAAAGTCAAGGGTATCAATTTACAGGAGGTGACATTAGATTTTGCCTAGATTGTTTGACAGGGCACATTGACATTGATTGGTCTAAAGCTGACATATACTTGAGTAAGAAGTTTGATGCACCCGGTAAGAGGGGTAGCTTCAGTAGTGTATTGAGTTCTGCTGACCGTGCACCAGCAGAAGGTGAATTTGTTTGGGATAATCCAGGTGTTATTGCCAAAATGTGGGAACTATTGGAGAAATACTTTTTTGAGCAAGGCAGATCCAGGAAAAATGTAGGTCTGATTATGACTCTTAAGCAGAAAGATGATGAGTCAGTTACTGATTTTTGCCGCAGATTTAAGAACGAATGGGTTAATACTGCAGGTATGCAATACCCTAAGGCAACAGATGACGAGATGAATATTTTGTATGTACAATCTTTACTTAATGGTTTATGCGACACACATAGACAGATTGTTTACATGACTGTGACTGGTTGGCAGACAATGACGCCCGATAAAATAATGGGTGACCTGGCCATTAAGGATGGTGCAGGAGCTTTCCCAGATCGTACACCGTTGCCCCCACCCCCTCCCCCGCCTGAAACTGTTATGCATGCTCACGATGGCTCAGTGCAGAATGCTAGAGGAAATCATTACAGGGGCAGGGGAGGTCACAATAGAGGAAGGGGTAGGGGAGCCCAAGGGAATAACCAGCGCAGACCAGGCACTTGTTTTAACTGTGGGAAACAGGGACACTGGAGACAGGAATGTTGGGCCCCTTCTCAGGGTAACAACCAACAACAAAATTATCAGCAGCAGGATTATCAAAGTCAGGGAAATCACAGGCAGCATCAAGGCTATGGTCAGCAGGGCCAACCACAATACCAGCAGAATAGCAGCAGAAATATGCAGCAAACTACTCAGAGGCCCCAACAAAATCACAATTATCAGGGCCAAAATGTTTCCAGCCCTCAATATAATGTTGCATGGAACCAAGAGATGCCTTATAGCCAATAGGGATGCCCGAGGACGGAAACCCTCGTCTGCCCACAAGCTTCTGTGTCTAATGGATGGTTAGATATACCATTACTATCATTGTATGTCAATGGCAGATTAACTGATTTTCTTGTAGACACAGGTGCAACGCGTTCTTGTCTTAATAAACACTCTTACAAGGGCCCAATGCAGCAAGCAGACGAGTCCTCTATGGGTATTGAGGGTACTCTCACTAAATGTTACAACACTCCCATTTTGTCAGTTCAATTAAATCCTAGGTCTGACAAACACTGGAAGCACCCTTTCAGGGTTATTCCACAATGTCCAGTGAATTTATTAGGACGTGATCTCATGGCCAAAATGCAAATTGACATAAGCATTGATGACAAGGGGGGGATTATTGTAAGTTCTCCACATCTCTCCCCCAATGATTATGATCTTTCTCTTTTTCAGCATGACACTGGCAGACTCAAAGTCCGAGGGTTAACAATGCCAGACAGATTAGTTGAACAACTGACCAAATTGTCAGATTTTGCCATCCATGGTGATATGCCTTACACACGCATGACATTTGCTAATCCTGTTTCATGTATTGTCTATGATCCAGAAGCAGAGATGCATGACCCTGAAGCACACTCAGATGTGTCTGCTCGCATTGAAGGTGTATGGATCACACCAACGACTGTCTACATTGCATCAGACAAAGGAGCCTTCATATGGGCTCAAGGACAGCAGCTTGTATTACAGGACAAGTATTTACCTATTGACGAGATATGGGATATAGAATGGAATCTTTTTTCTACTGACATACCTTTATCATTACAGGACATTGACCCACGGGTATGGGCTACTTCTCACACTGACCCAGGTCTCATCTCATGTACACCATATGAGGCCACACTAAAGCCAGGAGTAAGTCCGGTTTACATCAAACAGTACCCATTATCTGCAGAGAAGGAAGCAGGTATCGAACCGATCATTAAGGAGTTACTCACAAAGGGAGTGATAGAACCAACTGTCTCACCATACAACACACCAGTTAACCCAGTACCGAAACCTAACAGTTCGCAGTGGCGTTTTACACAAGATTTGCGCGCAGTTAATCAATTAGTGCAACCATTAGCGCCTATAGTACCAGATGTTACAGCGATCATTACAGCCATACCTGCTACAGCGATCTATTTCACGGTAATAGACCTGAACTCAGCTTACTTTTCCATTCCGGTACACCCTAACACAAGATCTTTGTTTGCGTTTACCTACAAAGGTGAACAATTTAGATGGTCTCGTTTACCACAGGGATATTGCGATTCCGCCACGGCTTACAGCCTGATAGTGCGCATGACTCTTGCTGACTGGTGTCCGCCCGGTGACTCTGTTTTGCTGCAGTATGTGGATGATTTACTACTCTGCAGTCAAACTGAGGAAGCGTGCACTCTGGATACGCATAGTCTGATGGAGCATCTCGCTGCTACAGGTCATAAGGTCTCGCCACACAAGATACAGTTGGTGCAACAAACTGTCAAATATTTAGGCTTCATACTACAGCCAGGACAGAGACTCCTTTCTCCAGATCGAGTCAAGGTAATTGCCACTCTCCCCAAACCCAAGACGAAAGCTGCTATGTTGTCTTTTCTGGGGATGATTACCTATTGCCGCCAATGGATACCGAACTGTTCCCATTGGGATAACATCTTGAGACAATTGACATTGATGCATATGCCAGACCCACTGCAATGGACGCCAGAGAATATCGCTGCATTCACTGAACTTAAGACTGCATTGTGTTCTAGCCCCGCTCTGGGCTTGCCGAACTATAACCTGCCTTTCCATTTGTTTTGCAGCGAGACAGGTACCGCGGTTGTTGGCGTACTAGCACAAGAACATGGCTCAGGCTATAGACCGGTGGCATTCTATTCTAAGAAACTGCAGGAGATTGTGCAAGGGTTCCCAGCGTGTTTAAGACAAGTAGCTGCATGCGCTATTTTGGTAGAAGCAGTACAAACTATTGTGCTGTCACACAAACTAACCTTGCATACATCACACCAGGTCCTACATGTTCTCAAGAACCTCACTACGCAGCACATGACCGCACAGCGTAGAACAGGGTATGAAACTATCCTCACATCTACCTCAAACCTCACTGTCAAATATCACCCACCACACACTGGTCCTGCTCAAATTCTGTCTAAACTGTTACTACACAACTCTGACATAGGCAATGAAGATCATGACTGCCTACAAAAGATACACAACACGACATCAGTAAGGAACGACTTAGAAAGTACGCCCCTTAAGGAGGGAGATGTATTGTTTGTAGATGGGTCATGCTCTAAGCCCTCAGATGGAGTATATCTGACGGGATTTGCAGTAGTTAGGTTACCAGACACAGTAATCTGTTCTGGAGCGTTACCGTTTGTTTCAGCTCAAGCAGCAGAATTAATAGCATTGACCGAAGCATGTAAAGCATCATCTCAGAATACGGTAACCATTTACACAGACTCTCGCTATGCATACGGAGTCGTACATGATTTTGGAGTAATTTGGAAAAATCGTGGTTTTGTAAGTGCTGATGGTAAGGGAATATCACATGCTACATTGGTAGAGCAGTTACTGGAAGCCATGTTGCTACCCAGTAAACTAGCAATTGTTAAATGTAAAGGACATGCTGGTGGAGAGACAGATGAGGCCAAAGGTAATGAGTTGGCCGATTTTCATGCAAAAGAGGCTGCACGATCACAAATTATGTTTCCAGCATACCACACCACTGTTGACACACAGCTCAATATGGTAATGACATGCCATCTCCCAGACTACGATCTTAAAATGTTACAAGAACTTGCAGAAGAAAAAGATGTAGAGCTATGGGAGGGAAAAGGTTTGAGCAAGGATGAGAATGGGATTTGGACTAAGGACACAGTGATAGGTTTTCCTAAAATAGCCAGCCCTATTCTAATCTCACATTTCCATGGAATTGGGCATAAAGGAAAGAAAGCTACAGGTGATCAGATTAAGGAATTGTTCCTAATTAGAGACATTGATCAGGTAGTTGAGACACAACTAGCTAGATGTCTACCATGCATCAGAAATAACACACAAGGAACACGACCCGCAAAACATGAACATCTACCGCCACCTAGTGGCCCAATGGAGCAAATACAGATTGATTTCACACAGATGCCAACAGCTGCGGGAAAGCTGAAATACCTACTGGTAATGGTAGATCAATTCAGCAAATGGGTTGAGGCATTTCCTACATCGAACGAAAATGCAAAGACTGTTGTAAAAATACTTTGCAAGGAAATCATCCCCCGATGGGGATGTCCTCTTCAAATAAATAGTGATCGAGGAACACATTTCACATCCCAGGTGACTCAAGGAGTTGCTAAGACTCTCGCTATAGATTGGAAGTTTCACATACCTTACCACCCACAGTCTTCAGGTCAGGTAGAGAGGACCAATCGCACGATCAAGGATAAACTGCGTAAGGGAACAAATGGTACCTTTTCAAGATGGCCAGATGTCCTTCCCGCAGTCCTTGCAGAAATTAGGATGACCCCGAATAGTACTACCAAATTGTCACCTTTTGAAATTTTAATGGGGAGACCGTTTCCAACTCCCTGGGCTCATGGTACGTATTGCCCAAAGGAAGTTGGAGACCTAGAGCAAATTCAAGAGAATTATGTTCATCACTTGATACAGAAATTGAATGGCATCTATGGTGATGTTTCTTCTTCTCTTCCGCTCCCTTCAGATAAGCCGACACATCGTTTCCAGCCCGGAGACAAAGTCGTGGTCAAGCGCCTACCCGCCAAAGGAGGGACAACAGAACCGCCCTACGGTCTTCCAACCACGATCCTCGCAGTGACTCGTACAGCTGTGCTGACTGAAGATTCGTCTACATGGATTCACGCATCACGTATCAAGTCAACGAAAGAGTAGAGCCAGAAGTTGAGATTCGTCAAATACCAGAGACACGATTTCAGAAGAATCGGCGCAGATGCATACGCGTTTGTCTACTCTTGAACGTATTGACAATAATAATATGCGCTTTTTGCGCCATCTACGGTAATAGACTTAGGGTAACGAGTACCATTATAACCTGCCCTAACCACAGTCCACCTGAAAGTTATGTTTTCTCTGGAGAAGGTGAACTCTCTTCTCTCATCTCCAAAGAACAAGATGAAAGCAAAACCCATGTACCACAGGTCCAGTTTAACTCTCACAATTTGCCAGGAAAACATTACACACGCTCCAAACGCATGGCTTCATTTCTAACGGAAGTCAAAACTAACATTTGGAAGCATTTGGCTGTTGAGGTACTGAATATGTCACATTTCTGTTTAACCGACATGACCAGCACAACTGACATACTCACAAGCTGTTTAATAGCAGTACCCACACCAGTAGAGATTTTGTTAAAAGTGTTTAGCATAAGCAATAATGATAGTTTAGCGGAACATCATGATGTGCGACAGCATTTTTCTGTTTATGAATATTGTCGTGACTGTCCCCAGTGTATTGGTGAGAAATGGCTTAACATGACACAAATTAAGACCCAGAATATAACACAGGGTGACATATGTTATCAAATGACATGTAATCCTGAAAAGATAGGTAAATGTAAACAAGTAAAATTGACGCCCTCAGTTTCCACCAACATGACCAGAATATTGTGTAGTCGAACTGATGACAAATGTACTAGCGTCAATAACACTATGAGTTGCAATCACACAGTAAGCACACCAAGCCATCTTCATCCTGTTAAACTTCCCGTTGGATGGTTGTTTTCTTGTGGTAATACTACCTACACTTACATACCAGGAAACATCACAGGGGGGCCATGTGCTCTCACCAGGTTAGGGTTAATGATGTTTTCTGTAGAACCTGGCTTACATCAAACCAAAGTTAAGCGATCCACTATTTCACTTACTGAAAATTGCGATCCACATGTAAATTTATTATCAACCACTGAAGTTGTAAGTCTAGCAGCTTCCCTTGTTGGAGTTCCTGGATTGGCTGTGTATACAGCAAGAACTCTCGCCAAACTGGCATGCACTGTAGCCAAGGGGTTAAATCACACTTCCCAGGCCCTAGAAGAAATAATGATAGATTTACAAGATACACGCAAAGCAATTTTGGAAAATCGCGCCGCAATAGATTATCTTTTGCTTAAACATGAGCACGGATGTCAAGATTTTCAGGGAATGTGTTGTTTCAATCTCTCTGATCACTCCAAATCATTGCAGAGTCATGTCGCTGACATCAAAACTCTTGTCACAGACATTACTGAGAGAATTGATCAGTTTGATTGGACTTTTGGGTTAGGTGCATGGATTGGAGAATTGGGAAGGAAACTTCTTATGGGACTGATAGTAATCACTAGTATAATCGTAGTATTAGTTATTATTTTTTCATGCTGCAAATTTATGTGCTTATCTTTATGTAAAATGATTATGCCTTTTGGTAAGTCCATTGATCACACATATGCATCACTGGACGTTAATGCCCCCATTCACAGCTTCTCAAATATGATACGTAACTCTGGACCTACTGCCACTAGAGTCCAGATACCTTTGATGGATTATGATAACATTCAAATCCAATACGAGACCCCCATATCCTAGAGGTTAATTGTCATTTTGTGATGACAAAAGGGGGGATTGTAAATGTGCATATAAGGGGGGACTCCATTTTGATTGCTGGATAACCATTTTTCTATAACTATTCTGTACTAACGTTTAAGTCTCAGGAACTAATCACATGCCATATGCCATATGTAATTGTGCTGTGCAGGCAGGTCTGAGAATGTGACTTGACCTGTCACCTACTTATCTTTAGCTGAACTGTGTTTGTTCAGACTCATTCAGACTTATTTTGCCCTGTAGAAAACAGGAACTTGTCTTCAGCCGTACTGGGCATAAGTTACACAACAATGCATTTCACAACATACTGCCATTTCCTTAACGGCCTCCTAACTAGGAAATGTGCCCCTTTCTCAGACCATAAACTGTCTAACTGTCATTTTGCTGAGATAGACAGACTGTGAAGTAAAAGGGGAAGTATGTTCTCATATCTGTGTTTTTCTATGCCCAAGTTTGCTATATAAACTGGCTGTAACCCTTCAATAAATGAGAGAGAACAGTTTTTTGACAAAGCTTCACTGTCTGACTCAATTACTGCTTTCTCCCGAGCTCGTCCACCATTTTGTTTTCCCAGGTCATCAGCGCTATAAGAGTGGGGTTAAATCCTCCGGAGGTTGGAGTCGTCCTTGAGTTGGCAGACGGTGTATTTTCACGCTAAGACGTTGGAGAATACAAAGGGCACTTATTTTCAGGAAGTATCAAACATTGGCAACATATGTGTCCGCTAGGGGCCACAACAAGATTCCCGTATACTGCCTTCATTCAGTATAAGTTTATAGGGGATGGAGACTTCAAAATTCTCTGAGTAGCATACTCACTATGGAGTCACTGTAGTGACCTATCCCCCAATGGTACTCTATAAGGAAAATAATAAAGTTTTAATAACATGTATACATAAACAAACACTGTGAATTAATATATACAAGTGAATGTTAAAATCTTCAGAGGTGGGTATGAGACCTACACAGGATAGAGACTCAAAAAGTAGACAGTAAGTAGACCCTTTTGTAGGTGATACATAGATTTAAGTATGTATGATATATGTATATATAATACATACATACACACACAGTATATACAGTACACACACAGAGACAATTTGTGTGAATTAGTTTGTTTTAGGTATAGGACCAGGAATATGGAATCCTGATAGTGGTTTGTCCTATATCCCAAGTACAAATCATAATACATAAATCATAATACAGATAATGTCTATGCTCTGCATACATGGAAGCTGCTACATTAAAGTCTTGTTTAAAACCTTGATTTGGCCAAACACGTATACAATAAAGCCCTGGTGGAAAATAGACTGTGGATAGGCTATATGTGGAAAAGTGTAATCGCCGTACAACCGGTCTCTTGTCGATTTGCACCGACACCTCGTGACGTCACTGCGCCGTGACGCACACACCCAACGTACGTTACTTCTTCAGGGGGGGAGGGATATAAAAGGGTACTCATTTTGAGGTAGTTATAGCCTACAGGAGGGGCAGGGCGGCAATCTCTCTTTACAGATTGGTGAAGGGGAAATGCAGCCAAAGCCACAGACCTCAACAGCAGGTCGTGTGGCCAAAAAAACACAAAGGCCAATACCTTTAAATTAATACACTCCCCTCCCCCCCAAACATACAGTACAATAATGGGCAAAATTACTATTATCCACATATGGATAATAGTGCATTTGGCCATTTAAAATACATTAAGCAGCATAAATAAAGTAAATAAAATTGCACTCACCCCTGCCAGGCTACCACGATGAAGGCTGTCCTCCTCCTCATCACTGTCCATGTCCTCTGTTGCCACAAACAATACAATCAAAAAAGACAATCTAATGTCCCCTAACCCCTTAATCACCTTAGCGGTTAGTAACCGCTATAGTAATTAAGGCGTTAACTGACCCTCTCCCACTACCCACCCAGGAAGCCTAACCACTCTCCCCAGGCAACTACCCTCACCCTTCACCCATTCATTGGTACAGTGGGTACATCATGCTCATATAATATGGGCATAATTTACCACTGCAGCAAGAAATGGGGAAGGAAAAAAAAACAGGTCCAAATAAAACACATTCCATTGCAAAATAAACACATTACATAGCCAACTAAACACATAACAAATGCCAATAAAACAATTGAATGGCACAGTGGCTACATCACCCATCATATGGGCATGATTGAGCACTATGCCAGTCAATGGTCAACCTAAAAAACACAATGACAAACAAGATCCAATGCATTCTAAACAATCACAAAATAAAAACAAATTAAGAAATAAACAGAACAAAATTACCACCAATCATTTAATCCAATCCAAAATAAAGACCAGAATAATCAATTAAAACACCAAAACAAAACCATGAATAAATAAAATAAATATCCAAATAAACAGCATCATTCAAAATCAAAAGTAAAAAAAAGAATCCAACATTAAAATGCAAACACCAATCAAAAGTCGGAACTAAACAATTTAAAACACCACAAAAAAAGCCAGCATACAAAATCCAAACACAAAATAAATTGCATTAAAAATAAAAAACAAAGTACCAAAATACATTTAAAATACGTAAAAGCAAGCCATATTTGTGTTTTGATGCTACTGTAGATGAGCAGGGGGTCTCCTGAGCTGAACTGCATTGGTTTCAGCCTTGGGGACCCCCTACTTCATGAGTGTTACGCCGGAGTAGCCCGCAGACCAGACCTGTCCCTAGAACCGAGGTGGCAGGTATGAATACACACACCGACAGAGCGAAGGACGTGTCCGGGTTGTGGTATTAGACGGTGCCTGGCCAGATGGGGAGTATTGCGTGAATACTTGCCGTTACCGTTTTTTCCAGAAGAATGGTTTTTGCCATTGTCGAGATCAGGGGTAGAAGAAGTATGGAAGGATCGAGGTGAGAGCCGTGGTCGAAGGGAGCCAGAAGGTACGTAAACACGAACAATCCGAAGTCGAGAGCCAAAGGGGGAAGTCTGCCAAGCCGCGTCAAAACCGAGAGAATCAAAGAACAAGCACTGTGAATCACCCATACAAAAACTATGATGAGCGAGGCAGCACAGGACAGAGAGGGTATATAAATCTGGAACAGCCAACCAGGAGAGGGGGCATGCCTGGAGGAGCCCAGGGAGCTTCAGTGCATTGGCTGCTGTTCTTAAGAGCCCAGGTGACACTCAGCAAGAACCATATTGTAACCGTGCGGTGTTTGGGGGCTGAGCCTGAGCAGGGATAAGTTCAGGGGCTGTTGTGTGTGCACTGTAAGTCCGACGTGCGCATGAGAGGAAGCAACGTGGGGTGCACGCGGAGCGGCGATTCCGCTCCGACGGCTGCGGCGTAGAGCGTGGAGGAAGTACCTCGTGGAGCGTCCCATCATGCCGACGGGTAAGTGATGCAGCTGAAGGGGGCTTGCGTGGTTGTAGCGGAAGGGTCTGAGCAGTGTAAGGAGAGAGCCGTGAGATCCGCCTGTGACGCTGTGTGTTCACATTCCTAACAATACCCCCCTCTTCAGGATCGGCCTCAGGATGATCCAAGAACGGCTTCTCTGGAAATTTCCTCCTAAAAGTCTTCAGGAGGCTGGGGGCATGGATGTCTTTGAGCGGAACCCAAGACCTCTCCTCAGGTCCGAAACCCCTCCAGTGGACCAAAAACTCAAGCTGCCCCCTGGATATGCGGGAGTCCAGTAAGGCTTGTACCTCGTATTCCTCGTTATTGAGTACCGTGACTGGATCTGGCTTGCTGGTCTGTTTAGAAAAGAAATGATTGGCAATGGGGGTTTTTAATAGCAAGGCATTGAAAAACGTCTAGGATCCTCATGGAGGGTGGTAGTTTAAGGCGAAACGCCACTGGGTTAATCTGCTCCACGACGGGAAAGGGACCCAAAAACCTAGGAGCCAATTTAGGGGAAGGAACTCTCAAGCAGATGGTTCTTGAAGAGAGCCATACTAAATCCCCTGGCTTATAGTTGGGTGCCGGCCGACGGTGGCGATTGGCCTGAAGTCTAGCAGTATCAGCGGCCTTGTGGAGAGATGATTGTATCTTGGACCAAATATCTTGGAGAGTGGAAATCCGTTTGTCTACCGCCGGTACCCCAGAAGCAACATTGAAATAGGTAGGCAGGGAGGGTGAAACCCATAATTGACAAAGAATGGAGATTCTCGGGTGGATTTGCTTCGGGCTGAATTGACCGCGTACTCTGCCCACGGGAGGAGTTGGGACCAATCGTCCTGGGAATCAGAGATAAAACATCTGAGGTATTTTTCCAGCGACTGGTTAGTTCCTCTGTCCATTGGACTGGGGGTGGTATGCAGAGGAGAAGGAAGAGACAATTCCCAGTCTTTTAGTGAAGGTCCTCCAGAACTTGGAGAGGAACTGGGATCCTCTGTCAGAGACAATGGAAGACGGAATGCCATGGATCCTAAAGATATGCTCAGAGAAAATGTCTGCTAGGGCAGGAGAGGAGGGCAGTCCCTTGAGGGGGCTGAAGTGGGCCATCTTCGAAAACCTGTCTACGACAACTAAAATGGTGTTGAAGCCCTTAGAACTAGGGAGATCGACTATGAAATCCATGGAGATATGGGACCATGGATGAACAGGCACTGGCAATGGGAGGAAAAGTCCCTGAGGTCTCTGTGGAAGTGTCTTGTTCTGGGCGCATACAAGACAAGCTCGAGTGTATTCCGCAATGTCTTTAGACATACTGGGCCACCAAAAGTTCCGACGAATTAAGTCTAACGTCCTTCTGAAGCCCAGGTGACCTGCGGGTTTAGAAGAGTGTCCCCAATCTAGGACCTCTGGAATGAATCTGGGCGAGACGAAGAGCCTGATAGAGGGGATCGCCGTGTTTGAAGGGATCTGTTGCTGGTCCCTTTTGATCTTGTCTAGCGATTTAAAGGTGGAAGTAGCCAAAATTCTTTCGGGAGGTAGGATGGGTTCCAAAGATGCCTCAGGCCTGTCTTCTGAGGAGTATTGTCTGGACAACGCTTCTGCCTCAACGTTCTTCGTTCCAGGGATGTAGGATAGCGAAGCGAGAGAAGAAGAGTGCCCAGCGAGCTTGTCGAGGACCGAGGCGACGTGCTCCTTCAATATACAGTAAATTTGTGTGGTCCGTTAAGATAGAAAATGGCTCCTTTGACCCTTCCAACAGATGTCTCCACTCTTGTAGTGCCATCTTAACGGCCAATAACTCTCTGTTGTCGACGTTGTAATTCCTCTCGGCAGAGAAGAATTTCTTGGAGAAATACGCACAAGGGTGAAGTTTATCCTGGGGTGAGAACCTCTGTGATAGTACTGCCCCTGCAACGCTGTCCGATGCGTCAACTTCTATTACAAACTGAAGATCCGTGTTGGGGTGGCGCAAGATCGGTGCCGTGACGAATGCCTCTTTAAGGGCCTGGAAGGCGGAGATACCTTCGGTGGACCAGGCAGAAGGGTCAGCCCCTTTCACAGTCAACACCGGGATGGGAGCCACTAGGGTGGAGAAATTACGAATGAACTTCCGATAGTAGTTCGCAAATCCTAAAAAGCGCTGGATAGCCTTGAGAGTTTCTGGTCTGGGCCATTCCGTAACTGCCTGGAGTTTACCTGGATCCATCAAAAAGCCTTCGTCCGAAATAATGTAGCCCAGAAATTGGGTAGAGCGTTGATGGAAGGTACACTTCTCTAGTTTGGCGTACAGGAGATGTTTGAGTAGACGTGAGAGGACGTACGAGGTGTGATGAATGTGATCCTGGAGATTTTTGGAGAAGATCAAAATGTCATCTAAATAGACAATAACAAAGATGTTGAGCACCTCACGAAATACGTCATTAATAAAATCCTGAAAGACGGCCGGGGCGTTACATAAACCAAAAGGCATGACGAGGTACTCATAGTGCCCACTGTGGGTGTTGAAGGCCGTCTTCCACTCGTCGCCCTGCCTCATGCGGTCCAAGTTGTAAGCCCCATGGAGATCCAATTTGGAAAAGATCCTAGCCCCTCGCAGTTTATCGAAGAGTTCTGTGATCAAGTGGAGAGGATAGCGGTTCTTGATGGTGATACCGTTCAAGCCCCGGTAATCAATACATGGCCTCAGAGTACCATCCTTTTTCTTCACGAAGAAGAACCCCGCTCCCGCCGGGGAATTGGAGTGCCGTACGAATCCTTTCTCAAAATTCTCCTTTATGTAGTCTTCCATGGCTTGAGACTCAGGTATCGACAATGGGTAAGTCTTGGACTTGGGCAAGGTGTATCCTGGGACCAAATCGATGGGGCAATCGTAGGACCGATGAGGAGGCAATTGTTCTGAGCGGACCTCATTAAAGGCCTCGCGGAAAGGGTTGTACACGGGGGGAAGAATGGAATCCTGAGTCATTGTGTTAGCCAAGAGTTTGGAACTCGGTTTCCAGGTGATGGGGGTAGGTGAGACCCAGTCAATTGGAGGGTTGTTCTTCTGCAAACAAGGTAGGCCGAGGGTTACCGGTGTACCTGGGGCCTTGATGGTGTCAAGGACCAGGGTCTCGCTGTGGGAGTAGGTAGATAGGAGGAGAGGTACAGTCTGTAGCGAGATAAAGGCTGGAGACAGCTAACGTCCGTCAATCCCAACCAAGGCAATAGGTTGTCGCCACAGCAAGGCCCATCCAACTTGCGTTTCCACGGGGCCCTCCGCTCAGGGTGTCCTGTTATATATCCTGAAATGCCGATAAAATCCGAACCCTGTAGCCCCAGCACAGACCTGCTAGAGACTAATATGCGCATGTCTCTAGCGTTATTGTCCCCACCAGAAAGTATATGCGGGGATGAGGCCAGTGTATTATCCTGTGCTAATTGTCGCTCAAGCAGACGGAGCTCCTGCCCCAGTAGAATGGGAGAAATCCAATTACTTGCCCAGGCCATCCAACAACTGGGTGGGCCCAAGCACGAATCCCCTTCCCCTCAGCCATACCGCAAGTTAAAGCTCTTTTCAGGGGTAAACCCTACTCCCACTGGTGAAGAGGCTTTTGATGTTTGGAAGGAATATGCTTCACAGGTACTGGAAGAGTGGACCTGTCCTGATGAGGTGAAAAGACAACGAATCATGGAGTGCCTGCGCCCGCCTACGTCCACTACTATCAAGATGTATAAAGATCAGCATACTGAGGTTACCGCACATCAGATGATGGAGTCGCTTACCCGTGCATATGGTAAGGAAGATGATGTGAGTGAGTTATGGACTAAGTATTACAATCTCCGCCAGAAAGAGGGGGAAGACCTATCCGAGTTCATACAACGGATCCAATTGCTCTTGTGGGAGCTACGTTCCCGCCAAGTCATCAAGGCCTCAGAAGTAAATGAGTATAGGCGCACTCAATTCCTGCGGGGAGCCATACCCACGCACCATATCGTGGTAATGATCAGATGCACGCTACAGAAGGGGGACCCCCCTACTCTAGAAGACCTACTGGATGAGGTGAAGGGTCATGAGGCCTATACTAGGTTGCATACGCCCAAGAAGGCCAAAGACCCTCGCAAGGATGAGACCAAGGAAGCAACAGTGCCCAAAGCAAAGGGAAGCAAGAGCGGTAAGGATACGGCCACCCCGGAGGTGCCTAGGTCCGCTCCCAGGTCACTTGACGGTCCGGGTCCCCGCCCAGACTTCCGTTGCTTCAACTGTGGCGAGCAGGGCCATGTTGCAAGGAACTGTTCGCACCCCACTAAGGCCCAGACCTACACCGTGACCGTGCGGAAGGCAATCTCGTCCCTATCAACCGTACCCGAGGATGTTGCCGAGGAGTCGGGGAGGCCTTCCACGGAGGAGACGCCCCCGGCCGATGCTTACTGCCGAGTAGGGCCCACCGCTGTAATAAGAGTCGTCGTGGAGGGGATATACTCTTCAGCACTTCTGGACACTGGATCACAAGTGACCATCATCTACCGTCCATTCTACGACCAGCACCTCAGCCATCTTCCCTTGCAGTCAGCCGAAAAGATGAAGTTATGGGGACTGAGTAAAGATGATTATCCCATAGACGGAATAGTGGCGGTCAAGCTGGATATCTTGAAGTTGAACACTAACAAGTCGCATCCCATGCTGGTGGAAGCTTTGGTCTGTCCGGAGGCTCGAGAACATCCCAGTGCCCCCATCATACTAGGCACGAATGCAGATATTGTGAGGTCGGTGATTCGCTCATTCCTACAAGAAGCCGGCGAGCTACCGTTGTCATCCCTGAATATAGCCCCTGGCCTGCGGGAAGAATGCTATAGGGTGGCGTATGAAGAAGAGTATGGTGAAATCTTTAATCAAGAGCGAGGGTTATTGCAGATTCCACCAGGGGGAGTGAGGCAAGTGACAGCGCTGATCGAGTACCCCAGTCGGCACGAACACGACTGATACTTCTCGCTGGAGACCCTCCCCGAGTCTGAGAGTCAGTGGGGATACCGAATGATACCTGAAGTACGGGATTGGCCATCTACTGTCCCCAGGAAGATTACCGTGTCTATCCAGAACATGTCTCTCCATACCGTGCCGCTGGAAGTAGGACAAAGGTTGGGTAGAATTTATCCTGTGGATCCTGTAGACGACCCAGTGACCGTTCACACTGCCCGTGTGGGAGAAGAGGCCGAGGCACTACAATTCGACTTCGGAGAGTCTCCCCTGGAGGAAGCATGGAAAGAGAAGCTACGTGCTCAGTTGAGAGAGAGACGAGATGTGTTCTCTACTAGTGAGATGGACGTGGGATGCAGCAGAAGCGCTCAGCACACGATTCGTCTGAATGATGACACGCCATTTAGGGAAAGGTCGCGCCGCTTAGCTCCCAGAGATGTGGAGGATGTGCGTGGTGTCCTGAATGAGATGGAAACGGCCGGTATAGTGACCGGATCTCGGAGTCCCTATGCCTCACCGATTGTGGTGGTACGAAAGAAGAATGGGTCTGTTCGATTGTGCGTGGACTACAGAACATTGAACAGACGTACTGTGCCTGACCAATACACGCTAGCCCGAATAGAGGAGATCCTCAGCGCACTGTCCGGAAGCCAGTGGTTTAGCGTGTTGGACCTTCGATCTGGGTATTACCAGGTTCCGATGAGCCCCACTGATCAAGAGAAGACGGCGTTCGTCTGTCCTCTGGGATTTTATCAGTTCACTCGGATGCCCCAAGGTATCTGTGGCGCTCCAGCCACTTTCCAACGGCTTATGGAAAAGACGATTGGAGATATGTGTCCGCGTGAGTGTCTGGTCTACCTAGACGACATAATTGTGTTCGGAACCACACTTGAAGAACACGAGACTAGGCTGATGAAAGTGTTGGATCGCTTAGGGAAAGAAGGCCTGAAGCTCTCCTTGGATAAGTGCCGCTTCTGTCGAACATCGGTCACTTATGTGGGTCATATCGTGTCCGCAGACGGAGTGGCCACCGACCCGGCCAAGGTGGAGGCGGTGGTGAATTGGCCAAGACCCGAGAATGTGATGGAGCTGAGGTCATTTCTCGGGTTCTGTGGATACTATAGACGATTCGTGGACGGATACTCCAAGAAGGCAGCTGTGCTGAACGATCTGCTGAAGGTCTATCCAGAGGAACCCAAGCAGAAGAGGACCACCCCAAGGACCCCCTTCGGGGATCGGTGGACGACCGCTTGTGAAGAAGCATTTAAGAGGCTGAAGAATAGTTTAACAGAGGCTCCCGTCCTAGCCTATGCTGACCCGGAGAAGCCTTACATTCTGCACGTGGATGCCAGCCTCAATGGATTGGGAGCTGTGCTACACCAGAAGTACCCCACTGGGCTTCGTCCTGTGGCATATGCAAGTAGAAGTTTGACTCCCAGTGAAAAGAATTATCCAGTTCACAAATTGGAGTTCCTCGCCCTCAAATGGGCCATATCTGACAAACTACATGATTACCTATATGGGGTCACCTTCGAGGTCCGAACAGACAACAATCCGCTGACCTATGTACAAACCACGGCCAAGTTAGATGCGACCGGTCACAGATGGTTGGCCACCCTTGCCAATTACCAGTTTTCTATGAAATATAAGCCTGGACCTCTCAATATAGGAGCCGATGCTCTATCTAGGAGATCGGGACTGGGCAAGACCGCTGACGATGGCCCTTGGGAAGAAATTCCAGGACCAGGAATGAGAGCTATGTGTTCCACTGCTGCTATTGTAAACGACCGAGTGGCATTCTCCGAGCTACGAGTAGTGGATTCTTTAGGGTGTCGACCTCAAGCCCTTCAAGAAGCTTACTGCCACCCCGATGGCATGGGTCTAACGCCAGACGTTATCTTCACGGTGAAGGAACTGGTACTAGCACAGACACATGATCCCGCGGCTAAGGCTGTCCGAGAGGCCCTACACAAAAATGACTCTTCACTGGTGAAACGGGCTCCTCGCGAGGATGTGAGTCTTCTCATGAGAGAATGGGATAAGTTTGAGATGAATAACGGCCTACTCTATAGGGTTGTTCAATTCCACAATCATCCTGACCGTCGACAACTATTTCTACCTGGGCGTATGCAAGGCCTCGTTTTAAGATCACTACATGATGATCATGGACATTTGGGGGTGGATAAGACCTTGGGTTTAGTGCGAGACCGGTTCTTCTGGCCTAGAATGCGGGAGTCAATTGAACAACACTGCAGAAAATGTCTACGGTGCATTCATAGGAAGACCCTTCCCACCCGTGCTGCTCCAATGGGCCATCTCAAAAGTGCTGGGCCTATGGATTTAGTTTGTATGGACTTTTTGTGCATAGAGCCAGATTCAAAGGGTATAGGAAATGTGCTAGTAGTGACAGATCACTACACTCGATACGCTCAAGCCTTCCCCACGAAGGACCAGAAGGCTACCACAGTGGCTAAAGTACTGTGGGAGAGGTATTTTGTGCATTATGGTCTGCCCAGCAGGATGCACTCTGACCAGGGACGGGATTTTGAGAGCAAGCTGATCAAAGAGTTGCTAACACTGTTGAACATTCAAAAGTCCAGGACTACTCCCTACCACCCAGAGGGAGATGCGCTCCCTGAAAGATTTAATCGGACATTGCTGGACATGCTAGGCACTCTGAAAAATTCCCAAAAAGGAGAATGGAGTAAACATGTTGAGGCCTTGGTGCATGCCTACAATTGCACTAGGCACGAGTCCACCGGGTACACCCCATACTTCATGATGTTCGGGAGAGAAGCCAGACTGCCAATCGACATCCGCCTACGGGTATCTACCGACGGGATACCCAACATGGCTCATTATCGATATGTGCAGAGACTCCAGGACAGTCTGCACCGTGCCTATCAGTTAGCCGAAAGAGCCACCGCTCGACTGAATGCCAATAATAAAAGACGGTACGACCACAAAGTACGCTATAGAGCGCTCCAACCGGGGGACGCAGTTCTCCTACGCAACTTAGGGATTCCAGGCAAGCACATGTTAGCTGATCGCTGGAGAGAGGGGCCTTTTCAAGTAGAGTCCCAAATGCTGGGCCTGGGTAAAAGTCTGGCACCGAAACCACTTGTTACCTATCTCCCAACTGGGAGAAAGTGAACCCGAAACAGAAACAGTAATAAACGACAGTGAGCCTGAAGAGTCTATTGAGAATCCAGGACCCACAGATGAGACAATTCAAGATCCTTTGGAGGGAACATCCAACAGAGACTGGTGGGCACCTCCCGAAGGAGCAACAAGTAAGGGGCCGGCTGACAAAGTACCTTCATCAGAATTATCACCAAGTAACCAATCATTAGATCCTACCACTCCGAGTTTTGTGCCTCAAAGAGACAATGTTCAGTTACAAAGAGACTTTCCCCAAATTGGTTCACCCTCTGCCAGAGAGTCTAGGCCTCAAGCCTACGATGGTCTGTCTCAAGAGGAAGAAATGGAGACTGAGACTCGCAGGAGCCAGCGAGTGAGACGCCCTCCCACTAGAGTGGCTTATGATTCATTAGGGGCACCTCACTATGAGTGAGCTAAAGCCAAGCTAGCCTCAGTTATAAATATGTTTGTTGAACTGTACAATCTCGTTTAGAGTAATCGTTAAGTTGTATTTTATTATATAATTTTTGTACACTGTTGGAAGGTTATGTGGTTCAAGCGAGAACGTTGGAGTTCTCACCAGGGGGAGGATGTAGCCAGGTCCCCCCTGTCATGGCTGACCCCCTCCTCCCTTTCGGCAGATGCTGTGTGCGAGGGAGTGAGGGGGGGCCGGCGCGCAAAGGAGAGATCCCTGGTAGCTAGGGACGCGAGCGGCGAGCAGGCCGGTTGCCGGGGACGCGATCGGGCCGTCGCTAAGGCCGCGATCGCGTTGCTACCGGCCCGGCGGCTCGGGAAGCAGGGCGCCGCCATGTTAGGGCTGTTGAGCATGCGCAGTGCCCGAACCCAGTGCGGGAGGACCAGATAGCTCGCGCATGCGCGAGATGAGCATGCCAGCCCCCAGGGTGCATAGGGGCAGAGACACCTGACGCCAGGGAGCCAATAGGGCTGAGGGATTTGCCTGGGAAGAGATTGCTACATTTCGCGGGGTTTTGCAGCCACGCAGGCAGTCAGGATCCGGACCAGATAGGGGTAAGAGGTGGATGCAGGGGTCAGTGACCCTCTGCATTAGGCCAGCAGCCCCCAAGGTCCCAGTTAGGTCCTGAGTCATCTAGTAGCTTGTGGAGCTTAGGGACAGGCCCTAGATAGGGACACTGCCCCATTATTGGTTGAATAGACAGGGACACAGTGTTGAAGCCGTGCGGCCCTGTGAGGTGGGTTCTGGGCTCAGGACACCACCAAAGACCCTGCGACAAGGAGTGACATTGTTCGCGCTGGACTTTCAACCCACGCGGTGTGGAGGACCACGTCGGATCGTGCGGATTTATATCGCAGTACCCGTGGCTGGAGCCCGGGCAGGTAACCTGCAACTCACGTGCACCAACCAGGCCTATCACCAAACATAGTGGCTGCGCAGTCACACATACACATGTACAGTGGTATTTGACTTCGGGAGCACGAGACATTTGGGTGGGGGTTACTGGACACAGGGTGGGGTCACATTGTGGGTGGTTAGCGTCCGCCGTGACGCCTAGAGGTGATAGCGTCCGCCGTGACGCCTAGAGGTGGTAGCGTCCGCCGTGACGCCTAGTGTGGTTAGTGTCCGCCGTGACGCCTAGTGTGGTTAGCGCCCGCCGTGGCGCATGATGAGGTTATGCTGTTATGATGTTATGATGTTATTACGTGATATGTGTGTTTCCATGCAGTAAAGCCAGTCCTGTTTTATATTCGGTAGCGTTGTGTGGTTGTTTCCTGTGAGGGCCTCCTCCCACTCCGTTGGGATCCCTCCCAGGTGGAGGCGTTGCACCTAGAGATGTATGATATGTATGTACCCCAGGTTCCCCAAGCGGAGGCTTAGGCTCCTAATAGCCACACAGGTTGCACAGCAAGTAGTAGCGGCGGTATTCATAGGGAACACCCGTTACACATGTATGCACGTGAAGCTAACTTTAAGCTTTCTGATTGCATCATAGATATATTTTGTATAACACAAAACTAACATGTTGCTTAAATTATTGTTTTGTTGACCACTACAATATTTTAATGTACATGTGCAGTCCTTTATTTTATTACAATTGATTTCTTAATTTTGTCATTTTAAAGTACCCCCTATATTTCAATCAGCAAGGTATATTAGTCACAAGACTAACCCTTCGACAATCTAAGTTTTAAAACAATATTTGTACTTTTTTAATCAGAGGCATATTATAAGGGAAATTAGATAATTTGCTTTTGATACTGGTAGCAAGTAACCACATTGAACAATATGTTCCATGTTAAATTGCTTTGTACCAGGAGATTAAAGTTTTGATAAGAAACAATAGCATTATGTTTCCAGTAAAGAAACAAGTGCCATATGGTGTGTTGAAAACCAACATGTGTTGTTTAGTTTAAGAAATAATAAAAAAAAAATCACAAAAGAAAATCTCAATATAACTGTGTGCTTATAACCTTTTAATACCTTATTATTTTTGATCTTTGTACTTTAATAATTGTACATTAATGTTATTCAGACGTGACTAGACTGTAAAATACTGTAGTGCACATGTGTTTTTCAATGAAATGCACTTTGTGGTATATGAACGACTTTCACTTAAATATCCGTGGTTTGTTTTGTTTCTTGAAACCGCAATCCCCTCCAAAATACAGTACAACTAAATTGATATACAGATGATGTCCCCAAATCATAATCCTTTATTGCTATTTGTATTTTTGTTTGTTGTCAGTTGAGTATACGGCAGCCCCTGGCAAGGATTTTAATTCATCCTTTGTACAATATGTTTGTGGAATATAAAATAAAACAAATAAAAAACAGTGTGGGTTGCTTTAAAGAGCAAAAGCTGTAAAAGAGATACCATATTGAAACGTGGAAGTCGTGTGGAGACATTTTGGGAATCCTTTTATACCGTTCAGTCCTAAAACAAGTGATGATTAAGTTGAACCTAAGGGCCACCTTTACACAACAAATACTATGACTAAAAGATAAATTATATTTTTTAGCAGAAGCTTTGATACATATTTTCTGGTGGATTTAGTTTAACCACCTTCCAATTTTTCAGTTATCATTTTAGTTCACACAGCAGGATTATGTTAACTGCCCATGTTCAAGGTATGGCCATAATATAGCTTGCTGTTTTTAGAAATCAATTTAACCTTTGTGCACCTTCGAGATGGGTAGCAGTTTAATTCTTTATTGCTGAAAATTATAGGTTATGGTTCTCCAAACTGTTAAGCCAATATCATAGACTTGGAATTTAAAATGTTATAGCTGAGAATTGAAATAGCAGTTTAGTAGCATACATTGGACAATTACAGGTTCACTGTTACAAGAAAAGTTAGTCAGTGTTTCATTCTTTTGAGTATAAATATGTCTCATGTCTCCTTTTATAAAATAGCCATGTATAAGAATCTAGATATTCATAGAGAATTTGACCTTTATGTACACTTCGTTTTGTGCTATCCAATTTGTTTTGTTAAAAAATAGTTCTGGTTATGTCCTACAGGTCTTATCATCCATGCAAATTCATTTTTGTACCCTACGTGTGTCTGTGAGTTTGCCCTTGTAAAACCGCATGGCTTGACATGGTCATACAGTATGTAGCGGATTAAAACTTGCCAAAAAGCTGTATTCTGTATTACAAATCGCATAGTTTAAACCACGTCTATAAAAAAAAAGTGGCATACCACATGACAGCCAACATACCCACATTGTACTTGCTTTTGAAGTGGAATGACCTGAAGATGATGCTGACTCCATCCAGAACCTGAAATATTTCAGGATCTGGGCGTAACTCGCAAAACCAATCTCGCCACTTTGAACGGAGCTACTCAAAGTTGATAAAAATGCGATTTTGAGCCTTTTTGGTCATTCTGCCCGGATTTTCAAAGCAGGAATAAAACTACTTCTAAAAAAGCCTTTTCCGTATGGTTTGGACATGTGAGAAGAGCTTAGAGAATAGCAAGCATGCCAATCTGATTGGAAAGGGCTATTTCCGCACAGATTTTCACAATTCACAGCTTCTAAAATATTCCCCCATGTTTTCCTCTCCAATGTAATGATTTTTTTTTTTTAAACTTCATATTACAATGATCATGATAATAAGTTTTGTTGCTAGCATATATGGACAAAACACTACAAAATACATTTGGTAATTATTTTTGCAAGTTTCGCACCAAAATCAATTCCTGGTTAACTATTTAACAGGACTTTTAAGAGTTTCTCAGAAATCACACATTTTCACCATCGATTTGCTGTTTCGCTAATGTATTCCAGCTTAGTCATAATTTGCAAGTGATCCGCCAAGCATTTTCTGCTTTCTCTAGCAAACCCCATATTTCAGGCTCTGGGTGGGAGTTAGCATCATTAATTGGGTTAGCCGGCTGATTTAATTTAATTTAATTATTATACTTCAGTCTCTGTGCTGTGAGCTTTATTTCAAATCACCAATACTTTAAATCATCAGACCGTTTTGAAGTTGTATATGAATGCTTGTCACCATAGAGAACACTATGCTTATCCTTAGAGAGGCCCCGATCCGCAGTCTATAGTGATATGAAACTTTAGCGTGAGATACCAGGGAATACCTCTCCTACAGGGAGTACTTCACACTATATGTATGGGTTCGTTATGTCATCTTTCCGAAGCACATTAAATGAAAACTATAAACCAGCACATTAGGCACCAGTGTGGACACTTTCAGTAAAGTGCCTATATTATAAATCGTTTATTTACTTTGTCATTCCTTGCGAACGGTACCCTGTCCGGCGCGTTTATCTGTCTATTGCAATTACCACTGGGCATGCGCAGAGGAGGACACAATCTGTTCTCAAAGTGTATGAGCCCCAGTCTGCAGTTGACTGTCACGCTCTGAGAGAGATCCTTCCTTTGGTATAAAATCGCTAAAGGGAGCATGTAGGAGGACATGTGCAGAGCTACACAATGGAGACTGTTGTAAGGTGAAATTACAACAAGGCTTTATTGTGCCTGTCGCTTTAAAAAGCAAAAATATCAACATAAGCGAAATAGTGAGCCAACCAAAAAACCCTATCTCTGCTTTGGAGACTATCTATACATGTAGCTCAGCCCTCTCTGACTGGGTTGGTTAGCTAAGCTATTTACCAGCCCCAAATCATGGAGACATTTATCAATACACAGACATAGATAATAGTCTTATACGAAAAAGTCTTATCTGTTAGCTGGGCTGCTGTAGGGGAAGCTTCTCTGCTCTCCTGGAACCGCACCCTTGTGTGCACAGAAAATGTCAGGCTCCAAGTTTAGAATCTTGTCCCATTTGACTTGTGGTCAGCTTGTCGCTCAAGACATCTGCCCTTCCTTGGTTCAGCCCCATTGTGGACTAAAGAATCTCTGCTCTGTCTCCAAAGTTCAGCTCAGGTGTGAGCTAAGGAGTCTTCCTTCCTGTCTCAAAAGATAGGCTTTTCTAAGCAATCTAATCAGGCGGGTGGTGTTAGTTAATTGCCTACCAGCAGTTAACCACCACAATGCTGGATTAGAGGCACATTTGTGAACAGGGATAAGTCCTCTGTTACAGACCTCCCCTGTTTGTGGGAAGCTCGGGCTTACGACGGCCAAAGCCCATCTTTCCACTCTCATTCGGGATCTTTCTGTGACTTGAATGAGAGTGGATGGGGGAAGAGAACCCTCTGTCCCGCTGGGATTGGAGCCCTTTCTCCAGTTTATTTTTGTCTCCTCCCGAAGGTGCTTGAGATCAGCACTCCTCAGTCGCTCGAGGAGGACTTTTTCCAAGTAAAGTCTTTTTACCGAGTGCGCGGTCATGAGATTTCCGTTTTCTGTTTTCCGCACCTGAAGCGGTCTTTCTGCACATCCCCAACACAACGGAGTCGCCAGTTCAGCTTCTTTGGGACTGAGTTGCACCTCCACCTCCCTTTCCAGAGAACGTCCTATCTTTTCAGCTTCCTCAGCTAAGGATTCTTCTGGCTTTGATTCTGCACTCCTACCTCTGTTTGTTGCCTGTTGGGCAGCTGTATGTTTGGCTAGTGCTTTCTTAGGTGGCTCAAACTTCGTAATCTTGTTTTGAAGGTGCGTGGAGTCCCCAACTCTCACTGTACCCTTGTCCTCACGGGCATTAGTTACTGTGGGATACCGGTGCTTGGGCAGAGCCAATACCTTTTTCCGTATTGGAGGAATCTGTAAGTTACTGGTCTGCAGAGTCCCAACCTGTTTGAGTGCGTCTTGCAAGTCTCTTCTCAGGGAATTTATCTGCGCACTTTGCTTTCTCTGAGTATGTATCAGTGTCTCCTTCATATTCTGTAATTTTTGTCGTTAAGGTTGCCGCTGCGTCTGTTTTCTCCTTGGTGTACTGACTCAAGGGAATGGAACAGTCTCTCTGTTTATCCAGCTCTTGCTCCAGTTTCTGAGCCTCCTCACGCTCCCTCTCATACAGTCACCTGGTATCGAAGCTCCGCCTCCAATGATGCTCTGAAGACATGCAGCGTGGCCTTTAGCTCCTCATACTGCTCTGTGGGGATGTACTGGGTATTCAGACATTCCTGCAGCGCTTTGATCTCTTTAACAGCCTGCAGCTTTTCTTCCTGCAGCGTTTGCGGCTTCTCCTCAGCATACTGGAGGTGTGTACGCAGACCTTGCAGTTGGTTCTGCAGTCGGTGCTCTGCTTCAAACTTTTCATCTTTGAAAAGTTTATTTATTTCTTTAAGCACGTGCAGCTTTTCATTCTTTCCCTTGACGTGTTCTGTCAACTCCGAATTTTCCTTTTTTACACTTTAATTTTTCTCTTTTTTCAGTCTCTGTACTATTCAGGGCCTCCTTGCAGTCCACCTTCCATTTTTGCACATCTGCTTGGAGGCGGTCTGTCTCCTGGCGTGAGACTTCCATCTCCAGGTTTAGGTTCTGAAGCTCCTTCAGAGAGACTTTGAGATTTAAGTTAAGATGGAGGATAGTTTTCCTTGAAATGTCCAGCTCCTCAGTGAGACTATGAAGTTCCTTTCTGGAGACTTCCAGTTCGCTGCGGCAGCTGTTGATCTCATCATGATGTGAGGCATCCAGTGCTCTGCGGAGTGTATGAACCTCCTTCTGGGATACGTCTACCTCTGTCCGGACACTGTTGACCTCCTGTTGTGAGGCATTCAGCTCTTTGCGAAGAGTGTGCATCTCTTGCTGGAAGACTGTCATCTGCTTCAGTGCCTCCTCATACTTCCGCTTCAGCTTAGCCATTATTTTATCAGATTGGCTCTGCTTTTCATCCATGGCGGTAATAGTAGAGTTTGCAGTATCTAGCTCAGTCTTGAGATTGTCCAATTCTGTCCTGGCCAAAGAGTACATTGTGAGCACATCTTTCTGTAGCTTCACGTTATTTTCCCGTAGCCGATCACAGTCACACCTGGCAACCTTTAGGGCATCCCCAGGGCTGGTCAAGGGATCGTCACTCACCGTTTCCGGCTCCGCTTCCCTGGGATGGTTGGTTGAGGTTTTTTCACTATTAGCACCAAACAGACACTTCTTTGGGGTACACGACTTCTGCCTTGGGCCCTCTGGATATTCGGTCATCCGCGGGACGACTTCTCCATTTTCTCTAGGCTGCAGGGCATTTCGGACCCCCTTTTCCTCCGCAATATCTGCAGATGTGTCTGTTCCTTCCACGGTAAGTGAAGATCCGCTTTTCTTTTTTCGACTTTTTGTTTTGGATGACACCGTCCCCACAGGGATACTGGGGTCTCCATCTTCATTTGAAATTTTAGCAGCGTCACTGGATCCACCTGGCTTTTCTTGCAACTGTAATAGCCGATGGAAATATTCGGTGATCCACTGCTCCCGCTCGTTCTCCTGACGGTCATATTTGTCAACATAGGGAGCGGTCTTTTCGGTTCGTACCGAGTTCAGGCACCCCCACCATTCTTGGGGTGTTTTGTGGGTGTGACTCGGTTCGGGTTCCCCATAAGAGATGTCTTCCTCCTCATCAGACTGGAAGGGCCACTCTTCAGTGGGGTAGGGTTCATTACAGGAACGCTGTATTTTGTCCTCCATTTTGGGGCTATCAGGTATATTTTCCTTCCTGACCTCAGGAGGCGCTATTGCAGCTGTTGTCACTGTATTTGCTAGAACCCCCAACAGTTCTAGTCCTACAGGTGGGCATATTTTGCTTGTAGAGGTCGTAGCTCTCACAGGCCTCTCTGTAGACTTTTTCTTTCCTTTAGTAAGTTTTACAACATTAGCATTACTGTGCATGCATTCACTCTCATCGTCTGAATAAGGCCTGAAGGGACACTGCTCCGTGTGGTGGGGTTCTTTACACCAGGAACACATTTTCTTCCCTATTTTTACAGAGTCTTTATTTGACTTCAGCTGGGTGGCCATTTTAAATTCCCAAGGTTCTATTTCTTTAAATACAATGTATGCTAGCTGCCCATTTTCTGACTTCAGCAAAGGCATTTGCTTTAAACCATTTACTTGCTATGTGCAATCCCTCCGCTTCAGCAACAGAATTTGGTTTTCTGCTTGAGTTCAGTATTTTTCAGTCTCATCTTTGGGTATTATGGCATTCACTCTCCCAAAATACATAGGCAGACTTTTTTTTTTTTTTACTTGCAGAAAAAAAAAAACATTCTTTGCAGTGGAATATTTCTTTCACTCCCGACAGGGTAACTCAACACTCAGCAATTGGCTTTGGAATACCTTTTACACAGTTCAGCAATCCCTTTTTCCCCTGTAGGGCAATTTTACACTCAGTATTTGTTTGCTAAAAATTCCCCTGCTTCAGCACAGTCTTACATCAATTTTCACACTTTTCTGCATATACTCCATTCACAGCTGGTATTCCTATGCGGTGTGGCAACCTTTATTTGCAAAATCAGTACCGCTCGTGGGTCACCATCTGTATTCACTGCTTCAGCGAAACTTTTGAAAACAACAAACACCTATCCCTTTTAAGGGCTGACTCACTTCTTGAACCCTGACTATGGCTGGGTGGCAAAACCCCTATTTCAATGACCATATAAAACTTTGTGATAGGCAAATAAGGTTTACCTGCTTCAGCAGTCTCTCTCTCTCCTCTTGGGATTGGGGAAAAGAGTCCATCTGTGGTTTTGTAGGTTTCAGTGCAGTGTAAGTTTCTTGCCTGGGTGTGTATCCCTTTAATTCTGATTTCTGCTGCAGGTGAATCTTTGTTTTTGTTGCTCAGGTTTGTTTGCAAGACTGTATGCAGGCAAAAGCATACAAAATAAAAATTCCACAGGCAATCTCCGGCCCTTTAAACTTCAAAGGCCACCTCTCATCCCAAATTTCTGACACCATATGTAGGGGGACATGTGCAGAGGTACACAATGGAGACTGTTGTAAGGTGAAATTATAACAAGGCTTTATTGTGCCTGTCGCTTTAAACAGCAAAAATATCAACATAAGCGAAATAGTGAGCCAACCAAAAACCCCTATCTCTGCTTTGGAGACTATCTATACATGTAGCTCAGCCCTCTCTGACTGGGTTGGTTAGCTAAGCTATTTACCAGCTCCAAATCATGGAGACATTTATCAATACACAGACATAGATAATAGTCTTATACGAAAAAGTCTTATCTGTTAGCTGGGCTGCTGTAGGGGAAGCTTCTCTGCTCTCCTGGAACCGCACCCTTGTGTGCACAGAAAATGTCAGGCTCCAAGTTTAGAATCTTGTCCCCTTTGTCTTGTGGTCAGCTTGTCGCTCAAGACATCTGCCCTTCCTTGGTTCAGCCCCATTGTGGACTAAGGAATCTCTGCTCTGTCTCCAAAGTTCAGCTCAGGTGTAAGCTAAGGAGTCTTCTTTCCTGTCTCAAAAGACAGGCTTTTCTAAGCAATCTAATCAGGCAGGTGGTGTTAGTTAATTGCCTACCAGCAGTTAACCACCACACTGCTGGATTAGAGGCACATTTGTGAACAGGGATAAGTCCCCTGTTGCAGAGCATAAGAACCATAATATCTCTAACTTAGGAAGGACTCCAACACGTATACATACATTTAGGTTTAGTACATACCTGTCCCTAGAAACATTGCAATATATGCCTGTTTCAAATTAGAAACACTGTCTTCAGTGCATTTCATTGATGGAAAGGATACCTGTATTGCAGATCATTTATTGTTTAATTTGCAAACCAGGTGTAGCTTTGCAGAGGGCCATCTGTTCACTGTGACTACTATTGTATATGCACTTTAGAGCTACCATTGGTTTATGCATATATGAGTTCCAACATGCAATGACCTGGGAGGTGGGGTATCTGAAGCCACTATAGGAGGCTCAAGAGTATCAGCATTCGCTATAAACATTGCGTTTTGCCATATCACTAAAAGGCAAAACATTAAAGTTTATACATATATCATCTTCTTTGATACATGACTTACATACAGTATACTTACCTTATGATCTTCTAGACTCAAATGGCCTGACGTCAGTGGTTCAGTTGGCCTCTCTATACACTGGAAGAGATAAAGCATCAATATAATACATGTATGAGATGGTTCAACTACATAGTAACCACATGACCGCTCATTAAGGCTATACATCTGAGACATTACAATAACCAACATATAAGGGACTTTGACTCTATGATTTAACTTGGCTAAGAAAGACTTCATAGCAACAGTGTCTAGGGGGACAATCTTAATTGATACCCCTAGATATCATGAGTCAAAAAAATGGTTCCATAACATCTTAGAGATATGGGTCTTTGGTTTAGATGTATATAACTACTCTGTCAAGGTAAAACATACACCTTTTCCCCACAAAGAGTCTAGTCATTAGATCTTTATTCAAGGGATAAGTATCATTAGATGTGGTCCACGTATAGCTCACAACAATTAGATTAAGACCTACTATAATGGTAGATGTTAAAGAAAATTGTCAACAATACTATTAATAAAAAACGATTTTAACAGTTCAGTGTGTTACTCTATCAAGACCTTATAAGAATAATTATTCCATAATAATCAGGTCTGTTGTGCGCTATACAAAGGGATTCTTTGTGTGGGTCGTGCCCCTTTGACACGATCCGTCTATCTATTATTTACCTTTGAGTCTATTCCCCTGGCAGCACACAGAGCGTTTTACCTGGAGTTAGAGCGAGGTTCATCTCTCATATTTGCCTGAATTCCAGCTTAGTCATTATTCGCAAGTGATCCGCCAAGCATTTTCTGCTTTCTCTAGCAAAACCCATATTTCAGGCTCTGGGTGGGAGATAGGATCATTAATTGAAAAGCGTAGTGCATTTTGACCGTTCTGTGACAGCTCTGACCGATTACATTCCGATCTTTCATTATAGAAGTATTATTCATTTAGAATGATCATTTATAAGGGCAGTACAGTCTGTCGGAATGAGGGCCGGATTTAGGGCAAGGCCATTGCCTTGGACCCCGTGCCTTCGGGGGGCCCCATGCTGCTTCCTCTCTCTCCTCCTGTGGCGCTGGAATCTAAATTCCTCCCAAAAGAAGAGGGAGAGCTGGAGGATGGAACTGGGGAGTTCCCAAACTGATGTAGGAGCGCACAGCTGTTCCGCCCAAGGTAGTGATGGGGTATGTGGGTGGGTGGGTGAGTGTGTGTGTGTGTAGCTGGGGGAGGTGCGTGTGTGGGCAGGGGAAGTCTTATGGAGCAGGCTTGCTTCTGCACTGTTGCATTGGTATGGTGACGCAATGCATTGCCATGACAACACAACATTTTGTTATATCATGATGCTGCAGGAGGAGGGTCTCCGCTCCCGGCATACTGCCTTGGGCCCTGTCAAAGAAAATTCCGGCACTAGCTAAAGCATGTACAGTAAGTTGAACTTGTTTTTTCTAACACAAATGTTCTGGAGCAAGATAGCCACTCCATTTATCATGTTGTTTCTGTTAAAACAAATACACAGATCAAAGCATTCCAACCTGCTTCTGCTGAAGAAACTTTGAGTAATAAAGGTATGGGCATTTCTTGTTACCATTATCACCCTTCATACATGAATTATGTATGTGTTAGTCTTAATTTAATAGACTACTACTCTACAAAGTATTATTTGTATTTCTTGTTTTAGTGTTTTCACTGTTGGTATAATCTTTTATTTGAATATTTTTCTTTTCTGTTGCTATAAATCAAACTTGTGCTGTCTACTGGCAGCAAAAATAACTTAAAGGTTCGGCATTTTTAGCCACACACCTCTCCCTGGAGATAATGAATGTTTTTCAATTACAGCTACTGCTGCGACACACTTTATTCGAGCAAATACCCAGTATGTACCTGGCAGATACCTGGAATGCGCCGCACCTCACCTCAGACAAGCCCCGTTGCGTTTGCCTTCCCAGCCATGGTTCATGCCTGGCTGACGGGCGGCTGATCTGTTAAATGATAATGATTAGGATTTAATAGGCTGCAATGCTTCGCGTGTCTACCAGATGGCATAAATTCATGAATTGTAATGCAGTATATATATATATATATATATATATATATACTGTGCAGTATTGCAGCCAGCGGGAATAAAATGCTTCAATCCCAGCCTGGAAAATAACGCAATGCACTCGGGCAGAAAACAGTCACAAACCTCAATACACCCGAGTATACCCGAATTCGTGGGACTAGCCGAGCTCGAATAAAGTTTGTCGCCAGTGTAAATGTCTACTCTCTTAAAGATTCACTTTTCTATTCAAGGACATACAGTATGTTGAATTAATGTCTGTAGCTAGGAAAAACCTGCCATTCAAGTCCAATAGCAGTTTTTGGATGATAGCAGTACAATCAGCCACTTCAGACCTCTCTCTTAACCTTTGCAGTCAAGTTTTAATTATATTGTGGTTCACCTTTCTAAAATGTTTCACTACAAGCAGAAATAACTCTCTAATAATATAATGATGCGAAAGAAGGAAGTTGAAAGACACAAACGATGTATATTTATAAAAGAGACTGTAATGGAGTGAAGGAGTTAACTTCCTTTGCAAGGATCAGGAAACTACATACTGATGTCAGGTTTCCTACTTGAGCTGCCTGAGGTGTGTGAAATGAACTAATTGAACAGGGTTTAAAAGGCAGGAAGTAACTGCTTGTCAGAGTCCCTGTTGGACTCTCTGTTAGAGTTCCACAGATACGGAGCTCCAGCCCGCAGGGATCCAGGCTTCTTGTTCACCAGAGAGATTTGCCTTGGAACAGTGCGAACCCAAAGCTCCGCACCACAGAGAAGCCTGCACAGGAATAGGGCAAGAGACTTCCTGGGAGCAGCAGGACTGCAACGCCTGCATCTGAAGTTTGGCTTGAGAAACCGGAGATGCCGGACCAGCATACTAAAATAAGACTTTCATATACATTTTTTCCTGATAGTATGTTATGTGTATTGGACTGGGAACTGGCCTGTCCAGCCAGTCAGATAGTTAGGTTCTGTACTGTTTATTTAGCCTCCAAAGTGGAGTAGACTTTCTTTGTATGCTTTGTGTTTTGCCTTAAAGGGTCAGTGTCCCCCAATGTTTTATTGTTGTATGTGGAGAAAATAAACCACTCAACATTTTGGTTTACCCAAAAATGCATGTGTGGACTCTTAACTGACCTTGCCTACAGGCCGCTCCGTCACAGGGACCCTGTATTACAAATACAGGAAAGCAAGTAACAAAGAAAATAGAACCACATTCAACATGTAAACAAAGTGAAAGAGGGAGCTTTTCATAATACCAAACTATATATCGCAAGGGAGATATACATAGATGGGGTTATTGAATAAAGTATCTGTGCTGAAAAACTAGGGCAAAATACTTGCACAATAACTGTATAAATACCATTACTTTTAATGTCAATCCTTTTCTGTGATAAATCTTGGCAATTATTCTGCAAAGTGTGATAGAGTCGGATCAGCACTATCAATCACACAGAAAGCCCCAGTGACTATCACCGTTTATAGAATAAATGCCCTGTGCCATTTTTGCACTAGTTCTTCCCTGGTTTTGCAGCTAGAAGTCTTTAATAAATACACCCCTAAGAACCAACTTTAAGTAATAACTCGTACTGTATTTACTCTTTTAGTCCCAGAATCCAAAGAGGTCCATTATGAACTTAACGAGACATTAACGTCTCATTAAGTGCTAACCGTTCTCTTCAAAGCTCACTAATGCGGTGTTAAGTGCCGTTCTTGGATGGAAAGGGCATTGCGTTAACAATAATGGTCATTAGTGTTAATGATAGGCAAAAGCGGTGTTTCCGCTAACAACGCCTATCCACAGGAGGTTCGCTATAGTCAATGCAGGGAGTTAACAAGATTTTAATAATGTCATACCTATTGGTGGTGTCATTAGCATCCAGATCTTGATGTATGGGGGAGGAAAAGGAGTGGCAGGCGTAATATGAAACATATTATCTCAAGTTAACGTGAGGCAGTTTTAACTTAAGATGTATGTATATCTTTATATAACGCCATCCATGTACTGTACATAGCTCTTCACAGCGGTAATACACGTGACCTAATAATATATTAGTAGTAAATTTGGGATATAATCCCTATGTGAGGGGCTCAGCAATCCTATGCATATGTATAGGAATCAGGCTGTGTAATTGTACTCAAGGTACATGGGCAAGCATGAATGCTGCTGTGGACTCACAGGCTAATAGTAGTATTATACTGATACATATGATACTGAAGAACGAACACAGATTCATATATATGCCATATAAGTCTAGTGTGTGTCCCTAGTAAAACAGGTATAAAGAAGTATAAATAATACTGTGAGAACTCACTTTTAAGCAGCAGCCCAGTCCTAGGAAGTTGCGTGCATCACGCCCAGTGTTCATGAGGAAATCTTGATCCCGTGGGGTCCGGTGGCGGAGCACAGCTGTACAAAGAGAAGGGGGCTGCAACCAGTATGGAGGCTAAAAACGTTTATTAGGTGGTCATAGGAAAACAAGTGAACTCTAACGCGTTTCAGGACCTGTGTCCCTTTCACTCTTTGACAAAGGGACACAGGTCCTGAAACGCGTTAGAGTTCACTTGTTTTCCTATGACCACCTAATAAACGTTTTTAGCCTCCATACTGGTTGCAGCCCCCTTCTCTTTGTACAGCTGTGCTCCGCCACCGGACCCCACGGGATCAAGATTTCCTAATAATATATTATGTGTATATATACATATATATAATGGAAATAAGCACTTCAGATATAAAAGTAACAATAGCAAAAAGAGGTACCTGCCCAGAAGAGCTTACAATCTTATAAAAACAAGAGATTTCTAATTTAATAAGTGTTGCCAATTGTGTTTATATACCCCCACTCCCCCACCTCTCCATCCCCCACAAACCCACGTCTCCACCACCAAACCCCCATGTCTTCACATCACCTCTCTCCCACACCCCACCTCTCTCTTCCCCACACCCCCACCCTTCTCTCTCTCTCCCCGACTCCCCAACCTCTTTCCCACACCCCCACCTGTTTCTCTTTCCCACACCCCCACCTCTTTCTCTTTTCCACACCCCACCTCATTCTTTCCCACACCCAACCTCTCTTTCCCACTCTCCCACATCTCTCTCTTCCCACACTCCCACCTCTCAATCTCTCTCTCCCAGGCCCAAACCTCTCTCTCACTCACACTTCCCGCCTACGCCCCCACTTATCCTCTCCTCACACCCCACATCCCCACCCCACACACAATAACTCCCCATTACACATAATGACCCCCTCCCAATACACACAATAACCTCCCTCCTTCCCAATACACATAACCATCCCCCCCAACACACACAATAACCCTCCAAATACACATAATAACTTCCCCAGAACACATAATAACCCCTTCCCCAGTACACACAGCCCTTAATTCCCCAATACAAAACACACACACACCTCTCTTGGGGAGAGGTCTTCGGTGCCGGCGCGGGTGAGACATATGCAGCAGGATGCTGCCCAACTTCCAGTACGGGCCGTCTGGGCCCTCAGCACCCTTGGGACCGGGACACTTGTCCAGGCTCTCCCCCCCTGTTGGTGGCCCTGTGTGTGTCAGGGAGTGTCTGTACCTATACAAATGCATGACAAAGGTAATTAAACAAATTGGAATCTATTGCGGCAATCTCACCAGCTTTGTAGTGGCAAGATAAAGTTTGAATGGGAGTGTTAGGGCATGCGAACGCGTAGCACCCTTTAGTGACTATGCACATTAGTTCCATTGTAAAATACTAAATATAAGGATAGCAGATAGAAAAACAATAAATACATTTAAGGGAACATTGTGCACTGTACTCTTGGGTACATATTAAATTATGATTTCTTTGATATAAAGCAGGAAATGAAAGGATAAGGAAAACATGGTCTACGCTATATCCTCCTATAAACCAAATACTGTAGCAGATATTTTCTAATTTTCATTGATGTGACCAACAGCAGTTTCTAAGAAACATGTCAAAGGCACCAACTAACCTATTGAACATATACCGCATTCCACTGATAAGATTTTGCTTCCTTTTTTTTACACAGTAGCCGTGAAATATTTTTTTTACAGTAGTACAATGAAATACTATTAACTGATAAACAACATACATAATCAACTATGCACAGTTGCAACATTCACATCAGGACCTGCTCAAGGCAAATGTGTATTATGTGCATACAGCAAACCAAGTCATTTTGAATAGCTACATATATCTAATTATGCACAGTAGTAAAATAGCATGCAACACGAAATGTAAAAATATTAAGGTAAAGACAGGATATATATATATATATATTTTTTTTTAATCTGGTCTGTAACTGTTTCATACGCCCATAATATATATTATCTTTAACTGTGCATGCAATGTCTTGTATATAATGTATACCCTGCTCATTTATGTAACTGTCTTTGTAACTATGTATTATTTGTCTTAACTCTGTGCCCAGGAAATACTTGAAAACGAGAGGTAACTCTCAATGTATTACTTCCTGGTAAAATATTTTATAAATAAATAATATATCAAAACATAAGCGCTTGCTCAGTGTATCCACTAATTCAAAGAGTCAAAGAGTATATATAATAAGACCCAGTGTAAAGTATATGAGGCTTGTGCAAAAAGAAAATAGACAAAAAATGTGTATAACTTGTGAAAGTGCTTACTTAAAATAAAACAATATATCTATCAATATATAATTGAAACCAAAAGTGCAGGAGAATACTATCACAAATTATGAGAAAATGTCCACATAATAGTTTGTGACCAAAAAACAAATAAATTGCCATTCCAATGCCGTGACTTGTCAGCAGCCTCTCAAGGTTTGAACCACATTCTGATAATTTCTAGCAAAAAGAGAAGAAGAGAGGCGCGAGCCACATAGCGTAATTCTGTAAAATGTTATTCTCAACAATGGTAAATTAATAAAATGCACACTCACAAGTGTAGCTTAAGTAAAAGCATGTAGTCAGTCAATCTCAAAAGAGATGATACTCATCTGGAACAACTGCCACAGCCAGGAATCCTCGTTGAGCTCAGCAAATAGTGTTGAAACAAACGTCCATGGTGAATGAACTTCCAGATAGCAAGTATGTTAGATCGCAATTGCAACAATGTACTTAGTAAATCTCATGTCTAACCACAACTGCAACAGACGAGCAGCAACTGTATACAACTCTCACGTGGTGACGGAATGATGTCATACGTCTCAGCATACGGGTCCCCACGCGTTTTGTCACAGCACGTGACTTCATCAAGGGATGAACAGTCAAGTTACCATAGATCTTTTAAAGCCCCCTAATGGCTTAAAAATCAGCTGTATCTATTTATTATGATTGGTTACGCAATCCAAAGTAGTAGATGTTGGAAAAATGAAACAGAACCTCATGCGCTATACAAGAACATGAAAACTTGTACATGGGCTAATAAAACAACAGTTGTCTGTACTCACAAATGCATAAAAAATATGCAAGACAATATACTGTAAAATATATAAATAAACAATTAATGCCTGTAGATGTTGCTAAAAATATAGAAAAACCTTAATGTTCAACGTGCTTCAATGTTAACATACAACACACACATTACTAGCAAATGTAGATATTAATAATAAAAATTGCCTACTAAGGAGGGGGCAATGTAAAACAGGACATGGAAAAAATAAAAAATATAATATATGAAATAAATATATCAAATTGAAGAACTCATAGATTTACCCTATAATTAAGATAGGAAATAAATTGATGAGGGGAAAAAATGGGGAAAGGGAGGCATGGTAAAGAGGTGAGTGGTGGTGGAGGAAGAAATGGAACTGGGGATGGGGAAGAAGATTGGAGGAAGATATACTGTATATATACAGTATATCATTGCATTAAACAGAACTAACAACTGCTTTATTCAATTCAATTTGGAGTGTGTTTAGCATCAGAGACTATTTTAGTAGATTCATGTTCGTAAAGGAAAGGCAAAATACAATAGATTATCAGATGCCTGTTGTAGCCATTTTCCAGAAACAGGGTGCTTTTCTGGTTTTAAATTAAACTATCTCTATGGCCAACCATTCAGTGTAGTCACCATTTGGCAAAAATAGTCTGTTTGTCCAAATGTAACCATGCAAAGGTAAAAGTCCTTCATTTTTTTAATTGTTTTTTCTGAATTAAAAAAAAAAAAAAAGACAATCAAGGAACAAATTGCTACAGCTTTGCACACTCTGCACATTAAGGTTTCTTTAGGCTTTCACTACCAGCAAAACAAGCCTCACAGTGTGGGAAACCACTAAAGGAAGAGGTATGACCGTAATTTACTACTGAGAATTACCTGGTTTCAGTGATGGGTAAGGAGATACAGAGCCTCACGTGCAGAGTACATCTCATACAGTACATACTGCATATTCATCTGAAACAGACATACCTTGGGGTACCATATTCTGTGGAATGTGATTGGATATTGAACAGCTTGACAGATAGATCTGAATGTCTATGTTGTTACATTAGGTCAGTTTTGTTCTCTAGCCTCCTTTCGAGAATATCAAGATATTATTTAGCAGGTCATCGAGATAATGTTGCTTTGAACTTCCTGATGGAAACATAGAATATCAGTTTTGAAATAATTTAGAACAGTCCCATCCTACCTCTGCCATGTGAATTTGGTAGCTTTACTATGTAACTAATCTTATGTCTATCCATATAGAGGGGGGGTAGTCTGGATTCTTTATAACGGTAGTTTGGCTAGAAGCACTCTCGTTTTTCAAGTGTTTGAAGGAAATAGTGCCGGTCTGAAGCTTACATGGGGGAATTCTTACACCCATCAGGATTCTGGACTAATTTAGGATTTAGAACTCATATCCAATAATTACAGTCAGGAAGACATATTTATTTTCTACTTTATTCAAGCAGAAGTGGTTGTCCCCTTTTTTTCAACTTGATGAAGGGAACAACCCATAGAAACTCTGCGTAACTCTAATCTGCTTAAATAAAGTAGAAAAGATAGATGTCCTCCTGATGCCGTGATTATTGGATATTAGTGCGGCTGAATTTAATTTCTCTATACAGTGTGGATTCATTAACACCAGTTACATCTCTGGAGAGGATCAAGGGCTTGGTTATAAAATGTTAATAATATGTTTTATTTCAAGGTTTACACCTTTGTAGAAAATAAAGACTCAACCACAGTACATGCAAGTTAGAGACAGACCTTTATTTGGACTTCAGATTAAAGTACAACTAGACATAAAAAAAAGTTATGGTGCGTAAAAGAAAGTGACAAATACCCTCCACCGTACAGTATATAGTAAATAAAAATACCACTGGTGGGTACATCTTCATGTCTCGGACAGGTTTGCAATCCTGTCTTTCCCCATTATTGCTTGGAAAGCAATGCTTCCACTGCAGCCAGTGATTCTGGGAAATGAGCAGTCCCAGTGAATCACTCTTTACCTCTTTTCCATTTTAACATGGACCCCTATAAACTTATGCCTGCCGTATTACACAGCTTTTCAGCATAGAATGGATTAAAGTACAAAATTAATAATAATACATTTCATTACATGGCACTGTCACTATAAAACACATACAGTAGTACAGGAGATAACAGGAGCATCATTTCTAGTTACAAAAGTCCCCTGTTGAAGAATCTTCATAAGTTGCCAAAAATTGCCTGTTTGCTCTATAACTATCATGAAAATTCAAAAACAAAAATGAACTCTACTGTCCATTTAACCCTTTAAAATCAGAATCCCTCTAAATGCTGAAGATTGGCAAGCAGGGAGACCTCAGGCATTTCACCATGAAATTCAAAGGGACATTGACTATTCTACATCTTATTGAAGTTGTTCATGTTTATCTTCCCATTTGATCACTGTGTAAGCCGAGGTGCTCAGTATTGGAAATGCCATTGCTTATGCTACAATAATTCCATAAAGAAAACAACAAACTTAAAAGAAGTCCTTAGGAGCTGGGCTCTGCAATATCTATGTGTGAGCTCACCTCATATTGTAAGGCAGTTCACTTTCAGGAGCAAAATAGAGGAACTGAAGCAACAGAAGGAGGAAAAGGAGACAAAGACCTAGAAGATTCTAAGACACATGTATATATGTGTATATATACTCCTTTCTTGCCCGGCTCTAAAGGAGTTTACATCGAGTTTTACTATTTACATAGCAATGTTCACTCTCTCGTACCAGTTCAGGGTGCTAGATCGGTGAAGGCTTGGCGTGGCTATGCTGATAGAATAAAAATGGGCACCAGGAATTTACCACTTCCATTTACAAGACTTGCCATAGAAAGACATACTTCATGTCAGACATATTAACTTATGACAAATCATAAAGTTACTCTGTACTTCTTCCCCTGTTAGTTCTCAGTCCTATGATTGGGAGGTACTTAAGCTTTTTTACCTTAGTATTGGTTAGATTGGCAAACTCCCTCATAGCTTTAATCAAGTGGGCCCCTGTGGAAATACACACTACTTCCTGTGATCAGTATCCCCTTGCTGTGTTCTGCATACTTTGTCCATGCATATTAAATCGGAAGTTTACTAATGACCTGCCAGTGGGGCCAATCCCATTATGCTCCGGAGTTACTACTCTGAGAACTCCTGCTAAGCACTTGTTTACTCTTCCCACAAGAGAACAACCTTGGGCCATTACTATAAAAGCCAACTAAATAGGGCACGTTCCTTAACTGAAAACAATAAACAAGGACAGGACACTTAATACATTAATCTATATACACAAAACTATTCACAGGACTCAAGATGAGGCCCTATGCCGAACTCTGAGGAACGTGCTCCTAGAACATTGGGTGGAGCTATACATACCCATCTATCTCCTTAAGGCAACTTCACAGGTCGCGCCTCGTTTTTGCTGAGCTACGCGTTACAGCCTGAAAAATAATGTCATAATAAATCAAATGCAGTCATACAGAACGCGGGTACATAAGCACATTTGGATAGCATTGGTTTATATTAACAGTAATTGTTTTACCATGTCTCTTTATTTAGAGAACATTTTAGCAGGACAAAATATAGAGGCCCGAACTGTTGATAAATGTTAGAAAGCCTATACTCTCATGCACATGAATGAGAGCTGAGGAGTGCTACAGTTTATCACCCTTTTGTGGAGCAACTACAATTAGAGTTACCTCAAAATGTCAAGAATGTCCTGGACACTAAGTTACGATAAGTAATTTAAAAGCGACTATTTATAACATGTTTCCAATGGCAAATATCAGAAGTCTGGAATGGAATTTAGGCAGGAAGATGATTTCAGGGAGACATGTCAGTAGCTAAAGCAGTGGGGATGATTGTTAGCAGAAGGAAGAGCAACAACATTCATTAGTGAACTTTAAGACTATAACAAGTTACTGATGGTGAATCTTAGGAGATAAGTGCTGGGTACAGTGGGTGTTTAGATGCCTTTAATAAGATGATTATTCAGGTTTTAGATTAACTCTTTGAGATACTGAGACTGTTTAACTGTTGATTAAACTAGTGTTATTCTGATTAATTAGCAGTTATATGCCCCTCAAATAGGCAAAGTATAACCTGATACTGTTTGCTACCTTACTGGAAATGTGCAAGGCATGACCTTGAACACATACTTCAAACTGACATTTTGAGACTTGAAAATTGGATCTCCCAAAACAAACTGTTTTGAAACACTGACAAGACTGTAACAATGGGATTTGGGACCAAGACTAAATTTTTAAAGCTTCCAATGACTGAGCTCCAGATCAGAACCAACGCTAATACCACCCTAACTCCTGTTACTAGTTTTAAATACTTGGGCATATGGTTTGACTCCCATTTAACATTTGGGATGCACATTGATACCCTGACATCCAAAACCTATGCTAAACTAGGTGTACTTTACAGGAACAAATCCTCCCTTAATCTGCTGGTCAGAAAGTGTATCGCACAGCAGATGCTAATGCCAATTATGGACTATGGGGACATAGTTTTCGGCTCAGCACCCCAAACCCACCATAGCAAACTTGATACCGTCTATAATTCAATGTGCTATTTTGTTCTCCAATGCAACTACAACACACATCACTGTGAAATGCTCAAAGAACTAGATTGGTCATCACTAGAGTCTAGGCGCAAAATTCATCTTTCCTGTCTTGCCTTCAAATACTTTTTGGCAAGCTACCCATCTATCTGAACAAGCTGCTCACCCCTAACACATGCAACACATCATCTGAGATCTTACTCCAAAAGACTGTTCATGGTCCCAAGGTTCAGCAAAGTATCGGCCACTCCTTCTCTTACCATGCCCCCCAAAACTGGAACCTCTCACAGCCACCACCAGTCTAAGTTCTTTAAAAACTAAAGCTGTCTCACATTTTAATCTGGTCCTTAACTGTTACTTATGCCTATAATAAATATTATCTTTAACTGTACATGCAATGTATTGTATATAATGTATACCCTGTTCACTTATGTAATTATGTACTGTACTTGTAACCATGTATTATTTGTCATCATAACTCTATGCCCAGGACATTCTTGAAAACAAGATGTAACTCTCAATGTATTACTTCCTGGTAAAACATTTTTATAAATAAATAAAAATCTAAGCATGTCACATGTATTATTTTGCAGACTACTTAACACTAGTAGGTGTGATTGAACTACAAATAAAAAAGTTATCTTTGTTCTGACTTTCAAGGTTGTGTGTAAAGTGACATGTATACATGATTTCAGGGTCACCAACAGGGGGAGAGCCAGGACAACTGTCCCAGGCCCAGCGGCTGTGGGAGGCCCGACCGGCAGGAGCTAGATGTTGGCCCTGCCAGAGGTCAGACCCAACTTCTGCATCCAGTCGCCGGGCCCCACATTTCCCCAGCTGCTGTGGCCTCTCTCCTGCACTGGGCCTAAGTCTCCCACTGGTGCACGTCAGAAGGTCGACCCACCCACAAGTCGGGGCCAACTTCTATGTCTGTGTGCAAACCAGAGTGGCACCAGAGGCCTGAGACCACTCCCAAGGTAAGTCTGTTGGTATCTATTGTGTGTAATATTTTGTACATTGGGGAGGTGGGTATTATTGTGTGTGTGTGTGGGGGGGGGGGTATTGTGGGGGTGCATAATATTGTACATGTTGTGGGGGGTATTATTGTGATTTTTGTGGGGGTATTAGTGTGTGTGTATTGTAGGGAATTATTATGTGTGCATTGTAGAGGTTGTATTAATGTGTTTTTATGGGGGGGTATTATTGTGTGTATTGTGGATGTATATTAATGTGTATGTATTGAAGGGCACCAATTAATGTGTGTGTGTGTGTATTGTGGGGGTAGTATTGTGTGTTTATTGTTTGTTTATTGTGTGGAATTGTGTTTGTGGGGTGAATTTTGTGTGTGTGGGGCCAGGGGGAGGGGGAGGGGGAATGAGTGTGAAGAGGGAGAGATTGAGTCAGAGGTAAGTTAATGAGTGATAGCGGAGGGGGGTGGGAGATTGGTAGAAGTGGGGGAGTGAGAGGAGTTCAGAGAAGCGGGATGTGGGTGAGTGAGTGAGATATAGAATGAGAGTGAGTGAGAAAGAAGGGAGAGAATATATACATTGGGAAAGGGAGGGGGGCGAGAGCGAGGAGGTGTGAAAGTGGGGAGGGGGAGGGGCTCGCAGGGCCACCGATATGGGGGTAGCGGGTCCCCAGTGGAAACTCTGGCTCTGGGCCCTGGGCAAGCTGTTGGCGACCCTGCACTATATATAGAGTATAATATATGTACTGTATTTTCACTTACCAGGTCTTTCCAGATCCTTAATGTTCACACGGCCAGGACGTCACACTAGTTGGGAGGTGACAATTACCTCACCCAGGCACTGTTAGAGGCGTCAGATGCAGGGGAGCAGGTGGTCTCCCTCCTGTGTTCCTTGCGTGAGCCACATGATCAGACAGCTTGCACTTAAGCTTGCTTTTACTGTCTACCCAGCGCTTCTTAAGCATATACACGGTGCAGCCAGTGTTCCACAGGCATTTATGCGCTTGAGGATCCTGCCGCATATCCTCTGCCCCATGTCCTTTGTTTGTCTGCTGTGTGCATTGGAATGTTTGTCCACCGCTCCAACATTAGAGACTGGAGCACGCGATCCAACTGCAGAGGGATGCCTGTTTGTAATGTGCATTTATTTGAAATTACAACATGCACATGGGCGTTATGTTAGTTAATGTGCCACTAACGCATGAGCGTTAATTGGAACGCACTTTATTTTTTTCCCAGATGCGCATGTGAAGTGTATTTTTTAACCCGTCTCAGCACAACGATAATACCTGTTCATGCAGGTAACGTAATGATGCTAGTTTTATGAACCGCTGTTATTTTTGCATATCATTAGTTTTAAGTATACCCGTTAAATTGAGGAAAACTAATGGACGTTACCTAATTAGGTAACATCACGTTAGTAGGGATGTGGCGAGCGCACAGGGATAAGCAAGAGATGAAAAAAATATATATATATATATATATATATGAGTGAAAGTAAATACAAATTGAATAATCAACCATATACACGGGGAAATAACAAAATAATAGACAGAAAGCTGATAGTAGCTAATAGCAGCTTTACTCACACGGGCATGCGTGAGTCACTCCTATCACAGTATATTTAAATATCTCCTCCAAACGATTCCCATAGCATCTAGGATCAGTCTGGGGTAGTAATGGGTATCTGCAAATCCCTCTCATGGGGTGGTCCTTCTTTACACACTCCAAAATAGGGGCCACATCCACATGTATAGGTAATAAAAACGATACTTTATTATAAATAAAAGTAAGTATACCGAACTTACATGTGGGTTAAACACATCCAGCCTCCGAAAACCTCTGTGTTAGCTCCACGTTAGTAGGCAAGCTATGAATGTGCAACCCCAAATGCTTATATGGATATAATCATGCGATAAAGTTTAAAAATTCAATGTAAGAAAAAAAAACTTAATTCTACTATACACAAGTGTCTCATCCAAAAACTCACTGACACGTTACAATATGCATTTCCTACACCATAAGGGTAAATATGCTCTATTCCAACAGACTATATATTGTTAGAATGCAGTATGTAGGAGTTAGATCCTCATCTTGCAAGTGAAGTGATTGACAACTTGTCTATACATCCCCAGACCTTCTGTGAATACTTGAATACAAATCTGTGTCTATAAAAAGTATAACACTAATAATTTAATTAACATACAGTACAAGTAATAAACATTAAAAAACATAACACATATACTCTAATAGGGGATGTACTATTTCTCCCAACCATATGCACAGGCAGATATAGAATATACTGTATGTATAATTCATTATATATTTATTTATATATTTTTTAATAATAAACAGAGAAATAAAAGGACCAAATATTGTTTGTGCAAACATATTTTGTGCATGTCATTATAGAAAACATGTAAAATCCCTTTAAAAAAAAAATTACGCCATTAGGGGACATGGACATTCAATTTATTTATCGAGAACAAAACAATTGTTTAAGAAGTTTATGTTTATCACCTCTTCTTTTTGGAGAAAAAAAAACTAATAATTTGACCGTAAATTGACTGGTAATATATCTGAATGATGCCTAATGAAGGCTTTTGTGCTCACTTATCCATCTTGTAAATGTTCTGGAGGTCTCACTCACATAGATAACCCCACAAAGGCATTTAAGCAAATAAACAACATGTTTGATTGGCAATTTACATATATTTTGATGTCAAAATCTTTACTAGAACGTGGGTGAAGAAATGTTCTTACCTATATCACGAAAGACAGAGATAATGCTGCAGACCACTATATTAAATACAAAAGATACTTGCTGTTACCGCTGCTCCGGAACAGGGGAGTTCCTGGCAGTGACAAACTCCAAAGCAGACAAACAAAGAAGGTTCCAGGGCACTACGGATTTTCAAAAAGGATTTATTAGAAGAGGCACAACGTTTCAACCACCACACGTGGTCTTTCTCAAGTGAAGATAACTTACTAATGCTAACAGGTCCACTACTTATAGCCCATACCCCAGGTGCAGTCATTCAAAATCATCCGGTTTCCTTCACTGATGGACGATCGTATTGCGCATGCGCGCGCATGTCCGTAACGTCATATCCGGCGGAAGTCCTGCCTTCAGATAGGTCCGGTCTTCAGTAGCTGTTCCTCACTCTGGAGATCTCGGCATCCCATCCAGGCGCATGCGCGAGCGCATATCCGACATCCCTCCCCTTTGGTGCTGACGTCATAATGTTGAAATATACTCTCCACGTAACCCGTCTGTCCCACGAAGTTCTGCTATAACATGTATCCTCATAAGAGTGACAACAGTAGTCCTGAGCTGCTTTTTTTTGCAATAAAGACTTTTGTTACTCCTTTTGCACCATGTCTGGACTCTTTTTGGGGGGTGGATAGCAGGCTTGTAGTGGAACATAAGGGATGAGAGAGATAAAGAAGCCATCAGTGTAAGCCCAGTAAAAACATATAAAGTGACACTCACTATATTCCCAGGCTTAAAACATAACCATGAAACAGTGAGGAAAAGGGCAAAGGGTAACTGGTGGAGGTAAATAATAACAATAGTTAATATCTTAATGAGGCAAAAAACAGAGAAGATCAGCAGCAAAAGCAAAATCACTATAGCCACCTAAACCATGCATATTTTATCTGATATTAATAAAACTATTTAGGGAGATATAATCATTAAGGCCCCTTGGATATACGGTATCGAGTGTAAATGTCCAAAAGGCTTCCCTTTGCAAAAGAGCAGTATCTTTATCTGCCCCAGAGAAGATCTTTTGAACATGATCAATGCCCATTAATTTCAATGACGACACTGTGTGATTAAATTCTGTACAGTGCTTAATTAGGACTGTTTCCTCTTTTTTGGCGTTAATTTTGCTGCGGTGTTCGATAAAATGCGTTTTTAACATTCTGTTAGTCTTACCAACGTAAACTAAACCACATGGGCATTTAATTGTGTAAATTACATTGGTCGTGGTACATGTGATCCTATAATTGATCTTACATTTTTTCCCACTTCTGGGGTGATGAAATTCGTCCCCAGTGTTCAGACTATTACAAATGGTGCATCCGTAGCATTTATAACACCCCGGTTTTGCCTGGAGGAAATGTGTTGTATGATAATGTTTGATATCATCTGCAGAGATCAGGATATCTTTGATATTACGTCCTTTCTGATATGCGAACCTGGGTCTCTCTTTACACACCGTATTCAGTACGCCGTCATGTTGTAGTACACTCCAATGTTTATTTATGCTGTCTTTAATAAATCTACTGGCTGTGGTGTATTTGCTTACTATATTGATTCTTTCAGCTTCAACCCTGTGTGGATCATCAACTACCTCTTTATCGAAGGCCTTCTCAATTTTAGATTTCTTATAGCCGCGTTGCAGGAATCTAGTTTTGATATCATCCAGTGTAGTATTCAGTCTTTCAGGTCTGTCAACAATTCGTGTTGCCTTATTTTTTGGGAATAAGGCAACATGTTTTTAAGTGATACTGGATGAAAACTAGACCCCCATAAGGTGGAATTCCTATCTGTAGGTTTTCTATACAAATCAGTGTGCAGAACCTGCCCATCAAAGGATATAAGAACATCCAGAAACGAGATTTATTTATCGCTCCAATTTTTTGTGAAGCGCACAGGAGTGGGAATTTGCTCTAAATAATCAAAAAAATTAGTACGTTCATCATCGGTACCATCCCATATGATGAACAAGTCATAGATGTACCGACAATAAAAAAGAATTTTACTTTCAAAAACAGTATTATAAATATATCTGTTCCCAAAGTCAGCCATGTATAAATTGGCATAGGAGGGTGCTACGTTACTCCCCATTGCTGTGCCATTAGTTTGTAATTAAAAGGTATTTTCATACTTGAAATAATTTTTGTGAAGCACAAAATGCAGCAATAGAATGATAAAATCAATGGGTGGTTGCTTGGTGTGTTTTTGCTCCAGGAATCCCTTCACTATCTCAATACCCTCAGAATGCGGGATAATGGTATATAAGCTGGTGACATCCATAGTCACCAGCAGGATTTTCTTGCCCTGTGCTGACAATGTTCTGATCTTGTCAAGGAAGTCAAATGTGTCTTTAATGTATTCTCGACCTTCATTCATGGGTTGCAGAAACGGATCCACGAAAATTGCTAACGGCTGATTAATAGAATTGGTGGCTGAAATAATTACCTACCGGGGGGATTGTGTAGACTCTTGTGTATTTTTGGCAGCAGATATAATACTGGTCGCCGAGGATTGGTCATGGTCAGAAAATCCAATTCTGACTCTGAAATCCATGAGTTTCCTAGACCTAGTGATAATATGTTATTAATCTCTAATTAAACAGCTTTCTTCATTTTTTGTAAGATTATGATGTGTCTTAAGGTGTGTTTTAAAATAGTGATTAACATCATTTTTCATCATATTCATCAATACCTATACAGAGGGATTTTTAACTGGTGGTATGAGCTTAGAGTTCAATTTACAAATCACTCTTGTAGTGTCAGGTACCTGTACATCAGTTAGTGGTTGCTGTTTAAAACACCCCATAAGACACATCATAATCTTACAAAAAATGAAAAAAGCTGTTTAAAAAAATTGAAGGCTAACCCCAAGTTAATAATCAAAAGAGCGGATAAAGGGGGTGCCTTAGTACTGCACAACTATGAGCAATACAGAACCAAAGCCCTAAGACAAATAGGGGACACTAGCTGTTACATCACTCTGCAGCGTGATCCCACTAAAACATATCAGCTAGAGATTAATAACATATTATCACTAGGTCTAGGAGACTCATGGATTTCAGAGTCAGAATTAGATTTTCTGACCATGAGTAATCCTCGGCGACCAGTATTATATCTGCTGCCAAAAATACACAAGAGTCTACACAATCCCCCCGGTAGGCAATTATTTCAGCCACCAATTCTATTAATCAGACGTTAGCAATTTTCGTGGATCAGTTTCTGCAACCCATTGTGAATGAAGGTCGAGCATATATTAAGGACACATTTGACTTCCTTGACAAGATCAGAACATTGTCAGTACAGGACAAGAAAATTCTGCTGGTGACTATGGATGTCACCAGCTTATATACCATTATCCCGCACACTGAGGGTATTGAGATAGTGAAAGGATTCCTGGATCAAAAACACACCAAGCAACCACCCATTGATTTTATCATTCTATTGCTGCATTTTGTGCTTCACAAAAATTATTTCAAGTATGAAAATACCTTTTACTTACAAACTAGCAATGGGGAGTAACGTAGCACCCTTCTATGCCAATTTATACATGGCTGACTTTGAGAACAGATATATTTATAATACTGTTTTAGAAAGTAAAATTATTTTTTATTGTCGGTACATCGATGACTTGTTCATCATATGGGATGGTACCGATGATAAACTTACTAATTTGTTTGATTATTTAGATCAAATTCTCACTCCTGTGCGCTTCACAAAAAATTGGAGCGATAAACAAATCTCGTTTCTGGATGTTATTATATCCTTTGATGGGCAGGTTCTGCACACTGATTTGTATAGAAAACCTACAGATAGGAATTCCACCTTATGGGGGTCTAGTTTTCATCCAGTATCGCTTAAAAACATGTTGCCTTATTCCCAAAAAATAAGGGCAATATGAATTTTTGACAGACCTGAAAGACTGAATACTACACTGGATAATATCAAAACTAGATTCCTGCAACGCGGCTATAAGAAATCTAAAATTGAGAGGGCCTTCGATAAAGAGGTAGTTGATGATCCACACAGGGTTGAAGCTGAAAGAATCAATATAGTAAGCAAATACACCACAGCCAGTAGATTTATTAAAGACAGCATAAATAAACATTGGAGTGTACTACAACATGACGGCGTACTGAATACGGTGTGTAAAGAGAGACCTAGGTTCGCATATCAGAGAGGACGTAATATCAAAGATATCCTGATCTCTGCAGATGATATCAAACATTATCACACAACACATTTCCTCCAGGCAAAACCGGGGTGTTATAAATGCTACGGATGCCCCATCTGCAATAGTCTGAACACTGGGGAAGAGATACGTCACCCAAGAAGTGGGAAAAAATTTAAGATCAATTATAGGATCACATGTACCACGACCAATGTAATTTACACAATTAAATGCCCATGTGGTTTAGTTTACGTTGGTAAGACTAACAGAATGTTAAAAACGCGTTTTATCGAACACCGCAGCAAAATTAACGCCAAAAAAGAGGAAATAGCCCTAATTAGACACTGTACAGAATTTAATCACACAGTGTCGACATTGAAATTAATGGGCATTGATCATGTTCAAAAGATCTTCTCTGGGGCAGATAAAGATACTGCTCTTTTGCAAAGGGAAGCCTTTTGGACACTTACACTCGATACCGTATATCCAAGGGGCCTTAATGATTATATCTCCCTAAATAGTTTTATTAATATCAGATAAAATATCCATGGTTTAGGTGGCTATAGTGATTTTGCTTTTGCTGCTGATCTTCTCTGTTTTTTGCCTCATTAAGATATTAACTATTGTTATTATTTACCTCCATCAGTTACCCTTTGCCTTTTTCCTCACTGTTTCATGGTTATGTTTTAAGCCTGGGAATATAGTGAGTGTCACTTTATATGTTTTTACTGGGCTTATACTGATGTCTTCTTTTTCTCTCTCATCCATTATGTTCCACTACAAGCTTGCTATCCACCCCCCATAAAGAGTCCAGACATGATGCAAAAGGAGTAACAAAAGACTTTATTGCAAAAAAAGCAGCTCAGGACTACTGTTGTCACTCTTATGAGGATACATGTTATAGGAGAACTTCGTGGGACAGACGGGTTACGTGGAGAGTATATTTCAACATTATGACGTCAGCACCAAAGGGGAGGGATGTCGGATATGCGCTCGCGCATGCGCCTGGATGGGATGCCGAGATCTCCAGAGTGAGGAACAGCTACTGAAGACCGGACCTATCTGAAGGCAGGACTTCCGCCGGATATGACGTTACGGACATGCACGCGCATGCGCAATACGATCGTCCATCAGTGAAGGAAACCGGATGATTTTGAATGACTGCACCTGGGGTATGGGCTATAAGTAGTGGACCTATTAGCATTAGTAAGTTATCTTCACTTGAGAAAAACCACGTGTGGTGGTTGAAACGTTGTGCCTCTTCTAATAAATCCTTTTTGAAAATCCGTAGTGCCCTGGAACCTTCTTTGTTTGTCTTACCTATATCTCCCCATTACACTGGACACAACATCCACATGGGTACATACCTACTGGCTTGTTATGGGTGACCAGACATCCCTTTTTTCTATCGGCGCCGGCTGCACATGCGTGATCGGCACAGGCAAGCCGCTCATGTGCATGCACAACCTCCGATCACGCATGTGCACGAGCGGTCTGCAATTGACGATTGCGCATAAGCAACTGGCAAGCGCTCACCGTGCATGCGCAGTGGGCACTCACCATTCGCACATGCCAAGTCACAAGCGCGACAGGGCATGCGCTACATTTTTCCTGCTTTTTCTCGGGACAAATATGGTCACCCTATTTAAACAACCCACCCATTTCCAGGTTTGGTGCTCTAGTGTGCAAATCTGTGCATATCAATTTATTCCTCAAGTTATTTGATCTTCTGTATGACATCAGTGGTGGTTATTTGATATTTGACATATTGTTGATGGGATTGAGAGATACTAGAGCATCTGTCACCTTTAAATATAGTTTTCCCTAAATGTAGTATTTCACACACTTCACCAGGTGGGAGTTATGTGATGTAACCTTCTTATTCTTTGATTGCTTGGTTGGTATGCAGTAAATCCTGAATTGCTTATATCTGTCCCAACCAAGGTGCATATGCTAGTAGCCTTCATATTCCACTTATCAGGGCTTTTTAGCTGTTATCAGCCAAAAATGCCTACAGCAATTCAGAAAGCCTCGATAAGTGGGCTGAATCGCCATTTTTTGCTGCCGTCAAAAACACACCGTCAAGTGAACTGCGATAAGCGACTTATCTGCAGGTTTTGAAACTCGTGCAATTCTAGTAGCCTAAATGCTTATCGAGGCTAATCGCGGCTCTACAATGGCGATTTCCTCCCAAATTCCTCTCGCCAGAAAAAGTTGGTGTGAAGCTGCCAAAAAGCTTCAGTGGCAGTGGTGAGAGAGGGACTTAAAAAAAAAATGCATTTTTCCTGCATCGGATTGATGCCGGGTGTCTCCGGATCTAAATGCACATTAATATCAGCACCGGAGGCCCCCGGCATTAAACGGATGCATGAAAAATGCATTTACAGGCAACTTCATTACCTTAGCGGCTAACCGCGAAGGCAATTAAGGGGTTAACTACCAGTGCCCGTTTTATTGTGGGTAGCGGTGGTGGGTGAAGGTGGTATTTGGCCCTTGGTGGGTGTTTAGTTCTTGTTGGGGGGTTGCGGGTGGCGTTAACTCCTTCATTACCTTAGTGGTTAATACCGCTAAGGTAATGAAGGGGTCAACCCCTCCCGCTACCACCCGGTAGGCCTAAACATCCATCCTTGGGGCTACTATCCCCTGCACCCAATATTTCTACCCCCAATAAAGAAAAATAAACACAACCCTACTACCCGCCTCTTCTACCCCATCAGCCCCCCCCCCCCAACACATATAGTACAGTAATGGGCAAAATTACTATTATCCAGATATGGATAATAGCTCATTTGCCCATTCAAAATCAAACATTACCCAGCCAGCATAAATAAAGTAAATAAAACTTCTTCTTACCCCCGCCATCATGAAGGGCGTCCTCATCACCATACTCCAGGTCCTTGTCCAATGTATGCATGAGTGCAAACTAAGAGGGGTTCTTTTTGTGACCCCCCAGTGGGGATTCACATTGTTTTGTATACCTTGTCCTCTGTTGGCAGGAGTACAAGAAAAAATGCAGTCTAATGTCCCCTAACCCCTTAATCACCTTAGCGATTAATAACAGCTACAGTAATTAAGGGGTTAACCCACCCTCACCCGCTACCCACCCTGGAGACCTAACCACCCACCCAAAGGCCACTATTCCCACCCTCTACCCATTGATTGGCACAGTGGTACATCATACCCATATAATATGGGCATGATAAACCACTATAGCAGTCAATAGCCAACCTATTAAAACAATCAAGCACAACACTACACAACAATTAAAGAAATAAACAAGCACCTAAACAGCACAAGAATAAATTAATTAAAAAGCCTCAACTACACATCAATATAATTATTCTAACACCAAAGCTGCAAAATAATAACAATTATGTTATAGCAAAATACTAGAATACAGACACTCTGTGAGGGATAAGCTCTTTCAATAGACCTAGTTTGCTATTGCAGCCTGGATGCATTGTTACGTATCCAGCGGCGGGCCTAGCAACAACCAGAGGGTGTCATCCTTGGGGGGGATACTGGCTGGATCACATTAACTAAATGTAATGCCTGACAGTATCAGACCTGCTCTGTTATGGGGTAGGGTTACAAGCCACACCCCAGGAATAGATACTGACATTCTCCCAGAAATGAGGCAGTCTGTCTTCCCTCCCCCTGTGGAGTGGGAGTATGTATTATCCTGTGTGCCATCAGGGATAAAGGAGCTGGGTTGGGCCTGCAGGGCCTTATGCAAATGGAGTGAGCTCCAATACTGTCACTGCTTTGATCTTGAATATGAATAAAGACACAAGGGTTATAATATGGATGACTTTATTGAACATAAAGTTCTGAGTGCCAGTGTGGACCATCTTCGTTACACCAGGATCCTCACTGGATGGAGGCGCTGCAGCATTGAAGAATAGTACCAGGAACCTGTCCTGATGTCTCTCCATACCACCGCAAAGTATCTCAAGACCTCCTGGTACAGCTTCACAGGTATGCACCGAACCAATAACACACGGTAGCAGCAAGATCTCACACAGGATGGGGGAGAAGGTGCTACACATACATTCAATATTTATCTTACCTTTAGAAGTCTTTACCCTCTGAATCCCGGAGTATCAGGAAGCTCTTGACCCGCAACGTCATTCACTGCAATCCGACTCCACCATCCTTGAAGAACAGCATCAGGTACAAAAATCGTCTTTCTTCTATCTTCTTCTGTCATTCTTTTCTTCTATTCTTTAATCTTCTATCTTCTTCAGTTATAATCAATCAATAAAAAAATTATTACTAGTGTATGTGAGCAGGGGGTCTCTGGAGCAGAACCGCGTTGATTTCGCATCACGTGACTGGGACATTTAAATGCATAGGAGATATCGGCACCCCATAACGGGACCTATATCTCGGGAAGCAAGGTGTCCCAGGATCTGAAATCAACGCGGTTCTGCTCCGGAGACCCCCTGCTCATGTACACTAGAATTAAAATTGTTATTAAAACCCTGCGATCGCTGGCGAGATATGCACAGTCTAGATCGCTGCAGGTAGATGAATGAGGCCTTTTGAGAGAGGCAAATATCACATCGCTGCTCCTCGCCAGTTTTGGGCATTTAGCTATCGCTCGTCTTCAGAATCTTTCTGAATACCGTGATAACTACAGTACGCTAAAAAAACTGGCGGCGTAACAGGCCCAGCGAGACGATTTATGAAGGCTACTTGTCCATTTAAATTAAATATTTTTTACAACAAAAATTCCCCTCATTGTGTTGATGTGTAGTGTAGTATTATATTGAAGAGAATGTATGTAAACTTTTAGAGCTCACTTAATGACATTATGAAATAGTAGACTTTTTTTTAGATAATTTTCTAAATCTGCATATTTTCATTCCATTAAAGATCATATCGCTCTGAGTCTGACGGTGATGAAAGTCAATACTCATAAAGGGCCATATTTACTAAGCTGTCGGCTGCCAAAGGACAACTTCTGGTGCTTGAAGACACATTACAGTCAATACAAGTCATGGCATGTAAGAGGTCTTCCAGTGCTGCAAGGTGTCTTATGGCAGAAGACATTTCTGTATTTATTTCTGGGGAAGATGACAACCATCCAGAAGGTGCCCATGCACATATGTTTTGATCTTCTATTTAAAAAATATATATTTCGTTATTAATGGCCTCTCTGTTTTTTTGTATTATATTCTGTACAATCAGGTATTTGCCTTTATGTATACAGCTCAATCCCGTTATAACGCAATCCATTACAACGTGAATCTGCTTATAACGTGATAGTATGCAAAAAATGTTGCCCCCCTGCTTATCCCGATTTTTTGCCCCCCCCCTTGTTTCTCCTCCACCCCACCCCCACCTCCCATTGTGTGATATTCTGTTTTTTGCATACTATGTTTTTTTGCAGTATGTATTTTAGACGCTTTTGTGTTGGTCACATCGCTCCGTGGATTTGACTTGTGTTGAGATTAAATATCATTTTTTGATTTGGCAATTACCTACTCTTGAGATTCATTCTACTAGTCAGTGAGTTCTGGAACTATTATTACTGTTTTGTACATGTAGCACTGTTTCCCCCCACCCCCCTGGGAGATTACACAGCCTATGCTACCTGTGTGTGGTGCGATACCTGTTTGGGTCACGAGAGCTGAGCTCATCTGCGGAGATCTAGTGTGGAGATCAGGACAAGCTTAGCTTCTTTCTCTGGTTCTTTCTCTTTGGTGTTCAGCGCCTCCAGCCGTAGTGGGTTCCAGGGTATCCAGAAATCAGCCCTCACTACTGCACTCTTTCCCCCTCAGCCCAAGGACTGATTCTCAGACTGAGGTATATTAGCACAGGATCTTTATTGGGTGGCACTCACTGCAATTCTTTCTCACAGCGGTGCATGGTCTCAGAGGTTCCATTCCTCTGGATGGATTGCCCCTGGTAGTATGGGACATCAGGCTGAATCTGTTGTTCCCCCAGCTCAGAGGCTGGGGGTGAGCACGCTCATCCTGCCATAGGAGAGACTCACAGTTCTCTGCTTCTTCTCTCTTCAACAGCTCAAGCAGGACTCCTGCTCTCTTCAAGAGCTGAAGCAGGACTAAGGACTACATTTGGCATTCCCCTAATTAAGACAGGAAGGGTGGGCTCAAGGTCTATAAGAATTTCTAATAGGCTTACACAGGCCATGAGTCACCACCTTACTCTTGTCCATCATAGAGGAACAAGGGTGGGGCACAAACCCATAGAATTAACCTATTACTGCCTGCAGATAACAGGACTTGCATAACAAGGTGGGGAAAGAAAGGCAGAATAGACATACCCTGTTACATACAATTTCAATGACCCATCCATTTTAGAATACATGCTCTATTGATTTCCTTATTTTCAACTGCACAATTTATACTTCTTGCTTTTTCTGACCATGATATAGTTTGTGACATTTTTATTTGACATTTTCAAAAATGCCCACTGTTTTTTGTTTTCATTTGACGGAACTCTGTTTCAATCTGCATATTGTATCAGACATGTCTTCAGGACTTTTGTTGCTGAATTGGACATTGTTGTACATTGACCAAAACACTCAGTGACTATTTATGTTTGAATATGCTTATGGGTAGTCAAAAAGCATATTCAACAAAGTACAGAACCTTCAGTGAATTATTTTCTCTTGGAAAACTTTGTCTATCATATACAAATGTGGTAGGATTCTGCTAGCTATCTTGTAACTGTGTAGGTATTTTGTATGTTTGAAATACAGTATTAGCATTTATAGGAATTATGGTAAGAAACCATCTTAAAGCCTCCTCCAGTAAATCCCTTAACTAGTGTGAACTAAACATCTGGCTTAGGGAATTAGGCCAAATTAATTTGATGTATTTGCAAATAAGTAGATAACATTTAATTCTATAGAATGGTACCTTTTTTGAATTAACATATATTTTTCATTTATCAGATGGTAGGCAAACTCTTATTGGGGCTATTGGTCATACTTTACCTAGGACTAGACATGAGCACATTTTTTGCCGATATTTGCATTCATTGTGAAGGTGTTTCTTCACAGCCTCGGATATTCGCGGCTCATTCTCAGGATCACCAAATCACTGGACAACCCATACAGCTATAATACTAATACTTTACTATTATAGCTGTATGGGAGGTTCAGTGATGTTTGCAGCTTGTTAGAACTGTATTCCATTAACATTCATTTGGACTTACCCGGTATGAATTCTCATTGAGTGGCTTCACTTGCTTTTTCACTATTATAGTTGCAAGCATAGTTGTCTAATTGTAGCCACAATAGCTGTTTCCCATCAAGGGCAAACCAAGAGCCAATGTTACCACTAATAGCTTTTGCAATCATGCCTGCACATCCCAGTATGATTGCAAGGATCATATGCAGGATTGAGAATCACTGCTGCTGATTCGAGATATTTATATAGTAGTTGAGTCATCTGCACCACTAGTACTATTGCATTAACCGTAATTGGCTACATATTTGTGTCCTTCAGATAACTATAACCTCTGACATACATCATACTTGCTAGCTATACCTTAATTGTGAATATGTGTGTATTTTCACTATTGTCATCAACAATTGTGTATGGAACAGTCTTTATTTTAAAATTGAATTACATTTTATGTATTAACAGCCTAGGTTGTGCGCAACAAATGTACATCTTTTCTTGACTGACTCTAATCATGAGATTTTCTTGTCTATAATTATTAGCACCCCAAGTCTATAGGCTGTGGAAATCGGGCACTTTAATATTACACCTCTTTATTTTACAGTGGCTTGATTTAATCATACCATGTGTTACCTGTTGAGCTAGGTTTTCTCCTTTTTACACAGAAGAGTCTCAGGATAGAGAAAGAGTGGCACAATCTGGAACCATCACAATTATTTAGCTAATGATACAAACTGGGATCCCTGTAGCTGAAAGATAGGAACGCCAGGAATCTGGATAAGGGTGATGAACAAAAGTGCTGGAATAGGTCAGGGTCAAGGCAGGTGACGTATAAGTATGTCAGAACCAAGAGCAGGGTGGGTATCAAATATGTATATCGTACATCGTTGATTTCTGTGACTAAAAGCCTAAAATGATATATTTATGCATTTCTTAAAACTAGCTCATATTCCATAATATTTCAAATATTGCATCCCATTAAATGTTAGTACAGTATTACATAAACATTAATTGTGTTTCTAATATTTTAGAGCAGATGTCTTGAGAAGATGATTTTGTTAACCATTAAAATAATTAATTATTCCTATACTTATTGTAAATTGTTGTATTTGAAGTTTTAAGTGGCCTATTATTTTACTGCGCATTTGAGTACATTTATTCAGGGCTACCAACAGATTTCCTGGGGCCTAGGACTAGAGCTTTGACCAGGCCCCCCACTACCCGTGTCTACCCCCTCACATGTCAGTGGCCCTGCGAACACTCCCCTTTTACATCTGTATTTCTCTCACCCCCTCTATCTTTTACTCTTCACCCCTCTCTTCCTCTCTCCCCCCCACTCCATCCCTGCCCCCCCCTGTTGGAAGACCAGCATTTATGTGCTGATAATGGATCATATATTATTGTTAATGTGATCGCATAAAATACTGTACTACAGGGTACATCTAATTCCACCTCCCTTTGCAAATTGCATGCTATCCACTGGCAAATTTATTTCTAGGCGCAGGTTAATTCTATTTATTGTTTTAACATCTCAGTATTTTTAGGTCAACGCATCACTGATCAGCATAGTGTGTAAATGTGTATATGTAAAAAAAATGTTTTAACAGATTTTTGCTAAATATGAAGTTAGTGAATATGGCATTAATATATTGATTCTTCTGCTCAGTAATCCACTTCAGAAGATCAAGCATTTCCCCCTAGAGCACCTAAAACCCAGCATCATGGTGCCTGCTTGCACCCTTGGCCTACACCTGACACAAAAGGTGCAAATGCACCCTGCGCATATCGAACCACTGACTCAACGTCGAAAAGTCCCATTTTTAACCTCTCCAGGCTGGCCAAAACTTCTGGACCAACGTCGCAAAGCCATGTTCCTCCAACAAAGGTAGAAGTCCAGAAACTAGTTCTGAGTATCAGTGCTCAATTAATCCAGGATACATATGTAGTAATGATCTCTTGAATAATTGGTAATAGGACATGCTATTTGTAATGTCCAGTGAAACCTTTAGACCCAGTGCATCACAGTTGCAGCAGAGATAACGGTTCGTGTGATGATGACAGACAATAGATGAACATTGATATCTGTCAAACTGTCACTAGAACACTCACCCTGAGTTGGCACCGAAATGGTCATACTATCCGTGTCCTGATGTGGAGAGACAGGAGAATTACTCACATGATGGACAGCCTGTCCTGTGTGCGTGCATCACACCCGTAAACAGCAAAGCAGGTAATCCAATCGGAAAAAGCGGAGCACAGCCGTAGCAAGAATGGGGGCTAAACACAGGTGATCAAGTTAAAAGTAGAAACTTCAATCCATGGTCAAAGAGTACAAAGGGCGCTCCGCCCAAAATGCGTCAGAGTTGTTGGCTATGTGTTTTCCCGTTTACCATGGATTAAAGTTTCTACTTTTAACTTGATCACCCTGTGTTTAGCCCCCATTCTTGCTACGGCTGTGCTCTGCTTTTTCCGATTGGATTACCTGCTTTCCTCCAACAAAGAATTGTTGACATGCCAATAGGCGGCTCAGAGTGCTGATGACCTCAGCACCACCATCACGGGTGCACAGTTGTGGTCAGCGAACTGTGCCAAAGTAATGGCACTGGACTGGGTTTGCGATATGAAGTGACTTAATAGATATAGCATGGCGATCCAGGAGCGGGACACCAGACCATGCCACATCCTAACATACATGAATTCGTACAATTTTCCTGGATCTTGTTTCTGCCAGACCCTCAACTAAGGCTGTCTGGGTTTATTGAAAATTTTTTTTTTATTATGTTATTGTAATGTAATGATTTTATTATATGTCTTTTTTTTATATTTTAAATTACCAAAAGCTTTTTTTGCCACATTTGGCTAATATATTGTTTGTGGGTCACCTTGGCACTAGCTGGGGTACCTCCCTTTACCTAGGGATTCCCTCAGCTACAGAATACATTTTTATCCCTGTGCCTCCTTTCCGAGTTGTGCTGAAGCAGGACGCCCTAGTGGTGAGTCAAGCTTACGTTTTCAAGGGGAGGTAGTGCAGGGACAATGTGCCTATATGTATCCGAGACTCAGGCATGATTCCCAGGTACATTTATTGGGGAACTGGTAACTCCGCACTCCAACCTCCTACGCACATTTGGACAATGGTTCCTCCGCAAACCCCCCCTTGAAACTCATACACTAGCAATCCCTGCTTGATTGCATGCCCGGAAAGGGAAAAAAATAAAACATAGTTTTATTACAGAAAGTATAATGTAGTAATACAATGTTACTGGGCCCAAGAGCTAACTCTCTTGGACCCTTATACACGGAGCAGGGGTAACAAAACAGGCTTAACCTTTATTATATAGCCTGGTTTCCCCCACCCATCCCAGTTACATCATCCCTGGATGGATGCTGGCTGCATACAGTATTGGCTGGCATAGTGGCAGCTCATGCATGGGTGTGGTACTGTGCCCTGGGGTGACCTGGGGAGGGTGGTTAGGTCTCCCCGGTGGTTAGCAGGAGGGCGGTTAGGTATTCCCGGGTGCTTATCGGGAGGGGGGTTAACTCCTTAATTACCTTAGTGGTTAATAACTGCCAAGGTGATTAGCGGGTTTTTGTTGGTGGTGCCCACTGAAGAAGAGGAAGACGAGGAGGACGAGGGTGGCCTTCATCCTGGAAAGGGTGAGTAGAACTTTACTACTGTATATGCTGGTTGGTTAATGTTTTGGTTATGTTTTATGTTTGTAATGGGCAAATGAGCTTTTATCCAGATATGGATAATAGGGATTTTTCCCATTACTGTACTGTATAGGGGGGGAGGGGATGTTAAATGTATTTTATTAATGTCTTGTATTGTAATGTTTATTGGGGGTAGAGGGATTGGTAGAGGGATTCTCCTATGTTTAAACATGGACAGAGCCCTTCTGACACTCAGAGAGTGGGAACTTTTACCACCAGCCAATCAGAGCAGGGCTCATCTGGCTGATGATGTCAGAGGCAGGGGGCGTGCCAAGCCAGCTTGAAACAAGACGGGTAGGCGGGAACTATGAATTAGCCAATGGGAAATGTGCCCAGAAGTAGCATCTTCTCCCAGCTTACCCATTGCTAGCTCCACTAAGTCTGCAGTCATAAAAGGGACCCAAGTCGGGTATCCCCTGATCTCTGTAACAGGCACCTAGCCTTTCCCTGCTCACCAAATGGTTCTCCCACCTCTGGACAGCCTCTCCCCTTTGAACTATGAACTCTATGCAGACTAGCTGGCACCTTAAACATATGCCTGTATAGAGTCTTAAAACAGAAATAAAAAGTGTACTGTACATTTTTCCCTTTTCGGTCTACATGATGTCCTCCCATGCTTTCCCTATGACTCAGGTTGGACACTTAGAGTCCACCCAACCTTACATATGCTTGGGTACCCACAAACCATATATTTTTGGGGGGTCACCTTGGCACTAGCCGTGGTACCTCCCTTAACCTAGGGATTCCCTCAGATACAGGAATAAATTTTTACCCCTGTGTCTCCTTTCTGAGTTGTGCTCAGGACGCTGAGTTAGAGGCAGGACGCCCTAGTGGTGAGTCAAGCTTACGTTTTCAAGGGGAGGTAGTGCAGGGACAATGTGCCTATATGTATCCGAGACTCAGGCATGATTCCCAGGTACATTTATTGGGGAACTGGTAACTCCGGACCCCAACCTCCTAGGCACATTTGGACAATGGTTCCTCCGCAAACCCCACTCCCCTTTAAACTCCTACACTAGCAATCCCTGCTTGATTGCATGCCCGGAAAGGGAAAAAAATAAAACATAGTTTTATTACAGAAAGTATAATGTAGTAATACAATGTTACTAGGCCCAAGAGCTAACTCTCTTGGACCCTTATACACGGAGCAGGGGTAACAAAACAGGCTTAACCTGTATTATATAGCCTGGTTTCCCCCACCCATCACAGTTACATCATCCCTGGATGGATGCTGGCTGCATACAGTATTGGCTGGCATAGTGGCAGCTCATGCCCACAGGGCCAATCAAAAGGTGGGGATAGGTGACCTGGGGAGGGTGGTTATGTCTCCCCGGTGGGTAGCAGGAAGGTGGGTTAACCCCTTATTACCTTAGTGGTTAATAACCGCTAAGGCGATTAAGGGGTTAGTGGACAGATTTTCTTTTTTTTTTTTTTTGGTGGTGCCCACTGAAGAAGGGGAAGATGAGGAGGACGAGGATGGCCTTCATCCTGGAAGGGGTGAGTAGAACTTTAATTTACTACTGTATATTCTGGTTGGTTAATGTTTTGGTTATGTTTTTAATGGGCAAATGAACTATTATGCAAATATGGATAATAAGGATTTTGCCCATTACTGTACTGTATAGGGGGAAGGTGTTAAATGTATTTTATTGATGTCTTGTATTGTAATGTTTATTGGGGTAGAGAGATTGAGTGGAGGGGGCAATATCCCCATGGTGGGTGGTAAGGCCTCTCTGTTGGACAGTGGGAGGGGTTAACCCTTTCATTACCATAGCAGTTACTACCACTAAGGTAATGAAGGGTTTGATCCCCTCCCGCAACCTTCCCGGTAGGCCTGACAACCCATCCTGGGGCTATTACCACCTTAACTCATCCCCTCTGCCCCAAATAAACCTTGTTAGTCGCTAAGGTAATGAAGCTGATTTTATTTTATTATTACAGTATGGTAGCAGAGGGTCTCCGGAGCTGAACCACATTGATTTCAGGTCCGGGGACCCCCTGCTTTCAGAGTTACAGGCCCTGTTATGGGGTACCAGTATCCCTCTGTTTTTTTTTAAATCTCTCTATCATTTGGGCCTTGACGCAGGAGAATTTAAACATGGCCACCAGGATACCGGCACCCCATAACGGGGCCTGTTACTTGGGAAGTACGGGGTCCCCGGACCTGAAATCAATGCGGTTCAGCTCCAGAGACCCCCTGCTACAATACTGTAATATTAAAATGAAATAACCACCCACGCGATCGCCTATTAGAGGTGCGCAGGTAGAGTGACTGATTCAGTCTCTCTCTTATTGCGCTTCTCTTACAGACAGGTAGAACCTGGTAGGATTCACACAGCAGGGACCCCCGCTGTGTTAATCCGCAGGGCCATTAGTCTGGCTGTGGTCCACCTCACGAGATATTGTGGCATGTTGCTGTTTTCATCTCGAGAAATGGTCGAATCTTGGTGGCTGCATCTGTATCCGGCCTTGATGTATGGCATCCACGTGACTAAATGTGCAGTATTATGTCATTTTTATGCTGGTCCCGATATTTTGAATGGCTGTGGTACAAAATGTATTATTTTTAGCGGTGTAAACCACATGCTTTCCAATTCTTCAGTCATATCTGATTGTGATAGTAGGGGCAGTCTGGCACTATTATTAAAGGTTAAGCCTGCTGATTGGTTAAGCCTGCTGGTTGCCCTTACCTGTCAAGATGGTCTATCTCGGTTGAATGTTTTCCATATTTTCAGATGGAGGCTGGGGTTCTATGTAAGCCGACACCGATCAGAGTTTTATAGTTGTTCGGTGTTAGTCTTGTTGACCAGAGACTAATTGGACATATGAACTGTGACACAAGAGGCGGTGATCCCGAGTTATGGGATATCCTGATGGATCATGGAGGCATCCTCGGTAAGCTCACTTCAGCAGCCTTCTGCACCTAGTGAGTTAGGACCATCTGTGGTGTGTTGCTTCCTCTTCGCTGTGGTTTATTTAACTCTCTCGTTCTGTCTGCTCTTTGTGATCCTTCTGTCTGATCCACGTGACACTGATATGTAATTTATTTCCCCTGGCTACAGAAGATTTGGACCCTCAGTCATGCTGCCCTTGCTTATGGCTCCACGGCTTCCATTCACAATGCTAAAACCTTAACTACGATCATATATGTTAATAGACATTACTAAATGAGATTTGAGGATTTGGGCCAAACAACATTTTAATATTAACCCCTCTAATGGGACAATGGACCAAATAAAAATGGTATTGAAGCCCGTCTGACACTGAAGGGATTTATTGAATAGTTCTGAAATCAGTTTTGTACAATATTTGGATACAGTGTGTGGATCTCCTTAGCTTGGTACTCTAAACAATTGCTTAATTAACATAGGTCCTAGTGTCGAATCTTGGTGGCTGCATCTGTATCCGGCCTTGATGTATGGCATCCATGTGACTAAATGTGCAGTATTATGTCATTTTGATGCTGGTCCCCTCTACATCTCTTATCATATGACAGCTAGTCTTCTTTCCTCTCTGCATCACTTAAAGGTGCAGCACCCACTATTTACTACTGATGGCAGCCATGGTACTTCCCCTAAAAGGGGAAACAAAATGGAAGTGTAAATCCTGTACATCATATGTTGTGGCCTCTTATTTGCTGGTGTGACGTGAGGGATTTAAATAATCTGAAACTACCGGTGGCACCTTTCCCTTAATTTATCTCGAGAACCGGGGCTCCCTGGTACCCTTGCTTTCAATCCAATTAAGATACGGTGTGTTAGAGAGGTGTAACGCTTGAGCTCCAATGCACAAGCCAAGACAAGGAGGGGGACCCGATAGCGAGGTGGGGGAAAACCGCAGGAGACAAAGATAGGAGAAGTTGCCGCGCAGCTGGGGAGCGATGCACGTGGCCATGTGAACGCGCCATGTGCAGGAGAATGCGCTCGCTCTCAGACACCACCGCGGGGGTGTGAGGTATGCCAGAGCACAAGGTCACTATAAAATTACTTCCTGGAGGACATTCAGCCTCCTAAAAGGCATATTGCCAGTAACTGAAGAGTGCAGCAATACTAAATACAAGTTGTATGTAAGGGAAATAATCCCAATTCTCAGGGCTCAGCTGTGTGTGGAAATGACTTGATTAAAGTCTCAGTAGGCATATATCTGGTCATGGGAGCATGTATTAAGCTGTATGAGGCTCTATATAGTATAATACAATAATAGGTGTACATGTATAGCTGGAGGACAAACACAGAACTCTATATATACCATAAAGGCACTGTCTACATCCCCAGAAAACCAAAGTACATACCCATAAATGCTTGATGGAGCCTCAATGGAACAGCTGCTCAGACTCAGAGTAGTGCGTGCATCACGCCTGCATCTCAGGTAAGTGGGGGGTGGTCCCGTGGGGTCCGTCGGCGGTGCACTGCTGTAGTAGATAATGGGGGCTGCACACCAATTCCAATAAAAACTGCTTTATTAGGTGGTCATCAAAGGTATAATACAAACACTCTGACGCGTTTCAGGACTGTTGTCCCTTTATCAAAGAGTAACTGCGCGTCTGCTGAGTTCTCCATTATGTAGTATAACTCCCGCCCCCAACCGTGATGTCACACGCTCTGTTTCTATCGCGTGATTGGGTGAGACCTCTCTCCCATTGGATGCCCTATCGGCCAATCGCGCAAGGTCTGAATGAATAATTAAATTGTTAGAATAGCATTGGAGCCACAGACTCTTGCTCCCGCCTCCCCTGGTGACGTCACACGCTCTGTTTCTATCGCGTGATTGGGTGAGACCTCTCTCCCATTGGATGTCCTATCGGCCAATCGCGCAAGGCCTGCATGAATAATTAAATTGTTAGAATAGCATTGGAGCCCTAGACTCTTGCTCCCGCCTCCCCTGGTGACGTCATACGCTCTATGGATATCGCGTGTTCGTATAGTATAGCCTGCTTATAGAATAGTGGATAGACTAATAGCATATACAATGGGGAAATCTGGGCAAAGCTAAGGAGTATAAGGCACAATGGAGATACTCAGTGTAAAACAAAACACAAAATAAGTGGAATTAAAAACATATACTGAACAGGTAAACACAATACAAATTAAACAAATATACTAAAGCGCAACGTTTAAAAACAAGGCAAATGAGATGGAAGATATATATATTGGACATGAGGAAATATGAGCTTGTGAACAATACATACCAATTATAGAAGTATTTCACGTAGAATATCTTGTATAGTCCTACTGATACAGTATCATTCAACTGCTCATTTGGATCAACCCTCTAGTGATAGTAATCATTTGACTGTTCATATGAACTGGAACCAGTTGTGCTATTGATCTATTATTATATTCAAGAGGGAAAATATCTTTGGCACAGCTGAGCCCTGAGGATTGAGATTATTTCCCTTACATACAACTAACGTTTACTTATCAGGAGCTCGCTGCATATGGACTATTATTGCATTTAATACAAGGGGCTGCCAATACACCTATATACACATTATATATTTTTATACCTGTGGATCATCTAAGAAGTTTGTTTTTAGAGATGGAAGACAATATTGAGGAAGTTATATCTGACATTCCACTGAACACCACCTTTGTCCAGAAATGTGCAGACAACAGCGCACGTAAACGCAGAGCAGCACATGTCTTCACAGGGACTATATCAAATACATGTGAAGATTCTTTAGACCTGACAATGTACTTTGCCAAACTGGAGAGAGCATTAACAACAAATTTGAGACTTTGGTGGGACATCACAACTTTAGATAATTACGTGATTTCTAAAAGGATCCCCAGGGGCCTACGAATTAAAAAAATGCCCTCCTTTGGCTTCCCATCCAAGGGATTTGAAGCAGAATGGGTTAAAGTGCTAGATGACTGCTCAATGAAACTGATGGACCTAATTATTAAAACTAAAATACAAGAGAGAAATGTAGTGAAAAAGAGCATTAAAGAACTACAACAGAGTTTACATACTTTTAGAGGAATGACTGACTTTGACGATATGGATAACAAGTTAAGCAAAGACATTGAGAAGATAGAGGATGATATCATGTTAAAAAAAACAATCAACGTTCGACAGAGACCGTATTGACTATGAACGGAATCAGATATATAGTTGGCAAAAACCACCACCTGCACAATATGCAAATAGACAGGACAATATACATAGGAGAAACTCTGATAGACGTTCCAATTACCAACACAAATCCACTCCAAAGAAATCAATTCTAAAAAAGAACACTGATACCTCTAGTATGTCGGATATATCTGATAATGAGACACGCCAATCAGCAGTTTCCTTTTCTACGGATGATGAAGGCGATAAACGTAGAGACAATACTGATTATGAAACTCGCCAGATGAGGTCTTCTCTAGAGACTACAACATCCTATGATTTAAGGAGTTCAAAAAACTCAAAAAACTATTCAAAAGGACAAGGCGCTCGTCCAAAAGACGTGGCGCAAGCCAGAGGAAAGAGGGACTATTAGCTAATCTTACAAATGTTATTAACATCTCAGGGGTGCCCCTCACAGATGGAGAGGTGGCAGTGCTGGAGAAAGGTCTTAACTTCGCCCTTAGCGAGGATTTTGACCTCTTCAGCACTGTCATTGATCTCCAAAAATATGTGAGAAAGCTATCTCTTAAAAAATTCTTTCTTTCCAGGGCTGTGAATAACTCTGACACTCTTCCATAGGCTAATAGAGATGAATTTGATTCGCCCCCTTCCCCTATTGATATACCAACTAAATTGTCCTTTAGAGAATTGACCGTAATTCAAGATATGAATGATCTGCTCACTGAACAAGAGTCAGGAGAGCCTTCAATAATTGATGTTGAGCAGCAATTCAATTTCCTGGTAGAGAGTAAACATACAAATTTAAAGAACAAATCAGTTTTTTGCCCGTTTTTCAATAAAGGTGCTCATATTGAAACCTTTGAAAAACTGGTCGAAAAGGATCTACAGATATTGGCAAGGGGCTACAGACTGTCTACATCAACACACAATAATCTCTCAAAGATTGAGAAGTCAAATCTTAATCTACTTAGGGAAAGGAGTGACATAGTCATCAAAAATGCGGACAAGGGTGGAGCTGTGGTGGTTATGCATTCAGATCTTTATTTACAAGAAGCCTTGAGACAACTCAGCAATACAGATGCATACTGTAAATTAGAAAGAAATCCCACAGCTCCATACCTTATTGAGATAAGAGAACTCTTGGAAATGGGCAGGGAGTTAGGAGTCCTAACACAAAAAGAATATCAGTTTATTTATAACCAATCTCCCACAGTACCTATTTTTCACCATCTCCCAAAGATCCATAAATCTCTGTCCAACCCTCCGGGGAGACCAATAATATCGAGCATTGGATCTTTGGGAGATGGTCCTTCTAGGTACGTGGACCAATTCCTGCAACCTATGGTCAAGATGTTACCGTCATTCTTGCGAGATTCCATAGACCTGTTGACAGATATACAAGAAATCACATGGACACATTCCTATCGGTGGGTCACCCTAGATGTGACCTCCCTTTACACTATTATTAACCACACACCGGGCATTAAGGCTATAAGTTATTTTCTTAATCACTCAAATATTCACCTTGCACAGAGCACCTTCATCCTTGATTCAATTATTTTCTTATTACAACACAATTATTTTTTATTCAACAACACTTACTATTTACAAACACAGGGCACGGCTATGGGGACATCCTTTGCACCCTCATATGCCAATTTATTTATGGGTTTTTGGGAAACCACTTTTATTTTTGGTGATGCTAACCCATTTAGAAAGTATATTATTTATTATCGTCGCTACATAGACGACTTATTAATTATTTGGTCTGGTAACACCTCTACTTTTCACAAATTCCTTGTATATCTGAACGACAATGTCTTTAATCTTAAATTCACCTCAAATATACATGAAAGCGAGATTGACTATCTTGACCTACATTTATATATAGATTCAAATCTTAGAATTCAAACTAAGATGTTTAGGAAAGAAAACTCCAGAAACTCCCTGCTCATGGCCAACAGTGCACATCCAAGACCCCTGATCAGAGGCATTCCGAAAGGGCAATATCGGAGACTTCGGAGACTATGTTCGACAGATGAGTCATTTCTGAGCCAAGCGCAAGAACTATCAGAAAGGTTCAGATGTAGGGGGTATAGGGATGTAGACATCAATAGTGCCTTAGATCATGCACTAAAAATGGACAGATCGACACTTCTAACACAAAAAACAAATAAACTAAATCAATCAAGATCTATAGATAGATCACCGTTGTTTATTACCACATACTCTAGACAGGCGAACCAGATCAGAGCTATTCTGAAAAAGCATTGGGACATACTAAAACTAGACAAAGATCTAGAGACATACATACAAGATCAGCCAAAGATGGTATTTAAGAAGGCGAAAACAATAGCCAATAAAGTGTTGCCTAGTTTGTTTGATCCCATAAAAAAGAATTATAAATTAAAAACCAAAGGCTTTTTCAGATGTGGAGATTGTAGAATGTGCCGTCATGCTTTCCCCATTAAACACATACGAAATGTAAACACAAAGAGAACTCATACTCTCAATTCCATGATGACATGCAATACAAAATTTGTGATATATCTCCTTATATGTACATGTGGAAGTGCATATGTAGGCAGGACAATACGCCCATTAAAAGAGAGGATTGTTGAACATGTTAGAGCTATCAGAAACATGGATGTGAGATACCCTGTTGCACGTCATTTTGCCAAATGCCAATCAGGTTCCCTACAGAATTTCTCTTTTAGCGCGCTTGAACACATAAGACCTCATGTACGTGGAGGAGACAGAGAATCTCTCCTCAACAAGAGAGAAATGTTCTGGATTTATGCCCTTGGGACGCTGGCACCCAGGGGCATGAATCTAGACTGGGAACTCAAACATTTTTTGGATTAAAATATCGAGTCATTGTGTAATATGCACGAGCATTTGATATACAGGTTATCTATATATGTCTACGTTATTCATATGTTGGTATGGTATATAGAATACTGGCAAAACATATCAGAGAGATATATCTGAGAGAGTGTTTGTAACAATATAATAGGTCATGGCTCTTTACACTTATATGTATAATAATATGTTTAATCTCATGAATTTGCTTCCTGTACATGCCATAGATATTGTCATATATATACTCTGAACTAAATCACAGGGTTCCCCTCTTGATTACAAGAATGCCAAAGATATTTTCCCTCTTGAATATAATAATAGATCAATAGCACAACTGGTTCCAGTTCATATGAACAGTCAAATGATTACTATCACTAGAGGGTTGATCCAAATGAGCAATTGAATGATACTGTATCAGTAGGAATATACAAGATATTCTACGTGAAATACTTCTATAATTGGTATGTATTGTTCACAAGCTCATATTTCCTCATGTCCAATATATATATCTTCCATCTCATTTGCCTTGTTTTTAAACGTTGCGCTTTAGTATATTTGTTTAATTTGTATTGTGTTTACCTGTTCAGTATATGTTTTTAATTCCACTTATTTCGTGTTTTGTTTTACACTGAGTATCTCCATTGTGCCTTATACTCCTTAGCTTTGCCCAGATTTCCCCATTGTATATGCTATTAGTCTATCCACTATTCTATAAGCAGGCTATACTATACGAACATGCGATATCCATAGAGCGTGTGACGTCACCAGGGGAGGCGGGAGCAAGAGTCTGTGGCTCCAATGCTATTCTAACAATTTAATTATTCATTCAGACCTTGCGTGATTGGCCGATAGGGCATCCAATGGGAGAGAGGTCTCACCCAATCACGCGATAGAAACAGAGCGTGTGACGTCACGGTTGGGGGCGGGAGTTATACTACATAATGGAGAACTCAGCAGACGCGCAGTTACTCTTTGATAAAGGGACAACAGTCCTGAAACGCGTCAGAGTGTTTGTATTATACCTTTGATGACCACCTAATAAAGCAGTTTTTATTGGAATTGGTGTGCAGCCCCCATTATCTACTACAGCAGTGCACCGCCAACGGACCCCACGGGACCACCCCCCACAATACTAAATACAAAGTAAGGATTCTTTAGTTTGGCCAAAGTATTGTAAGCCTGCTACCAAGTCAAGGTGAACCCTATTCAGCAGGTCCTACACTACCCGCCACGGAAAACTAACCTCAGTAAAGAAAGGAGGAATGTTCCAGTCTTCCGGTAATCCAAAGGAGGTGAGTAAAAGTCCCAGAGGCAGTCCAGGCAGGAACAGCATGTGATGGCAGGCACAAGAAACATAGAGTACTGGGGTAGTACTTTGCAGGACCCTGAGCAGGTAGGAACTGACTGTTATTTAAAGGACAGCGGCAGCTGTTAGCAATGAGTCAGAGTGAGGCTTACTTCCTGTCAGGAGGAAGAGGGCAGGATATGCCAGAAAAGCAAGATGGCGTCACTTGCTTCAGTATGCTTGAAGTCACTTCCTGTAGAGAAGACAAGGCAGGAGGTGGGACTGAGGTGCGGCCTCTGCGGAAGCAGTAAAAGGTACAGGACACAACCAGACATTAGACAGTCTTGACTTGAAGCTCGAGAGCGGCACATTCCATCATGTGTACACGCCGCACATGAGAGAGAGATGCGACCGGGGGCAGGACCGAGCTCCGTGGCACACGCAGAGGAACCGCGGGTGCGTGCTCGCTCTATAAGGAGAGCGGGGATCTAAGATGCGGTAGGCAAGGAGGGAACACGCCGCAGGGGACATTTTCCCCGATTCCTTACAAGAGGGAACTGCTGCTTTGAAGAAAAACAACACCGTAAGGCTGATTTTTCAAATGTATGGTTCAAGGTTTTGTCCTTATAAATGTTTGCACTGGAATATACCTAATTACTGAAGTAAACCACAAATAAGCCCTTTATAAAAGTGAACAGATGGTCACTAAGTAATCCCTTAACCTTTATTATCAACATTTCATAAAATGTATGATTACTTTGGTATTAATAAATATTGCACAACTGCAACACATTATCAAGGTAAAGCAGTTGCCTAAATAAAGACCCGTGCAGGATACTGGAAGGATAAAAACAACAACTATTTTTATGACCTTTAATCACTTGTTCGTACATTCTTCTCGGTGTTGATTTCTATTTATTTAATATCAGTGTCTCAAATTAAGTTTGTCTTTAGAAAACATAGAAAATAATGGTAAAAAAAAATAGGACTGATTTTTCTTTCTGTAGTGCATCGAACTACTGTATTCCCACCAGTGAAATCAGAAAAATCGCACGTTTACATGGTGTTTGGTGCTGTTAGAAAATGTAGATGGCTTCACAGAACAAATACCCCCTAAAGCATGCCACTCTTACAGAAAAAATGTTAATATGTAATTGCCATTGTTTTTTTTATAAACTTTTGTGCATATTCACTGACTCATAATACAAAACATTAAGCTTCTTATCCTGTACATAGTCGATTACTTTTCGTAGACATTTACACAGTCAATTAATGCTAGTGGGAATCAATCAAGCATATAAAAATTGCCCAATATGAAAATATATGGCCGCTTAAAGTTCTAATGTTAAGCTGCTTCGCGTGATTTTATTGCTAGACTAGCTGATATACCCGGCGTTGCCCGGAGGCCGTGAGGGGGGGGCGTGAAAGGCAGGGGGGGCGTGAAAGGCAGGGGAGGGGCGTGAAAGGCAGGGGGGGGTGCGTGAAAGGCAGGGGGTGCGTGAAAGGCAGGGGGGGGGGCGTGAAAGGCAGGGGGGGGGCTTGAAAGGCAGGGGGGCGTGAAAGGCAGGGGGGGCATGAAAGGCCGGGGGGAGGCGTGAAAGGCGGGGGGGGGGCGTGAAAGGCAGGGGGGGGGCGTGAAAGGCAGGGGGGGCGTGAAAGGCAGGGGGGGGCGTGAAAGGCGGGGGGGGGCGTGAAAGGCGGGGGGGGGGCGTGAAAGGCAGGGGGGTGGCGTGAAAGGCAGGGGGGCGTGAAAGGCAGGGGGGGCATGAAAGGCCGGGGGGAGGCGTGAAAGGGGGGCGTGAAAGGCGGGGGGGGGCGTGAAAGGCGGGGGGGGCGTGAAAGGCAGGGGGGGGCGTGAAAGGCGGGGGGGGGCGTGAAAGGCGGGGGGGGCGTGAAAGGCAGGGGGGGCGACACACACACACACACACGTCACCTACAGCGACACCTACCTCTACTTCCGGCCGCCGCCATCTTCTCACTCGGCGCCGCGAGGGAAGAAGAAGGGGGTCCTTCCGGGCGCGCCGCCATTTTAGGCACCGCGAGGGAGGAAGGGGGTCCGCTGCCTGTTGCACGCGGCGGCCGAGGGAGGAAGGGGGTCCGCTGCCTGTTCCCCGCGGCGGCCGAGGGAGGAAGGGGGTCCGCTGCCTGTTCCCCGCGGCGGCCGAGGGAGGAAGGGGGTCCGCTGCCTGTTCCCCGAGGCGTGCGAGGGAGGAAGGGGGTCCGCTGCCTATTCCCCGCAGCGTGCGAGGGAGGAAGGGGGTACGCTGCTGAGCGGAGCCCCGGGAGAGGTGAGCGGAGGGAGGGAGACGTGACCGGAGGAAGGGGATAGATGAGCACCGGGAGGGAACTCGGGAGAGATGACCGCCGGGCGCGCGAGGGAGGAAGGGGGTCCGCTGCTGAGCGGAGCGCCGGGAGAGGTGAGCGGAGGGAGGGAGACGTGACCGGAGGAAGTGGAGAGATGAGCGCCGGGAGGGGACTCGGGAGAGATGACCGCCGGGAGGGAGGGAGAGATGAGCGCTGGACCTCTACTGCGCCGCGAGGGAGGAAGGGGGTGAGAGGGGTGTGTGTGTGTGTGTTTGTGTGTGTGTGTTTGTGTGTGTGTGTGTGTGTGTGTGTGTGTGTGTGTGTGTGGCGAGCCGAGGGGGAAGAGAGTGGCAGTTGGGTGACGTCACACACAGCAATCTGATTGGCCAGAGGCTGAGGACCAATCACATTCACCGCAGATAGCACTAACCTCACTAACCATTCAATTTTATATATTAAGATAGAGATTAAGTAAACACTAAAGGCCTATAAAATAAACCTCAATAACCCACTTATCGAGGCCTTTTCGGCCAAAATGCCTACTGCTATTCTATAATCCTCGATAAGTGGGCGATAAAGGCATAAACCGCCCATTTTTGCAGCTGTCAAAAAAAAAATGGCTTGGTGAGTGGGGATAAGCCACTTATCGGCAGGTTCTGAAACTCGTGCAATTCTAGTAACATCGACTATCTTATCAAGGCTACTCGCGGCTCTAGAATTGCGAGTTTCTCCCAAAATCCTCACACCAGGAAAAGTTGGGTGAGGCTGGGGAGAACCTGCTGAGACGGCAGCAAGAGAGGACTTAGAATTTTTTTTATTTTTCCTGCATCGGAGACCCCCGGCATTAATCCCATGCAATAAAATTTATTTACAGGCAACTTCATTACCTTAGCACAGGCCTGCACAACTCGTAAAGCGAGAAGGGCCGAACTGCTCCAAGGAAAAAAAAAATTGGGCCGCACGGGTAAAATCATCATCATCACCATCATCATCATCATCATCATCATCATCATCATCATCAATCTCCTCCAGCACCCCTCATCATCATCCTCATATCTCCCCCAGAACCCCTCACTATCAACCTTTGGATACTCCCCATCTATCTCTCATACCCCCATCTCCCCCTGCACACCACACACATCCCACCCCCCTGCACCTCACATCCTTCTCCCCCCTGCACCTCACACCACTCCCCCCCTGCACCTCACACCACTCCCCCCCCTGCACCTCACACCACTCTCCCCCCCCTGCACCTCACACCACTCTCGCCCCCTGCACCTCACACCACTCTCCCCCCCTGCACCTCACACCACTCTCCCCCCTGCACCTCACACCACTCTCCCCCCTGCACCTCACACCACTCTCCCCCCCCTGCACCTCACACCACTCTCCCCCCCTGCATCTCACACCACTCTCCCCCCCTGCACCTCACACCACTCTCCCCCCCCTGCACCTCACACCACTCTCCCAACCCTGCACCTCACACCACTCTCCACCCCCTGCACCTCACACCACTCTCCCCCCCCCTGCACCTCACACCACTCTCCCCCCCTGCACCTCACACCACTCTCCCCCCCCTGCACCTCACACCACTCCCCCCCCTGCACCTCACACCACTCTCCCCCCCCTGCACCTCACACCACTCTCCCCCCCTGCACCTCACACCACTCTCTCCCCCTGCACCTCACATCACTCTCTCCCCTTGCACCTCACATCACTCTCTCCTGCACCTCCAATCACCCCTGCACCTCACCCCCTGCACCTCACATCACCCCTCCTGCACATCACCTCCCCCTCCTGCAAATCACATCCCCTGCTCCTCCAATCACTCCCCTGCACCTCCAATCACCCCCAATCACCCCCTGCACCTCCAATCACCCCTGCACCTCCAATCACCCCTGCACCTCACATCACCCCTCCTGCACATCACCCCTCCTGCACATCACCCCCCCTCCTGCACATCACCCCCCCTCCTGCACATCACCTCCCCTCCTGCACATCACCCCCCCCTCCTGCACATCACCCCCCCTCCTGCACATCACATCCCCTGCACCTCCAATCACCCCCCTGCACCTCCAATCACCCCTGCACCTCCAATCACCCCTGCACCTCCAATCACCACTGCACCTCACCCCCTGCACCTCACATCACCCCTCCTGCACATCACCCCACCCTCCTGCACATCACATCCCCTGCACCTCACCCCCTGCACCTCCAATCACCCCCTGCACCTCCAATCACCCCCTGAACCTCCAATCACCCCCTGCACCTCCAATCACCCCCCTGCACCTCCAATCACCCCTGCACCTCCAATCACCCCTGCACCTCACCCCCTGCACCTCACCCCCTGCACCTCACACCCCCCCTCCTGCACATCACCCCCCCCTCCTGCACATCACATCCCCTGCACCTCACCTCCCTGCACCTCCAATCACCCCCTGCACCTCCAATCACCCTCAATCACCCCCTGCACCTCCAATCACCCCTGCACCTCCAATCACCCCTGCACCTCCAATCACCCCTGCACCTCACATCGCCCCTCCTGCACATCACCCCCCCCTCCTGCACATCACATCCCCTGCACCTCACTCCCCTGTACCTCCAATCACCCCCCTGCACCTCACATCACCCTTGCACCTCACCCCCTGCACCTCACATCACCCCTCCTGCACATCACCCTCCCCCCCTCCTGCACATCACATCCCCTGCACCTCACCCCCCTGCACTTCCAATCACCCCCCTGCACCTCCAATCACCCCCTGCACCTCCAATCACCCCCTGCACCTCCAATCACCCCCAATCACCCCCTGCACCTCCAATCACCCCTGCACCTCCAATCACCCCTGCACCTCCAATCACCCCTACACCTCACCCCCTGCACCTCACATCACCCCCCCCTCCTGCACATAATCCCCTCCCTCCTGCACATCACCCCCCCTCCTGCACATCACATCCCCCCCCCCTCCTGCACATCACATCCCCCCCTCCTGCACATCACATCCCCTGCACCTCACCCCTGCACCTCACCTCACCCCCCCTGCACCTCACCTCACCCCCCTGCACCTCACCTCACCCCCCTGCACATATCCACGTTCGGATCAGAGGGGGGAGCGGCCGCAGAAGAGCTCAGCTGGCTGTGACTTTCCCCTCCGTTCCACGTTGCGAGCGGGGGGTTGGGGGGAGGAAGAGGGAACAAGGAGCGGGAGCGGGCCCTGCGCATGCGCGCCGGGACCGCGGTGAATCGCCGCCATATTTTTTTTTCCAAGTTTTTTTTTTTTTTTTTAAATCTTCATCGAGGGCCGCACAGAGATGCCAGGCAGGCCGCATGCGGCCTGCGGGCCGCGTGTTGTGCAGCCCTGCCTTAGCAGCTAACCAGTAAGGCAATGAAAGGTTTAACCACCAGTGAGTGCCATGTTTATTGTGGGTAGCGGGGATGGGTGAAGGTGATATTTGACCCCTTGCTGGGTGTTTAGGTGTTGTGGGGGAGTTGCCGGTGGAGTTAACCCCTTCATTACCTTAGAGGTAATACCCCTCCCGCTACCCACCCGGTAGGTATAAACACCCACCAAGGGCCAAATACCAATTTCACCCATACTCGCTGCCCACAATAAACATTCAAAAACTCAACAACACTACTACCAACCTCCTCTAGCCCCAACAACTCCCCCCCCCAACACATATAGTACAGTAATGGGCAAAAGGACTATTTTCCAGATATGGATAATAGTTCATTTGCACATCATAAAATCAAACATTAGCCAGCCAGCATAAATAAAGTAAATAAAAAATGTTCTACTTACCCCTGCCATCATGAAGGGCGTCCTCATCAGCATACTGTAGGTCTATGTCCTCCGTAGCCAGCAAGAGTACATACAAAAATACAATCTACTGGCCCCTAACCCCTTAATCACTAAGCGATTAATAACTGCTATAGTAATGAAGGAGTTAACCCCCGTCCCCCGCTACTCACCCCGGAGGGCTAACCACCCACCCCAGGACCACTATACCCACCCTCTACCTATTGATTTGCACAGTGGTATATCATACCCATATAATAAACTAAATAAAGAATTAGGGCCAAAAATACACTATAATAAAAGAAATACACAAGCACCTAAACACCCCAACAATAAAAGAACCAAAAAGCCTCAACTACACATCAATTACATTAATCTATCAGTAAAACAGCAATAATAGCATAATTAAAATGATGTTATTCCAAAACATAAGAATACAAATAAATAAACACCTATCCAACCAATCAATTAAAGAAATAAAAGCACTAGCCAACAAATCAATCAAATAAATAAAACCACTAGCCACAAAACATATAATAAATTTAAACCACTAGCCAACAAAACAATTCATACATTTAAAACGCTGCATGATGGCAGGGGTAAGTAGAAGTTTTATTTACTTTATTTATGCTGGCTGGCTAATGTGTGATTTTATAATGGGCAAATGAGCTATTATCCATATCTGGATAATAGTTATTTTGCCCATTAATTTACTGTTGTGTTGTGGGAGAGGGGTTGTTGGGGGTAGGGGAGGAGGGTAGTAGGGTTGTTGTGTTTATTTTTGTTTCTTGGGGGTAGAGGGATTGGGTGAAGGAGGTAGTAGCCCCAAGAGTGAGTGTTTAGGCCTTGCAGGGGGGTTGCGGGTGGAGTTAATCCCTTCATTACCAAAGCAGATCCCACCGCTATGGTAGTGAAGGGGTTAACTAGTCCCGCAACCTTCCACGCAGGCCTAAGCACCCACCCTGGGACTACTACCCCCTTCATCCATCCCCTCTTACCCAAGTATCAGGCTATTGAGGTTTAACCTCTTCGTTGCCTTAGCGGCTAGTCGCTAAGGTAATGAAGCTGTTTTAATATTAATTTTAATACGTGTAGATGAGCAGGGGGTCTCCGGAGCAGAACCGTGTTGATTTGAGGTCTGGGGACCCCCTGCTTCCCGAGATACAGGCCCCGTTATGGGGTGCCGGTATCTCCTATGCATTTTATTCCCACGGTGTCGCGAGACATTTAAATGCATAGGAGATACCGGCATCCCATAACGGGCCTGTATCTCGGAAGCAGGGTGTCCCCGGACCTGAAATCGATGCGGTTCTACTCCGGTGACCTCCTCATCTACTCTAGTATTAAAATGTATATTAAAATCTTTCGATCACTGGCAAGATATGCGCAGGGAGATGCGGCTCTCTCTGTGCAGCTCTCTCTGCAACTGAAATAAATTGCCTGATTTGGCCTTTGACAGAGGCGATCATCATGTCGCTGGCTACTCGCCCTTTTTCAGAAACATTGCTATCACAGGTAATCGAGGCTTTCTGAATACCGTGATAGCAACGCTCAAAAAACTGGCGGCGTAACCAGCCCAGCAATTTTTTTTGAAGACTACAAGAATAGGCCCCTAATTGTTTTGAACCAAAACTTGTGCACCATCTAATGTGTTACTCCAAAGGACCAATGCCCAACCATTGCCAATAATGTAATATCAATAATAGTTCATCCATTGAAGAAAAAAACATGGAGTAAAAAATACAATTTGAGACGAGAAATTACACCTAAGCCATGTCCTTACGTAGACCCGAAGCCATACATGTCTCTCAAGGATTGATCCACAACCTTGGTAGATTCCTCAGTTGCTAGTAAATTAATCCTCAGTGAATATTTTTTTTTTTTTTTTTAAATCTGCATCTTGTATACTTTAGACGTCCTTAGCAATCCTTTATGCAATGAGTACTGTAGATAGTTGGGATAAGGTAACATATCAGGATTCTAAACCTTTAGTTACCAGAGAAAACTAAAGACTTGCTTGATGCAGGCCTTCTTGTCTATTAAAGTTACTAAGGAGTTAATAATATTGTGATTTTAATGTGTGCATATATATATTTTTTATCTGCTATTCCAGGCTTTCCAATCAGGTTTTCTGTATATTGAAGGCAATTTACAAATTGTCCAGTTGTGCACTCTGAACTAGCCAAAACAAATGACTAACTGGAGGTCTGTGATTGCTGTTTTCCAGCACTTCTGTATTTATTGAATGAATAACATGTGAATAAGTAATTTCGGAAAAATTACTTATTGGAATGTTGATTTTCAATTCGGCAGAAGGAAGCTCAAAATTCCTTTCTGGAGCTATGTCGGCTGCATTTGTTTTGCAAAAAAGCTGCAGCTTCAGAATAAATTGAATAAGAACTTAAATTGCCTGCAAATTTCAGGCACAGTAGACTGCATGGCACGAAGAACCACTCAAATTCAAGTAAGTGAAAAGAATTTCAATGCATTTTAAAGTTAGATTGCGAACTTCCAAATGTCTAAAGTAAGATTGTTTGGGAGGTTTTATAATCATGTGGATTACATCATACTTTGGAGAGGTTTTGGACTAAATTACTAAAATAGTACACATTTATGTTCTAAAACTACTGTAACATACTGCATTTTGAATGCTCATTACCTTCACTTAAATTGCTTTTAGGACTACACACAGCTTTTTTTATATTTTATTAAATGAAGATCATAATGGGATCCAAAGCCACAAACTGGTTGAGCCCCTGGATCTCCCGAATAGAGATGTGCAAAAACCATGTGTAACTGGCCCTTTTTTATTTGAGTAAACCCTGTAGTTGGAGTTTTGACAATTATTAAGTCAATGGGCATTTTGATTTTATTTAATGTGCTAACTCCCATCCAGACCCTGGAAAGGTTTTCTTTCTTTCTGAAGATGGGGAGAAAGAATTATTTGTTAGAGTACAATTTATTTCAGAATGATATCTGGAGGGACATCCTAACTGCCATTAATATGCTCGTCCATGCAAACAGGACCGCAGAGATGCTGAAGATGAGATGGGTTGATAGCAAGAAGAAACTCATAAAGAAGCGATCATACTCTGTCAAGACAGTAATAAGGACCATATGTGGACTACCAGCAGAACTGCACGTCTCCTTACAAGGAAGGGGTGATGGAGGTAATTTCCCCATCCCAGGTGGATGGTTTTCTATCCCTTGCGGATACTTCAGATTTGCGTGTGGTGGAAGTTGGCAAGTACTGAAAATGAATACCTGGCTATGAATGTTACAGTGTTATAGTGATCCACTGCACATACTCATAACATCTTACTCAATTATACTACAGTTTAGCTATAAGAGCTCATGTGAATCCATACTGTAGACTGGGTCATTATCACACTTTGACCTAGAATTGACTTGTGACTTTGGTAACATATATTATTACAGACATTAACACATAGTTACGAAGTTACATACAGCAACATACAGTATTGTAATCTCTGTAATATACAAAAAAATGTACATAACAAAAGGTTAGTGTAGTCTTAGCCATATAGTTATAATTATCATTCAATTAAATATTTGAATTACACTTTATTATCATATTTATGCTGAGAGGACAATTTAACATATTAATAACTACATTAACATTTAAATTCCACTTAATACACGTTGCATCCTCTAAATAAGTTTAACACATTCGTATTTTGATTACATTGTACACATTTTTTGCCTTCTTGAGGAAGAAGAAACATTTATTTTATTTCTCACAGAAGTCCAGCCAGAGTCTTCTGCTTCAACAGCCGCTAATTCACCTGGGCACTTGCTCCCATTTCTTCTCCAGCTCCTGTGTCACCTCCTGAATCTGTGCTCCCCTCAGCACCTGTGGCTGCTCCATGGACTGTCTATTCCTGCACCTTTGGCTCCTGCATCTTCAGATCCAGGGATAGTAAGGAGCTATCTACAGCTGTACAGCAGCCAGAGAATTGGCATTGATACTATACAGCATCATCAGTAGATGCTGAGGGGAACGGAGCCATTGACAGGAACATCTGCCCCCTTGTGAGAGATGGCAGCATCCAGATCACATGTAAACACACTAAATAGTATGACCAATCAACTGGTCACTGTTTGAACAAGGACATTGTTGAGAAGTTCTTCTTGGGTGGGGTAGGTGCAGTTTCCTTTATATTATACCTATTGAGAACCAATTATTGTGGGTTGCGTCTTCATTGCTATTACTGTACATAACCTCACATGCATTCAAGGGGTTCTTTAAGATTTGAGTTCTGCTTAGAAATGTTGTTATTTATCTAAATTCAGCAATGTGGATATTTAATGTGGAAAATAGGCTACATCACTCTGGTATCTCTGGTTAATAGGAGCCTGGGCTCCTAGTGGGGAGGGAGGTAAGATGTATTGCCTTATATCCCAGAGTGGTTAATATAATCTTTATTATCCTGGATGGAAGGTATATACAGTAGTGTAGTGAAACAAATGTATGAAGAGTTAATGTACAGTAGTAGTTGAAGCCTCAGCAGCAAAATCAGGTTTCAGAGGTTAATGCCCATCGGTTAAATAATGTTTAAATTGGGATTGTCCCTGATGCAGTGACTATTGAGGCTAATGCTTATCATTTCAAGCCGCACTCCAGGTTCCTATTTCAGCTCCGGGGACCCCTTGTTCCCCAAGATACTTGCCTCCGTAGGGGTGCCGGTATCTCCTTCATGTTTAAATGTCCCTCATCACGCGGGCTAACAGGAAGCTGCAAGGGACCACATCACAGATTTTTATTGTTCCCGCTAGATGCGGGACATTTAAAGCTGCCATTGTGCCAGCCCCAACAAGCCTCCTCAGGGGTACTACCTGCAGAGATACCAGCACCCCCTATGGAGGTAAGTGTCTCGGTATGCAGTTCAGCTCTGGAGACCCCCTGTTTCAATCATATAACTATAAAAACACACAAAAAACATAAACTGTAACCTGGAGTCCTGCTTAATTCATGTACTATTTACAGTAAATAACTTCTCATGTTGGTGAGGGTAATTATTAGAAATCTAAGGCGAAAACCAGAACCAATCGCGTTCCGGTAAAACAAAACACGAACATTTTATGTTCTAAAACCAAAACACAGGTAAAAGTGCCCCCTGTTAATTAGTATTTTTACCATTCATGTTTCTATAGTGCTAAAGCAGTTAATTGCAAATATTAATCCTAAATGTTCTGGTAGCTTGTAGGGTGAATATACAGTGAAGATGATATACAGTATAGGTTGTGTAAATGTGACAAAATGCCTTTTTTTAAATCATTTGGACTACAATGTCTGTCATGTGTAGGTTTATATGAAGAATGATTTTGTTATTGTGGCTTGAATAAAAACATTTCAGCACTCAATTTACATGCACTTTCAGCTCAGAGTCAAAAAGATGAAGTCACGCAATGTTAATTACACATTAACCCCTATGAAAAGAGATGTGAAAAGACATACTAATTCTTATTTGCAAATCTATTGGAAGTTGAAAATCAAAACCTCAAAGGTTTACAGTCTTCCGGGTGGTCACATATAAATTTTTGACATTTGCTTAAAATTTTAAGTGACTTACTGTAGACACACACCACTTTTTGGTTCAGTTTGACTACATGAATGGTTAATCAGGGGATTTTGTAGGGCCACATTACAGCCACGTGCAAGTGAATAGACCATAATGTGGTCAAATGTGTTTTTACTCCATAAGACATGTTGGATCTGATTCTATGGGGCTTATTTTAATAGTTCCAAAGTTGTCATTGCCAAACTGCATGGTTTGGGATATTCAGAAATAACGGAATGAAATGTGAGAAAAAAACCCTATTAAGCCGAGTCTAAAAAAATGTGACAAACCGCATGGGTTAACAGCCCAACCGTCCGGTACTTGTACTTGTTTTAGAAGTGGAAAGGGCTTACAAAATAGCAAAGCATGCTAATCACACTTTGGAGCTACCAGAATAGGCCCCTGTTTATGATGAAGCAATCGACCGGAACGTTTTCAGACAAAATTGAAGTCATGGTGAATTTCTGACAAAAAAAGGCCCGATCTGCTGCTTCCGCACATATAAAATCAGCCCCTTTCTGTGCCGTAAGACACCTTACAGTCAATTTACTTGAATTGACAGTTACTAAGTCATGCTGGAAGGTATCTTATAGAGCAGCACGGTTTAGAAAATCACCTGGCTTAAAGTCTCTCAAAAGAGGTCCTGCTCCCCCTGTTCTGCTTCTATTACCACTGCTTACAGCATTCTCTTGGAGGAATCTGTTTCCAAAGAGATGTGTCATCAATTAGTTTATTAGATTTAAATAATTTGCTTATTGCACATTCATTAACAGTTTTTAGCATTGATAGAGATGAAAAACATAACAGTTTCACCTGAATAATTTATATAATGAATTTTTCTGCCTTTTGTGTATAAATCAAATGTATTTTTTGCTTTTTTACACTGCTGACTACTTACTGTCTGAAAAATATTGGAAACAGCAGTAGTCAAACCAACAGCTCCATTCAAAGACAGTTCTAGGCTGAAGATAAGAATGTGTTTGTGAACAACTCTATTACTGTCTGCATATCACAGACATTAAATAAACAACGTATACATAATTATAGTAATTGTTCAATTTGTAACACAAATCCAATGTGTCGCATCTGCTGGACTTTCCAGTGTGTAACACTGTAAATTGTCATGTAATGTACCTGTATAGCTTATAAACGTTTTATTTTTTTTCTACAGTTACAGTAGGTTAAATTATAATTAACGTGACTGAATTATTTTTGGAGTGACTGTTTTTCTTACTACAGTATTATTATTATTATTATTATAATTATTATTATTATTATTATTACTATGACTAATATTGTTAATTAAAATCAGAAGCAAATTTACAGATTACGACCAGAAATATATATTTTTGGAATATGATAAATCTGTAGTGAATGCTTGCAACTTAATGTACTGGTTTGTATTGCTGAAGGAGAGTGGACAAGTTTAATACACTACACCTCAATTGAAATGAACATCATAGAGTGTTCCTTTGTGCACTCTCTGAGAAATAACTCAACAAAGAGAAATCACAGAAGAAAGTCAAGTTACCATAGGTTTCAGCTAAGCATTTTTGCAAAATTATTTGAAAATGGTGTTAGATTTTTAAGCAAATGGAATAAATCATCCAGATGTAACATTGTAAGCCTTTCTGCTATTAAGTTGAACCGGAACAAAAAAGGTGGAACCGGGCGCTTCTAACTAAAAATAAAGTGAATTTGGTGTTGAAAATAACCAATAAATGTGAAACCAAAATAAAGAATATACAAGTGTGATAAATAAGCTTCACCAAAAAAATGTGATATATATAATATAAAATGTGAAGTATATATAAATACAGCAGCTCTACACCCTTTTAAAAGGACTGTCCATGTCCTATGTAGTCTTGCGTTGTCTTCTGGATAGGAGGAGCGCTGTAGTTCTTGTAGTGGTATGTGAAAAATAAAGAAATGGTACAATAGTGCAGATGGTAATAATAAATCAAATATAAAAAATAGTCTCGGTGTTGATTGTACTCACAAATTAGTAAATTGTATTAGACGTATCAGAGATCCATCTCTCTCTGATGCGAGCCTGTGACAGGGTCATTGACTCAGTATATGTTAGTAGGAGATGGCAGTATGCAGGCTTTCCAGCAGACGAGGGGTTAACCCAGCTTGTTAAGCAGTCCACAGGTGATTCAAATTAAACTAGTTCACCTGCTTTAAAACAGGAAGAGGAAATGCCTCTGGGGTGGCAGTCTCTCTCTGAGGCACAGAGAGAAGACAGAGGAGTGTTGACAGACACAAGCTTCTCAGATTGATCCTGTCCCAAGGGGGAGAATAAAGCTCCCAGGTAAGGAGCCAACTACTATTGTTGAACATTGTTGGGCTGGACTAGGTTAGCTAGCCAGCCAGGTACAGTAGTTAGCCTGCACTTTTGTTTAGTCAGTCCCCCGACCAGGGTTAGGTTTTTGTTTACGTTTCAATTTAAAGGGACAGTGTACCCATTGTTTTAGTTACCCTTTTTGGACAAATAAATCCACCAGCACTATTTCACCAAAAAAGTCGTGTTGTCTCCTCACTTACCACGGCCATCCTGCCACAGAGCCCTTTAATGGAACCCTTGTAACTACTGGTCTGGTAAGCTTGATGTATATTTGGATCATGTGAAACTCAATATGCCTCCCAAGGAATATGAAGAGAGAAAGGAGAGAGCGCACAATGGTATAGTATGATAAGGGTAGATATTGCACAACAATAGCTTGTAGGAAATGCACTCACATTTTTGAATAAAGAACAATTCGTTGGAGAGAACCGCTGGTTACTCGTGGATGGCGCCGGTGAATTCAGTCAACGGAGGAATTCCGCATGCGTCACATCCGCCCACGTCACGTCCTGTGACGGCTCTAGTAAGGGCGGAAGAAGCTGCCTTGCGATTCAGTCTCCGTGGCTTGCCAGTACCTCCCTGCGATATTTTCCCCAGCTCTCAGGCACCTCCAACAGCTGATTCAATGTGTTTCGCTGTTGCTTCTTCAGGAACCATTAAGTTGAACCCTATGAAAAAAATATTATGTTTCCTGTTTAGTATAGCTATTAGTGATCTTGTGTAAAACAGCAAACCAAGTAAAGCTCACCTCTCCAACAAGCTTTCCCCAATATACCTGTAACTGTGTTTCCCCCACCCTCTGGGAGATTCTGCCATTACTGGTCGTGTGGTGCATGATACCAGCTGGTAACAGGAGGGCTGAGCTGTCCGCCGATGTAGTGGGGACACAGGATCAGGTTTCTGGTGTACATTACCCACATGGTTCTTTAGCAGTGTAGTGCCTCCATTTGCCGTAGGCTTCAGGTAACTGAAGATGATCTCCCACAGTAGAACCGATTTACCTCTCCCCCCAGTAAGATCACACACTAGGCCAGAGGTTTGATAACAGGAACTGTTTATTGTCTCACTGTGCAGCACAATACACGGCAGGGTTCTGCCCAGTGCAGCAACTGTCAGCTACTCACTGAAGGATGGTCCCTGAACCTTCATTATAGGCAAATGCTACACACAGCAGTCCCAGCTCTTCCCTGCCCCTCTAGCAGGGACAGAGGTATGGTACGCACTCACTCTCCCCCGGAGGGAAGAGGACGAGAGAAGGCCCAATAGTCAGCCTCTTGGCTGTGTGACCTGCCCTCTCAAGTAGGTAGAGGCACTCACGAATTTGGGGTGGCACTGCCCTTAAGTAAAGCCAGCAGGAGGGCACCAGGTCTGTCACATGATTGGACATGCTCAGGCCTGATGTCACCGCCTCCCACTGTCAATCAAGTACAGCTCCAAGGAGTGGAGAAAACCCATATTAACTGCTGGCAAGGCCTGCTTGTACCAGGACGTACTGCCAGAAGGAAAAGCAGATTAGTTGCCATAGATGGCATGGCTACATACCTATTCACATTATTCATGACAAATTAAACATTGCAAATCTTTTTTTTTTCAATTGAATATCTAGTGTGGTGAGCATAATAAGGACATATTATTTACTTACATACAGTAGAAACTGTCAATGGCCAGTATAATGGCAACATATATTTCCAATTTACACTGATTTGATTACAGTATTTAGATGTTGTTAGTACAAGAGATGTGTGAATGTGATTTTTTTTCTAATCATACTTGTATGCTCCCATAGGTAGTACTAGTACACTGAATATAGATCATATTTTGTATATCATTTTAGGATTTAAAAAATGTAGTGAGAACATAATGAGGCTCCGGAATTATTTCCTCTAGTCCTTTCTTTCACAGGGGTAATTATTTAATCAATTTATGTCTGTGCATGCAAAAAGCCATAATTATAGTGGCCATTATCTTTCTTTAACACAGATATGTAAAGCTAGGAAGTAATTATTTAGAAACACCTATTATTATACCAATTTGCATACACATATAATGGTCTATACTCCAGTCTGAAATGATTACAACTTTATAGACTAACAAAGTCATAATTGTTTTTTTTGTTGTTTTTTTTAGAAAGTGGTGTTGTCATCAAAACTGAAGTCCTATTTAATATCAAAGAACTAAAGGAAATGCACCTGTAGAACTAGAGTTGTTTTACAAACAGTTAAATATTCCCAATACAATTTCACATACTGTATTATTCTGAGATATGAACTTAAACCATAAAACTGATCTTAAATATAGGAATGGTTCCCCTACAGCGAAGGCACAGGGAAGCTAATTGTTTAGTTTTGTGTTTATCATTATGAAAGGTGTGTGTGTGTTAATCCCGATGGGCCATTATCGACTGCTATGCACTGTGCTGCGAACGGTCAACCCTTTGCACACTCTGCACCAGTACATGCTCTATGGAAGCTAATACATACAAGATGCTACATCTATAGAACAGACAGAGAGAGAGAGATCAGTGGAAGTAGTATATGCATTTTGTCTTTCAGTGCTGGCACCAATCTACAATCTCCGTCACAATTGCTTAAATCATAGGAACTATAACATAATGTTTAATAGGCGGAGAAAATAATTTGTCTAAGTAAGATTCATTTTTTTTTCATTTTTCCTTTGCAATCCATTCTTTTCTGCTGGGTACAGTCTTATGCACATTTGATTGATTTCCTATATAATTTTAATTAATGGTACGTAGGAAAAACAGCAGGCAATTATATTTTCTAAAGTGTGCTAAGTGATACTAATTGAGTGCTATACACTGAACTAAAAAAAATTGTGAACTCAGCCAGAGGATCAACATCTACAAGAAATGAAAAACAATGTACTTAATAAAACCATTGCAAGTTTAGAAACGTCACATTCAGCTTAAATATATTTTAAGATTTTATTTCCATCTCAATATGAACATTTTTATTTACTGGTGTGGATGTTCAACATCATAATAAGATTGTTATATTTGAGTTATACAATTAGTCCCAAGTTGTAACAGGTGCTCACCACAAACAGGACAGGACCGCAAGGCTGAGGTGGGGATGTTTGAATACACAGAGCAACACACGTGTCGTAGTCATGTAGCAGGGTCAGGATAGGAGAGGTTAGACTCACCGTGGTCTGGGGTTGGAGAAGTCGGGTGGTCGTAGTGCATAGCCGGGTTACAGGAATACAGAAGGTCGGAGTCCAAATACAAGCCGAGGTCAAGGGTCAGAGAAGGCAGAGGTCCAGGAACAAGCAAGGGTCAGGTACAAATAAAAGCAGCAAGCAGCAGGCAGCAAACAAGGCAAGGTTGCTTGAGGCAAGCACAGGTACAACACTAAGGTTATGCTCAGCCAAATTGGAGGAGGGTTGGCTGAGCATATAAGGCTGTTAGCGATGAGCCATTAGACATCCTCTTTCCACAGGTAAGCAGGAGAGACGTGTGCTGCAGGTGTGGGGAAATTGGAGATATTATTAACCGCCTGTGTGTCCCTGGTGGCATGATGCCGGCGCATAGGTGCATAAGGAAGTTTCTCCGTGGCGGCGCGAGATGCGTCGTGGGGCGGGGCAAGTCGATCCAAGCGTACCAGGGAAGGCTTGGAGGGAAATTTGTGGTGGAAGGCCCGAACGAGCCTTGGAGCATGGAGTTGGTCACAGGGGATCCACGAACGCACCTCGGGACTGAAGCCCTTCCAATGGACCAGGTATTGGAGTTTTCCTCTTGATAGTCTGGAGTCCAGGACAGTCTGGACCTCGAATATCTGCTGCCCTCAACCAGGAGAGGCTAAGGAGGAGACGTCGAAGCAAGGAACTGGGAATCCTGGATGAAGGGCTTGAGTAGGGAGGTATGGAAGACCGAAGGAATCCTCATCGATGCTGGCAACTGCAGCCGGTAGGCCACCGGGTTGACCCTCTGAATAACGGGAAATGGGCCAATAAATCCGGGTGCCAATTTTGCAGTGGGAATCTTCAAATTAATATTTTTCGTGGACAGTCATACCTTTTGCCCTGGAGTACAGGTTGGTGTCTCACGACGATGCCGGTCAGCCTGTTTCTTCTTCCGAGAGACTGTCTTTCTAAGATTTTGTGGAATCCTTCCCCAAGAGGCATGCAGAGGCAGAATCCTATTATCCACTGCTGGTACCCCAGATCTAGGTCCTGCGGTAGGGAGAGCCGAGGGATGGAAGCCGAAGTTGGTGAAGAACGGTGAGTCCTGAGTTGACTAATTACGGAGATTGATGTGGGAGAATTCAGCCCAAGGCAAGAGATCAGTTCAGTTGTCCTGGGTATCCGAAATGAAGCAGTGGATGAACTGTTCCACTGATTGATTTGTCCACTCCGTCTGACCATTAGTCTGAGGATGATAGCCGGAAGAGAAGTGAAGAGAAATCCCGAGCTGTTTGCAAAAGGCCCGCCAAAATGTAGAAATAAATTGAGATCCATGATCCGACACAACTTTGGGAACTCCATGAAGACAGAAGACCTCCTTGTTGAAAATTTGAGGGCGTTGGGTAGGCCCCTGAGGGGAATGAAATGGGCCTGCAAGGAAAACAGGTTGAACACTAGCAGAATAGTATTCCTGCTTTTGGATACGGGTAATTCCACGATGAAATCCATGGAAAGATGAGTCCATGGATGTTCTGGAATCGGGAGAGGTTGCACTAACCCTGATGGCCTGTTACAGGGAGTCTTGTTTTGGGCACATGGCCATGCAGTGACAAATTTCTTTATGTCCTTACGTATCCCCAGCCACCAAAAGGTCAGTTCCAGGAGGTATATAATTCTCCTTGTTCCTAGGTGTCTGGAGGTTTTAGATGAGTGACCCCATTCCAGCATCTTTTTGCGATGCGCTGGTGCGATGTAAAGGCGTCCATCTGGAACCTCAAGACCCTCAGGAATATCAGACTGACCTTATACAAGATAGGGGAAGTATGGATTCTTCTTGGTCCTCAGCCTTGTCTTCCACAAGAAATTGGCGAGAGAGAGCATCTGCCTTCACGTTTTTAGACCCGGTAAATACGAAATAATGAAATTGTAGCGAGAAAAAAAAAGTGACCATTGGGCTTGTCGCAACCTTTAGCGACATGCACCTTCAATGTAAAGAAGATTCTTATGGTCCGTCAGAATAGTAACAGGATTTTCAGTGCCCTCGAGCAAATGTCTCCTTTCCTCCAAGTCCATTTTGATGGCCAATAGTTCCTGGTTGCCAACGTCATAGTTCTGTTCGGCAGGTGAGAACTTTTTGGAAAAGAAGTCATAAGGGTGTAGTTTGGCTTGTGGAGTCTTTCTTTGGGACAACACTGCTCCGGCTCCGACATCAGAAGCGTCCACCTCAAGGGTAAAGGGAAACCCAGGATCAGGATGTATGAGTACAGGTGCTGATACAAAGGCTGTTTTCAGCTTCTGGAAAGCGTGAATGGCTGCAGGAGGCCACAGTGCTGGGTCGGCAACAGACTGCGTCAATGCCGTAATGGGTGCTACTACCACTGAATAGTTCTGTATGAACCTCCGATATTAAGGAGTAGAAGATCAAGGGGTGCTCCAATCATATAACGACTAGTCCATAAAGTATGAATCTTCAAGGACCCCAATATACTGTCATGGCCGAGCTGAGTCTAACACTCATCCGGCATGTCCCGCGGCTGTTTTCAGGCTGGCGCCGAACTTGGCCGTGCGCCAGCCGGATCTTCCCCGGTCGTTCCTCTCCCCTCGCGACCTCTGTCTCTGCTTCTCCGGGTCCCCCGGGTCCCCCAGGTCCCCCTTTGCCTTCCCACATCTCCCCTTACCCCGCACCACCTTCGGGGAGCCCTTGGCACGCGCACCATGCGTGCACGCACCTTTTACCGCGTGACCGTGCATCAGTGACGCGCGGCACGCAGCGGAAAAAACCCAAACAAGCCGCGTCTTCCCGCGCATTTTGGTGGCGGCCGAATAAGACTCAGCTCGGCCGCCACTGTAGCAGAGTGGGTTTAATAAATGAAATGGCCTGTGAGTCACTTATAACCATATGTGAAATTGTTGCCTCCTGGTAGTTTACACAGTCCCAGTTAGAGTACTCAACTATAGTGGTCAAACATAAAGGTATGTAATCCTTACCCACTTCTGCTGTCTCCTGGGGTCCACTGCGGCGTGCCAGTCATGGAGATAATCCAGATATACATAGAAAAAGAAAGCAAACAGCGCACTGCCAGGTAGTCAGGTGGTGAGAAGATAAAATCCATTTTTTTCAGAACATATCTGATAAAAAACATCACCCCAGGGGGGGAAACAAACAGCCTCCTACGCGTTTCGGACCGGTAGGTCCTTTATCAAGGAGTGTGGAACGTATGGGAACAAGGGCGTCCTATATACACCCGAAGGGTATATTACTCATTAAGATTGGCACAAAGTCCTTGGTTAGGCAATCATAGTTAAACTCGGCTCATTCCTTCACCGCGCATGCGCGTGACGTCACGCGAGGCGCCACCGTTGCCAAGTAAACATAGACAGATGGACACTCCCACCTAATCGGTGCCGTTCCTGACGGCCCTAGAAGGTCAGGGGTACATGATAATATACAATAGCGCTATGTATATTTATTAGCATGGGTGTTATGTGTATAATGAGAGCGCTATTGTATATTATCATGTACTCCTGACCTAGGGCCGTCAGGAACAGCGCCGATTAGGTGGGAGTGTTGTCCACTCGTTCCAATCTTTGATTGGTTCAGTAGTGGCACCTCTACACCTATGGGTGGCCTGTATGGGCGGGCCTTGGGGGCAGAGCATTGTTTGGTCTATTTTGATTTAGGATTATGGAAGGGAAGGGGAGGGTTAATTCCCACTTGTGATGCTAACCAGGAGTAGGCAATATTTGGTCATGATAAATATATAAACATCTTCATAGCATAAGACAGTTCATAAGACCCAGGATTCCAAATAGTCCAACTTTAAACACACTCCCATAGATTTTGCCACTAGCCATATAGGTAAGTCTTATGTGGTGGTCTAGGTAACCGTGTGTGGGACTGATCACATAAATGAAGTAAATGAATTACTCACTGCTGACCTTGGGGATATCCTGGTCCTGTCCAGCGTGCTCCTACCAAGGAACAATTGAAGAAAGTGCAGGAAAAACGGCGGTGCATCTGCTGCTGATAAAGATTTAAAACCACACACTGCAAACCACAAAGTTTCCTAGGTGCAAAAATTTATTTAGGGCATGATAAAAAACAGCCAAAAGGACACTCTAACGCGTTTCACGTGGTATCCCACGCTTTATCAAATTCCTCGGATTGAGCCTTACTGAATACGTCCTGGAAGTGAGAGTAAATTATAGGTAGAAGGGAAGTTACCTGGTTGGGTACAGAGACCCCGCATAGGCCTTTGGATGGCACATAGCAGTTCTGCAGGCAGTGAGGGCTCCATTGAAAATGTTGTGCTTCGGTCAAGTCTATCCGAGGGTTATGTAATTGAAGCCACGGAGTCCCAGGAGGATGTCGATGGTAGGAGTATGGATGAAATCCAATGAGATGCTTTCGACATTAAGTTCTCCTGTGTGCAACTGAAAAGGAACAGTTTGAAGAGAGATAAAGGCGTGTTGTAGGGGAAGGCTGTCAATAGCTTCCAGATCTATTGGGTGACTTTTGCGTACCAAAGGGATTTTATTCTTCCCTGCGAATCCCTGATCAATAAAATTCCCACCTGACCCAGAGTCCAGAAAGGTCAGAGTGGAGGCCTTTAAGGTATCACTGGTAAGCGTGCCGGGTGTCAGAAGCCTGGTTGTCATCTTGGGAGGGGAGGCAGATTGAGTTCGCAGTGTGATCCTCCTGGCTCTCACTGGAACTTTAGCGTTTCCTGACTTATGGGGACAGGCGATTTACCTGGTGTCCGACATTATCGCAATAAAGACAGAGTCCGGCATTACGTCTGCATTGTTTCTCACAGGGCAATAGTTTGTTGCCTCCGGAGCTGCATGGATTCTTCCAGGTCCGTAAGAGGAGGGTTAAAGGCCTCTGTGTAATGGCCGCGGAGAGATTGCATACCTTGCTTACAACGATTTCTTTCGGCCTTTCTCTCCTGTAACCTCAAATCCACTCAGATGCATACGCTGATGAGTTGCTCTAGTTACGTGGGGCATTACAATGCGGCAAGTTCATCTTTAAGGTTCTTGGACCGGACTTGCTAGAATGCTGCCGCTAATGCCTCATCGTTTCAGCCGGTCTCTGTGGCTTTGGTCCAAAATTCGACAGCATACCGGGACACGGGACTACTGTCTTGGATTACAGCATATGAAAGAGAGATGAAGCAGCTGTTACCTGGCTTCCGGATGTGCAGAATACTCTGCGGAATTCTTTGGTAAAGCGGGCTATGTTGCAGGTGAGGTCCAGTCTTTGTTCCCAAATGGGTGAAGCCCACACCAAGGTGTCATCAATGAGCAGAGAGACGATATAGGCCATCTTTGATCGCTGGGACACAAAACTGGAGGGCATCAATTCAAACTGTATAATACATTGATTGAGAAATCCGCGGCAACCAAGCGGTTCACCACCATAATGGTTGGGTGTAGGAAGTCGGGGTTCAGAGGCTGCGTTCATGGGAACAGTTGCAGGAGCAGGCACCGCTGAGGGAACAGAATCAACAGGGGTACGTTTTGCCTGGTCTGTAAAAGTTTGCACCACTGTCAGTTGGAGTTGGTCCATACGCTGACTATTCTGGTCAAGATACTTCTCCAATTTGGAAACCATGTCAGAGTGTAGGTTCAAGACATGATCCACCTCAGCGGGGTCCATGTTTGTGGGGCTGAGCGTACTGTAACGAGTGCTCACCACAAACATGACGGGACCGCAGGGCTGAGGTGGGGATGTTTGCATACACCGATCAACACCCGTGCAACCGTGTCCGGATTGCAGAGTCGTAGTCTTGTAGCCAGGACAGGATAGGAGAGGTTAGAATGGTCGTGATACTCACCGTGGTCTGGGGGTTGGAGAACTCGGATGGTCGTGGTATTCGCCGTGGTCTGGGGTTGGAGAAGTCGGATGGTTGTTGTGCATAGCCGGGTTACAGGAATACAGAAGGTCGGAGTCCAAATACAAGCTGAGTTCAAGAATCAGAGAAGGCAGAGGTCCAGGAACAAGCAAGGGTCAGGTACAACGAAAAGCAGCAGGCAGGAAACAAGGCAAGGTTACTTGAGGCAAGCACAGGTACAACACTAAGGTTTTGCTCAGCCAACTTGAAGGAGGGCTGGCTGAGCATATAAGGAAGTTACAGCAAATCGCTGGGCTTCACCAGGCTGTGAGGGATGAGCCATTAGACATATTCTGTCCACTGGTAAGCAGGGGCAGAGTGTGCCGCAGGTGTGGGGAAATTGGAGATAGAATTAACCCCTTGTGTGTCCCTGGTGGCTTGACGCCGGCACGTAGGTGCGTAAGGAAGTTTCTCTGTGGCGGTGCGAGATGCGTCATAGGGGCGGGGCCTAAGCCCGATCCTGGCAGGAGTAGTGCGGTACTTGCACGTTGCCTGTATGAGTGGCGTGTCGCCCGAGGTATCACCGGGGCGGGACCGAAGGCCAATCCTTACACAAGACAGTGCAAAAGATGTGGATATTAGTGTGATGTGTTCTTACAGTATTTACTTTTTTGTCTGTTAACAAAGAATATAAATAAATGATTAAACGTAACAAGCAATGAATGAAAACTATCAGCAGGATTTTGTATTATTACAATCTGTAATATATAACTTCTACTTAATTACAAATATCACAGATCATATGAGATAGACCATTATTATAGGTGATTGAATCCTTGCAGACTTGGAAAATCAGCTCCTAGAAGTGTTGTAGAATGGAAATAGAAATAACTTGAGATCATTAATGTTATAGAATACCTACCAAAAAAATAGTTGCACATTTAACACCAAGGGATGCAAATGTGACCAACATAATTTTCTTTGTTCTTGCAAGAAAACCATATCTGTCATGGTCCAGGGTTCGAATATAGATTCATGAGTTTTTTTTTTTTTTTTTTTTCAAAGAAGAAAGCACCCTAACCGTCTCTGACTTCAAAGAGTTAAACTCCACTGAAATGTAGGAACCTGCTCATGCTAAAAATGAGAGAAACTGCCACTGTTGCTGACAGCTTTGCTGGGGTCCAGGACTAGAGTCTCCACCTGGGCCCACTTTTTCATGGCCTTGTGAGTCCCCCCTCTCTTTCTCTTACACTCCCCCCTTACACTCTTACACTTTCTCTTACACTCTCTCACTCACTCTCCCCCACTCTCTTTGCCCTCTCTCCCTCCCCCATCTCTCACTCACCCGGCCCCTCTCTCACTCTGCCACTCACTTTATCACTATCCTCTCTCTCTTTGTCACTCTCCCCCCTATTTCTTTCCCCTATCTCTCATTCCCCCTCTCTCTCCCCCTCTGTCCCCTCCCACTACACCCTCCCCCCCTCTCACTCTACCAATGAATTTCTCCCCTTTCTCTAAGAATGTTACATGTGGGGGAGGCCTCTGGTCAGAAAAGGACGGCGATGGAGGGATACACCACGGGTGTGTGTTTTGTGTGAGAGAAGAAGAGCTGGAGCCGAATTGTTAGCATCCGCCAGCCAAACCACCTGGAGCTGTCCCTGCTCTAACCCCCTGTTGGCGGACCAGGAAACATCCATGAACTGAATTAAACTACTGTCATTGACTTTGTTTAAAGCAGAATGCCGTTGTTTTTAATTTTGATGAAATCCACATATATTTTACATGTGTTTTTGCATATGGTTTAAGAAAAGGCATATTTTGGATTAGTCAATGTAAGGGTGAATATCTTGTATCTTTTCATGAAAGGGATTATGTGCATAGTACAGTATGTACTTGAAAAAAAGAATGTGCCCATTATCTTCCTCATGAGGCATGATTCACTGTAACCTATTTGCTATTACAAGGCTAACACAGACAATTAAAGTTTTATCATTTTAACCTACAATTATGAGTGAACGATACTCTGTCACATGACCGTATCATACCAAACTGTTTTGTATACACTGCATATTTTGCTTAAATTATGGAAAATATTTTTTTCTGCAGAAGTGTTTAGCTCTATTATTGGAAAAATGTGTGTACTAAGTGTGCGGGTGCTCACCACAAACAAGACGGGACATTGAGACCAAGGTGGGGATATTAGTGTACACCGACCTCCAGCCGTGCTCACGTGGAGGAGTGCAGAGTGATAGTCGTACAGCCGGGTCAGGGTTGGAGAAGTGGGGATAGTCTTAATACTCGCCGTGGTCAGGGGTTGGAGAAGTCGGATGGTCATAGAGGAGAGCCGGGGTCCAGGGGCGGAGAAGGTAGAGGTCCAGAGTAAGCCGAGGTAGAGAGAAGTCGGGGGTCCATGTAGAAGCCTAGGTCAAACACTGAGACAAGACAAGATCAAAAATGCACAAGGCAACAGGACAAGGTGGCAGAAGTTTGAGGTAAGCACTACATTCAGGAACGAAGAATTATGCTCAGCCAATTTGCCAGAGGGCTTGCTGAGCATATAAAGGGCAGGTGCCCAATGAGCAGCCAGCAAGCAGCTGCCACATATTAGCATGAACGGCCCACTCGATAGCGAGCATCCAATGGTAGAACGGAGGTGTAGTGTGCCGCTGGTGATACTCAGTAGTATGGAGTTAAGGATTAACCCCTCGCGTGCTCTTTGTGATGCGGTTCCGGAGCGTGGTTTCCTGCGGGGGGGGGTGATGCATCACCCGTGTCGTCATGGGATGTGATGTAAGGGCTGGGCCTAAGCCCGAACCTGGAGGTATCCCCTTGTCTGACGGTGTGGCACCTGTGGGTAGCTTCCTTGGTCTGCGGCATGTCACCCGTGTCGTCATTGGACCTGACGCGGGGGTCATTGGATACTGACAGAACCCCCCCTTCATCAGCGACCTCTGGGCGTCTCAGGGATGGTTTGAGAGGGTTCTTCAAGTGGAAGGCCCGGGCGATTCAGGATTGCTCTTCGGGCCCAAAACCCCTCCAGTGGACCAGATACTGGAGACTTCCTCTGGTTATCCTGGAATATAGTACTGACTGCACTTCAAAGTCTTGTCCCTCTACAATGAGGTGTTCAGGAGGCAAGACCAGGGCAGGAGACCGAGAGTCCTGTACAAATGGCTTCAGAAGAGAGGTGTGGAAAACATGTGGGATTCGCATGGAAGCCGGCAAGTGTAAGCGATAGGCCACTGGATTGATCTTCTCAATGATGGTGAATGGACCAATAAATCTTGGTGCCAATTTCGTTGTGGGTACTTTTAGAAAAATGTTTTTTTGTGGATAGCCATACCTTCTCCCCTAGATTGTATGCTGGAGTTCTTCGTCAATGCCGGTCCACCTGTTTTTCTGTATGGAAACTACTCTCTTGTGATTCTCTTGAATCCTCTCCCAAGAGTTTTGTAATTGCAGAATCCTGTTGTCAGCTGTTGGCACCCTGGATCTGGGTCCTGTAGTGGGAAGATCTGAAAGGTGAAAGCTATATTGATAAAAAAAAAACGGTGAGTCCATTGTTGACTCACTCCGTAAATTGTTGTGAGAGAACTCGGCCAAGGGTAAAGGATCTGTCCAGTTGTCCTGGGTATCAGAAACTAAACATCAAATAAATTGTTCTAATGATTGGTTAGTCCGTTCTGTCTGACCATTGGTCTGGGGATGGTGACCAGAAGAACAATTAAGAGAGATCCTCAATTGCTGGCAAAAGGACCGCCAGAATTTAGAAATAAATTGGGACCCTGAGACAATAACCTGGGGTATCCTGTGGAGACGAAAAATGTATTTAACGAAAACCTCAGATAGTTTAGGGGCATTAGGGAGGCCTTAAGGGGAATAAAGTGAGCTTTTGGAGAAACGGTCCACCACTACCAGGATGGTATTCATACCTTTGGATATTGGTAGTAAAGAAAAAACCCGCTTCTGCGGGAGACGATGATTTTCGGATAAATCCCCTCTGTAGGTTCTCTATAATATATTCCTTCATGGCCTTGGTCTCTGGAGGGGATAACGGGTAATAACATCCTCACGGGGGAACCGAGCCGGGCAGTAGATCGATGGGGCAGGCGAATGTCCGGTGGAGTGGTAGTTCCTCAGATAATGCTTTGTTAAAGAAGTCATGTCAGTGTTCCGGTACTGAAACCCGCATAATTTTTTGGAAGAGACGGAGCAGTTCTTCAAGCAATGAGAGCTCCTTTGGAATGGGCTCAAAGTCAGTCCAGTCTATGCGAGGGTTATACACTTGGAATCATTGGAGTCCAAGGATAACGTCAATCGTAGGGGCATGGATGACGTCCAATTGGATCCTCTCGATGGGAACCTCTCCTGTCCACAACTGAAAGAAAATGGTTTGTAGAGATATAAATGCAGGTTGTAAGGGGCGGCCATAAATGGCCTCCAATCCCACAGAGTGCTTCTTGTGTACCAAGGGAATTACCCCCTGACCTGGAATCCAGAAAGGACTATGCAGTGGTATGGAAGGTATCACTGGTGAAATTAACGAGGACTAGAACCCTAGATGGCATTTTTTGGGAGATGGAGGTGAAGGAGGTAGTGTTCCCAGTGTGATTCTCCTGGCTCTCACTGGGACTTGGCATTTCCCAACTTGTAAGGAAAAGCAAGTACCTGATGTCCGATGCTCCAGCGTTGCGTCTCCAGTCTTTCTCGCCGATAGATAGCTTATTGCCGCCGAGTAGCATGGGTTCCTCCAGGTCCAGTGGAGACGGGTTAACAGTCCCTGTGTAAAAACTGTGAGTGTGTTGTATACCTTGCTTGCGCTGGGTTCTTTTGGCTCTTCTTTCCTGTAGCCACTGGTCTACCCTAATGCATAGAGCGAAGAGCTCCTCCAGTTCTGTGGGACGTTCCTATGCAGTCAGTTCGTCCTTCAGATTCTCGGAGAGGCCTTGCCAGAAGGCGGCTTCCAATGCCTCATCATTCCAACCTGTTTCCACGGCTATGATGCAGAACTCGAGAGAGTACCGGGCCACGGGACGCGTACCTTGGGAGATATGTAAAAGGGATGAGGCAGCAGTTACCTTGCGTCCAGGTGTTTCGAACACTCTGCAGAACTCCTTGGTGAAGCATGCGATGTTGCTGATGAGGTCCAACCTCAGTTCCCAGATGGGTGAAGCCCACGCCAGAGCATCATCAATCAATAAAGACATTATATATACCACATTCGGTATACACCACATCGGGGACTGAAGGGGCAGGACCAGGAGAAGAGGCCTGTGCCCGGTCGGTAAGAGACTAGAGGTTTTGCTGTAACAGGTTCATGCATTGGTCGTTTTTCTCTAGGTATCTCTCAATTTTTGTGAACATGCTGGCGCACGTGCTCAAGACTCGCCCCACCTCAGTGGGGTTCATGTTTGTGGGGCTGAGCATACTGTAACGGAGTGCTCACCACAAACAAGGCGTGACTGCGAGGCCGAGGTGGGGAATTATATAAACGCCACCCACAGCCTCGTGGGGGCGTCTAGAGTGTAGATTAGTCCAGGCAGCGGATCAGGATTGGAGAGTTAAGAGTATTCATGATACTTGTCGGGGTTGGAGATTAGCTGATCGTTACAGGTACTATTAGCCATGGTCTGGATTGGAGAAGTAAGAGTTGTCATGGTACGTTGCCGAGGTCGGGGTTGGAGAGGTATGGATTGTCTTTGGTAGCCAGGGTCTGGAGTTGAGAAGAGTAGAGTCTAATACAAAGCCGGGTCAGGAACAGAGAGCTAGGAACAGAAGAACAAGACAGGACTGCAGAGGGAAGGAAGCAGTGAACACTATGCAACAAAGGTTTGTGCTCAGCCGATTTGCCAGTGTGGCAGCTAGCATAAATAAGAGAGAGCAACCAATGAGGCAGGAGGTGGTGTGGAGGCGCATCAGCAACGGTTGCTGCCATTGGCCATTCTGGTGAGAGAGATGGGTGTGGGGAGGAGCTCCAGTGATGTGGGAGGACACGGCTCTTGTGTGCTCCAATCACGCGCCGTATACTGCCGCTGCCACCATGTGGGCGGAGTCTGAAGGCGGGACCAGAGACAGACACATTAATATCAGCGCAATGTGCATGCGCGCACCCAGTATGGGGAGGTCTGAGGAGAGGAGGTGCCATGGATCACGGGCGGAGCGGGGTTACCGACCATAAATTGGGGCAAGCGGGGTATGCGCCGAGGCTGACGTGACACATTGATCCTTACATGTATTTACACACTCTGATAGGGAGAATTACCACCCAGACACTATCCATCATGTCCCAATACTCCCATTGGTACTTGCGGCCTCCTGACCACTCCGTGGTGTGGCCTCAACATCTGGCTGCCATCTTAGTAATAAATGGTTTCTATACATTTCTAGACATTTGTAGTGACCTTGTTACATTGTGTACTGTATACATGTGTGACGTTTTTGTCCAGTCGAGTGGACATCGGCAAAGATATTCAGTGCACCATCTGGTGGAAACATACTGAATTGCAATTGCAAAAATAAACTCCACAGAATTCTGCTGGCTGACCATAGACGGCCTTTGGGCGAGTGGTGGTGAACAAAGTGTTCATGTGAGTGTAATCTCGCACCTTGTAACGACACTGAAAACAGTAAGTCTGGCTACAGCAGTATGGTGTGAAACTCATTGATAATATCACCATGCAAAATATAATACAAATAATTATTATTATAAAATTTTTGGTTTTCAGATTATTTTCTGGGCCTTCTCTACTGTATCTTACTTGTGCTGTAGCAAGAACACTGCCTTTGGAGTGGGTAACCATAGGAATGTCACTTTTTCTCCCTGCGCCTAGGGCCCGAGCCATTAGTTTGTAAAGTTTTCAGAGCGGGAACATACAGTGCCTGCAAAATTCTCTGTCCAGCACTGTCAGTGCTATATAGCAAACTATTATGAAGACAGATAATTAAATGGTGTGCTGTCAAATCAAACTTAACTAAAGCTCAATTTGCTGGGACAAGAGGTTCTCCTGGTTGTCATCTTTGAGGCTTTAACTCAAGTCAAAGATTCTATATACCAATTAAAATAAAGCTTTGTTGATTAAAACGTACTGTTCGTCGTGAGAATAGGATAATCAACCATTCACTAATACATCATGCTACTTTCATTTTTATTACTTTGTGTAGATACAGGATTTTTTTTACATTTTAAATGAAAAACTACAAAACAAAGAAACACATTTCTTTCCAACTCCAAATCACAATGCTCAAATGTTGTACATATTTGTCAAGAACACATCAGAATGCATATGAAATGTAAATTATTCTAATATACTGTATGAATTGAAAAAAAAAGTATAAAAATCCTTTACAATCAATGATTGACTTTGTTTAGTCTTTAAAGTAGCAATCGCCCCAAATAATCTGCTTATCTATGGAAACCCCCCGATTCCCGAGATATCTGTAGTTTTTTTTGTGCCAGTTTTGACACACAAAAAACTACAAGAATCTCTGTGGCATCACAAATAGAAAGTTGCAATGTAATCTCATGATGCTGTTGTAACTTGCTATTGGCTGCCGGAGCTAGTGTTGACCCTTTGGCTATTTTGTGTTCACCAGGACAAGTATCCCTGACCAGTGGACACACCTGCTCATTGATCAGGAACGAGCAGCGTTGACTGCTGCTTAAAGGATTTAAATTTGAGATATATATATATATATATATATATATATATATATACATACATATTTAAAAAGTCTTGTTTTTGTCTATTGTTTATACTTTTATGCATTAGCGATCACTTCAAATTTATGTGGAACTATGAAGTGCTTCTATTGTTTTCCTTCACTACCTGTTGCCTTTGGTATTTTATTTCACTGCCGGTGTAAATTTACCATCTTATAAACCGCATTGTTCTCTTGACATGTACCAAGGTTGTTCATTGTAGATTTTCAACCGTAACCTTCACATGCTTTTGCAAGTGCAGCCACAGAAGCAGTAATAAAAATAAAAAGGATCAAATACATAAAAGATTGAAATATTTAACTGTTTCCCTGCAAATTTTGATTTGTTAATTCCGTGATATTTTTATACGTAATATTTTATATTGAATTTTATAGTTAAATATAGATGATTATAGATAGTGGTAGTCCAATTAATTAAGATACAGTACTAACAAATTATTACTATACTCTGTACGTCTGGGTATTCTGCCACATATTAATATATAAAACCAATCAACTATAAAGAATAGCATGAGACCTGACTTGTTTTTCTCATAGGTATAGGGGCCTCTTCTAGTATCTTCAATGTTATCACTGCCAAATGGAACATTTTGGCATGATCTTACCTCGCCATCTGACATTTGTGCTATCACGGTATTCAGACAGAGTTATCGCAAGTCAGAAACCGTGAGGTAGGAAAATGCCAAAGCGCTCGGGATAGCAGTGTCCTTAACTCAGCCTTTTTCTAAGTTCTACGTAGAATTGGAGTGTGGAAGGCGGTGCAGCTGCCTCGTAAGGAAAAATTAAAACCGGACTGCTGTCTTGTTAGTACAAAAAAGTTTTAATTGCACATAAAAAGTAGCAAGAGAGAACTCTTACGCGTTTCGCGCGGTACACAGCGCTTTATCAAAGAGTATAGCGCACTAACAGGAAGAACATATGGACTGGAACCCTTACAGCTCATCGGTAAGGTGGACTCCAGCAAATCTGTCCAAGCGTATTTAAATTGCCTCCGGGGCCATGATCGAGTGCCTCCCAGTACTCCTTTGCTTATTTACTGGCGTGATGACATAAACTGGTCATATCCTTGACAGTATTACCATATCATTGTTGCCCTGGGGAGGGTAGTCAGCCCTCCCAGGGGGCTAGCAGGAGGGGTTAACCCCTTAATTACAAATGCGTTTACTACCTGCCAAGGTAATAACGGGGATACTGGCCTGTAGATAGCGTTTTAATTGTTGGGCAGTGACACATTATTGAATGTTGAAGCCACTGAGGAGGAGGACAAGGACAGCCTTCAACCTGGCAGGGGTAACTGCTACTTTTATTTACTATAGGTGCCCATTGATTACCAATGTGGGTATCTGTGCCCCTGTAGGTAGCCATAGTGACAATCAATGGATTTAATGGCTAGTGTTTGATTTGATTGGAATGTACATTTTATTGTATTTTATAATGTGTATTATAGGCCAAAGCAGTAAAATTCCGGGCATTACTGAAATCCCTGCCCTCTGATTGGTTAGAATTCCGGGTATTATTCATTCACCAACTCACCTTTCAGAGATGCAGGGGGAGCGCGGCATCTCTGTTCCTGTCCTCTTACATCACGGCAACACAGGCTCTCACACAGCACATGCAGGCTCTCTCACACAGCACATGCAGGCACTCACACAGCACATGCAGGCACTCACACACAGCACATGAAGGCTCTCTCACTCCCCCCCCCATAACAATTAAATACTCCCCCTTGAGTAATTACTGTATGTGTATTTTATTTTTGTTAATGCCCCAAACCACTATTAGCCGCATTTGGCTAATAGGGATAAGGTAGTGAAGCTTTGCTTTTAGTTTATTTTTAGTGCAAAGTATTGAAGCAGGGGGAATTGGAGCTTAATGGGATGCCAGTAACTTGCATGAGATACTGGCACCCTATATGGAGGCCTGTACCTCAGAAAGCAGGGGGTCCCCGGACCCAAAAATAAAAATGGTCAGATATTCTCTAGTCAGATCTGCTGTAAGAGCTGTGCAGGGAGACACAGAGAGAATGACTGCTTCTCTCTAATCTCTATGCGCATCTCTAAGACTTGTTGCGGCCCAGTAGGACTAACGCAGCTGGTAATAATCACTATACTGTATTTCAGCAACAACCATAAGTTCCAACTCCCAAACTGTGGTATGAGTATTACAATGTCATAGAAAGTGGTATACAATACTATTATGGCATCTTAGGCTAAGGCCCCGCTCCCTCAGTCAGCGCGCCCGCACTGCAGACAGGCGGGGCGCTGACAGACACAGACCGCGATATGTGGTCTGTAGGGAGTGGGAGACAGAGCAGGAGGGGCGTGGCTTGAGCGGAGGGACCCGCTACTCCCCCCCTCCCTCCCTCCACGGGCTCGGGCTGCAGGAGGGAGCTGCTGCAAGGTAAGCAGCTCCCTCCCCCTTCTGCCACAAAAACACACACACACACACACTACCTTGAGTAGGAAGCTGCCTGATGACAGCTCCCGCTCCCACCCCCTCCGCTGATTGGCTCATCAGCGCACCACGTGACGCGTCACCGCTCGGGATCACAATTTTCTTGAATCCCCTGCCAGCTGACGCGTCACAGTGCGTAGTGAGCCGTCAGCGAGGGGGGACTGGGACCGGCTAGGGAGGATTCCCCTGCTGGTGGGGAACGCTCGCGCGGCTGTCCGCGCCGGCGAGCGCAGCGGGTCCCAGCCCTTAGTCTCCTGTTCCTGAGGTACATAGTAGTCAAGCAAAAGAGAAAATAAGTAAATGCCCAAACATTAAAAAAACAAACAAGCCATGCCCAATCGCAAATAAACCCCCCAAAAAACATGAAAACTATGCAGCTGAAAGATTAGCACACTTAAAATTCATCCACAAAGAACTCTTGCAGTACCTGCATGTTACACTAAAATTTATCACAACACACAATAATTCTGCATTTCCCCAGGACTAATAAGGCTACTAAAACTTTAAAGTAAGTGTAGCACCTGTTCCCCCTCCCATGGGAGATCTGGCTACTACATGGGTGTTTCTCTGGTGCTGAGAGCTCGCCTGTGTGAGGTACAGAAGGTCTGAGGACTTCGCTGGTGTTGTGTAGGAGTAGCAACAGGGCAGGCTTTTCCTCCTAGGTCGCAGCGCCTCATCCCATGAGGATCCTGACAATCAGGAGGGTCCCCACTGGCAATTCCTTCTCCTCCAAAGTCCACACACCAGCGTTGGTATAACAGAGTCTTTATTCTTGGCATAGTATAGCATCCTCCAAATTCCCTGGAGCAGATACCCAGGGCTTGAGGTCCCAAGCATCCCTCCTAAACTCCCTCACCCTCTGATGGGATGAGGAGAACACTCCCACTCACCTGAGGGAGGGAAGACACACACTAACCACTAATACCACAATCAATTTGGTGGGTGTCAGCTCTTATACCCGGGGGAAGGGCTGGTAACCCCGCACCATAACAGGGCAGGTCCAGGTACTGACAGGCATCACACCATATACTGTACATGTGAAGGAAAACCTCAAGGGAGGAAAGTGGAGCACTGCGCTAGGATATGGAAATCAGGAACCGGCACTGATTTTCATATCCCAGCGCAGTGCTCCTCTTTCCTCCCTTGAGGTTTTTCTTTGCTGTGGATCTTCTATCAAGTTGGATGCACGCTTTGACGGAGTTCCTGTATGTGAATACTGATGGTTACCTAAGAGTACCCCCATTTCTACTAACAGTGAGTGTACTGTGGAAGTATCCTGCTATTTATTGACAGTGTTGCCTATATGCTCTGTGGTCATATCTGAGTGTGGTTGGTTAAAAGGGGGCGCTTTACCTGTTGGTGTCTGTGCCTCCCCAGTACCCTATAAATCCCACTCTATGATTTAAGCCGGTTAGGTTGGCGGCCACTTGTTCATGAGTCATAGGTTGTTCATTGCACTTTATGTCAATATTCCATATCAATATATTGGAGCAGATATACAAGGATTTTTATTCCAAGGATTAAGACTTCTATTGCTCAGTCTTTATGGGACTTATCGGGTGTTATGTTCTATGACTGTAAATAGTTCCTGTTGCACCGAGGCTGGACTGCATGTCCTTTTCGTGTTCTACTGTACATATGACCCAGTCGTAACAACCCCCCCCACCAGGTATGACACTCTAACTGCCGATTTAGGCCTGCCCTGGATAGGGCAACATAGTACCCATCAGGGCTGCAACTGCAGGCTAGGTCCTTCACAGGAGTTTAACCACAACACTGCCTGTTCCTATCAGGACTTATAGTGTTGAGGCCAGTGGAAGGCGATAGCTAGGCTACATATGTAAATATTATTACAATATTTACTCATAAGAAAAATGGAATGTGGCAAGAGTGCAATTTGTTTTAATCTACCAACTTTCTATCCCAAAGTTGTAATTATTAAAAAGGATATTTGGTTATGCGTCTCCCATGCCAATGAATGTGCCCTTCATTTAAAAACTATGATTTTAAATAATTGTGATATTTTATTGTCACCAATAGCCGCAATTTTTTATTTCTGTATTTACTGCACTTTAGGGAGGTTTTTGTCTTTAACAAATGGTCAATATTGATGTCTTTTAGATAAACAGGTGAAAAAATACATCCTAATTCAGAGCTTTGAAATGTCTAAAGGCTCATCTATAGTATAACTAATCGTAACCATGCAAACCTCCTGAAGAGCACACTTATATTTGCTTTTATGTTTCAGATATTAAAAACAAATTCCTGACAGCGTGTGCTCAGTTCAAAGCTCTGTGTCAGCAGGTTTGTTGGGCTTTAAATTTCCACTGCCCTATGTATAAACAAGAAATTGGAAAAGTTACAATGCATTTGGTTCTTAGTCTTACTATTAATAATTTGTATGTGTAACCAAATAAACTTATGTCTACATAAGAAAATAAACATAGGATTTTTATTGCCGCACTACAAGCTAAAGTAAATGTATGTATAAAATGCCCTTATTTCTGATGCATGTTTGTCTCACATAATTAAAATTAATGTGATAACATCTTTCATATCTCTTTCTTGTTATATGTGATGTCCATAATTTATAGTAACAATGCTAACTCTGTGCACACAGATACAAATACACATCATTGGTCACACAATAGTCAAAGCAATTGCTTTTGTAAATACTGTTGGCAGGCTTCTGAACCGTAATGCAAACATCATGAAGAGAAAGAGTCATCTTAAATGATCAACCTTCATTTACTTTGCATTACTATTTTTCCGTTGTTATTATAAAAGGGAAATTAAAACTTAATTGCATTTAATATTATTTTCATCAGTTTTTTTTCTCCCCACAGAGCATGAAAGGAAGACTGACGACACCCTAACTATAATACCTAGCTAATACAACAAAGGCATTAAAAGTCAAGAAGACTGATCTAATTTGAACAGTTTGCTGTCATCTTTTTCAGTTCCAAAAATGACAGAATCAATAATCTATACATGATCTATACTTGCAAGCACAATCAATCAATTCTATGCATCAACTGTCATTAAACCTCCAAATATTATTCACATAATGTAAATGTAAATATATATTTTAATAAATGAACATTTATTTTTATTATTTATTGCCTACTACTCTTAAAGAAACGGTACCTCTGAACAATCATTGTTTTGTTGAAGAAAACATGTTACTTTTGTGCTAATAATCTTATGTGAAAAAGATAAGACTTTTTAATTGTTTATACATGTATGACTCATTTTTTAATTACATTAGCTAATAGGAAAAATTACTTATGCTCAAAGATCAAGAGTAATAGAATGGGTCACTTGTCCACAACTGTAATTTGTGCTGACAATATCTGTTGTAATTAAGACAAATTAAAAAAAAAAGGTTTCAATAGCTTTAAAGTTATTCAATATGCACATTTTTGATTAAAATATTTAACTCATTCAAACATCTAGTGCCAGTCAGTTTGATTCAGATATTTGGAAAGCTGTACATTTTTTTTAAATACTAAGTTTTATCAATATCTCCGTATTAGCTGATACCTTTCTTGTTTGGACTAACAATTTATATTATAAGACACGTTTTTGAGCGTTCTCCTCTCTTCCTCCTGTCAAGCAATATTTTTTTATCAATATCACCAAATTTAACATTGTATCTCTTCTCTGAGCCTCCCAAGAGGTCAACTGCGGATTGGCATATGGTTTGAACAACTATATACAGGCATACCCCGCATTAACGTACGCAATGGGACCGGAGCATGTATGTAAAGCGAAAATGTACTTAAAGTGAAGCACTACCTTTTCCCTACTTATCGATGCATGAACTGTATGGCAATCGTCATATATGTGCGTAACTGATGTAAATAACACATGTGTAAAAGGCTCTATAGTCTCCCCGCTTGCACACAGCTTCGGTACAGGTAGGGAGCCGGAATTGCAGTTCAGGACGTGCTGACAGGCGCGTGTGTGAGCTGCCGTTTTCCTATTGGGCGATATGTACTTACTCGTGAGTGTACTTAAAGTGAGTGTCCTTAAACCGGAGTATGCCTGTAAAGTATATTCCCATAGGAAGAGTGGTTCATGCTAGTGGTATGGGTGGTGCACTGCAAAACTGAAGGGTGCTAAGCACTAGAAATATGATAAAAACAACTTTATTGAATTTGTGACATTCTATGATGCCACAAGTTTAATAATTTTGTTTTTATCATATTATTGTGCCCGGCCCCATCATTTTTGTAGTGTACCACCAATTCCACTAGCATGAACCTCACTTCGATTTTCAACAGCAGGGAGCACACTTTCGGAGCCAAAAGAGTCTTAAAGCTGTGAGTACTTACAGTACAGCAGCAGTTTTTCATTAATTGCCTGTGGGACTGAGACTTTTCTGTTAGTATAAAGTATACAACTATTGCTCCAGGGTTGCAGTTTTACAGGGGTGAGGGTATCCGTCGCACACTACTCTTACCGGCCGGATAAGACGCAGTTCCCCCGAGATACCCCCTGGAACTTTTGCACCCCTACATCTGAGCTATTCATTGATTTATTCATACACGTATTTGTATTGTATTGTATGTCTTTATTTATATAGCGCCATAAATGTACATAGCGCTTCACAGTAGTAATACATATCATATAAATAACAAATAATATAAATAACAGATCATGGGAATAAGTGCTACAGACATACTGTAAAAGTAACATTAAGGAAGGAGTCCCTGCTCCTTTCAATTATTACCCAAGCGCCTATTTTGTGGAGACTATGTAATTCGGTACATGAATTAAAATTTTGGACTCCATTTACATTAATCTATCAAGGGTTTATTCACTGCTCACTCTGTAGCACTGATTATGGACTTTGCAGTACGAATTGTTTCCCATAGGAAGGGGTTGATTTCAATTTTACATAATCTCTGACAAACTCAGACTCTAAAATCACATGAATGCTGAAATGTGAAAAAGAAGTAGACTTTGATCTGCCGATTGAGTTGCGACTATGAATCTCTGTTATAACGTTTGGAATCTCCACTTGTACAAATATTAAGGAAAATGTTTATAAGATTTGGTTTAGGTGGTAACTGGTCCCAGAGAGATTACATGAAATGTTCACTGAGGTGTCAAATATCTGTTGGAGGCACTGTGGCTATGGGAAAGTAGGCACCATCAGGTAGATCCTCAGAAGATCGCACGGTTTTAAGGTAACGTTATCTCATTTTAACGTATTTATATCCGTAATGCATATCAGCTGCATTCAATCTGAAGCCCTTCGGTATACATCTGCGTCACTCCAAAGGTGGACGCCTGATGGGATTCCAAAAAAAAAAAGCTGCTCCACTCTGCACAGAACCAGTATGCTAAAATTAATATCTGATTTACTTGTACTATGTGGAATGTCAACTCCATCCATTGGAATGTTAATGATCCAGGAAGACAAAGGACTCTGAATCCACTACTGCATTCAATCTGAACCCCTTCAGTGTACATCTGCTTCGCCCCAAAGACGGACAGCCTTTGGCACAGCCGAAGGGCAGCTAAAGGGTGTGAGCCTTTTGCTGCTGTTTGCTGATGTTTGTTAATGTTAAAGCTTCTCTATTGCAATCTAAACTCACTAGCCCATTTATCCCCTGTAACCAATTTTCCAACTCTATCTGTCCATGAAATGTCTGTGAATTGACTGTTTAACCCTGTTCATTTAATGTAACCATGTATTGTTATAGCTCTATGCCCAGGACATACATGAAAACGAGAGGTAACTCTTATTGTATTACTTCCTGGTAAAACATTTTTATAAATAATTATCCTCAAAGCAGCTTGTTCAGCTATTTACCTTAAATTGTAATGGATGTTAGGCTTATATGCAAATCATATGGTAATGAGGACTTTACCTGCCAACGGCGATCCTCAGATCTCCGTTACTGGTAACATTTTATATTACTAACGCAAGGTATTTAGCGCTTGCTGAAAGCTGCCCTTACTCACTTCTAAACCCGGAGGAGCATTGCATTATTTCTACAAATAGCCTACATGGGAAAAGGTAAGGTCTTAAGTTGTACACATATGAATGGAGTAAGTGTAGGATATAACCCTTTCATACTAACAGATATATTGTGGAACATATACTGAAAATGGCTGAAACACAGCAACAAATTAATATTATTTGATTGTTTTTTTAAGGGATTAAGTATGATGTGGTGTGTAATAATGAAAGTGAATGTTAGATATGTTTATGTGACCCACTGTTGTATATATCTGTAACGGGTATTCCCTATGAATACCGCCGCTACTACCTGCTGTGCAACCTGTGTGGCTCTCAGGAGCCTAAGCCTCCGCTTGGGGAACCTGGGGTACATACATATCATAGGTGCAACGCCTCCACCTGGGAGGGATCCCAACGGAGTGGGAGGAGGCCCTCACAGGAAACAACCACACAAAGCGAATGAAGGTAAAACAGGACTGACTTTACTGTATAACCACATATATCAACACAAATCAACATGCGCCACGGCGGGCGCTAACCTCACTGGGTGTCACGGCGGACACTAACCACACTAGGCGTCACGGCGGACGCTACCACCTCTAGGCGTCACGGCGGACGCTATCACCTCTAGGCGTCACGGCGGACGCTACCACCTCTAGGCGTCACGGCGGACGCTACCACCTCTAGGCGTCACGGCGGACGCTATCACCTCTAGGCGTCACGGCGGACGCTACCACCTCTAGGCGTCACGGCGGACGCTATCACCTCTAGGCGTCACGGCGGACGCTACCACCCACAATGTGACCCCACCCTGTGTCCAGTAACCCCCACCCAAATGTCTCGTACTCCCAGAGTCAAATATCACTGTACATGTGTATGTGTGACTGCGCAGCCACTGTGTTTGGTGATAGGCCTGGTTGGTGCACGTGAGTTGCAGGTTACCTGCCCGGGCTCCAGCCACGGGTACCGCGATATCAATCCGCACGATCCGACGTTGTCCTCCACACCGCGTGGGTTGAAAGTCCAGCGCGAACAATGTCTCTCCTGGTGTTAGAGTCTTTGGTGGTGTTCTGAGCCCAGAACCCACCTCGCAGGGCCGCACGGCTTCCGCTCTGTGTCCCTGACTACTTGATCAAATAAAGGGGCAGTGTCCCTATCTAGGGCCTGTCCCTAAGCTCCACAAGCTATAAGGTGACTCAGGACCTAACTGGGACCTTGGGGGCTGCAGGCCTATGCAGAGGGTCACTGACCCCTGCACCCACCTCTTACCCCTAGCTGGTCCGGATCCTGAGTGATTGCGTAGCTGCAAAACCCCGCGAAATGTATCCCCTTGCTAGCAGGGGAATCTGGCCTTCTGATTGGCTCCCTGGCGTCAGGTGTCTCTGCCCCTAAGCACCCTGGGGGCTGGCAGCCTATTCTCGCGCATGCGCGAGCTATCTGGGGCCTCCCGCGCTATCGGCCTCCTGCGCATGCGCGAGCTCACTGTCATAGCGGCGCCCTGCTCTGCTAGCCGCCGGGCCGGTGGCAACGCGATCGCGGCCTTAGCGACGGCCCGATCGCGTCCCCGGCAACCGGCCTGCTCGCCGCTCGCGTCCCCGGCAACCGGCCGCAACCACACGCGCAACGGGGAAGAAGGGGTGAGTGCGCGAGGGGGACAAAGGAGGGGGCGAGTGCGCGAGGGGGACCTGGCTACATCCTCCCCCTGGTGAAACTCCAACGTCCCCGCTTGGACCACATAACTTACTACTATACACAACGTTATATAATAAAAATGCAGTAAACATATAACTTAGCACAGGTAACTCTAAACGAGATTGCATAATTCGTTGAGCATCACAATCACAGACTGTATCTTACTACGAGAACACTGCTGAGCCTCATAATGGGGTGCCCCCATTTGATCGTAAGTAACCCTAGTTGGCGGGTACCTAACTCGTTGACTCCGTCGGAGTTGTTCTTCGGCAACTCCCTCGGGGGAGTAATAAGCATAGTCCTGAGGCCTAGCCTCTTCCCTTGAGGGGAGAAATGTCTCTGAGGGTACAAAACACGGGCTCTGTGGATCCAAAGGCTGGCCTGTTGGTGCCACCTTAGTAGGCATTGGCCTACGGGGCCCTTTACCCGTAGCTCCTTCGGGAGATGCCCCTTCTGCGGGGTGGTCCCTTTGAGAGGGTCCCTCCATAGGGTCTTCCGGAGTTTCAGAGTGAGTCTCGTTAGTTACAGTCTCTTGACCAACTTCTGATAGATCGAACTCACCGTTGAGCGGTGTGGCCTGTAGTTCCTCTTCTTCATCTCCCACTTGGGGGATGGGGAGAAGGTGATTACGATGCCAAACCTTTACCCGACCATCGGTGTCTCTGATGCGATAAACCGGGAGGCCAGGCATCTGTGACTCCACCTCATATACGCCATCTCTCCACCGGTCCGCCAATTTATGTTTTCCGGGGATTCCCAAATTACGAAGTAACACTGCATCCCCAGGACGTAACTCTCGATACTTGACTTTATTGTCATAACGTCTCTTGTTACCAGCATTCAGTTTGGCTGTAGACTTCTCAGCCTGTTGGTACGCTTGTTGCAGACTGTCTTTTAGCCTTTGCACGTACTTAAAATGAGTGGTATTGAATATCCCATCCGTTGATACTCGGAGACGCACATCTACTGGAAGTCTGGCCTCCCGCCCAAACATGAGGAAGTACGGGGAGAACCCCGTGGACTCATGGCGAGTACAGTTATACGCGTGTACCAAAGTCTCCACATGACGACTCCATTCTGTTTTCTGCATTCCCTTCAGGGTTCCAAGCATGTCCAACAGGGTCCTGTTGAATCGTTCAGGTAAAGCATCTCCTTCAGGGTGGTACGGCGTCGTCCGGGATTTGGCGATGTTCAGCATTTTAAGTAATTCTCGGATCAGAGTACTCTCAAAATCTCGCCCTTGGTCGGAGTGAAGTCGGTTTGGAAGACCGTAGTGAACGAAGAACTTTTCCCATAGAACTTTCGCGACCGTGATAGCCTTCTGGTCTTTTGTGGGGAAGGCCTGTGCATAGCGGGTGTAATGGTCCGTGATGACCAGCACATTACCGATTCCTCGACTATCAGGTTCGATACACAGGAAGTCCATACACACCAGGTCCATTGGACCAGAACTCTTTAGATGGGCCATAGGAGCTGCTCGGGTAGGCAACGTCTTGCGTTGAACGCACCGGGAACAACGGCGGCAGTGTTGTTCCACCGCTTCCCGCATCTTGGGCCAGAAAAACCGGTCTCGGACTAGCCCAAAAGTCTTCTCTACCCCGAGATGCCCGTGGTCATCGTGTAGAGACTTCAACACCATATATCTCAAGTTTTGGGGTAGAACTAGTTGTCGCCTATCGGGGTGGTTATGATATGGAACTACCCTATAGAGCAAACAATTATCTATCTCGAACTTGTCCACCTCACGCATGAGTAACGCGACCAGATCTCGGGGAGCACTCTTCAATAGAGCAGGGTTCTTCCGCTGAACGGCTTGTCGAATTATGCTGATCACTGGATCTCTTAATTGATAGTCTACCAAGTCTTTCCATCTTATGACTTTGTCCTGGGTTATGTTCATCCCTGCGGGGCCGCAGTAGGCTGCCGGGATCGCTTGCGACTGGCACCCTAACGAATCGGCAACTCTTAGTTCAGAGAATGCGACCTGATCATTGATGACGGCCGCTATACTACACATTGCACGCATCCCAGGTCCAGGGATCTCTTCCCATTCATCATCATCAGGGGTGGCACTCAATCCTGGTCGTCGTGATAGCGCATCGGCCCCAATGTTCAGAGGCCCCGGCTTGTACTTCAGGGAGAATCGGTAATTACATAGTGTCGCCAACCATCGGTGTCCGGCAGCATCCAATTTGGCGGAAGTATTGATGTACGTGAGGGGATTGTTATCGGTCCTTACCTCAAACGTAACACCATAGAGGTAATCATGAAGTTTCTCCGTGATCGCCCATTTGAGAGCCAGGAACTCTAACTTGTGCACCGGATATTTCTGCTCACTGGGTGTCAGACTGCGGCTGATGTAGGCTACCGGCCGAAGACCCTCGGGGTGTTTCTGATGAAGGACAGCGCCCAGTCCATTGAGACTGGCATCCACATGCAGGACATATGGTTGTTCTGGGTCAGCATATGCAAGCACTGGTGCTTCAGTCAGGCTTGTCTTCAAATTCAGGAAGGCCCGTTCACACTCAGGCGTCCACTTATCACCAAACGGTTGACGGGCCGACGTGGCCTTTCTCCCAGTATCTTCAGGGTATATCTTCAGCAAATTGTTCAGGGGTTTAGCTCGACTAGAGTACCCTTCTACGAACCGACGGTAATACCCACAGAACCCGAGGAAGGATCGCAGTTCCGCGACATTATCGGGACGCGGCCAGTTCACCACCGCTTCTACTTTGGCTGGATCGGTAGCAATCCCCTGGGCAGATACGATGTGTCCCACGTAGGTCACTGAGGTGTGGCAAAACCTACACTTGTCGAGTGATAGCTTCAATCCTTCTTGGCCAAGACGATCTATCACCTTCAGTAGCCTCTCCTCGTGTTCTTCTAAGGTCTTCCCAAAGACAATGATATCGTCCAGGTAAACCAGGCACTCCCGAGGATTCATGTCCCCTATTGTTTTTTCCATCAACCGCTGGAAGGTAGCAGGGGCTCCGCATATACCTTGGGGCATACGCGTGAACTGGTAGAAGCCCAGGGGACAGACGAAGGCAGTCTTTTCCTGATCCTCTTCACTCATGGGTACCTGGTAGTACCCAGATCGCAAATCGAGCACACTAAACCATTGGCTCCCGTTCAGAGCGTTCAGGATCTCTTCAATACGAGGGAGATTGTATTGGTCAGGTACCGTACGATTATTTAGGGTTCGATAATCGACGCACAATCTTACAGATCCATTCTTCTTCCTTACTACCACTATGGGTGATGCATAAGGACTCCGCGACTCCGTCAGTATTCCAGCGGTCTTCATCTCCTCCAGGACATCCCTTACATCGTCCACATCCCTGGGGGCGATACGACGAGAGCGTTCACGGAACGGAGTGGCGTCATTCAGCCTAATAGTGTGTTGGGCGCTGCGACTGCGGCCCACATCCATCTCGCTGGTAGAAAATACTGTTTTTCTTTCCTTCAGCTTGGCTGTCAGTCGATCCTTCCACTCGGTCGGCAGGGTCGAATCTCCGAAGTTGAAGTCCAGGTCGACTAACCGCTCACCTACTGCAGCGGCATTCACCTGGGGCGCGGGTTCCACCGGGCTGACGGGATATATACTGCCCAGACTTTCTCCTACATCGATGTTCATGGGAAATGGAGAGATGTTTTGGATATACACATGGGTCCGGAGAGCAACTCGGGTCGTCCACTCTTTTACTTCAGGTATTACCCGATACCCTCTCTGGATCTCTTCCTCAGGATCACTCTCCAGTGAGAACAGATGATCGGTCTCCTCCCGATCCGGATAACAGCACCAGACGGCCATGCGTTTCACTCCCCCTGGTGAAATGGTCGTCAGTCCGCGTTGACGATTGTAGAGGTCCCCGTGACGCTCTAGGGCATATACTCGGTTGCACTCCTCTCTCAGTACAGGATCTAGGCGGGAATCGGCCATTGGCAATTCATTAGTCTCTTTCAAGTAGGCTCTGATGACAGCTCGTACTATATCCGTATTTGTCCCCAGGATGACCGGATACTGACACTGTCCTTGAGGTTTTGGGCACACCATTGCCTCCACACTCATGGGATGTTTCTTGCCGGTATTCAATTGAAGTATCTCCAGTTGAACGCTCACAATCCCATCGATGGGGTAATCTTCGTTGCTCAACCCCCTCACTTTCATATGTTCCGCCGACCGCAGGGGACAATGCTTCAGGTGCTGGTCGTAGAAGTGCCGGTATATTATGGTCACTTGAGACCCGGTGTCCAATAGGGCAGCAGCATAGACTCCCTCTACTACCACACGTACGATGGCCGAAGGGCCCACCTGACAGTAGCCATCTCCCCCTGGAGTTCCTTCGCCTGGGCTCAGGTCAGGAGCGGCTTCGGGAGGCGTGGGGGTAGCCTCGGTGGTTTTGGCTTCTGAGGTCTGCCTCTGACAGATCATAGCCCTGGCCGAGCTTCCTTTACGGGGCGTTTCCTTTTCTGGGGTGTCTCCATTTGGGCACTCTCTAGAGAAATGGCCTTTCTGTCCACAGGTATAGCAGACGATGTCTTTGAGGTCCAGTCGTCTTGGGTAGGTGGGGGAGGATCTCCCCGAAGCCCGCCCTTTCGTGGAGGGCGACTTGGGTGGCGCATCTTCCTCTTTGACAGGTGTCTTGGTCCGGCGAGCAGAGGCTCCCGGGGTGTCACTGACCGGAGGATCTCTGACCTTGGTGCCTGCATGCAGCTTGGTATAGGCCTCATGCCCTTTTACGATCCCCAGAATGTCCATGAAGGTAGGGGGGGGTCCCTCCTTTAGTGAGCACCTGATCATGATCACGATGTGGTGAGTGGGGATGGCCCCTCGGAGGAACTGCTTGCGCCGATATTCGTCCATCTCTGAAGATAGGATGAGGCCGCAAGTTCGCAATTTCCACAGGACCAGCTGGATGCGTTGCAGGAAGTCGGACAGGTCTTCCTTCTCCTTCTGTCGGAGAGCGTAATATTTGAACCACAGCTCGCTCTCCTCTTCCTCTTTGCCATAGATCTGGACTAGCAAGTCTACCATCTGGTGAGCAGAGAGATCAGGGTCTTGGTCACGCTGTGCACTGACCATGGTGGCCGCTGGGGGTCGTAGGCTTTCCAGGATTCTCTGCCGTCTAACCGTTTCAGAGCAGGGCCATTCGTCGATCACCTTGAGGGTATGCTCCTTCCAAGAATCGATACTTTCTTCGCCTGTGGGGACAGGAACCGTCCCTGAGAACGCCTTCAATTTCCTATAATTTTGGGCTTGAGCGGACGTAGTTATCGCTTCCACTAGCTGCGGGAATGTCACTCCTAACAGGGAGCCGTCATTGTTGGAGCCACTGGCTATCGCTGCTCGCTGCCTGTTAGGGGTTGGGGTAGAACTGTTCACGGACCAGTTAGTAACCGGTGATGTGGCCGGACTGCCGGCCCAACTGGTGGCCCCTTGCCTAGCATCTGAAGAGAAGGTCACTCTGGGTAGGGATATATCTGATCGGATGGGTGTACTAGCGGCCATATCTCTGTCGTCCCAACCCTCATGTCTGGGGAGGGAAGTGACGTGACTGGAAACAGTTCCCGGGTAAATTAGAGGGCACCCGTGCGGCAAAGTCTCTGGTAGATACACTACTCGTGGGCCTCTATCAGGAAGTATAGCTTGTTCAGTGGCTAGCAATAGGGTATTCTCCTGCCGGTCAATGTCATAGTGCTTGCTGATGAGGCGGGCGTCCGCCAGACCAGGTAATGTCCTTACTGCGCTGCAGACAGTAAACATGGAGACATCAGCAGGCACTCCGTCTACGGCGACCACGTGTCGCAGAAGCTCTCCTAGCTTTTCGGCCCAGTCGGCCACTTGTTTGGGCGTGAGCGCAGACATGCTGACTGACAGGGTAACGGTACTACAAAGTGGGGCACCCCAGGACTCTCTCAGCAGCGCCTCCAAATGTAACGGGTATTCCCTATGAATACCGCCGCTACTACCTGCTGTGCAACCTGTGTGGCTCTCAGGAGCCTAAGCCTCCGCTTGGGGAACCTGGGGTACATACATATCATAGGTGCAACGCCTCCACCTGGGAGGGATCCCAACGGAGTGGGAGGAGGCCCTCACAGGAAACAACCACACAAAGCGAATGAAGGTAAAACAGGACTGACTTTACTGTATAACCACATATATCAACACAAATCAACATGCGCCACGGCGGGCGCTAACCTCACTGGGTGTCACGGCGGACACTAACCACACTAGGCGTCACGGCGGACGCTACCACCTCTAGGCGTCACGGCGGACGCTATCACCTCTAGGCGTCACGGCGGACGCTACCACCTCTAGGCGTCACGGCGGACGCTATCACCTCTAGGCGTCACGGCGGACGCTACCACCCACAATGTGACCCCACCCTGTGTCCAGTAACCCCCACCCAAATGTCTCGTACTCCCAGAGTCAAATATCACTGTACATGTGTATGTGTGACTGCGCAGCCACTGTGTTTGGTGATAGGCCTGGTTGGTGCACGTGAGTTGCAGGTTACCTGCCCGGGCTCCAGCCACGGGTACCGCGATATCAATCCGCATGATCCGACGTTGTCCTCCACACCGCGTGGGTTGAAAGTCCAGCGCGAACAATGTCTCTCCTGGTGTTAGAGTCTTTGGTGGTGTTCTGAGCCCAGAACCCACCTCGCAGGGCCGCACGGCTTCCGCTCTGTGTCCCTGACTACTTGATCAAATAAAGGGGCAGTGTCCCTATCTAGGGCCTGTCCCTAAGCTCCACAAGCTATAAGGTGACTCAGGACCTAACTGGGACCTTGGGGGCTGCTGGCCTATGCAGAGGGTCACTGACCCCTGCACCCACCTCTTACCCCTAGCTGGTCCGGATCCTGAGTGAGTGCGTAGCTGCAAAACCCCGCGAAATGTATCCCCTTGCTAGCAGGGGAATCTGGCCTTCTGATTGGCTCCCTGGCGTCAGGTGTCTCTGCCCCTAAGCATCCTGGGGGCTGGCAGCCTATTCTCGCGCATGCGCGAGCTATCTGGGGCCTCCCGCGCTATCGGCCTCCTGCGCATGCGCGAGCTCACTGTCATAGCGGCGCCCTGCTCTGCTAGCCGCCGGGCCGGTGGCAACGCGATCGCGGCCTTAGCGACGGCCCGATCGCGTCCCCGGCAACCGGCCTGCTCGCCGCTCGCGTCCCCGGCAACCGGCCGCAACCACGCGCGCAACGGGGAAGAAGGGGTGAGTGCGCGAGGGGGACAAAGGAGGGGGCGAGTGCGCGAGGGGGACCTGGCTACATATCATTTATGGTATGAAGTATGAGTTTATCAAAAAGAATGTACAGTACTGCTGCGACACACTTTATTCGAGCAAATACCCAGTATGTACCTGGCAGATACCTGGAATGCGCCGCTCCTCAGCTCTGACTAGCCCCGTTGCGTTTGCCTTCCCAGCCATGGTTTAGGATTAGGATTTAATAGGCTGCAATGCTTAGGATTTAATAGGCTGCAATGATTAGGATTTAATAGGCTGCAATGCTTCGCGTGTCTACCAGATGGCATAAATTCATGAATTGTAATGCAGTATATATATATATACTGTGCAGTATTGCAGCCAGCGGGAATAAAATGCTTCAATCCCTGCCTGGAAAATAACGCAATGCACTCGGGCAGAAAACAGTCACAAACCTCAATACACCCGAGTATACCCGAATTCGTGGGACTAGCCGAGCTCGAATAAAGTGTGTCGCCAGTGTACATACAGTACAGTATGAGAAAATGGTTTTCAAGGAGGCAGAAGTAAGAAAAATAATATTTAATTACACAGTTAAGGCACTGTGTATAAAAAGTTAAATACAATTATTTTACATATACAGTATAATAAACAACAATTAGAACAATATACATAACAGACAACAATAAATATACATATATATATATACACATATTTACAAATGCTCCTTCTCTTTGGTGGGCACTACCTCTCGCACTCGACCTCTGGATATGGGGCATCCCACGGTGGACAGGTATTTGCAACACCGGTGTGTCCTCGGAAGAGGGATCAGGGAGGGTTGTATCAAGTATTGGGGATACCCCAGATGTGGCCAGTGACTCCACTGATTTGACATGTGTAGTGGGGACAGATGTGTCCATACTCTCCTGTAATGTTTGAAGCAACTGCTGTTGTTTGCTGAATTATACTACATAGAATTTGGCTACCTTGCCTTACAGTAGCTTCCTCACAGCATGTGGCTGCTTGCTCATGGCGTGTGGCAACTCACTACCTTATTTGGGAATGAATAGCTGCCCTGGACTCCAGATGGGCAAGGTAACCCACTATGTCCTTTCCATTTAAGTTAGTCTGTATTGGCTGTGTAACATCTTAAGTGTCTCTTATGAAGTGTTTGTGGAGTTCAAATTTAAGTTGAATTTGAGGTGAGGAATACAAGAAGAACTGGACTCTGCACTTCGTCAACCCTTCAACTGTGAGAACTTGCCTTTCTAAATTTCTACAACTTGGGGTTTTGGATTGAAAGAAAGAAGAAAGAAGATTAAAGAAAAGAAGAAAATAATGATAAATGAAGATAGAAGATGGTGAAAGAAGATCAAACAGAGAAGATTTTTTTACCTTTTTTATCTTCAAGGAGGATGGAGACAGATTGCCGGTCATGACATTGCATGTTGAGAGCTTCCTGATACGCCGGGATTCAGAGGGTGAAGACTTCTAAAGTAAGTAAAATATTGAATGTATGTAAATGTCTTTTTTCAGGTTTTTGATTGTATTTATTTATTTTTATGTTTGTGATTGCCCATTGACTGCTAATGTATTAATCTGTGCCCCTTTAGGGTACAGATACATACAGTGACAGCCAATGCATTTTTTGGCAAATGCTTGTTTTCAATTGATTGTTATTTTTTCTATTTCTTTTTATTGTTTTCATTAAATAGTTTGGAATCTGGATGGTTTTTTTTTTTGAACATTTTAGGGTTGGTTAGCGTTATAAATTAATTAATTGTTTTGTTCGCTAGTGGTTTAAATTAATTAATTGTTTTGTTGGCTAGTGCTTTTATTTCTTGAATTGGTTGGATAGCTTTCTATTTAATTGTATTCTTATGTTTTGGAATAACATCATTTTAATTATTTTGCTGTTTAATTGATAGATTAATTTTTTGATGTGTACTATTAGGCTTTTTAGTTATTTTATTGTTGGGGTGTTTAGGTGCTTGTGTATATCTTTTATTATTTGTGTATTTTTGGCCTTCATGCTTTTTTATTATGTTGCCCATTGACTACTATAATGGGTGATCATGCCCATATTATATGGGTATGCTGTACCACTATGCTAATCAATGAGTAAAGGGTGGGTATAGGGGGCCCTGGGTAGGTGGTTAGGCCTTCCGGGTGAGTAGTGGGGGATGGGGTTAACTCCTTAATTACTATAGCGGTTATTAACCGCTACGGTGATTAAGGGGTTAGGGGAAATTAGATTGTATTTTATCATGTACTCTTGTTGGCAATGGAGGACATGGACCTGCAGTATGCTGACGGGACGCCCTTCATGATGACAGGGGTAAGTAGAATGTTTTATTTACTTTATTTATGCTGGCTGGCTAATGTTTGACTTTATAATTGGCAAATGCACTATTATCCATATATGGGTAATAGTAATTTTGCCCATTAATGTACTGTACGTGTTGGGGGGTTTGTTGGGGGTAGAGAAAGCGGGTATTAATGTTGTTGTGTTTTTGAATGTTGATTGTGGGTAGCGAGGATGGGTGAAGTTGGTATTTGGCCCTTGGTGGGTGTTTATACCTACCGGATGGGTATTGGGAGGAGTTAACCCCCTCATTACCTTAGTGGTATTAACCGCTAAGATAATGAAGGGGTTAAACCAACCCGCAACCCCCCACAAGGCCTAAACACCCACAAAGGGCAAAATACCACCTTCATCCACCCCCGCTACCCACAATAAACATGGCACCGGTAGTTAATCTGTAAATGCATTTTTATTGCATGGGATTCATGCCAGGGGTCGCCGGTGCTGATATTAATGTGTATCAGTTCAGAGATCCGCAGCATCAATCCAAGGCAGGAAAAATGCATTTTTGTCTAAGTACTCTCTCACTGCCGTCTCAGCAGGTTCTCCCCAGCTTCACGCCAATTTTTCCTGGCGTGAGGATTTTGGGAGAAACTCGCCATTCTATAGTCGGGATTAGCCTCAATAAACTGATTGAGGCTACTAGAATTGCACGAGTTTCAGAACCTGCCGATAAGTGGCTTATCACCGCTCGCATGGCGATGTGTTTTGGACGAGAACCAAAATTGGTGATTCATACCTTTATCGCCCACTTATCAAGGCTTACTGAATAGCAGTAGGCATTTTGGCCAAAAAGGCCTTGATAAGTGGGTTATTGAGGCTTAGAGAATAGGCCCCTTGATGTTTCCTATATAGCCATGGCTGGTCCAGACTATCTTTCTGCCTTCCTGTCACGTAATTTCTAAGATACAGACAGTGACAGGCTACCCTGTGGGGTTTACTCCCCTCCCCTCATGCAGCCTCCCTGAGTGGCAGGAGAGGACGTGACACTGGGTCTGTGTTGCAGCCAATTATGGTGCAGACCCTGTGCCCTCCCCTTTTTGCATTAGGGAGGATGCACTACAAAATATAGAGAGAGAGTGTCCTTCCCAGTCGGGGAAGAGAGAGGAGTTCACCTCTGCCCCTCCTGGAGCTGGGACATGCTTGCAGTCCCTCCTGGGGCTGTGTTGCAGCCCAAGATCTAATAGAGCTCCAGGCCTCATCATTACCACAAGGCCGCACCATCCAGGGGTCTGGGACCCATTCTCCACTATGATGCAAACGCCGTGATAACACCTGCAGTGGCTGCACCAATAAAGATCCTTTTTATATATGTAACGGTATTTCTGGCCCGGCCTGACCCACCCAATCTCACATTGGCCCCTGTGGTCTAACCGGTCCCCATTACAGTGTGGTAGTGTCGGGTGGTGCACCTGTTGGCTACAGGACTCCTGAGTCTCCCGCATGATGGTGTATGGGGAGGACCCGTCCAGACAGGCAGCTGAGGTAGTGTGCTGAGTCTCACCTAGTTCCAGTGCAGCGCCTCCACCTCATCAGGGTCCCTGCGTCCGCATGGGGATGGTCCTGGTGAGGAACTCCTCGGTGGTGCAACCTCCTGTGTAATCATACTCTCACACACAGGGGTCTTTCTGATCAGCTCCATCTTTATTGTCACAGTGGGCATAGCTGCCCTCCACAATGGGGTATCTTTAGCCAGTCATCGTGCCCGTGCTTCCCTTTGACAGGTATGCCTCCTTGATCAAGGATTCACTGCTCTGTGCCAGGTCCCTGGACACAGACTCCTATATCAGCTACTATAACATAATCGTCCACTAGTCTCTGAACTCTGCAAACACCTTGCAGGAACTTGAACTCCTTCCTCAACTGTACTAGCCTTGAACTAACTGTTTGACACAGTGCTGTGCCTTATGTAACTTCTGAGGCTGACACACCTCTGACATCACTAACCATGGAGTCAGAGCATGTGACCAGTCCCATCCATACACAGGGCACCCCACCATGGTGTGAGGGAAAACCTCCATGATTACTGCTGGCATGCCCACACTTACCAGGCCTTGCTGCCAGCAGGAGAGATGACTGTAGGCATTTTACATGACCGCTACATTCTCCCCCTGGTGAATCCCATCGTCCTCGCTGGGACCTAAATTTGTATACCTCTTTCCAGGAAGCACTGTAACACAAAACATAATTAACATCACACAAATTTTCTCATAATGCAGTACAAATGAATACAGTACATTCCGCCAAGCCCGCCCCGACCAGCAGCCACGGACCCGCGTAATGCGCAGTACCACCTAAAAATAGTGATAGGGGTCCGGTTTCTTTACTTCCCTACCCCCCATATCATTCCCTTTACTGACTAAGTGCATCTCAATATTTTCCCGGAGCCACCTATCCCTGTTCTCCTCTATTTCGTCCATTAATGGCTCAGGAACATACGGGTACTCCAACCCGTGGGATGACTTGTAACGAGCCATTATGGCCCGTTCGGCCCTACTGATCCTAGTCAGGTCAGCCTTACCTGCCCTCCCAGGTAGCACCCATGATAGGGGTTCGTCAGGATCGACGGGGTCTGACAAGATGCTGGGACCCATAGGTTCTATCTCCCTATGCTCTATTTGAAGCCAGCGCTCCTGCAGTTCCCTGTCCCTCTGTTCTGGGGTAAACTCTCCCACCGCCCACCAATAGTCCACTACATCCTCTCGCCGGATGAGGAACCGAGTGCGGTCCATCCAGGCCGAGTACCCTTCAAATAATGGGGCCCACCAACGGTTCTCCCGGAATCTGTTTGACCTTCCTGAGTCCCTATCATCGTCCATGGAAAATACCCCTGATGACCGCTCAGATCGCGGTACAGACCACCTAGACGACCCCGGGGCCTTTTTTACCGGCGCCGGAACTGCAGGGGGCAACCACCGGCCTACCGCAGCCACTCTCAATTCTCCCCCTCCCCTGGAGATACCTTCCGTAGCGCCACTGCGCTGTCTTTCCCCAGTCCGTCTCCCCTCCTCTTCTGAGGGAATGTCCACTGATTCCAGGCTAGGCGGGGAACCCGGGGACCGTGTGACAGGGGTAGGGGTCTTAGCTAGGGCATGGGGTTGGGCATACGGACGGGGTAGCGATTGCCACGGGGCTGCGACCCGTTCCTGGCTGTCCGTAGATATTTCAAAGGATGATACTTCACCCTCCTCAGTCCTCAGATCGCCCGTCCAGCTTCTGAGCCGTTGAGGTGATTGGGGACCTTCCCCCAATCGCCAAAGCGTCGCTGCAACTTCCCCATGGGTTCCACCGTCACCACCGGAAGCGATGTCTTCCCCGGAACCGGAAGCGTCGCCATCTTGCGTGGGACCCCCATGCGGGATCTCTTCTTCCACGACGACATCCGGTTGCCCCGCCGTCGCCGCCGGAAGTGATGCCGCCACTCCACGTGCGCTCGGGGCCTGGCGCGGCCCTTCCAGCGCTTCGCCGTCTGCTGCAACCAAGTAAGTAATAGGGCTGCTTGGCTTACCCATCCGCAGGGGTATAGGCGTCTCTCTCCCGTCTCCTAGATCAGGTCCTGGGATGGCGGGACTCCGTCTGTCGGCGCGCCGATCTGCGGGGACGCCCTGTTCTCAAGGCCACCACTCACCCCACGGGGTGTCGTCCTTCCGGTCTGCCTTTTTGGCTCCGCTTTTAACACCGCCAGCTCACGGAGGTCCTCGTCCGAGTAATCCCCTTTCCCTGACTTAGGGGTCTCCGAGCGGAGTGAAAGTCTCTTTTCCCCGATTGCGGGGAGTGAGTCAACCGCCTCGATCGCCACTGACCCAGCCGACTTGACCGGCTCCAGTCCCTTGTCTCCTGGACTCGCGCGGTTGATCCATAGCGCGCCCGGGGACTCGGCGGAGCGCCTGGCCATGTCCACCGGGGGGTCAGCAGGCTGAATTGGAATAAATGTGGGCATAGGCCACAGGTATAAAGTCCCGCAATGAGGGCAACGTGCCGCCGTGTTGACCGTGCCTCCGGGCAGCCCACATTGTAGGCAGAGCCCGACCACCGTCTCGGTGTTGGCCACCCTCACTACTAGCAACCCGCCGGGTACTGAGTAGGGCTGGGTGGAGACCATCGTGCCCACAGTGGAGGAGCAGGCCATTCTTTGTACAGGAGCCACTTCCTGTACAGGTCTCTTCTTCTCAGTGGTTCCTCGCAACTGACTGGTGGAAGTTGCTGGATCCGCCATTCCCTGCTTCGGCTCCTCCTTTCTCTGACAGAGCTGGAACCCGCCCCCAGGGGTTGCAATTATGGGCGGGTCCCACAGGGGAATATCATGCCCCTTAATTAAGGCCGCACCTCTCTCAGTCCTGGTGGGCGCGGTTAGCGTTTTCGCGCCAATTTCCCCACAAGGGTGGGGGTCTTTTCCCGCGGCTAGTTCCCGCCTTCTCCTGGCAGCCGCCCTCCGTGCAAGATAACCATCCTTTTTGCACGGCTCCTCCACGGCCGGAACTACTTTCTGTAGTGGTGCCGTCTGGATATCAGTCCCTGGGCCCAGTGGGTGCATTCCCACAGGCCATAGTTGCAAGTCACTCCCCTTGGTAGAAATCAGGGGAGGGTCCCATAGACTAAGCGGTTGACTCAGCACAGGGGCTGAGTGAGTCACTGTCCATGCAGGCGCAGCCATAGCTTACGCGCCATATCCCCCATCAGGGCGGGGCTATGCTGTTCGCGCCATTCCCGGCCAGCTTTTTGCAAGTCCTGCACCAGCCACATTTTCTGTGACTGTCCCATGCGGTGTCCCTAGCAAGCGGGAACCGCCATTTTGATTGACTTTAAAGCCCAAAAAGTCCGCTTGTTTGCTCTCCTCGCGGGGTTCTCCCCCAATTATTACAATTTCCTCACACTCTTCAAGGGTGGCCCCTCGCTGTCCCAAACAGGATAAAAACGGGGCAGCCACAGCCTTCGCTCCGCTCCAGAGCAGACTGGTTAACGATAGCTCGGCGACTGTTTGCTCTTCAGTGGGGTGCACGCCACGGGTGCCCTCCCCATCAGCCTCTGGTCGCCATTTTGGGTTCTCCGCACCACGCGGATCCTCCATTCTTTGGGTTGTCTCACTCTCGTACCAATTATCGTACATGGGGCTCCGCTCTGCGGGGCAGCCACCACACCGGTACAATAAAGATTAGCTTCAGATGCACCACCACATGTGTACCTTATCTAGGTGTGACCCAGTGTTGCACTACCTCAGGCTAGGCTCACTCTCTGTGTCTGCTGTGACTCCTTCCTCCCAGTCTGTGCTCCCTACGGTGAGTGTCTGGAATGGGCTAAGTACTCTGGCTCTGCCATGCAGTACTTGGGGCGTCTACCTCTCTTGGTCAGCCTAGCGCAGACCCTCTCCAGGATTCCTGACCAAGTGTCAGGAATCCGCTCCGCGGGTTACTGGTTACCTTACCTTGCAGACCGGTGCAGTTCTGGAACAGCTCTCCTGATGTTTGCTGCAGCCTGGATTCACTCACCAAAGCTATACACACTCCCTCTGGTATCTACTGCAGCTGTGCAGCCTATTATGCAACCTACACTGGCGACACACTTTATTCGAGCTCGGCTAGTCCCACGAATTCGGGTATACCCGGGTGTATTGAGGTTTGTGACTGTTTTCTGCCCGAGTGCATTGGGTTATTTTCCATGCAGGGATTTAAGCATTTTATTCCCACTGGCTGCAATACTGCACAGTATATATATATATACTGCATTACAATTCATGAATTTATGCCATCTGGTAGACACGCGAAGCATTGCAGCCTATTAAATCCTAATCATTATCATTTAACAGATCAGCCGCCCATCAGCCAGGCATGAACCCAGGCTGGGAAGGCAAATGCAACGGGGCTTGTCAGAGGTGAGGAGTGGCGCATTCCAGGTATCTGCCAGGTACATACCGGGTATTTGCTCGAATAAAGTGTGTCGGTGCAGTAGACTTGCATTCATTCATTGGAGCAATACCTTCACACCCCCGCTGGGGATTGGCCTGCTGGCCTTTAAGTATTGCCTTCCCATAATGCTCCTTGCCGAGCATAGTCCTTACCGGATGTCACCAACTGTTCTGCCACAAGCTCTTGCTTGTACTCCTGTGCTGAAGCGGAGGTTTCCCTTGCGTCCTTCAGCTTCCTGTTCCCCTTGTGCTGAAGCAGAGCTTTCCCTTGCGTCCTTCAGCCTCCTGGATTCCTGCACTGAAGCGGAGGTTTCACCCCTGCGTCCTTCAGTCTCCTGGATTCCTACACTGAAGCGGAGCTCTCCCTGTGTATCTACAGCTTCCTGGTTCCTGGGGCCTACTCTTTCCCTAATCTAGAGAGGCCGTGTCCTGGTTCCTGCGCTGCTACAGAGGATTCCCTAGCCCGCTCAGGACTCTTGCGCTGTAGCACTGGTTTAACCGTGCAGCTAGGCGGTGTGTAAATCTGGTCTATCTTCCACCTCCTGAGACCAGTACCATGGGCCATGGTCGCCGCACGCGCAGAGACCCCCCCCGCGCTCATAAGCCGAAGCGGGGTTCTCCTGACTCCCTGTTGCCGAACTCCTGCTTGGACAATGTTTATTCTGACGTCTCCTATCCTGACCATGGCTTGTACAACGACGATGCTGTCTTCTCTAATCCAGACCCTGCTACGTACGACTATGAACTGCGCAATCCGGATCAGCCTGCGAGGTTTAAGGTCGGTGCTTTTACAACCCTACCTCAGCCACGCGGTCCGACCCGAGTTTGTGGCGAGCACAACCGTGACAGTATGCTCGGCCCCACAAACTCGGACCGTCCTGTGGTGAGGGTTGGTAAGTTTCTGTCTGAACTCCTGTCCCGGCCCGCAGACCAGTCCCAGTACCTATGCGAAATACTACCTCAAATGGGAGATCCGTTTATGTTTGAAGGTTTAACCCCTTTGCAAAAAAAATGCCGTAAAGATCTCTTTTTGAAGGCTTATCGCCTCAAGTACTTAAAACAGCTTCTGGCCGCTAGTATTCTCTTCCCTGATTCCCCTTTGTCCTGGGATAATGTGAATCCTGTGAAACTGGCCACCGCCTGTAATACACTCCATGCCCTGGCCTTATCATTGGACATTTACGTAGTACCAGAGGATCCTCTCCTCATGTTTGCTCACGTACAAGAAATACTCAGTATACTTTCCATAACATTGGACATTTGCATAAGAGAACAGGATTCCCTCCTCGCCAGCTGCGCTGACGCTTGGCGGTCCCGCTCTGCTGCCAGTCCTGTTGCTAAACCTGGGAGCATACCTTCCTCTCCAGGAGATGACAAAACTGTCCCACTAGCATTGCTCTCCAACGTAGTTACTACCACGGTCCCTAGCCCTGATTGTTTGCCCGGGTGTCCTGATTCCAATGATATGTCTACTGTAACCCCAACCAAACAGGCCTGTGCGCTTTCCCCGTCTGAGAAAGAATCCCTAAGTTCTGTTCCCAGGGTCATTTCTGTATTAACCCCTGTGGGGCAGTTCTCTGAGTTTCCTTTTGTAATTCCCTGTTCTCTGCCAGCTAAGGTCACGCTCCTAGCACCAGAAGAGAGATCCCTAGTCTTCCCCAATTCAGAGAGAAGTCTAGCTATGTTTTACTCTCAGGTATGGTCTGAATTAACCCCTGTAAATTCTTGCTGCCTCCAAGTTAATGCCTTTGTTTTAGCCTCAGAGAATGAGTCCACAAGTCAGACAGCAGAGGTTGCATTGAAGGAGTCCCCTAACCTTAAGGATTCCTTAGAAATTCTTTGCTATAAATCCCCTGCTTCAGCTCAAGTTTCCGCAGTTTCACCTCCGGAGACTTCAGCTAAAGTTCTGGTTCCTGTAAAATGTATTCAGGAGTCAGGGTTTCCCCTAAGCTTAGCCACAGAGTTCCTCCTCCCGGGTATTTCACTGAACCAGTCTGTCGCCCAGAGAGCGGTGATCCCTGCTTCAGTGCATAGTTCCCACATTGTGGAATCTGCAGTCATTTTTGGTTTCCCAGACATTCCTTACCAAATACCTACTTCAGAGACCAGTACAGTTAGGTTTAAACCCCGTGTACTGTCTGGGTGCTCCTCTTCACTAAGCTTAGGATTAAACGCATACAGTAGTCTGTATGTCTCTCCTGGGGTTCATGTTGTGTTCCCAGGAGAGTTTGCTGACACACGGCTTTCTCTCAAAAGTGACGCTTTTTCATATATACTAGTAAGAAGCCTGCACACTGTTTCCCCTCTCCCTGAATTGTGTCTTACTGGCCCTGAGACTCTGAGAGGTAATGATTTTCCTTCAGATTCTGAATCTCTTCCTACAATGGTTAGCCTGACTGGGGGCCCCCCTGATTTCTCTGTCCAGGCTAATCCTTCAGGGTTCAGCATATCTGTAGTCACTCCCTTAGTACTGTCTGAGGTCACCATGCATATATGACAAGTCTTAGGGTTTAAATCTGAGCTATTTAGCTGTCGTGCCTTTGCTGAGACCCAGTCCCTCAGTGCTGTGTCTAAAAATGCCCCAGCAAACATGGGCTTACTCTGGGAGGAGATTATAGCTCCTGTCTTAAAGGGTATTTTTTCTCACATGTCCAGCAAATCTAGAACCTCTGTAATTGTTTCTAAGTCACTTATCAATACATCTGATTTTTTCTCTAATCAAACCCAGACACCCTTACTATCTGTTAGGAGTCCTGGGATCAGAGATTTTGCACTAGAAAACACACCTATTCCTGTTTGTGTCAGGTTAGGCACCCCTGTGGTTAGGGCCATTGCAGTTTCAGAGAAAACTCCTTGTACTCCTAAGGTGCCTGTCATTAAGAGTTTTCATAAGTCATACTTGCTGCTTGTTGATTCTCAGGTCTCTGTCACTGAGGTACAGATTTCAGCTTCTGATGTTAGTTTCCCTCCCGCCACTACCCTGGCTCTGCCTTTTTCTCAAGTTCCTGATAGGAGAATTCCAAGGTCTATTCCTGATTCACTGACAATACTATCTTCCAATGAAGATTTCCCAGTATTGGAGAGCTCTACTGTTGTTTGCTTATCTGCTCCTGCTAAACCATGGTTTGGGGCCTCGGATTTTTCAGTTGCCCCTGTTATTTCCTCTCAGTTGGAAATACTCTGTACGTATCCCAAGATTTCGGTCCCTATGCCTGGTTTACTGCATGCCTTGTCACCTTCCATACCAATACCGGGAGAAGCTTCCAACCAGCCTATACCCTTACTAACCATTACCTGGGAGCCTTCTAGAGGAAAAATTCCTCGCAAATTCCAACATACAGTGGTCAGCCAAGATTTTTTGTGTTACAAAGTCCCTCCTGGTATAGTCGATCAACTAGCAGGGCCGCTGATCTTAGATTCCGATTCCTTTATTAAGGACTGGGCTTTCAGTGGGGGCCCTTCTTCCGTTTCTGCTCTGGAGCCCTCTGGTTCTTCACAGCCCTGGATTTCCAAGACATTTTGCGAGGCGAGCCATGTACCAAGGATGTTTCTTCCATCTATCTCATATCCTAGAACTGTACTCACCAAAGAACTGCTCGTTTACGGATATCCTTTCCACCTAAGGAATTTTAGGAACAACTCAATGTCCCCAAGACCCATGGATGACCCTGTCTGGCCGCAGTTCTCACCGGGGGGTGGGAGTACACTAAGGGTTAACCACGAGTCCCTGGACCACGACTCTAACCCCAATCTTAGACGGTTCAGCAACAATTCCCAGTCCTCCAACTCTATGAGTGTTCATGTTCGCCCGGAGGTCTCACGTGAAGGGGGGGATACTGTCAGGAATCCGCTCCGCGGGTTACTGGTTACCTTACCTTGCAGACCGGTGCAGTTCTGGAACAGCTCTCCTGATGTTTGCTGCAGCCTGGATTCACTCACCAAAGCTATACACACTCCCTCTGGTATCTACTGCAGCTGTGCAGCCTATTATGCAACCTAGACTTGCATTCATTCATTGGAGCAATACCTTCACACCCCCGCTGGGGATTGGCCTGCTGGCCTTTAAGTATTGCCTTCCCATAATGCTCCTTGCCGAGCATAGTCCTTACCGGATGTCACCAACTGTTCTGCCACAAGCTCTTGCTTGTACTCCTGTGCTGAAGCGGAGGTTTCCCTTGCGTCCTTCAGCTTCCTGTTCCCCTTGTGCTGAAGCAGAGCTTTCCCTTGCGTCCTTCAGCCTCCTGGATTCCTGCACTGAAGCGGAGGTTTCACCCCTGCGTCCTTCAGTCTCCTGGATTCCTACACTGAAGCGGAGCTCTCCCTGTGTATCTACAGCTTCCTGGTTCCTGGGGCCTACTCTTTCCCTAATCTAGAGAGGCCGTGTCCTGGTTCCTGCGCTGCTACAGAGGATTCCCTAGCCCGCTCAGGACTCTTGCGCTGTAGCACTGGTTTAACCGTGCAGCTAGGCGGTGTGTAAATCTGGTCTATCTTCCACCTCCTGAGACCAGTACCATGGGCCATGGTCGCCGCACGCGCAGAGACCCCCCCCGCGCTCATAAGCCGAAGCGGGGTTCTCCTGACTCCCTGTTGCCGAACTCCTGCTTGGACAATGTTTATTCTGACGTCTCCTATCCTGACCCTGGCTTGTTCAACGACGATGCTGTCTTCTCCAATCCAGACCCTGCTACGTACGACTATGAACTGCGCAATCCGGATCAGCCTGCGAGGTTTAAGGTCGGTGCTTTTACAACCCTACCTCAGCCACGCGGTCCGACCCGAGTTTGTGGCGAGCACAACCGTGACACCAAGTTAACAGGCTATCCCTTCTGGCATCCTACCAACTAGCACTGCCTCAAGGTGACTCGGTCAGCTATAGCCCCGCTCCAAACCCCTCACTCCTTTCAGGCCCCTAGGTTGTCCCTGCGAACTGACAATATCCCGTCAGCCCCCTGACCACCCCTAGGTCCGTCCCTACGCAGCACAGAGTGGCAGCAGACTCTATCCCTGTTTCCCAGTGTGCCTAGCTAGAGCCTTTTCTGATGACAGATCTGATCTCAGCAGCTCGCCTCCAAATGTAACGGTATTTCTGGCCCGGCCTGACCCACCCAATCTCACATTGGCCCCTGTGGTCTAACCGGTCCCCATTACAGTGTGGTAGTGTCGGGTGGTGCACCTGTTGGCTACAGGACTCCTGAGTCTCCCGCATGATGGTGTATGGGGAGGACCAGTCCAGACAGGCAGCTGAGGTAGTGTGCTGAGTCTCACCTAGTTCCAGTGCAGCGCCTCCACCTCATCAGGGTCCCTGCGTCCGCATGGGGATGGTCCTGGTGAGGAACTCCTCGGTGGTGCAACCTCCTGTGTAATCATACTCTCACACACAGGGGTCTTTCTGATCAGCTCCATCTTTATTGTCACGGTGGACATAGCTGCCCTCCACAATGGGGTATCTTTAGCCAGTCATCGTGCCCGTGCTTCCCTTTGACAGGTATGCCTCCTTGATCAGGGATTCACTGCTCTGTGCCAGGTCCCTGGACACAGACTCCTATATCAGCTACTATAACATAATCGTCCACTAGTCTCTGAACTTTGCAAACACCTTGCAGGAACTTGAACTCCTTCCCCAACTGTACTAGCCTTGAACTAACTGTTTGACACAGTGCTGTGCCTTATGTAACTTCTGAGGCTGACACACCTCTGACATCACTAACCATGGAGTCAGAGCATGTGACCAGTCCCATCCATACACAGGGCACCCCACCAGGGTGTGAGGGAAAACCTCCATGATTACTGCTGGCATGCCCACACTTACCAGGCCTTGCTGCCAGCAGGAGAGATGACTGTAGGCATTTTACATGACCGCTACATATACTTCTGCCTAAGTAGCAGTCTATTGGGCAGAGGTATGGGAGAAAAGACTGTCATAGTGGTGACTGCCTCTGCTGGAGCCTACTGTGACTGGAGGCGTTGACACTGATGAAGAGAACTTGAGGATCACCAAAAGCCTTTCCTGTTCCCCATAACATCGTGGAAGCTCATCTCTCCTGGACCCTCACAGGTAACCAGCACCACACGGACCTGTAGCCTAGGCAAGATCTCCCTGGGGTGGGGGGGGGGGGAAGCAGTGCTACACCTACAAAATGTTTTGTGATATTGGGTCCCCCTTGATTAACTCTATTTACTTCTAATCCCCAATTAAGAGTTGTGCTAACTAATATATATATATATATATATATATATATATATATATATATATATATATATATATATATATATATATATATATATATATATATATATATTTATAAGTACATATTCTATAAATATCTACATAGATATATCTAAAAACATTTGTGAATATATAAAATGTATGAAGATACAGTAAATAAATTGATAAGGTAAAAATACTTTAAAAACATTCACAGATATAAGTATTTAATAAATAGAAGTCATTATTCAAATAAATCTTCAAAAATTAGTAGTATGTACAGTATGTAGTATGAAGTCGAATCAGAGTTCATAAGCATTGCACACCAGAATGAATAATGTTAATCCACAATTCCATATGAAAGTAGCAAATAGGTCACCAGTTTGTGAGAAAATAACAGGGATCCTAGCAGTTTCTCTGGGTTAGACTTGCATCCCATAGGTCTATCTAGAATCAGAGAGATAGAACATTACGAGCTCCCATAGTATGACATGTTATTTTAATAAATTCAAATGGATAAAAATAGAGCCCATGCTGCCACAAAGAATACATAAAACCAGAGCTGATCTGAAGTTTTCATTGGGGACCATGAAAAGGAGCATTCATCTGTAGTGGTATTGATCCGTCTCTCATCCGTCAGGGGCAGAGCTAACGATGGATGTGAGATAGATCGATACAGCTGCAGATGAACGTTCCTTTTCAGGGTCCCCAACGGCAACTTCAGATAAGCTATGGGATAAAGGGCATATTTACTAAGCAGCCTTCTGCTACAAAGCATCTTCCAGAAACAATGGCTGTATTTTCAAGAGCAGGAAGGCGTGTTATGGCAAAATACTGCGTAGTTAATATGGGAACAAAACCTATGCAGTGTTCTTCAAAAAGCCGTTTTCCCAATAAATAAATGCTTTTTGTTTGAATTATTATTACTATTTTAGAAATGTTATTTTGGTGGTCATTTCGAAAGGATTCAGGAAAAATAGCACAAAATTATTATCACATTTCAAATGACCAATCTGAGAAACTATTTTTTTTAATGATGTTCAACAAGTAAATGGTAGTGAAAAAAAAAATGTTTATTGTATGTTGGTGAGAAAAAGGGAACTTTTTATTATTACTACAGTATTTTAGATATTTTATTTTGCCGGTAATTTAAACAAGTAAATAGTAGTGAGATTTTTTTTGTAGTGTATGTAATTGAGAAAAAGGGACCTTCTTAAACTCAATATACTATAAGTAAAGCAGCATACAGGAGAGGTAAACGTTCCCTATGCTATGAGGGTAATCTGTAAAAAAAATATGAGTTTAGGGCCGCCTTAAGGTGGAGAGAGCTGGGACAACTATTCTGGGCCCAGCGATCGTGGGGGTTAGCACTGAAAATTGAGCCCAACTTCTGCTTCCGGCTGCTGGACCTCTGATGACTGTTAGGCCCCAGCTCTCCCCAGCTTCTGCAGGGGCCTCCTCCCCCTGCTGGTTCCTGCTACAAGTAGGGCCGGGACGGAAGTTGGGCACAACTCAAGCATCCTTGCATGGGATCGCCTGGCACTGGAAGCTCCGCACCCTAATGTAAAAAAAAGTGTGTGAATGTATGTTTGTGTGTAGCCGTGACCCCTGATTCACCCCAAAAGAGCGGGAGGTTACGCTTGCAAATAGTGGTGGCAAAGCCCGCGAAGGAGGTGAGTGCAGTTGGCGGGAGAAAGCCATCCCTTGACCCAGCAGCCCTGCAGGGAGGGTCAGATGAGAGAGTCTAGCCAATGGGCGGAGGAGGTGCCATAGATATAGGCAGTGGTTGCGCGCACGTGAGAGAGAACTGAGTGGAGAGGAGAAGGAGAGTCTGTGAGGGGAGGTTGATCCGCCCCGGCGCAGGCCCGGTGCCCCAGGCCCAGTTAGCCATGAGTCGCCATAGAGACAAGCTGAGCTAGGGATCGCCTTAGTTAGGTTCCTGCTCCCCTCGTATCGTTAAGCATACAGTCACCCATACACACACATAGGGCCTGCTGTGAGCGAGAGGACTAATCCGTAAGGATCGGACACGGGGTGGGATCACCCGTTGGCGGGTTTGGGAAGTGTTGTTGGCGTCCGCCGTGGCGCATGTTGTGGGGCGTCCGCCGTGGCACTAGGTAGTGTTGGCGTGCGCCGTGGCATGCTATCTATCTTATCATATATATATAGGAATGTTATGGCATGTAATATACTGTGAGTTTGGTCTGCAAGTAAAAGAGATTGGTTTTAGAACTTGGCTGTGTAAGTGTAATTCTTGCATATACGTCCTGCGAAGACCCACTCCCCCTTTTTTTGCGGGAGCTGTCGCAGGTGGAGGCGCTGCACCCGGTATAGATATTGCGCGCACCCCAGGCTCTCCGTGGCAGAAACTTAGGCCCTGTGAGCCAGCAGGTAATACAGCACATAGTAGCGGCTTGCTAGTGATAGGAAGCAGGGCTACATGTGTATTGTGGGGGAGGAGGGAAATTGTATGTGTGTATTGTGGGGAGAGAGGCAATTGTGGGAGTGAATTGTGGGGGTAATGTTTTTAATGGTTGTGTTGCCGAGTTTTTTTATTAATTAATTTCTTTGTTGGTTACTGTTTGAATTAATTAATTGTTGTTTAGCTGAGTTGTTTTATTAATTGATTGCTTTGATTGGTTAATGGATGAATTAATTCATTATTGTGCTGGTTAGTGCTTGTATTAATTGCATTTGTCGTCTACTGTTTTTATAGAGTGAATTGGGGTGTTAAGATGTTTCGGAATGTTTTATTATTGTGTGTTTTGTGCATTAACGTATTTTGATTAGGGTGCTCATTGACTGCTATAGTGGCTTATCAGGCCCATATTATTATATGGGTACTGTATGATGTACCATTATACTACTTAATGGGTACAGGGTGGGTATAGTGGATCCAGGGTGTGTGGTTAGTCCTCCCGGGTGGGTAGCGGGGCAGGGTGTGTTATTAACCGCTAAGGTGTTTAAGGGGTTAGGAGCCATTAGAATGTATTTTGCTATGTATTTTTCTGGAAACGGAGGACAGGTACCTGCTGTATTCTGACAAGGACGCTCTTCACATTGGCACGGGTAAGTAGAATGGTTTTATTTACTTTATTTATGCTGGCTAATGTGTTTAATAATGGGCAAATAATCTATTATCCTTATCTGGATAATAGTTATTTTGCCCATTACTGTACTGCATGTGTTTGGTGGGGGTTTGGTTGGGGGCTAGGGGGTTGTATTGATTTAAATGTAGGCCATGTTTTATTTTTTAACACATAGGATTGGTACCGCAGGCAACGGGGACCACCCGAGGACCCCCGGATGTCCACGGGTACCACCCACGGGGGACACCTGCGGGGAAGAACCACGGACCCACAGGGCCCACCCGGGGACCCTGAGACACTGGCAATGACCCAAGGGCCCCCAGACACCCAAGGGAACACCCGTGGACCCCATTGGGGCCCACGGGGACCACCTGGAGGCCACGGAGCCTAGTGGGGACCACATGGTATCCCCCAGGGTGCACTGTGGGGCCTGCGGACACCCTTCGGGACAACCCAGGAACCCCCGCTAGCCTGGGGTATAAAAAATAAAAAATGGTTTTATGGTGGGCCACAGGGGGTGGGTTGTGTATTAGATATTGTAATGTTTATTGGGGCCCCAGGAGGTGGGCAGTGGAGCTGTTGTGTGTATTGTTTTTTTGTAGGTTGTGAGCAGTGGGGTGGGTGAAAGGGGTATTATCCCCAAGGATGGGTGTTTAGGCCTACCTGGTGGGTAGCGGGAGGGGTTACCCCCTTCATTACTTTAGCGGGATTAACCACTATAGTAATGAAGGGATTAACTCCATTCACAACCCCCCCGCAAGGCCTAAACTCCCACCAAGGACCAAATACCCCCTTCAACCACCTCCGCTACCCACAATAAGCCTGGCATGGGTGTTTAACCTCTTCATTGCCTTTGCGGTTAGCCGCTAAGGTAATGAAGTGGGCTGTAAATGCATTTTTCCTGCATCAGGTCATTGCCGGGGGTCTCCGTGCTGGTATTAATGGGTATCAGCTCTGGAGACCTGATTTTTTTCTAAGTTCCGTCTCGCCGCCTTATCGATGCTTTTCCCATCCTCCCGCCAACTTTTTCTGGTGTTTGGATTTGGGGAGAAAATCGCCATTCTAGAGCCGCGATAGGCGTCGATAACCTACTCGCGGCTACAACTGTAGAATTGCACGAGTTTATGTACATTCCGAAAAGTGTCTATAAGTGGCTTATCGCCCCTCACTCGGCGATTTGGTTTTGAACAAAACTTTTTTTTGCCAATTCAGGCCTTTATTGACCACGATAAAAGAATAGGTGATTCAGTGCGCAGCTAATAATTAGTGAAACACAGTAAGCAATGTGCAGTGCACAGTGATAGTATAATCAAAAAAAATTCAACCTTAATTGTGGGAAGGTCACATATATTGCGTCTGCAGCCCTTCTTGGGGGTGTCCCAACACCCCTGAAACTATGCAAAAGACAGAAAAACAAGGCGCACAACGCACATAGTGAAGTAAAATTAAAAATACAATTTACTCATAAAATAAGATAAGTTCTGCGTACATCAATATGGTTATAAATGAGCAGTTGGTAATTGGGTATACCACACCAGTAGACAGCTACAAACAGCACTCCTCACTCGATCGCAGGGTGCAGGGGATTGGTTGTCATCTGATGGCAAGCTGGTGTTTGTAGATGCCGTCTCCCTCTCACTCAAGACAGGGCAGGTCTCAGTCTTTACTCCCAGATGATCCTGGAGCACCGATCCGCATCGGCGTGTAGCAGCCTCCACTGTTATCCGCATGTAAGCACGTTGGTCACGTGCCGTTTCTCCTCTACGGAGCGCCCGATAATGACGTCACAGTCTGGTCGCACTCTCCTACGAACCGTCTGCAGGGGCTCAATGCGTGCAGTGTAGTGAAGGATACACGCCGCCTCTTGGAAAGGAGATTTCTGCACCGTGTCTTGCGGGAAACGGGGGGAACAGCTCCACCCAATGACACCCTTGCTCACTTCCTAGTACCCTCTTGTTTGGTGCTAACACTCTATACAAGTGTTCCCCCCGTTTCCCGCAAGACACGGTGCAGAAATCTCCTTTCCAAGAGGCGGCGTGTATCCTTCACTACACTGCACGCATTGAGCCCCTGCAGACGGTTCGTAGGAGAGTGCGACCAGACTGTGACGTCATTATCGGGCGCTCCGTAGAGGAGAAACGGCACGTGACCAACGTGCTTACATGCGGATAACAGTGGAGGCTGCTACACGCCGATGCGGATCGGTGCTCCAGGATCATCTGGGAGTAAAGACTGAGACCTGCCCTGTCTTGAGTGAGAGGGAGACGGCATCTACAAACACCAGCTTGCCATCAGATGACAACCAATCCCCTGCACCCTGCGATCGAGTGAGGAGTGCTGTTTGTAGCTGTCTACTGGTGTGGTATACCCAATTACCAACTGCTCATTTATAACCATATTGATGTACGCAGAACTTATCTTATTTTATGAGTAAATTGTATTTTTAATTTTACTTCACTATGTGCGTTGTGCGCCTTGTTTTTCTGTCTTTATTGACCACGTATCGAGGCTTACTGAATAGCAGTAGGCATTTTGGGCGATAAGTGCTCGATCAGTGGCTTATGAACACTTACTGCATAGGCCCTAAAGTGCTAATAGTGAATGAAGTCCTGGTGAAAAAAATCTTAAGAAAAACGCAAATGCAGAGTTCAACTAGTTTCCTGGAGTCATATGCAGCTGTTTAAACAGACAGAAGAGTCTGTAGGTGAAGAACCTTGAGTGAAAAAAAGTAATCAAAAAAGCGCCCAGAATCCAAATTTGAAATGCATAGATTTTACTGAAATAAATAAAAAGTACACATACTGTACAAAAGAACCAGGAAGGTGCAAACACACTGCCGCAGTTATTAGTTATACAGTTCTCAGGTGAACATGTAAATGCAGAGAATAAGTGGGGACTTGTAGGCCTTCGTTTCTCCACTATTAAGTGGATGGATTGATTATTAAGGTGCAGCATTTACCTGGATGGCAACGGAGATGGAGCTGATGGATATGTCGAGCTGATTGGACAGGAATCATGTATCCTAATGTGCCATTAAAAAAATAGGCACTGGTGTCTTCAGACTCTTTAGAGTCCCACAAATAGTTGTATACCTTTGATTTGTATGCCAATATGATCTGATGCAGGACCTGAGAATATTTAAAGACGATGGTGGCGTTCTGTCCCAGTGGCGAGATGGCAACAGCAAGATGGCCATGTGGTGAGTAGTCCTGGCAGCAACTTGCATGTTGCGGAGTACCGGGAGCGATGGGGTCATTACAGCACCGTGGATAATACTAGACACGATATTTGGCTCCCTACAGACACACTTACCAGAATGCCCTCCTACTGTCTCTGGACATTCTTCCTACCTACCAATTAGATTGTAAGCTCCTCGGAGCAGGGACTCCTCTTCCGAAATGTTACTTTTATGTCTGAAGCAATTATTCCCATGACCTGTTATTTGTATTATTTGTTATTTATATGATTGTCATGTGTATTACTACTGTGAAGCGCTTTGTACATTAATGTTGCTATATAAATAAAGACATACATACATACAAATACAGGCCTCCACTAGTATGTTTTAGCAAAGCTTCAATTAAATACAATTATTTTGTTACACAAGAGACAGACAGGAAAGAAAACAGTTATAGTAATACATGGTCACATTAACTGAACAAAGGTTACACATACAGGCATACGCCACTCTAAGGACACTCACTTTAAGTACACTCGCGAGTAAGGACATATTGCCCAATAGACAAACGGCAGCTCGCGCATGCGCCTGTCAGCACGTCCTGAATAGCAATACCGGCTCCCTACCTGTACCGAAGCTGTGCCCAAGCGGGGAGGCTATAGAGCCTGTTACACGTGTGTTATTTACATCAGTTATGCACGTATATGACGGTTGCAGTACAGTACATGCATCGATAAGTGGAAAAAATGTAGTGCTTCACTTTAAGTACATTTTCACTTTATGTACCTGCTCCAGTCCCATTGCGTACGTTAATGCGGGGTATGCATGTACAGTATTCAGTTTGCAAATATTTCAATGACAGTCAGATATATGATTATGGAGCAATGTGTGTTCCAACATAAATAGATTTATTACCATAAAACAATGCACAAAACAATAACTGGTTTGTAACATTGACAGATAGGACTAAAATGGTGTTAGGAGAGGTTGGATAAACCTTTGATGTGTTAGAAGAGGCCCTGCCTCAATGAGTTTACAATATATAGGCACAATAATTTGCCATTTGGGTACAGGGGATGAGAGGGTTGGTGAGTATCAGAAGCAATTGACCAGCTGCAACATTACAAATCAGTGCTATACAGACCAAAGTTTCTGAATGCCTCTCTGGAATATCTGGATGGCCATCCGCCGACTGAAACTTAACATGGCAAAAACAGAGCTCCTTATACTTCCTCCCAAACCTGGCCCTACTACCTCCTTCCACATTGCTATTGGAAATACGATCATTCACCCAGTAGCCACGCACGCTGCCTTGGGGTTACACTTGATTCCTCACTCTCATTCTCCTCTCATATTCAAAACGTTTCTAAAACTTGTCGCTTTTTCCTCCACAATATCACAAAGATACGCCCTTTCCTCTGTTACTCAACTGCTAAAACTCTGACTCAGGCCCTCATTCTCTCACGTCTCGATTACTGCAACCTCCTGCTGTCCGGCCTTCCTACCTCTCACCTGTCTCCCCTACAATCTATCCTAAACGCTGCTGCCAGAATCACTCTACTCTTTCTTAAATCTGTCTCCGCATCTCCCCTCCTGAAATCCCTCTCCTGGCTTCCGATTAAATCACGTATCTCACACTCGATTCTCCTGCTCACTTTTAAAGCTTTACATTATTCTGCCCCTCCTTACATCTCAGCCCTAATTTCTCGCTATGCACCATCACGACTCTTGCATTCTTCTCAAGGATGTCTTCTTTCTACCCCCTTTGTATCTAAAGCTCTCTCCCGCCTTAAACCTTTCTCACTTTCTGCCCCACACCTCTGGAATGCCCTTCCCCTCAATACCCGACTAGCCCCCTCGCTATCCACCTTTAAGACCCACCTTAAGACACATCTGCTTAAAGAAGCATTTGAGTAGCACTGGATAATCATGGACACATGACACATAAAGCGTGGCCCCCTGCAGACGCACTTACTAGTATTCCCTCCTACTGTCTCTGTACGTTCTCCCTATCTACCAATTAGATTGTAAGCTCCTCGGAGCAGGGACTCCTTCCTTAATGTTACTTTTACAGTATGTCTGAAGCACTTATTCCCATGACCTGTTATTTATATTATTTGTTATTTATATGATATGTATTACTACTGTGAAGCGCTATGTACATTTATGGCGCTATATAAATAAAGACATACATACATACATACATACAGTGAATGGCAGCAAATGGTGACACCCTTTGGTGTTAAATCCCAGAGATTGTTTGTGGAAATGAAAAAAGCAGCATGGCAACTCACTACCTCAATCAGACATGCAGTAGGGAGGGGCTAATGAACTCCAGGGGGTCATTCAAGTGGCTCTTGACCTCATGCTCTTAACCCCTTCCACACTGTGAAGGCATATTAAGGAGTCTCTCTTCACATTTGGATTCTGGGTGTTTTTTTTCTTCTGTAAATGATGCCTAACACGAGTGCTTTTACTGAGACACTCGGTTTCATTAACATATTTACAAGACAAATAAATGTGTTTCTTTCCTGAATATTAAACAGGATATAGTATAAGGTTCATTTTTAATTAAAGTCAACCTCTCCCATGTGTTTCATAATTCAGTGGCTGAACACAAAAGCAATTTACTTCAATTTTGCTTTATGGCTGTCTGTGAAATCCCACAATACATTGTTGGATATTTTGGGAATTTGCACAAGATTGCTTGGTTTAGAAATCATTCCAATGACACAATTTCAACATTGACAAACAGGCTTTAGAAAAGCAACACGTGTACAATATATCAAAAGAGAATTGAAATGTAAATTCTTGCCACATGCGCTTATCTAAACAACTCTGTGGTAAATTCTATATATCTTTGTTACACATGCAAATGCATATCCATCCTCTATAAAAAGCTTCATTTTCATGCAGATTAGATCCAGTAAAAAAAGTTATTTTGAATATTTCTTAACTGCATTTACTAAACCCACATCTGTTTTATGTAATAAAATGCATGTCTGTTCCAGCATTTACTATAACATTTACATAATAAAAGATGTACTTTATTTGAATTACATGATTTACTTTGAATAATCCTTTATAAGGTAGGCTGTCATGTAAAATGCAGTTGAGTTCAATAGCATCACATTTTATCTTTGATACACTATGCTGTTATTTTAACATCTTAATGCATTGAAGTGCTTAACTTTCAGTTTTATTTGTGACGAAATTAATACATTGTACTTTGACCTTGATCTCCTTATTCCCTTCATTCTAATTATTATTATTTATAATATATAACAATTTTATTAAATGAGTGAACTTACAGATAACATCTGGAGCTATTCTCATTTTGATATTAATCAGACCCTTTGGTGGTGCAAGTCAACGATAATAGTCACCAAGCAACTCGTTATACTGTATGAGGAGTCTCAATTAAAAAAGGTACAGTCATTTGGGCATTTAGCTACAGTAGTCCTGCCATCTGTCCCTCGATATTCACTATGCTTAAACTAAACAAATATTATTTATAGTCAGCCCAATTCTGTCTGCAGGCCATATCCCTAAGACCTGGAAAACTGCCAGAGTTGTCCCAAACTTCAAAAGTGGGGAAAAAAACACTGTCTCAAACTACAGGCCAATCTCTTTTCTCCTAATTCTATCCAAAGTCATGGAAAAATGTGTTCACTCCCAATTAAGCGATTACTATACTAAGACAAATTTCCCTAGCCAATTACAATCTGGATTCCGCCCCAAACACTCCACCATAATTACCCTGCTAAAAGTTTGCATTGAAATCCAGAGTTGAATGGAACGGGGACAACTCACTGGTGCAATATTCTAGATTTTGCAAAGGCTTTTGATACTGTGATCATGTTATCTTGCTTAACAAATTCCAGTGCTCTGGAATAGGGAAGCATGCTTTAAACTGGTTTCATTCCTACCTATCAGGTAAATCCCAACATGTGTCCATCTCAGGCTCTAAGTACAACCCCTTGGATATCACCTGTGGTGTCCCGCACGGCTCTGCTCTGGGGCCCCTACTCTTCTCAGTCTTCATCAATGATCTTTCTATAGCTTGCAAGGGAGCTTCAATACACATGTATGCAGATGACAGAATCTTACATGCACACAGCCCTAGCCTCTCCGACCTTGTTCACATACTTCAATCTGACTTTTTGAGACTTGAAAATTGGATTTCCCCAAATAAACTGTTTTTAAACACTGACAAGACTGTAACAATGATATTTGGGACCAAGGTTACATTTTTAAAGCTTCCATTGACTGAGCTCGAGATCAGAACCAACGCTAAAACCACCTTAACTCCTGTTACTAGTTTCAAATACTTGGGCATATGGTTTGACTTCCATTTAAATTTCGGGATGCACATTGATACCCTGACATACAAAACCTATGCAAAACTAGGTGTACTTTACAGGAACAAATCCTCCCTAAGTCTGCTAGTCAGAAAGCGTATCGTACAGCAGATGCTAATGCCTATTATCGACTATGGGGATAATATATGGCTCAGCACCCAAAATCCACCTTGGAAACCTTGATACCCTCTACAATTCAATATGCCGTTTTGTTCTCCAATGCAACTACAACACACATTACTGTGAAATGCTTAAAGAACTAGATTGGTCATTACTTGAGTCTAGACACAAATCCCATCTTTCCTGTCTTGTCTTCAAATTCTTTCTGGGCAAGCTACCCATCTATCTGAACAAGCTCCTCACCCCCACCACATACAACACTTATCACGTGATATCTGACTCCAAAAGACTGTTCATGTTCCCAAGGTTCAGCAAAGTATCCCGCTGCTCCTTCTTTTCTTACCGTGCACCCCAAAACTGGAACAACCTACCAGAGACTCTCACAGACTCCACCAGTCTAAGTTCTTTCAAAACTAAAGCTGTCTCACTTGGTCTGTAAATGCTACATATGTCTATAATATATATTATCTCTAACTGTGCGTGTTATGTCTTGTATATAATGTATACCCTGTTCACTTATGTAACTGTATTTGTAACCATGTATTATTTGTCATCTTAACTCTATGCCCAGGACATACTTGAAAATGAGAGGTAACTCTCAATGTATTACTTCCTGGTAAAACATTTTATAAATTAAATTATTTAAACTAATGTATATAGAAATATTCTTAAAACAGTGTGTAACGGTATCTCCCCCACCTGATCACAGATAGGGGTCATTACAGGATGTGTGGTGCATTTACCTGCTGGCAACAGGAGGGCTGAGTCATCCACCAATGGTAGTGGGGACACAGGAACAGGCTTCTTACCCCATCTGCCGTGGACTCCAGGAACTGAAGGTTATCTTCCACTGTAGAACGTATTACCTCTCCCCTCCAGTAAGGTCACGCACCTGGCAGGAGGTATATTGCATACAGGAATGGGTTTGTTACTGCACTCAACAGTAACAGTTACACAGCGGTCTTCTGCCGGATACAGTCTGTCAGGTCAGTTATCACTGAAGATGGTCCCTGGAACGTCACTACAGGCCAAGGGCACCCTCAGCCATCCTAGCTCTTCCCCCACCTCCCTAGCAGAGGCTGAGGTATGGTCCACACTCACTCTCCCCCGGAAGGAAGAGCACATGGGAAGGCCCCAATCTCAGGCTCCCAATTGTGTGAAACAAAAAGAACGATTCCTGCGCTCCTACCAATTAGGCTAAAATAAAATAATATTCTCATGAAAAAGGGTATTTTGTTAAACCCTTTGGCCAAAGCGTTTGTAAGCCTGCATGCCACGTCAAGGCAACCCGTTAATGCAGGTACCTACACTATATATATATATATATGCAATAATTGTCCCGTGGACTAGTGAAAAATGTGTAAAAGCCCTGAAGGGGTTAAATAAAATGATAGGATGTCTTTTTCAGCTGCCAGGTCACTCTTTGACAAAGGTACCATGGACCGAAACGCGTCAGAGGACCTGACAGCACGATGTTTGAATAAAGTCTGCTTTTAATTCACCCTCAGCCTCTCTCCATCCATTGCTGTGCTGCCGTTCACCTGTCCTGTTTGGGGGAAGATTCTGGTATCAGAGTTTGCCTTCATATAATCCAATGTGCTCCTCGGCCGTAAAGGATACACACAACGTGATGACGTAGTGTCGTAAGGTACGTCCCTGACGCGTTTCGTCGCAACAAATGCAACTTTATCAAAGGGAATGTCCCTGAACAAGAATGGCAATGTATAAGTACTGGAGGGTCTCAATCTGGTAGTTGTATTTAGTGACCTCCCCTAAAAACGAGCCATAGCTTATCTGAATTGAAATTAAACTTAAACCAATTCAATTGGGCTATTATTTGATTCAAATGCAATATATATAAATAATTATAAAAACGGACTCTCCAGTAAATATATACTGCCATATATTGTAATAACATAGATTCATAAAATATATTGCTATAAATGAATTAATAATACACTGTGTGATAAAGATTACTAAAAGCAATTGCATAACAATCTATAAATGCCTTAAATGTTATACTTAGTTTTGCATAGTTTAGTATATAAATTTACCTATTGGTTTAAAATTGCTTTAAAATTGAAAAAATTCCTATATATTAGCACTTACATGATATACAATCCAAAATATAATTAATTATATTATAAAAACAATAGTACATTCATAAAGGCACAGGTGACTTTTATAATATCTAGCAAAGACAAAAAAAAAAATATATATATATATATATATATAAAATATATAATTTATTTAAAATGTCCACATAAATCAATTATATTGTTAGGTTCAGAAGGAGGAAGGAATGGGAAAAAATATTGATGAACTGTAGTGTGGGGAAAGGATTGGATGGTGGGGAGGGAGGGAGGGGGGGGGAAGGAAGGGTAACGGGATAGGGGGAGGAGGGGAAGGAAGGGGGGGGAACATGCAGCAGTGGACGGGGAAATATGAAAGACGGGGTAGGGCCAAGAGGAACAGCAGAGAGTATAACAGAGAAAACCATGCCCGTATTATGAACCTAGCTATACCAAAGTGCTGGTGTCTATACATTCATTCAGACCACCGGGGGTAAGTGTCCCCAACCGGTGTATCCAAAAGGTCTCCCTTCTACAAAGTGTTTTATAACGGTCAGCTCCTAATTCACTGTGAGGAATGTGCTCAATACCCATAATTCTTAAGGATTCCGGATCCTTATTGTGTTTGCTAATAAAATGTCTCGGTAAACTATGGGTAGTGACACCATTAATCACATTCCTCCTGTGCTCCAGAAACCTGGTACTGAGGGGCCGAGTGGTGCGACCTACATATTGGAGGCCGCATCCACATTAGATAAGATAAACGACAAATGCTCTAAGGCAATTAATATTGCCCCTTACACTATATCGTTCATCCTTGTGAAGGGAGGCAAAATCCACTGTATTATTTAAATGTTTGCACGTGATGCAACGACTTCTGCCACATCTGTGATTACCAATAAGGTTCACCGAAGTGGCATTGGCAGCTGCAACGGTAGATTTTAATTTGCTTGGAGCAATAATGTTTTTAATATTTTGGGATTTCCTATATACAATTGGAATTTTCTCGGGAATAATATTCCCCAAGTGGGGATCACATTTTAAGATACTCCAATGGGTATTTAGTATACCCTGGATGGATCTGTGGGATTGGTTAAAGGTGGTAATAAACCTTGAAACCCCATCTACTGTTGATGATCCAACTCTTGGAGTATCATATTTGTTTTACATTCTTGGAGTATCATATCTGATAATAGTACAATTCTTAAGCAGTGATGACCTCTTAGCTTCACCCTGTTGAGAGAGTCAGATATCAGGTCAGGGTTATAACCTTTCAGCAAAGACTTGTCACTCAACACTTTGGATTGACAGGCAAAATCACTCTCCCTGGAAAAGTTCCTTTTGAGACGATGAAACTGACCCAGGGGGATGCTCTTCAACCACTGTGCATGATGGTTGCTAGAGGCATGAAAATAATTGTTCACTGCAACAGGCTTGAAATGTGTGGTGGTGATGATATTTCCTTCTTGATCTGCAGTCAAAACCAGATCTAGAAATACCACCGAAGTGGAACTAATATCAAAGGTAAATTTGAAGCCCATAGCATTGTGATTGAAGGAAGAAAGGACACTGGAAAGAACAGTGATGTCACCCTCCCAAATAATAATAATATCATCGATGAAGCGACCATAGTATACGAGGCCCGCCCCCAGCTCTGGATTGGGTCAGATAAATGTTTCCTCCCAATATCCCATGAAAAGATTGGCATTGCTGGGGGCAAACCTCGTACCCATGGCCGTTCCACAGATTTGCAGGTAGAAAAGATCCTCAAAAGAAAAATAGTTGTGAATAAACATTATACTATCTAATAGAAAATCTTTGTGTATAGTGGGAATAGAGGGATCCGTGCTCAGCCAGAAGTCAATGTCCCTGACCCCCCTGGAATGATCTATTGACGTGTATAATGATGACACGTCACATGTAGCCCATAAATAATTGGGCTTCCATTTAATCTCAGAGATCGAGTCGATGACATGCAGCGTATCCCTAATATGTGACCTGAGCTTGGCTACAAAGGGTTGGAGATAATAATTAACATACTGGGATAGGCCGGACGTCATCGTCTCGATCCCCGAGATGATAGGTCTCCCAGGGGGTCCACCAGAGACTTGTGGACCTTGGGCAAATGATAAAATATAGGGGTGCGAGGGTGATCAGAATATAGAAATTTAAATTCAAGTTTTGTAAGAATACCCTCCTCCAAGGCTGAAAGCAAATGATGTTTCAGCAACACCTGATACCGTGATGTGGGATCATCTGGCAAGGGAATATAGGAGGCAGAGTCACCCAGAAGTCGTCTGGCCTCCAATATATAGGCCAATCTATCCTGGATGACTATGCCCCCACCCTTGTCAGCCTGTCTGATAACAATGTCCCTATTTTCCTTCAAATCACAAAGTGCCTCTAGTTCACCCCTAGATAGGTTTTTATTGAATCTAAATGGTTTACTGCACAGTGTCTCAAAATCTTTGAGTACCAAGTGGTAAAAAGCATCTATGTACCCTCCCTTAGATTGATAGGGAAAGAACAGTGATTTTGGCCTGAATGGGGAATGCATGATAGTTGCCCCATCATCCAATTCAATATCTATTGGTTGCATAGAGTGTACAGTATTGTCAAATTTGTCTAAAGCATTGCTGAAGGAACCCTGAGTTCGATCTGACTCAATCAACAGGTCAGTGAGAGCATCCTGACAGACCTCCTCCTGAGTACTCATACCAAAAGTGGATCTAGCTATCTTTTTGTTTTTATCCTGTAGGTTAAAATGGCGTTTAAGCGTAAGTTTACGGATAAAGCTGTTCAGATCCACAAATAAGTGGAAGGCATTTGGGCCCGTGGTTGATGCAAAGGAGAGTCCCTTTTCCAGAAGCAGTGATTGATATAAGGATAATTGAAAAGTTGAAAGATTAAAAATCCCACTGCTCTCTGGAAGGGTTAATTTTCTTGCGTTCTCCTTTTTTCTTTGGATGACTCTCCCGCCTCTAACTCCCCTGACCCTCTTTTTCCTAGTAGGACTGGTTTGTTGGGCATCCATAATGGATAAGATTTTCCCCTTTCTTTCTCCTGAGTCATTATCTCCTGTTGTGGACTTTTGTCTAAAAAATGCAGGGGTTTGTGTGTGTCACTACACCTTTATATATATATATATATATATATATATATATATATATATATATATATATGTAAATGATGGCTAAATTAACTTCGAGAGATTGCCGTAGACTTTCATTTCTGTGTGCTAAATTATTCAGACATATCTCCAGTGTACTATTAATTATGAGAAGAAAATATGTTTGCGTTGCTGCATGATGAATACCACAGTTGTCGTCATAATAGTAGTATAAAATATAGCTCAATACTTGTATAGCATATCTTCCTGAAAATGTACTCAGGGAGAAATCTAAATGTTCACTTTATATGTTAAACCTCTCCAAGAACTAATGTAACTACCCAATATATATTATTTTAAGTGGCTCAAAAAGTACAGCTGCTTTCTCTAGAGAGTGCCACAATGCTAAAATTGACTACATAAAGAGAAAGATGGATAATTTAGGGGCACTTAAAAACCTGGAGGACTTTGCTTAATGCATAATACTTTTAGTGACACAATCTAAAAAAGCATTAAAATCAACTTTCAGTTGCCAAATGCATTCATTCTTCACAGACAATTTGCATTAAAAATTTGACAGCAAAAAATGAATACAGTAAAAAACCATCAACTTGAAAACATGTATACATTTAAGTGACAAAAGAACATAGTTCACAATTACAGTATACTCACTATAATGTATAATCAGATGATATCACTGAATCTGTTTATTGTGAAACTAAAATTGTAGAGGTCCAACAAATGGTCAGACAAATATTTTTTTAAAAAAATCATAAATTCAGCTCAATTTAGTCTGTAATATTTTCTTACTCAGATTTTTCCTCATAGTCTAATTTGGCTTCTTCAATTTCAAAGAAGCCCAATAACATAAAAATAACATAACAATAATATACTATAACTGAGGGTCTCCCGTAAGTACCGTGATATAATTACTTTTGCTGAAAGTTATTTACAATTCTTTATTATCAGCATCAGTCGAGTTTGCTTGTTGGATGGCTGACATTTATACTGTTCAGCATCCTTGCTTTCTTGTACATACCATGCAATATAAATCATTTGAATACAGCTTTGGTTGCTTTCTTATTATGTGTTTTCAACATTGCTATTGTAAACAAGTCCTCAGAGTAAAGATTAGTCATTGTAATTAACTAATGCCTTGTTGCTTACTATGACTCAGGACAGACCACCAATTAACAGGAAACTTGGAAAACCCTCTGCTCTCCATCCTTGTTATTGGTAACCTATGAAACTCCTGAGCCATTGGATTTAATCCAATGTCAACTCTTTGTATTCTGTGATCTATTATATAGATGTTATAGAAAGCCTATCATTTCCTCTCAATCTGCACATGTTGATATGCATGGCATGGTCATGTACTGTAGCTGTATTTGTATCTTGCATGAATATTTATTTATTTGGAAACTCGGATGTTTTACTTTAGGTTTGTATCGCAAATGCATAATCATTCTCAGAATATCAGAAAATGTGTACTTTAAAGCTCCGTAGTGATGTCAGTGTGCAAAAAAACAGGCGCTTACCTCAGATTAGAAACAAAAGTATGCTTACAGTAAAGCGGTCAATTCGACAATAGCTCTCTTACAAATACTTGGAGCAAACAGTAGGATCCCTTCAGCTTCAACCCCAGAAAAGGGTTAATCCAGAGCCCATATAGAAACATGGGAACAAACAAACAATGGGGGAGCATGGGATTAGAAAGACATATACAATAATAATGGTGATGAATATTGACAGTAGTTCCAAAGGTGGGGGGCGGGTTGTAAATATAATAATACTTACACGGCCATGTGTAAGCAACCACAATTAGTGATCACCTCCTTGAGGGTGAGCTGTGCCTCTCCCAGGTAGATATAGCTGTATGTTGATAGGGCTAGGGGAAATGATATATAATCTATAAGGCTATATTCACACGGCCCTGTGTGAGCTGGTGTAGAAATTGGTTACTTTGGGGTTAAAATTAACCCATCCACATCTATTCGTCACGTAATGGGGGTTTTCTCCAGTATCCTGGGCAGCACGAAAATCAGTGCTAACTCCCAGGCGTCAGCCAGGCTCTCCCCCCAGGTGTTATGATGCGTGGGGGGGGGGGGGAGGGGTTGGGTGATGAGAAAAACGAGTGAGGCACAAAGCTGCTCAAACTCGATCCTGGACTGCGTGAGGAGGCCAGGGGTCCATTCTATATGTATGTGAGTCCCTTTGCTGTTTTAATTAATAAATGCGATTTCTTGTGAATATTTAACTGGAACAGTGCCTCACTCGTTTTTCTCATCACCCAACCCCTCCCCCCCCCCCACGCATCATAACACCTGGGGGGAGAGCCTGGCTGACGCCTGGGAGTTAGCACTGATTTTCGTGCTGCCCAGGATACTGGAGAAAACCCCCATTACGTGACGAATAGATGTGGATGGGTTAATTTTAACCCCAAAGTAACCAATTTCTACACCAGCTCACACAGGGCCGTGTGAGTATAGCCTTATAGATTATATATCATTTCCCCTAACCCTATCAACATACAGCTATATCTACCTGGGAGAGGCACAGCTCACCCTCAAGGAGGTGATCACTAATTGTGGTTGCTTACACATGGCCGTGTAAGTATTATTATATTTACAACCCGCCCCCCACCTTTGGAACTACTGTCAATATTCATCACCATTATTATTGTATATGTCTTTCTAATCCCATGCTCCCCCATTGTTTGTTTGTTCCGTAGTGATGTCAGCCTGAATGAGAAAATTAGACAGAGATGCTTTCATTCAGCAAAAGCTTTACATTTCTCGATGGAATTCACCATACATGTGGCAAGATTTACTGTCTCTGGCGCCGTGATCAAAAAAGCAAAAGGAGAGTGTCTGCCGCAGTTACATGGTGAGAGTCCAAGCTTCCGGATCAGGCCCCCTGCAGCATTAATCCTTTGGTGCCCAGCCCACTGCGGTCGCATGATTGTGATAGACCCCAGTGCCGCGAACCATAAGGTTTGCTACATCTGTACATATAGAACAGTGGTTTTTAACCTGTTTGTGCCATGGACCCCTAGATCCATTGTGGTTGCTAATAGTGGCATGTAGAATTTAAATATCATCAGAGTTTTAATATTTTTAATTTTTCCGGTTCCGTTTTTGTATTTAAGAGCCCCTGATTTAGAGTGCTGTGTTTATATTATAAAGCAACAGAAAATGTTACTCTGGTGTTCCAGCACAGTGTATATCATAAAATATGTGAATGAAGTATCCCCTGTTTAAAATATAATAGAATGAGAGGAAACAAAAATAGAACTGTTTAAACTTGGGAACCGTATATCACCTTGATTTAATCCTATTCTGTTTTTAATGTATTAACTGTAGTATTCCAGACATATAAAGTGAATGCTGCACACCTAGAAAAAATGATTTGAATGATACAATTACCGGTGCTGTAGTATTTTTCTCTGTCCTTACATTTCACTATCCTAATGACATCCGGGTTGGAGTGAATTTGTGCCGGTGTGTAGAAGATCGAACACATTTCCAGTAACCTGTTGTTGCCCATACACTACTGCTATCTTGTAAGTAGGCTGCATATACGAGCCAAGACATCCAGTGAATTATCATACACCTGATTATACCGTCTGCAATTAGATTGTTTTTTCTTGTTGTTGCTTTTCTTCTATATGCTCCCCCCTGGGTTGTGAGTATACATATCGACCTTCTGGGACCAGTGAAGACAATCCCTTCCAAAGGGTTTGAGCAGGGAGTTGCAACTTTTAATAATTACTTTATTTTTGCACCAATTGAGTCACTAAAGTCACCAATATTATATTGTTTATATATTTCACTATATTATCAGTGATCACTAGTAGTGTTTAGCGCCTGTTTCTACACCATCACTCTGTTACAATTGCCGAGCATAACTCCAGCTTGTGTGACGCTGTACTCTCTACCTTGTGCCTGTCTGTCTGAACCTTGCTGCCTGACCCTGCCTGGAACTTACCATGTGATACTCTCCTGCGCTGACCTTGGATTTGGATACGACTACTCTACTCTCTCCTGCACTGACCCTGGCATTGGACGATGATGATGCTGCTCTCTCCTGCACTGACCCTGGCTTTGGCTCTACGACTACTCTATGCTCTCCAATCCTGACTCCGGCTACGTACCCCAACAATCCACTACTCTATACTCCAAGACCCGACAAGTACCTCATTTACGTTGTCTTCTATTACCCTGATCCCGCCTGCAAGACTACCTACCTCAGCCCCGCGGTCGCGCTTCGTTTGTAGTGAGCACCGCGTTACAATGCCAGCCAGTACTTCCTGGTTCCTCAACACTAGCCAATGGAAGCGCACACCAGACAGCCTCACGTGACCTCTATGCATTTCAAAACAGCGTGCTTCATCAGGGATTCATGTTGGAGGCTGTCAGCACCCACTAAATAGCCCCTTTCAGTAAATGGAAAGGCTGCTTCAGAGTCCAAGTGACTACAGTATTTGTCGAATAGCAATTTACAAATTAAAAAGTGATTACACTACAGTATCTATTGGTAGTTACTTAAAATCTAATAGTAAGCTTAGAAAACCTTTGTATTGCCAGCGGAATCCACAACTCATCCTAAATGTGTGATTATACATAAGTAGAGAATACTAAAACTATCCTGAAAATGCTTTATCAACAATAATATCATGAATAGTGATGTATATAAATAATAATAATACATAACTAAAAAAAATTACACTATAGATTATACTAAGTGTCTATTTACTTCAATTATATATATAATGTAAATACTATCAATTATACTTATTTAGTTGAGAAATAAAAATTGTTAACAATCAGTGTATATATTTGTAACGGTTTTTCTGGACCCTCCTTGACCCACCCAATCTTACATTGGCCCCTGTGGTCTAAACGGTCCCCATTACATGGATGTGTCTGGAGGTGCACCTGTTGGCTACAGGACTCCTGAGTCTCCCGCATGATGTTAGTGGGGATATCAGCAAGACAGGTGCTGAGGTAGTGTGCTTTGAGTCCTACCTATATCCAGTGCAGCGCCTCCACCTCATCAGGATCTCTGCGTTCGCAGGGAGATGGATCTGATGAGGAACTCCTTCTTGGTGCCTTCCTCTGCTGAGTGACTCCACAATCACACATGAGGGTTTTGATGAATAAGGGCATCTTTATTTGCATGTTCAGGCAGACTGCCCCTCGCAGCGGTCAGCTTAGCCGCTCATTCTTGCACCGCACATCCCTTTAGAATTCTTTCCTCCTAATGGTGTTGGGTCACCTCTCCCCTCAGGGAGATTCCCACCTGTGTCAGGTCCCTGAACACAGTGTAGATCCTCTCTATCGCATGACTTGAACTCTTAGAACCACTTGATAAACACACTCTTGATTAACCTTGAACTCCTAGTTGACACACATCTTGAACACTAACTTTTGTCAGTGCTGTGTCTTATATATCTTAGGAAAAAGCCACACCTCTTATGTCACGAACAGTGGACTCAGAGTATGTTACCACTCCCCTTGAGTACATATGACACCTCACCAGGATGTGAGGGCAAACCTCCATGATTGATGCTGGCAATCCTGTATACTTTAACAGGTTTTCTGCCAGCATGAGAGATAACTGTATACCATCTTTAAACATGGCTACATTCTCCCCCTGGTGAACCCGAACTTCCCAGCTGGGACCTAAATTTGTCAGACTTTCCTCCAGGCAGCACTGCAAAACACAACAATACAATAATATATTAAAAATACATTATACAGTTCTTTCATGATGACCAGCAGACCACACTGCTCCTAAGGAGAACCCCCAGTCTATCATCCTAATACTGCTGCGGCCGAGTTTATTCGAGCATTTGCCCGTTCTCGGCCGCAGCAGTAACCTGGCGCGCGCCGGAGGGTGCCGGGCGCGCGCCGAAGCAGCGGAAGAGCACCCTCCGATCGGGGCGCTCTCCCTCCCGCTGCCGGGTCCGCTGGGTCCCCCGGAACCCCCTGCCGCCGTCCCCCACATCGCGGGACATCAGAGCTCCCTCGGGGAGCCCTGGACGCGCGTGCAGGGGGCGCAGGCACCCGATGACGCGTGACCGTGCATCGGTGACGCGCGGCACGCCGAGGGAGTGGCGCTAGCAAGCCGGGGCATCCCCCTGCTTGCGGAACTAGCCCTGCTCGGATTAAGTGTGTCGGTAGTGTAATAGTGCCTGGGATCTGGCTTCCGTACCTCCCTACCAGTCATGTCCTTGACAGTAACACTATATTCCCTGGGTAGCCAAATCTCTGGCCTGTACTCTATCCGATGCATGTAGACGTTACACCCAATGATCCACACCCTCATAAGCTGAATGACCCTTTCCTCCGTCTTGTACCCAGCATACCCGCCATCTTTGGTCATGATGTACTCCTCAATAGTTTCCCTCAACCAGGCGTCCCTCCCATCCTCGATCTCCTGCATGAAGGGCTCTGGTACATAGGGATACTCCAACCCGTGGGACTTTTTGTACCTAGTGACTATGGCCCTCTCAGCCTTGCTAGACCTGATCAATCTGGTGATACCTGCCCTGCCTGGCAGCACCCATGACAATGGCTCATCGGGCTCCACGGGATCCTTGAATCTTGCTGTCTCCTTGGGATCCACTACTCCCGTATGAATATCGTGCCACCTTAATCTAAACTCCTCTAACTGTTCATCCTCTGTGAATTCCCCTACTCCCCACCAGTAGTCTACGACCCCTTCTCTCCTTAAAATAAATCGAGTGCGATCCAGCCAGTACCCCTCAAACAGTGGTGCCCACCACCTGGTCTCTCCAGCACTTTCCGGTACCGCCACGGTACCCTCACTGTCATTTAGTTCTCCCCCGGAGGATATCCCAGAGGTACCAGTGGATCTGGAATTTGACCCTAACCTTTTGGGCCTACTAGTGACACTTGCTGTACTGGTACACTCGCTGGAACAAGACACTTGTAGCATGTACACTCCCCCTCCCGACCCATCATCAGACGTAAAGCACTCACCCCAGTCCAACTTTTCCCCAGTCCGTTCTTCCAAAGTGGCTCGGGACACCCCAGACAACCCTTGGCTGGATTGGGACCCAGATGAGGAGGTGACAGGGACAGGGGCTTTAACTATGGCCGGGGGTTGGGCATAGGTGAACACTGCCGGCATACGTGGGACTACGACCCACAACTTCATGCTACCTTGCCCGGTGCCATCGGACTGGCCTTCCGGTTCACCCGTTTCTTTGTTCCCAGGCTTCCGCAGGGCTTGCCAGCTCTTCCCGGACCCAGGCGACCTGGAACAGCTCGTTGGTCGCAAGGACGCGGCCATCTTCCACCCGGCTCCGCTGTGTCCACCGGATGTGACGTCGTCAATCTCGTGAGACTCACCACCGCCATCTTGGGTTGGGCTCCCCACCGGAACCTCTTCCTCCAGAATGACATCCGCCACCGGAAGTGATGGTCCTGCTCTCCGCTCCGCTCGGGCCTGAGCTAGGCCTTTCTCCACCTTTGCCACCACGGCGCAAGTGAAGGGTAGGAATGTAGCTCACCGCTCCGTCGGCTCGGGATGGGTTTCTCTCATTCGGCTGCTCCGCCAGTCACCACGGCCGTGGGACTCGGTCTCTCCGGTTGTCTCTGCACAGATGACTCGAGACTCCGCTCCGCCGTGACACAGGTAAGTGCTGCTTCCTCCACAGCACCGCTGTAGTGGTCCGCCGGTAGGCGCATCACGACCGTTGACATGTTCCTCGTCCGAGGAGCCAAACTCCGACTCCGGGAGTGGCACTCCCGTCGGGGACCGATGGTGAGGTTCTCGGCTCTCACCTTGCTTGTCGGCCCCTTTCTCTGCAGGCTCCGTTTAAATCATTAGGAGAGACCCCCATGCTCCGGGATCCACCGGTTCTTTCCAGGCCGCACGCGGGGCATCAGCTGTCAGCATGGCTGTGTCCGCTCCCGCCTCCACGGTCTGTCCAGGTATGAACGACTGTACGGCCCATAAGTAGTGGATGCCACATTGGGGGAACCTGACCGCTGTGCTGACCACACCACCCAGCAGCCGGCACAGCATACATAGGCACTTGATGATTTCTTTGCCACCCGCTCTGAGCACCAGAAAGCCTCCTGGGGCTGAGTAGGGGTGAGCGGAGATATCCACCTCTTCGTCCGCTTTGTTGGCCATGCTGATGACAGGAGACACTTTTTGCAGTGGTCTATCCTGTTCTCCAGCTCCTCGCAACTGAAGGGCAGGGGTCGGTTTAGTAACTCCTCCCTCCTCTATCTCCATTCTCATTTGGCACAGCTGAAAACCACTCCCCCTGGTAGAGATTAGGGGAGGGTCCCACAAGTTCACAGGGTGACCCAGCACTGGCTCTGAGCCTGTCACTGTCCATGAGGACGCGGCCACAGCTTTCGCGCCATACCCACCAAAAGGGTGGGGTTCTCTTCTTGGCGCCAATCCCGGCCAACGTTCTGCAACTTTACATTTGCAGAATTTCCTACATTCGGCCCACTCGGTCTCCCAGGTGAAGCGGGAGCCACCATCTTGGTTTGCACGGCCATTCACAATTGCAACTGAGGTAGATCTTTTCATAGGAATCGCCGTCTGGCAATCAGATTCTCCATTTCCACCACCCATAACCACAATGTCCTCAACACTGTCCTCCAGTGTAACACCCCTCGGTCCTAGGCAGGACCAAAACAGCGCGGCCACAGCCTTGGCACCATTCCACAGCATGCTAGCAAAAGTTCCTTCTGAAGCTTGCTCTTCCGTGGAACGCACACCACGTGCGCTCCCTCCATCTGCCTCCGTCCGCCATCTTGGACTTTTCACGCCACGTGGAGCTTCCCTTCTTGCGGTCGCCATCTTTTCACTGTAATAGTTACTGTTCTCGCACATGGAGCGCCTCACGGCGGGGCAGCTGCCATACCGATGCAATAAAGAATGCCCGATGCACCACCTGAGTGTACCTAATGTAAGTCTGATTCATGTTGCACTACCTCAGACTAGTCTCACTCTCTCTGTGTATGCTGTGTCTACCTCCCTCCAGTCTGTGCTCTGCGGTAAGTGTCCTGGCTCCTGGCTAGAGTACTCTGGCTTCTCCCATGCAGTACTAGGGCATCTACCTACTGTTGGCCAGCCTAGCGCAGACCCTCTCCAGAATTCCTGACCACGTTAACAGGCTATTCCTTTAGGCATCCTACCAACTAGCTGCCTCATGGTGACTAGAACAGCTATAGCCCTGCCTCCAGACCCACTTAACCTCACTAAGGATACTAGGTTGTCCTCTGCGAGCTGACAAATCCATCAGGCCCCTGACTACCCCTAGGCTCCGTCCCAAACACGGCACTGACTGGCAGTATACACTCTCCCTGTTTCCTAGTGTGCCTAGCAAAAGCCTGTCCTGTTGATGCAGCTCGCCTCCAAATGTAATGGTTTTCTGGACCCTCCTTGACCCACCCAATCTCACATTGGCCCCTGTGGTCTAACCAGTCCCCATTACATGGATGTGTCTGGTGGTGCACCTGTTGGCTACAGGACTCCTGAGTCTCCCGCATGATGTTAGTGGGGATATCAGCAAGACAGGTGCTGAGGTAGTGTGCTTTGAGTCCTACCTATATCCAGTGCAGCGCCTCCACCTCATCAGGATCTCTTCTTGGTGCCTTCCTCTGCTGAGTAACTCCACACCCACACATGAGGGTTTTGATGAATAAGGGCATCCTTAATTGCATGTTCAGGCAGACTGCCCATCGCAGCGGTCAGATTAACCTTGAACTCCTAGTTGACACACATCTTGAACACTAACTTTTGTCAGTGCTGTGTCTTATATATCTTAGGAAAAAGCCACACCTCTTATGTCACTAACAGTGGACTCAGAGTATGTTACCACTCCCCTTGAGTACATATGACACCTCACCAGGGTGTGAGGGCAAACCTCCATGATTGATGCTGGCAATCCTGTATACCTGTGAAGAAGACCAGAGACGCTTTACTTCACACTAGAGGAGAAGAAAAGTACAAGCGGAAAGAACACAGAAGAGAAAACACCTAAAGTAAAGATACCTTGATGTGCAAGCATTTACACAAGGCCGTGTAAGTGTGTACGTTATTGTACACTTCATTTCACATCACAGTTCTATACTATTGTAGTGTTTGATACGTCTGTTTAGTCCCTCAACCTGTGCTCCCCCATTTTTTGTCTGTTTTTCTGTATTACCAAGGATCCTGGATAGGTCCTTTTTGGGGTTTCGAGCAGCGGGAAGAGATTCGGAAGTAGAGGGGACCTTTAAGTACTCTTTAAGGTTGTTTTGTTCTATTGTAAGAATTATATCACCCCACAACTCATCTATTTAAGGTAGCGCCCGGGCTTTTTTGTACATCACCAATCCTGTATACTTACCAGGTTTACTGCCAGCATGAGAGAGAACTGTATACCATTTTTAAACATGGCTACATATTATATCTCCCACTAATGAGGGATCATATGTGATTGTGAATTGTGAATCCAGTTACAATAAACTATAAACTATACCGCTGTTGTGTCCTTGAGATACAGCACTTTCAGGGTGGTGTTAGTATTCCCTATATATACGAATAATCACGGGCTGTTGCATCGCTCCAAACTCCCGGTTAGCACACACACACGCCCCCCCCCCTGTGGTTGTTGTTTTTTGCACTTGCATCTTGAGGCTGCGGTCCCAGTCACTTCCACAGCGCACGGCTCGGCATGCGCTGTGCGTGTAAGCACCGCCTCTCAATGGGGAAGGGCCCAGTACGCACCTTCACGCTGAAGGTGCAGCCACGCCGTACTGCAAGATTTTTTAAACTCAATGAAATTGAGTTTAAAACTTGCGACGCTCCCGCAAATCCCTGACCATGCCCCCTCCCGTTGCAAGCTCCCTCTTCTCCTGGAGACCGCAGATCGCGGTTAGCGCTGTGCACGCGCCCCCCCCCCCCGCCAGAGCCTAATTCTTGTGCTATAGACTTCATGCATTGTTTTTTTCATAAATAGATATGCTGTACATATTTTATTTGGTGTGTTTTTTTGGGTTATCTTATTTAAGCATCTAGCTTATTGTCATTGTTTTTATGTCATCATTGTGTTTTTTTAAATGATTATCTGATCCTATGTGCGCTTGTCGTTTGTTGATGAGACCTCCTTCGGAAGATCTCACGTAGGGAGTATATCCAGGCTGAGAGCTGCAAGGGGCTCAGATTTATCAAGGCGTATTTTCAAAGACAGCACGAGCCCGGTCCATCGATTTTGCTGTATCTGTAAATTATTTCAACTGTTACTATAAGAGATGTGTGAAGATGTCCAAAACGCATTCGCAAATTTCACAGAGTTTTATTTCCTCCCATGAAATTCCCTGCTAAACTTTTTGCCAAGCCGGGGGGTGAAAATAGCAAAGGTAAGAAAAACTTTGATTGTATGTTATTTCATTGTGTATTTTTTTTAGGTTTCCCATTGACTGCCAATGTGTTTATCTATGCCTCTTTCAAGCTTTAGATAAGCACAGTGACAAGCAATGCATTTTTTGGCAAATTCATTACCATTTCCATTTATATGATTTTTCCTATATTTTTATTATTATATATATATAATTTTTTTCAGTAATACTTATATTTATATAAGACATTTTTGCCCTTTTGTATTGGTCTGTGATAATGATGAAACCAAGGTAAATACAACTCATTGCCTTCTGTTGAAGATAGTATTATACTATTAGATAATTATTGTTTATTTGTATTCTGAGTATTATAGACTCTAATGGAGTTTCTTTTACTTTGAATTTAAATTAATTATACATTTTTTTCAATTTAGTTATTTTAGATTAATATATCAATATATCATTTTGTTATTATCTTCAACATTCAATGCATAATACTAATGTTATTGTTTTAATGCACTTGTTCTTTTGTTCATTTTATGATTAAAGTTTGTTTTATTGACATTACATATCACCTGACCTATTGGACCAATGAGAGTGAATGTGGCGCTGGCGCGACTCCCCTCATTGTCGCACGCCGATGACGTCATTCTCAGCATTCAGTGGCCAGGTTGGTATGTATAAAAATGCATGTTGCTTGTCTTTACTTTACACCTTGATAAAGTGCTGTTGCATGAAACGCGTAGGTGCGTTAATCCGGTCCATCTTTTTGAACTTGCAATAAATTTATGCTGATCGTGAGCTGCCCTGGAATCTTCAGTTTTTAGTCTAAGACTGACTGTCGTTTAGCTGTGCTCTGGTATCTACTACTCTCTTGTTTTATTTTATGCCTGTTTTTTTAGCTTGCTCATTCATTGCCACAGTGGCAAACCATGCCCATATTGCATAGGCATGGTGTACCACTTTACCAATCTATGGGTAGCAGGGGTGGGGGAAGTTGCCCAGGGGAGGGTGGTTGCCCCGGAGAGGGTGGTTAGGGGTCCCAGGTGGGTACCCCTTAATTTCTATAGCAGTTACTAACTGCTAAGGTGATTAAGGAGTTTGTGGCCATTAGTTTGCTTTTTGATTGTAATGTTGCTGCCCATGGAGGACAAGGACGCGGAGTATGATGATGAGGATGGCCTTCATCCTGGCAGGGGTAAGTAGAACTTGTATTTACCCTATCCTGGCTGGCTAATGTTGTAATTTTAATGGGCAAATTAGCTATTATCCATACCTGGATAATAATAATTTTGCCAAGTATTGTACTGTTTGTGTTTGGGGGGGGGGTGTGCTGTTGGAGGTAGAGGAGGTGGGCATTAGGGTTGTTCAACTTTAATGCTTTATGGGGGTAGAGGGATTGAGTAAAGGGGGTTGTTGCCCCTGGGTGAGCTGTATTGTGGCACGGGGTCTCCAGAGCAGAACCACATTAATTTCAGGTCTGGGGATCCCCTGCTTCCCAAGTATGGGGTGCTGGTATCCCCACAACGTTTAAATATCCCACGTCACGTGACTGGGACATTTAAATGCATAGTACATACAGGAACCCTATACCAGGGCCTGTATCTTGGTGTAGCAGGGGGTCCCCTGATCTGAAATTAATGCAGTTCTGCTCCGGAGACCCCCTGCCACAATACTCTGTTATGAAAATGTAAATAAAAACAGTGTGATCGCCTGTAAGAGCTGTGCAGGGAGAGGCAGCTCTCTCTGTGCAGCTCTCTATGCAGCTCTTAGGCAAAGGCCCCGCTGCATCAGACCACATGCCCGCACTGCAGACAGGTGGCGCATGGAGAGGCACTTGACCACTATATGTGGTCTGTAGTGAGCGGGAGCGCTGGCTGGGGGGCGTGGTTTCAGCGGAGGGCTGCAGCGGGTGTCTCCCAGGCTGCAGGAGGGACCCCCCACATGCCCTCTGCTGCTCTCCGTGCTACTTCCCCCCTCCACATGCCCTCTGCTGCTCCCGTCCGATACCACCCCTTTCCCCTCCAGCGGATGGCTGCAGCGAGGATCGGTCTCCCGGGCTGCAGGAGGGAGCTGTTGCTGGCTGTATGCTGGAAGGTAAGCAGCTCCCTCTCCCACAAATGCCCTCCTCTCCGTGCTGATCCCCCCCCCCGGTCCACAGACACCTAGACACAGACACCCAGACAGACACACACACCCCCCCTCTACCTTGTGGAGGAAGCTCTCTGACAGCTCCCGCCCCCACCGCTGATAGGCTCATCAGCGCACCACGTGAAGCGTTACCGTTCGGGATCGCAATTTTCTTGCATCCCCTGGTGGCTGACGCGTCACAGTGGATTGTGAGCCGTGCAGAGAGGGGGGACTGGGACCGGCTAGGAAAGGATACCCGTGCTGGTGAGGAGCGCGCACGTGGCCACACGCGCAGCCGGACGCAGCGGGACCAAAGCCTTACAGACTGTGAGAAGATAGCACGGGGAGAACTTAGAAAAAGTCAGGGACAAAGTCACTGCTAGGCCGAGCGTTTTTGGCATTTTACTACCCACGGTTTGTGACTTGCGGTAATGCTTTCTGATTCTTTCTGAATACCGTGAAAACACAAATGACAAACCATTCGATGAGAACATGCCAAACTGTTCAAGATGGCAGTGATTTTATCACAGCTACTAGAATAGGCCCCATAGTCTTCAAGGACAGCAACTTTAGAAGAAATCATATTTTCTTAGTAAATTCCAATCTGGCTTCTGGTCAAATCACGCCACAGTAATAACTAGAGGCAGGGTTTGTTTTTTTTTTGGCGATTTGGATCCGCCTCACATGGCCCGGCACCTTTGGTCCATGGATTTCCGTTGATCAGTCTCAAAAAGGGAAGTCCACCTTTTTTTTCTATCACTGACAACCCACAGGGTAATAATCCGTGGTCAAATTTTTAACAATCTGACAAAAGATCGTGGCAGCCGTGTGGGGATTTCTTACAATCCAGCAACAAATTGTGGAATCCGTGGATTGGATTCTTAAAAATGTATACGTATTGTATTCAATGGCGGTTTTGTATTAATCCTTACGGATTGAAACTGGAACAATCTGTCAATGGATTTTAAACTGCAGAATGGATTTTGAATGGAAAGCCTGGGAAATTCTGGGTAATGGATTTGACAGTTCTTCCCATGTCTAGTAGCGACCCTCTTAAAAATGGAACATGGACAGTTGATTTGTGCAATATTCCTAGATTTTGCAAAGGCTTGTAATACAGTTGACTGTGTTTTTATGATAATAATAATGTTTTTAATTAGACTGTAAGCTCCTCGGAGCAGGGACTCCTTTTCCTTAATGTTACTTTTATGTCTGATGCACTTATTCCCATGACCTGTTATTTATACTATCTATTATTTATTTGATTACCACGTGTATTACTACTGTGATGCGTTAGGTACATTAATGGCGCTATATAAATAAAGACATACAATACAAAACAATGATAAACAAGCTTCAGTACTCTGGTATTAGACCAAATGCTTTAAACTGGTCTAGCCCATCTTCACCCTCCCAATCGCAGATAGGGTCCCCTAAGGTTTTCTGGGTCTGGCTAGGTGTCTCTGTGTGGTGTATACCTGCTGGCAACAGGAGGGCCTGAGTCTCCCACGATGACATGCGGGATAACAGGAACATGTTACTGGGATGGATGCCTTCGTAGGGTGAGAGGTATTTGGTTCCACCTCACTAACTGTAACTAGATCAGCTCTACTCACGAGCTGATCACTCCTCTCCTCCTAACTCACTAATACTACTGTCAGACTGACAGAACAGCCACAACAGATACTAAATTGGAAATGCACTGCTCTTTTATGATTTCAGCAGGCACCGCCCCTGTGTCTCTTGTTTTGACACAGGGTCAGGTGACCTACCTCCACCACTCAGGGCAGTGCTTGAAGTGGGGGAAACCCATGATAACTCCTGGCAACCTGCCTTTACCAGGGATTATACCAGGAGGAGGATAGAACTATAGCCCCATTTCTTACCAGGGCTACACTGGTTTAACTCTTACAGTAACTATCAGAAAGGTCCCAATATGTGTCCATCATTGGCTCCAATGCTAACCACTTGGATATTACCAGTGTGGTTCCCTGATGCTCTGTTCTGGGGTCATTACTTTTTCTGTCTTTATAAATGTCCTACTGTACCATAGTTTATAAGACAACTTTTCTGCACATGTACGCTGATGATACTATCCTATATGCATGCAGTCCTAGTCTCTCTGACCATGAAAATATACTACTATCTGATTTTTCAAAGGTGAAAAAGTGGATCACTCAAAACAAACCTTTTTTTTTTAAGCACTGACAAAACAGTAACTATGGTATTTGGGACTAAGGCTAAGGCCCCGTTGCACGCGTCCGCACGGCTGTCTTGCTTGCCGGCGGCGCGTGCAACTCGCTGCACCGCGATCTGCAGAAAACTTTTTCCGGAGCGGGGGGGGGGGGGCGTAGCCACAGGGATCGGGGGGGGAGCGGCCAAGATGTGGGGGGGCGCGGCCATGACGGGGGCGGGGCCATGACCAAAACAAAGCAGGGCTCACAGCTTGCTTGCCATTGGTTGATAGGAGCCAGTCTATGATTGGCCCCTTCGTGTACCATGTGACACGTTGCCGCACGGGAACACCAATCTCTTGTATCCCGTGCTGGCTGACGCGTCACAGTACGTCGTCAGTTGGCAGTGAGGAGGGACTGGGACCGGATCGTGAGTTTAAACCGCAATGGTGAGTTGCGCTCACGCCGCCGCCCGCGCCATTGGGCGCAGTGGGTCCCAGCCCTAAGGCTAAATTTCGAAAACTTCCCAAGACAGAGCTATTGATTAGAACCATCTCCAACACTAATCTTGCCTTTTTTTTAGCACTAATCTTGCCTCAGTTAATAGCTTTAAATATTTGGGTGTGTGTCTAGACTCTCACCTAATATTTAGTTTACACATTGACAACCTCACATCCAAATCTATTCCAAACTGGGTATACTTTATATAAATACATTCTGCCTAAACCCATTAGTCAGAAATCTTCACAAATAAATGATAATAATAATCCTTGGATCCGGCTCCAGAAACCTGCTCATGGTTCCAGGTTTAATAAACAATCTGGTCACTCTTCCTTCTCGTACCGATCACTCCACTTCTGGAACAATTTACCAGAGTCTCTAAAAATCTGCTTCCTGTCTAAGTACCTTCAAAACTTTGGCTGTTTTTTTCCTACTTTAAACAGGATGCTATTTAATGCTAAAAGTTAGAATATTTTCAAAGATTAAACTGGTAAATGTGATGCTGAATGTTAAAAACCTATTTCACAAAAACATAACCAGACTTAATTTAATCTGGGTATGTATAATATATATAACTTTTTATTATTTTAATTTAAAAAAACCTATCTAGACTGCCTTATCATATATTTATAGATCTCCCATGTCCTGTTTCTTTTTGATATTATAATATGCACTCATTTAAGTACCAAAAATGGATTAATATCAAAAGAGATAAGCAGTAGGAGACCTATAAATTTATAAAGATGTATGAAATAAGGTCCAAGCATTATGGTGGCATTAATTTGTCTTCATGTAAGAATCCCATTTCATCTTTCATCACACTTGCCAATTAAAATTGTGAGGTCTAATATTTGCGAAGCATGGCATAGAAACAAAATACCTGCTGAGAATGACCACTAATGCACAGTCAGATAGGAATGACAGAGTTGATTCATATAGAAAGATCAATGCTTTTGGATATGCCTTTTACCGATGAGCACAAAAATAAAATAACCGTGTGCCATCAAATTGTAGTAACTGTTAATTGCAAAATCTTTCAAACTTACTTCACTAACCAAAACTGACCACATTTAAATGCACAAGTGGGTGGTATCTTTAACTATATAACCATTCATTTTTGGCTTGAATTATTCTGCACCTTTTCTTTATTTATATACAGTACTGTATTTACTTGATTTGTGCCATTACTTGATAAGGTTGCTCATCAATTGCTATGTCCTGTAAGAGTCTTGTTTCATAGTAAACCTAAACTAGTTTGTTAAATTTACTTTCTCATCACAAAAGTAGCACATATTTGATTTACGTTACTTTTAGCACCTGATTTTTAAATGCAAGCAACGGAAATAGAGAAAGCGAATATTTTTACCAGCCATCCCTGGCAGTAACTCTCATGATCATATGCAAAAAGTCAATTTATCTTGAAAGATTTGTCAATAATAAAAGCTGCAGTTGTCTCTGCTTCAGGTTGTCTTTTGTTACTGCAACCAATTGCTTTTAAAATGTAAACTTCTATTTTGAAAGATTCTTTCCATCATTTTACAAACAAGGTTCATGCATAAAAATATATTTCGTGTTAGATAAGAAAAACTTTGTAAATATCCTTTTTTTCTTCTTTTAGCATTTTTTAATAGAATAAATGCCACAAATTGAGTTTCTTTTCTGTAGTGAATGCTGTTGAAGGCAAACACCTTTTCTGTAAATATGTTTGTGACTAGAACATAAGCTAAGCGACGGAACACTGTCCCAGGAAAACCCTTACTACCAGCCCTCAGTACCTTTTATGCACCGTGTAAAAGAACTAGTCACACCATTGACTGGATTTTTAAAAAAAAGTTGGCAAAATTTTCCTGAATACTGAACATGTGTATATATATTCCAGTTTTCAATATTATATGACTATAGCCTGGCCCAGATTACCTTAGTGAGATCACCAATGTGTGGTACTATCCTAGTTTATTTCAGATCGCAAAAACACACCAATAGCTGCTAGTTGTCTATACCCACAGCTACTGTACCTTTTTCGTTTTTTTACCATGACCCTTTACACCCAGAAATGCAGTTTCACCATAGTGCGTCACTTCCAGTCCACAGCTCCTTCCTCTGTGCCTATTCTGGATCCAGGATCACCTGTAGCACTTAAAGCTATAGTGCAGTATCTGATCTTCCAGAAAGGCTGTAGTATTGTAGCTTGCTTCCCAGCAGTATGGCTGTAGAAAATTGAGCTTTTCTGTGCTGAATCCCTAAGCACAAGGTGTCCTTTTCACTATTCTGGATCCAGGCTCCCTGTAGCATGTGAGAAGATCCACGTAGCTTAACTCGTCCCCTTTTTAAAGCACACAAAGTCCTTCTATTTTCTTCAACTTTATTGAGTGGAGTTAACAGAAATATAAAAGTTCTTGCATGTTGATTGTGATAGCAAATGTCTCTTGTCAGGAGAATTAAACTTGTGAGATGAAGGTGCTCTGCTATGGGGGAAAGTGCTTCTCTGAGGGGAAGGTGAAAAGGAATGCCTTTCTAAGGGAGCAGTGGAAGATGTGTCTACTCACTTTGGCTGCTGTTGAAAAGGGAAATCACACTTTCCTTCCAGACAGGAACAAGCCAAGGGGCATAATAATACCAGAGAAGTGGAGGGGGAGAGGGCTAAACCAATCTCAAACTATGAGTATTGCAAAGTTGCCATGGCAACTGACTAGTGGCTTATGTAAAGGGTATTATTTGTAACAACTATGTTGCAATATACACAGAGAAAAAAGCTGTATGGTGCTCTAACTATAGAATCAATAGCATGTATAAGCAAAAGTTCTTGAAGATGTAGAAATGAAACTGCTGTTTTCCCTGGAGTACCACATATATATAGACCAATGTTTCAAGTCGTAATACCACCAATAATCCACTATTGGTCGAACAGCTGGATGCAGTTCCACGATCACTGCAGTAAGAATTCCCACATGCTAGTGTCCAGACATAAATGCATCAATGTGGATATATAATATATGGTGTATAAAGAAACGAGTAATAAACTCACATTTGTATGGTGTTCTGAGTGATTTTCCTCCAATGGGGTGTGCTTCCGTTTTTGCTAAAAATTCTGATGTATTTATGTTGCCACCTAAAACAGAAGAGACCTTTTGTATTTTGTGTGATGTTATGCTGAACACAACATTTCTTTTTGTAAGAAGAGCTAAAAAAAATAGCCGTTCTAGCGTGTGCCGTTAATGTAGTTTTAGATTAGAGCACATACGCAATAGTAATGTGTTAAGTTTAAAAGTATCCACATGACTGTGTAGGGGGTGGGTTAAGGTGGTAGTAACCCCAGGGTGTATGTTTAGGCCTTGCGGGATGGTGGCAGTAGAAGTTAACCCCTTCATTACCTTAGTGGTAAAAACCACTAAGGTAATGATAGGGTTAACCCCTCTCACTACCCTCCCGCAAGGCCTAAACACCACTTTGGCATAACTACCACCTTCACCCACACCCTGTACCAACAACAGGAATAGTTAAAGTCCTATTAACCAAAGATGGCTAATAGCGCTTTTCCCCCATTCAATTTTTTTTACTGTGCATTATATAAATACAACCACCCTCCGAACATCAATACATACAGTACAGTAATAGGCAAAATTACTATTATCCAGATATGGATAATAGTGCATTTGCCCATTAAAAATAAAAACAGCCAGCATAAAGTAAGTAAAAGTTACACTTACCCGTGCCACGATGAAGGCCATCCTCATCGCCATCCTCCGCATCCTTGTCCTTTGTTGGCAGGAACATTATAATAGAAAACAAACTAATGGCTACTAACTCCTTCATCTCCTTTAGCGGTTAGTGCCACAATAGTAATTAAAGGGTTAACCTCCCTCCCCCCATGGTTTGCCACTATAGCAATAAATGGGCAAGCTAAAAAAACAGTAAATAAAAAACATTAAATAAACATTACAAATGCCTACAAAACAATTGATTGGCATAGTGGTACACCATGCCCATATACTGTAATATGGGCATGCTTTGCCTATATGACAGACAATGGGCAACCAAAAAAAAAATACAAAACAATGAAATAAAACCAATAACCACAAAGCCAAAACAATTAAATAAAACCAAGTACCATAAAGGTGGTAAATGCTATGGTAATGAAGGGATTAACCCCTCCCTTTACCCACCTGGTAGGTCTTTAAACCCACCCTGGGACAAGTATCCCCATTAACCGCCCCCCTCTCCCCCAATAAGCATTTAAATACAACAACCCTACTACCCCCCCGCTATAACACATAGATTACAATAATGGGCACAATTCATATTATCCAGGTCTGGATAATAGCGCATTTGCCCATTAAAAATAAAACATTAGCCAGCCAGCATAAAGTAAATGAAAGTTGCACTTACCCTGCCAGGATGAAGGCTGTCCTCGTCTTCCTCCTCATCCTCTGTGGGCATCAACATTAGAATAAAAAACAAACAACTGGCATACAGGGGGTGGGTTAAGATGGTAGTTACCCCAGAATGGTGTTTGGGCCTTGCGGGAAGGTGGGCGTTAACCCCTTCATAACTTTAGTGGTTGTAACCGCTAAGGTAATGAAGGAGTTAACTTCTACTGACACGCTCCCACAAGGCCTAAATACTTACTCTGAGGCAACTACAAGCTTCACCACCCCCTGTACCAAGAACAAATAAGTGCCTGCTATTTAACCCTTTCATTACCTTAGCAGTTAGCCTCTAAGGTAATTAAACTGGCTGTAATTTTATTTTTACTGCATAAGATTGATACCGGAGGCCCGCGGGGACCCCTAGAGACTCCCTTGGACCTGCACAGATCTGAGGTGACACCCTGAGACCCACGAAGACCAGCAGATCTCCGGGGGTCCCCACAGGTCCCCGTGCTTCTGGCTGTGGCTGCTCTTCTATAGCACCGATAACAAGGAATAAGATAAATCGCTAAATTCTGAATTTAAATTCCCAGGGGCCAGGTGGGTAAATTAGTAGAATTTAACACTTAATTTTTAATAGAAATTAGATTAAAGTAGGACAGTCTGTAAACAAGGTGCGCTTGAGATGACAATGCAACACAATACAAAAATAAAATGGCAAACTGCCATGATGATCACTGAATTGAGTTCTATAATTCAATGGAACATATCTGTATCTGTTTGTTTAAAGAACTCCATTGCAGTTAGTTACAGGGATGCTGTGTTAATATCATGAGATAACAGTACTGTAGTAGGATACTGTTATCTTGCTCAAGCTCTCAGCAGCTTGAGGCCTCGTCCACACTCCGTGCAACCCAAACAAAATGCCGGGGGTCTATGGGGATAGTCATTGTGCATCCGAGCACGCACATAAAAATAACGACCGCAACAGATTTTTCAGCCGTCAAAAGTTTGGATTAAGTCGTGCGATGGCCAGGTCACGTGCGTGGTTCAGCCAATGAGGGCGAACTGCTCATGTGACGTCACTGCACCTCCTCCACCACGCCTGCCCATCGCGCATGTCATAAAAATCCTACAGGCCACAGGTCGCTCAAGCTACAGGCACCCGCGACGCCATGCGCTCCGTCACGCGTGTGCGCGCACCTACTATATCCAAGGCCTTAGGTAATATGATGTGGCAAATAGATATAATGAATCTTATTTTGTGCTCATTTTAATCAGTCAAGGAATGAGCACATAGAGACAGTGTAGCGAATATATAATATAGATATAGCTACACTCTAGCCAGGTCAGTGCGGGGTAGATGGTGCTACTCATTATGTATAAAGCAACTTTGTATCCCTTGCCTATCAAGCTGCGGTTCTTACTAGTCTATGTGAGATAAAACAACAGAGCTAATTCTTCCCCGGAGGGAACTGCCTGGCGATGTTGACAGTGTATGACTGCAGGCTCATACTACTGCGCGGCATATCACATGTAGTGCAGTTGAATAGGAAATAGTGTTGCCGCATACAGACAGATTCCAATACTAGTCATTTGTAGACACTGCCATGGACTATGTCCCTAATGCCACCATATCGCCTTCCTCAGTGAGGATACTATACAGGTCAGTGATCAAAATAAAATGCTTGATAAACGGAAAACTAAATGAGTGCCAAAATGGCAAACAACTGTGAGAGAGCGCGTGGTGAAATCAAACCCAGTCTGACTGCGCTCTCACGTGTGACATCATCAACCTTGGCTGGCCTTGAAAAAATGTAAAGCCACATGAAATGTGTTGGCGGTTTATGACGTCACACGCGAGAGAACGGTCACATTGGGTGTTTGATTACACTGTATGCTCTCTCAGTTGTTTACCATTATGGCACTCCTTTCATTTTACCTTTGTAAGCATTTCATTGTCTTTTCTTACCAAAAGGGCAAATCTGAGGTAAGGAAGCTAAAAATGTGAGACCTAATAATCGTTTAATATTACACCACGCTGTGTCACTATTTAACATTCTTCCTACAGAGATCCACACTTACCTATCTGCCGCAATAGGTACAATAAGATAGAGACCCTTCTCTAAGGGAAGCTCAGTAAATGAGACTGTAGAGAATACTGTATATATGATACAAGAGCCATGAATTAAGTGAAATAGTAATGAGGATCAATGAGCTTATTGAGGTAGGTTTTTAAAAAAAGCCCTTTTTATCAGAGAAGGTAAATTAGTGGGACCCATTAACCCCTTTTAATGCCTTAGCAAAATATGATAATGGTATACTACTGTATGTGTTGTCTATCCCTGTATAAGTAACAAATATATTTTTTTGTGCTTGCTTATAAAACGTAATTTAATTATAAGCCAAATTGCATTTATCAATTTAGGGAAAACAGTAATATGTGTATATACTGTACAATCACATATCATATTCCTAGATATGATGTTATATTATAGCAATACTGTATAATGAAACATCAAAATTAAATTTGAGAGATGATCGTAATATGTTATCCTTAATGTCGCTATGGCATACAAGGGGGTAACCCCTTCTGGAACTACTCACTTGGCTGCCCTAACCTCTCTTCCCAGGGCACCTACCTCCATAACTCACCCCCTACCTCCACTTCCACAACAAACCCCTCCCCCCCTACAGTAATGGCCAATAGGCCATATAATACATCAAATAAATGACATTATATACATAACATAAAATATATAACAAATGTATTAATAATAATAAAAAGAAACACACCATATAAAAACTGACATTTTAATTCATTGATTGCCACAGTGGCTTCCAGGCCCTCTAAAGGCCACCCTAAATAATGAACACCCTAAATAAATACATTTATTTCTTACCCTTGCCAGGATGAAGTCTGTCTTCCTCATCCTCAAGGGAACTGATAGAGAGATTCAATAAAGGGCCCATGCCCAACAATAAACAAAAAAAGATACAATCCTAGCCCGATGGCCAATAAAAAATAAAACCCCAAAAAGCAGGTCAAATTTTGTCATCGGGCTGGGAGTATTTGTCCTGCTTTTTGGGTTAGCTGCATTAGCCAGATAACGGCATGTAAGCCCTATGCAAATAAGCGGACCAAGTGACTTTCATTATGCATTACATTAGCTTTGTGGATACCCATTACATGGAGGAAAACGAATGTCCGCTACATAGTTAGGTAATGTCACGATACTAGACCAAATTTTACGGAGTTCTGAGGATCTACCCCTAATTCTAACTTTCTGGGTAGCATAATGCATCTTTCATTCATCTTTACCTTCAAATAGTGTGCACTGACATCATGTAAATGTAGAGGGTATTGTCTTAAAAAATGTGGACTTCTATCAAATATTGTCGAGGAAGCTTTGATATTTCATGATTAGTTGGCACTCCTCCCATATTTCAGATTTGCACACCATGACACATTTTTTTTCACAGATGATGACACCCACAGTAAGTGCTGCATTTTCAAACTTTACCGGAGCATGAGAGGGAAGATATAAATTATGAAATAAAAGTATTCATGTACAGTAGTGAGGCATTTGAACACTTTCATCTCACTGCCCGGGGCAAGACCCAAATTAAAAGTTCTTCAAGAACAACATTTGATAAAAAGGATCTCATAATTAATGATGCTAGCAGATCTAAACTTGTATTTTAAGTTATATTTATGCACTTTTAAATTCTTTCAACATTACAGTGCTACATAACATAAGGTTACATTAAATATATTTTTGAAGGGAAACTAATTTGCTGGCAGCTACCTTACAAAAATTTCCCTTGCAGTAAATTGCCTTCATGGTGACGGAAGTACACTCACAGAAGTGACGTCACTGCTGGCAGAAGAGGCCGGCGGTGACATCAGTGTTGGCAGCTCGCTGCGTAGTGCAGAGGCCTCCGGTGCTCGGCGTGCATGCGCAGAGGCACACACACAGACTCACACATAGACACACACAAACATAATTCACAGTTAGTATAAATCTAGAAGTGCAAATAGCTAAACCGGGGTGGGGCGTTAGAGGGGAGAGGGTGCCGAGCACGCAGGTTCTAAGTCAAACTTCTTCGCATTTTGTCACTGAACTTATGTTTTGATTTTTCATTAAAAATATCACCATCACAAATACAATTTCTTTGACAAAACAGTGACAAAAGACAAAGAATTTTCACTTCAAATTTGCGTGCTCGGCACACACACCCTTTTTTTCTATATATTTTAACTCCATGAATCCTTACTAAAAATTATACTTAACATATAAACATAAACAAGAAAGATGTACAAGGGACTAAAATGTGGAAATCAGACAAGATGCACAGCTTTTTGTTCTTCTACATCTACTCATTTATCTTTTCTTTGTATATACCAACTCTCTCTTGCCACTTCACGGTCATCATGGTCTTGCTCTATCACTCTAGCTTTTCAGCATTTCTCACCCATTGACTGCACAACTCTACACCCCACACTTTATCTAGGTTCACAGATAAGTATTTACCTAACAGAGATCTAAAAAATCTGGAAGTGTAACATGCCCAGTAATATTATATTTTGTATTATTGTACACAAACAGAACGTTTGTTTCCTTTTTTTTCTTCAAATGTGCGGATGGTTACATTAGCCAATTTTAAGTAATATAAATGCATAATACTGTAGCTCTCTTGTGGAAATACTACTGTAGTGCAGACGAGTATTCTAAAACAAATCTGGGGCAATCCCCAAAAGACCCAGGTACATGCTGGGTACATGCTGGGTACATGCTGCAACATTTCCCTGACATTTCTGCAGACAGACTATTGGCTCATCGGATTAACAGCGGGGGTCCCTGGCAGTCCCATTCAAACTTAATGGGACTGCCAGGGACCCCTGCTGTGTTAATCCGATGGGCCAATAGTCTCTGCAGAAATGTCACTGAAACGTTTGCAGCATGTACCCAGCATGTACCCAGCATGTACCTGGATCTTGTTGGTGATAGCCCCAGATTTTCCAAGGCAAGTTTAAGGCAAGTTTTAGAATACTCGTCGGCACACCTGTACTACAGTACAAACCATTTTTGAACACCTTGGAGACAAACAAGAAAAGGTTAGCATCCAGAAATGATCAAAATCACAATGAAAGAAAAAATAGTTTGGGGTTAAGGTAGAATTCTCTGTGTAATAGAGTTCTTTGTTGTTGGGGAGGTTGCAATGGGGATCTAAAAATGACTGAATGACTTGCAAACCTTTGGCATGTACAATACAAGTGGATAGCACATTGATATAACCGAAACCCAACTTAAATCCTCTTCCCATTGTACTGTTTATCTTGTATAATATGTACAATATGGGTGGTATCTCTTTTACACTATTTGATGGCAACTTTAACCCTTTAAGGGCAAGAGGGTCATGCCACCTCTGTGGCAACAGACCCTCTGGCACTTCCTGATCATGTAACCGCTCTTTGGAGCGATCATGGAAATAGTTCTTTGTGCATGTGCAGGTCCCAGACTCAAGGCTGTGAAACAAAAGTCCTGTTTGGAAGGATCCTAATGCTTGGAGATTAACCTTCTGTGTAGACACTGCAGCTTTAAGATTGGAGAGACTGTGGGGAGATTTCAAAGAACTGACTTGTCTGGGCCTGTTGGGGACTTTGATAGTTGTCGGCTGGTAAAGCCAACCAGCAATAAGGATTCGGTGATACAGTATAAAAGGGAGCTAGGTGCCACTTTGTTGCCAGTTAATAAAATAGTCAAAGTGATATTCCAGTTTACTCAGTACTCCTGCATTGGCAGCACTGATCCACATAGAAAGAGGTTGCCCCGGGAGTCAAAATACAGAGAAGAAAAGATCACTGCTATGATTGCAAGCTAAATCCTACCTGGAGTATGAAATGCTATCAAAGGTTAAAATGATATATTTTTTTAATTCAAATGGTTAAAATATAAACACACAAATCAACATAGAACACAACAACTATAAAGTGAAAAAAGAAGAAATAACAGTGCGCAACTAAGTTGTAACGTGACGTGATAAGTGAAAATAAGTGAATTAAATAACTTAACCTAGAATTGAGCGTCTGCAGCTGTGATGATGGGGGGGGCTCAGAATCCCCCTGGAGCTAGCAAATGGATACAAAAAAGACACAGCGCACAACGCTCATAGTGCATTACAAATATTATTCACATAAACAATAGAAGGGTGAGTAATGTGCGTACATCAATTGCAATAAAATCAAGCAGTTTCGGATGCGCATGCGCGGCTGGCTGGTGATGGACGCTTAGTCACTCAGCTCCACCAACCGCCGGCATAATAAAGATAATAAATCAGACTAAAACCGACTTCGGATAAAAGCAAAAAGGCAATACGTGAACGTAAATACACCCCGATCCGGCAAATAAGCCCTAGACCCTGATGGCGGCAACGAGGCAGAAAGCCCGACGCAAGTCGGATGTCAGGGCCTACTTCACGGGACAAAGTAAGGCAGGGGCCGCGGAGATGTCAGCGGTGTCGGACTCCGATTCCGCCCAGGATGCTGAGGGATCAAGAGCAGCGGCGGAACAATCCAAAATTATTAAAAAGGAAATCTCCAGGCTCTTGGTGGATCTGAAATCCTTTTTCAGGGGGGAGGTGGAGGGGCTCCGGCATGATCTTATGCAGATCGGGACCAGAACCAACGACTTGGAGGAGCGCATGGAAGCTAGCGCTAACTCACAGCAGGAAACAAACACCCGTATACAGGCCCTAGAACAGAGGGTGATGGAAGTGGAGGCCCGCCAGGAAGACGGAGAAAACAGGGATAGGAGGAACAACTTGAGAGTCAGGGGGATACCGGAGGAGATCTTGGACCCGGAGGCGCTGCTGACACGCTGGATGGCCTCCATCCTGCCGGATAAGCCGGAATCTGACTTCAGGATGGACAGGTGCCATAGAGCCCTGCGCTCTAAGCCACTGGCCTCAAATCCCCCTAGGGATGTGATCCTCCGCCTCCACTACTTCTCCGTAAAGGAGGAGGTGGGAAGGATAGCCCGGGCCACCCCCCATATCACCTTTGAGGGGGTCACCCTCACAGTATATCAGGACCTGTCGCCCCTCACTCTGGCTCGGCGAAGAGCTGTAGGCCATGTTACACGGGCACTCAGAGACAGTGAAATAAGATACCGCTGGGCTTTCCCCTTTGCCCTGGTGGCCACGAAAAATGGAAGACCCCACGTCCTCAAACATCCTTCGGAGGGGGCATCCTTCCTGAAAAAGCTTGGAGTGCAGGGAAATGTGGCTAACTCCACAGAGGGGGCCCAACAAGGTCCCAATGCGGACTCCCCGCCAAGACGTCAGGGTCCCTCTCCCCCGAAAGATAAGAGCCTAAACAGAAAAGATGGGAGCGGGAAAAGCCCTTAAAACAAGGAAGGGAATAAAGTCAGCATAGTTCTGTTACGCGTGTTGCGTTTTTTCTTTCCAACCAGTTACTACCCTTCAAGACTGCCAAAATGTTACCCCAAGGACTACTAAGGCCGGAGAGGGAGACCAAGGACAGAAGGCCTCAAATGGCGGCCGTTAATCTCAACTAACACAGATCTGGAGGAACCAAGATGGCGTTTCCTTACCTATCTGAGCGGGAAGGTGGGGATGAAGCGCGAAGACTTCCATGGCGGCGCAGCTTTTGGCAGGATGGAATGCTCCGGCAACGGGACCCGCCCAGGGAGCTGCCCCCGGACCGGCCCTCTCTCCTCGGAGGCCCGCCTGTGAATGAGAATGGCCCGCCCAGCTCGGTGACGTCAAAGCGTTGGATCTCGCGAGAACGCTGGAAGGGAAGGCAATGGAGCGCCGGGAGGGAGTCGCGGTGACGTCAAGAGGACGGCGACGACCCGGATGTGCTGCGGGGCTCCTCGGCGGAGGCACGCGAGATCCGCCGCCGGGGAGAAGCTCCGACACAGGAGGGACAAAGGGGACATGGGCGATGGTGGGGGGCAGGAGAGCGGAGGTCTCGAGGACGGTCGGGGGGGTCCCGATGGGGAGGGGGGGAAGGAAAGTGAGAGGCGGGCGGTAGGAAAGAAGGCAGATTCCCACCCGATAGCATGGAGCCACAGAGGGACGCTAAGGGCCACAGAGTCCACTAAAAAGGATTAAGTCCCAGCGTTAACAGGCGGTCAAGGGAAAAATTATCCCCGGGAGGGAAGCGAGGGGTAGGTAGGGCACAAGAGTCTGCAGGTGGGGATAGCAGAAACGGAGGAAGGACAGAATTGAAGGGTTAAAGTAGTTCAGAGTTTTGGGAAGTAGTATAGAGAATGTCGAGGGGGAGAGAGTAGATTATAGAGGATAATTAGGGTTTACACTAGGTTTGGGTGGGGGTGGAAAGGGGAAAAAAAAAAAAAAAAAAAAACACAAAAAAATTGCCCAAACACGACAGTAGTTCAGAGTTAGAGGTTAGGTTTTAGTTTAGCATAACTGCCGGCGAGGGGGGGGGGGAGTACCCACCACTCTGCCTGCAGGCATGTGCATCCAATCCAGGAGATGGGATAAAACCCACCTTCCTGGCAAAGACCCGGTTGTCCGTGGCTGGTCTCAGGAGCCACGGAGGTGGACCAAGGGGGGGAGAGGTCCAGGAAGAAAAGATCACAGCCGGGCATTGAACCCGAGGTCTCTTAGGACCAATACGGTTCTTGTTATTTCTATATGTGATGTATATATGTTATTTTCCCTCATGTTTTCTCCCCTCCCCATCCCAGCCCCAACAGGCGTCAGACGGAACCCGCTCGGGAAGGGCAAGCACCACGGCTCACAAGCCCATCAGGAGCCCCAGGACAGGGGTAAGAGTAATTACGCCTATACACCCTATCTGCACACACAACTTATCTCAATATGGCGGTAACCTTTATATCACAAAACGCCAAAGGGCTTAATAGTCCACACAAGCGGAGAGTCGCCTTCGCGGAGTTCAGGAGGAGAGGGGCTGAGGTGGTCTTTCTTCAGGAGACACACTTCAGTTCTAGACACAGCCCTAAATTTATAGACTCACACTTCCGTCAGTTTTTCTTGGCTTCAGGGGAGGAAAAAAAGAGAGGGGTAGCTATATTAATAAACAATAACACCCAATTCCAGGTCGAGAAGATCAAAAGGGACCCCGGGGGCAGGTATATCGTGCTGATTGGGCTCCTCAAACAGACCAGAATTACATTGGCATGTATATACGTGCCTAGTGAAGGACAAACAGATTTCTTTAACGCTTTCTTTCAAAAGCTGCAACAGTGGGCCGAGGGTCATATTGTTTTGGGAGGGGACTTTAACACGGTACTCAACCCTAAGGTCGATCGCACGACACCCCAACAGTCTAGAAGGCAAGTAGGTAACCCTGCACTTCTGAGGGGACTAAGACAAACTGGCCTAGTAGATATTTGGAGAGAGCAGCACCAGGGTGAACGCAGCTACTCCTTTTATTCCCATCCCCATGACAGTTACAGTAGGATTGACCACTTCTTTGTATCGGGCAGAATGGTCCCACAAATCTCCGACACAAACATACACGATATTACATGGTCGGACCATGCATCGATTGAGCTTAGATGCACTCAAATTGGATTTGTCAGGCCGGGAGCAAATTGGAAGCTAAACAAATCAATAATTAAAATCCCGGAAATACAAAAAAAAGTCAAAACCGAGATATCAGCCTACTTCAGGATAAATAGTGGCAGTGTGGATTCCCATTCTCTGTTATGGGAGGCTCATAAAGCCACGATCCGTGGGGTCTTAATCAGCATAGCTGCAAGTAGAAAAAAGAAAAAGGAAGCCAAATTAACGCAGCTCTATAAAAGGTTACATGAGCTCTCTACACTACATAACCGGACAGGTAGAGAGGATACCCTGAAGGAGTTGAAGGATGTTAGGATTGAACTGAACCTCCTCCTTACCTCCAGGGCTGAGAAAGACATGAGTTGGACTCAGAGGAAGTTTTATGAGAAAGCTAACAAACCGGATACTATGCTGGCTACCAGACTCCGAAACCGGAAACCAAATTTTAATATTCAGTCTATCAAAACAAGTGGGGGCCAGTGTTCCTCAAACCCTAAAGTCATAGTGGGGGAGTTTGCGAAATTTTACGCACAGCTATACAATGGGGAGAAGGTGGTCCACAATGCAAGGACAAGTAGTAAGCTACGGAAATTCCTGGCAGACGCGGCTTTGCCACAATTGACCAGATTGGAGCGAGAGGCACTACAGAGCGACTTTACGAGGGAGGAATTGGAGGCGGTAGTAAAAAACCTAAAAGCGTCAAAAGCCCCGGGCCCGGATGGGTTCTCCAATCTGTACTATAAAAAATTTATTGGAGTTCTGGCTCCTCACATGCTCCAGTTATTCAATGGAGTGCTAGCAGGAGAGCCCTTTCCGGGACAGATGCTCCAGGCGTCAATTTCAGTAATTCATAAAGAGGACAAAGATCCCACTAGCTGCCAGAGTTACAGGCCAATATCATTAATAAATACAGATGTTAAAATCTATTCTAAATTACTGGCCAATAGATTAAATATAATCCTGCCGAGGCTTATCCACCCGGATCAAGTTGGCTTTATAAGAAATAGACAAGCGGCCGACAACACTAGAAGGATTGTTGATATCATAGACTTTATAGAAGCCAAGGAGATCCGAAGTGTGGCCCTAAGCCTAGATGCGGAAAAGGCCTTTGACAGGATTGATTGGCCATACCTGGAGTCCACGCTTGGAGCATTTGGGTTTGGGGGTATATTCCAACAGGCAGTCAAGGCTTTGTACACGGCACCAACAGCTAGGGTGGTCCACCAAGGATACCCATCAGATCCTTTTTCAATTAAAAGCGGCACGAGACAGGGGTGTCCACTTTCGCCCCTGCTCTTCGCCCTATGCATCGAGCCACTTGCAGCACAAATTCGGAACAACGCTGATATCTCTGGGGTGCAAATCCACTCACAGGAGCACAAAGTGGCTTTGTACGCAGATGACATCATTCTAACCCTTACTAAGCCGCTCGTCTCGCTACCCAATCTGTTCGAGCTTCTAGAGCGGTTTGCCCAGATCTCAGGCTTTAAAATAAATCAATCCAAATCAGAGGCCTTAAGCCTCAACATGCCAAGAGAGATGGAGAAGCTGATAGAACTCAATTTCGGGTTTAGATGGCGTCCTTCCTCCATGAAGTACCTAGGAGTGCAGATTACAAAACGGATAAGCTCCTTATATTCGGCTAACTATCCCAAACTGCTGAGGACTCTAAAAAAAGAGCTGCAGGATTGGAAGGCATATGGTATTTCCTGGTTAGAGAGGATCTATAGCGTCAAGATGAACGTCCTTCCCCGGATTCTATATCTGTTTCAAACTCTCCCGATTCCCGTGGTAAGAGCAGACATTACAGGGCTTCAAAAATCAATATCTCAATTTATTTGGAATGGTAGAAAACCACGTATTAAAGTAAAAACGATGCAGAAAGCTAAGGAAGCTGGTGGCCTAGCGGTTCCGAGTGTTATTTCCTACTACAAAGCGGCACAATTGTGCCAAATTACGCAGTGGCACGGAGATCCTGGGCTGAGACGGTGGGTGGCGCTGGAGAGGGAGGTGTGCGCCCCGCTGGAGCTCATGGACCTGATCTGGTACCCGAGGAAACGGGTGAGGGATATTCTCATTCCACTGACCTCTGTACTCAACTCACTCTCGGTCTGGGAGGCTTCCAAAGATAACAGCTCATTAACCTCCAAACATACTCTGATGGCACCTTTATATGGCAACCCGGACTTTGCTCCTGGCCTGACAGATAAGAGCTTCCCGCTCTGGCGTAAATCGGGGGTTAGACGGTTGAAGGACCTGGAGGTTAAAGGAAAGATCAAATCCTTCGAATCATTACAGTCGGAAACAGGTATTCCTAACACGGATTTTATGAAATACCTCCAGGTCAGGGCATATTATAAAGCACACCCGGTGAGACCACCGCTGACGAATTTTGAGAAGCTCTGTGTGCGCGGGACAGGCACAAGGGGACTGATCTCTGCCTTGTACAGAGAGGTGGTCAGTACTGACACAGACAGGACAGTCAAACCCCGTTTTATGGTTCAATGGGAAGAGGATCTCCAGGGCCAACTAGAGGACGAGGACTGGGCCGCGGTATTTAAGGCCGCGGCCACTAGCTCCATCTGCACAACATTGAAGGAGAACTCGTATAAAGTATTACTACGTTGGTATCTCACCCCAGTTAGATTAGCTAAATTCAATCGGGGATCTTCCCCGCTCTGCCCCAGGCAGTGCGGGGAACAAGGGGATCTGGTTCACATGCTGTGGTCTTGCCCGAAAATAGTGCCGATCTGGACCCAGATCCGAGATTGGCTGCAGAGGATCTTCTTAGGGCTCCAAATTCAGCTGGACCCGTGGCTATTTTTATTAGGTAAACCTACGAATGAGGTATCGCGGTCGGGTAACAAGCTGATAGCACACTTTGCTACCGCTATGAGGTGTGAGACCGCAGCAGTGTGGAATCAGAATGCGATTCCTTCTATAGACAAAATCAGGAACAGAATTTGGTTCATTTGCCGAATGGAGAAGTTGACGAGTTTAGTCAACGATTCGGCCGATAAATTCGAAAAAGTCTGGTCACTGTGGTTGGCCCAGACCGATATTCAGGGGATGAATGAGGCCACAATATGGCTTTGATAGATGGAAGTGGGTTCTCCTTGGATGCTGGGCGGGGAGTTGCACGGGACGTTCGGACGGCAGGGATCCCCCAGGGTTGTAGTATTATCCCAACGGGAACGAAGTCGAAAAGCGGATGCGGAGTTGGCTCAGGGCTCTCTGCGAGGTGGTCAAAAGCAGGGTGATAGCAGTGGCGGCTCAGGTCATCGGATCATCAGGTGGTGTGAGTCTCGGCTACGCCTCTCCCTCCCTACCCCCCTCCTTCCCCCCCCTATCTCTCCGTAGATGTTGTATGTCTGTCAATGTCTTGTCCTCCCCAAAGTGCGTCCGTCATTTGAAGTTTGTCCTTGCAAGTTAAGTGTATACATGGAATAATTATCAACGTAATGTAACCAAATGGTTGTATGCACTAAAAACCAATAAAAACAAAGTTGAAAAAAAAAAAAAAAAAATCAAGCAGTTTCGGGATATGTTACCCAACGCCTCCGGAAACCGGATTAGGTGTCCTCGCAGGGGTTAAACTGCTATCCTCGATGGTGCAGGGTCCTATTGGAGTAGGTGCACAACCTCTGCTGGTCCTTGCTCCCCTGTGCACGATTGGGCCGGGAGCTGCTGATTCCTGCAGTGCTTCAGCAAAGCGAATCTGGTCATCTGCTGGGCGTTTGCACTCTCCTCCGTGTGGAGTGCTTCCTGGTTCGTGACGTCACCACAGGAATTCGGCGCCGTTCGACCACGATCAAATTGCGCAGTAGGGTGCTAATAAAAAGCTAGAGCACTAGTACAAACATGTCCTACGCGTTTCGAAACATAAAGTTTCTTCATCAGGGACTGATATCAAGTGGATTCGGGTAGAGTCTAAATATCCCACGAACGTGCCTCATTGTTTTAGTACATCAATCGCGTCATGGTTAACATTGTCTTTGTTAATAAAGTTTGTTTAAAGTTTTTTTTGCATATGTTTAACATTGTGAGTGACGCATGCACTTCGGGACTCTGGGGTGAGAAGTCGCTTTAGGCGACGAAACGTACGTCGGGTTTTATATTGCAATGGTGCACATTAAAGTTTTAATATGAAGCTTTCCTAATACCTCCAATACTTCTACTTGAGGCATGTATACGTCAAATCACGCTATTCCCTACCTTTACGACAGAATCCCCCAAGCGGCAACATCCACGTGACTTCACCGAGTCGCGAGGCTAAACTGACGGTGTACTGCCTTGCCATCTGTGGGCACGGCTGTTTTTGAGCACTTTACTATAGCCCTGGCTATACACGATGCACAGCATTGTGCAGTATTCTGCCTAAGATTCACTTTGCGGATCGTTTGCAACTATACTGACACACGGTGTGGGGTGTATTGAGGGTTAATACTATCTGATACTTATACAACTCTGTCCGCGAGATTTGAAGCGGCTCCAGGGTTACAAGATATGTACCATCACCATTATACACCCACACCGGATACTCGCTGGCAGTATCAAATCACGACAACCAACAACACTAGACACTCCATCTGGCAGCACAGTCAGCCGCACCTGTGGGATTCAGCTGATAGAGCCACATCATATCTTTGCTCTGTGGAATACATTGTGCAGCAGTTGATAGGGTCACCACATGATTCCGTACATACGGAGCCAGCACATGAACCCTATATTACTGTTTACCATTATATATATGCCCAACTATAGAGGACTATTAATCCACATCTATTCAAAAGCATTGATATGTCTACCATCATTACACTCATACAGGGTCTCTCTACCCATTTATGGTCATTATTTGGATAGATATGCAGCAACACATGTCATTGCAATATATCCTATCAAGCAATCATTAGGCTTGAGATCTACACTTTTGACTCTAACACCTATCAGCATTACATCTGTATAGGCCAGCCGTCCATCATCATCTTATTAGATATAACTAGGTATTACTATATACTAGGATGCAATCACTGTATCAGCTAGGAGATCCCTTTGACATAAATCCTGCATACTTACATGGATACTACAGCACATGGAGGTGTCCAGCAGGTAACCCTACACCCCAGAAATATCTCCTCTTACCTACGCTGGGTTCAATCACAGGTATATTAATACCTTTACCCCACGATTCATTCAAGAGGATTTTTCCCTGGGGAAGGGCCAAGCTGAATGAATTATAGTTATATCACTTGCGTATATATCTCTCTCATTTGACACACATACCCATCATTCGAGCTAGCTAAGTCTAGCACTAGAGAGGCACTAGGAGCTTCATGGTTTTAATGTTATTTATGTAGTGATTTAGCCTATTTTGTCCTAATAAACTTTGGTATATGTTGTATGTCTGCGCACTCAAGGACCATGATCTAATACCACTAAGGTCTGCGGTGCGCCTTATTGGGGATCTTGTTGTGTGCTCTTCACACTCACATCCCGTTAGCTTACGTATCTATTCCTGGCAGCACGCGACCTCATTCACTTACTTAGGGGTTTGAGTGAGGCACCACAATTTCTAATCCTTTTTATATACTCCTGGATGTGAGTGCGCCCCTGAGCCCCTGTTACTATATTCCTATTTTGGACTTGATCGTGTACACTTTATGATCAGCACCCTTCTAGAGGATATGATGAACGAAGAAGGGAAAAAAACGGAGCACTACGTCCAGTGCTGGCAAAGCCAGAAAAAAGTACAAGGACGCGTTCCCACAATAAAGATTATAGCTATTTTAATGGATCAAAAAACAACAAACACACCAACACGTTTCGGACTATAAATAGCCCTTTATCAAGGGGGCCCCCGATGAAGCCACAACGCTGAAACATATGTTGGGCAGGCTTGGCGCTACTACCAGATGCGCAACCTAGTCGGAGAGGTCTGGTGCTTATTTTCAGTCAGAGTGTTTCGGAGCCTTCGTCCTGGGAAGTACAACACTCTGACTACTTCCTTCATAGCATGTAATTTGAGTGAAAGACACATACCTTGTGATCTTTAGAGGGCCATATTTCTACTATTTGAGCATTGGGCCACCACTTGCTAAGCTGTTCACCAGGACAGACCTACAGGCTCAGTTGTTTCTGAACCTGATGGTCTGGCAATACTGTGTATGTGTATTTGTATATAGAGGCTGTATTACAACACCCCACCTACTATTATAGCTATGCACACACAGAGGTAGCAACCCTCTCCATCACTCTCATCTATTTAGGAGTAGTCTTCATACGACCTACAATTATATTGCAATAGCTATCACCACTTTTAGTATAACTATATAACAGTGGGACAATCAATTATTAATAGCTATTCACAATTTACACTGTCGTTTTGAACAATAGCACACAGAAAACTCCTCCATTTTTAATTTGTTTTAATAATTTTTGGTTCACTGTATAGTTGCTGCAATAAACATATTTTAATGATTTCATCAATAAATAGTATTTTTAATATAGCTAAGGGCAAGCAAGTGCAAAATTGCTTTATAACACAATAAAAATATAAACGTTTAAACTCACAGACAAATATAGGACTCAGGGAATGGGACCACCGAGGCACTCCCTCCCTCTCAGGTATTCCACCTGCGGCGGCCATCCACCGTTGAAATAGGCAGGAAAAAGGGACTTATTCTTAGCAAAATATCACCAGCATACACCAGAATCAAAAGTCCCTGGACAGCATGGACAATAGAAAAACTTTTGGCTCTGGTGTATGCTGGTGATACTCTGCTAACAATAAGTCCCTTCTTCCTGCCTAGTTCCAAAAGCTTGTCTAACTTCTGAGATAAACTTGCCTAATTCACACATGAGGGTATGTTTAATAGCTTGTAATAACTTGTTGAAATTGCCTCTGATTACAGGAGATGAGTCTTCCTCCTCAGCGCTATGCTTCGAGTAGTCATGGACATTTGCCGATCCACCATTTTCAGTGCTTGGCGGCAGGTGTCTGCTCTTCTAATAAACTGGGATACTTGTTGAGACTGCCTCAGAACTTCAAATGATGCATTCATTGTTATTGTCATGTTATTCATTGATGGTATGCAAAAGATGGGCATTAATACTGTAGGTTATGCTGTATTCTGCGCATGAAGCTAAAGTGCACTCTGAACCATTATCAAGTAATGTATTATTATATGTTTAAAACAGGTATTGCGGCAATCTATGTTATTATAAAAGTGACAGTTAGGAAATAGTACAATACACACTTGCTCTTTGAACTAGTAACCCAATCAAGTATTAAAAGCATTCATTAAACTGCTTGCAACATAATAATCATTTTGATAATTACAGTATATAATGGCAAATGTAATTTTATAGAAAAAGAAGGATGATGCAATGGAAGATCACATGAAATGCATGTTATTATAAAGATTAGCATGCATAGCATAGAATTAAATAATAAGATGTAAAGTAATGTTGCAAGTTCTCTTCTGCTGAGGACTATTATTGCTTATTTTATTTGTTTATACTATCTATATGAGTTAATTTTTAAGAGGTTCTCTAAAGAGTGTGCTCTAGTAATTTGAACATATAATATATCTTTTTCCAACTAAGTTATTTTTGAAGCCTTATGTAGTTTTTTTTAATAGCCTACATATTTAATTAACCACCCATATTTAGGCCTTTAAACATGGCAGTATGATTATTTCATTTGGTAGTCATTGGGACTTCAGCTATTGTATAAACAAGATGTGTTATGGTTCAGGTAGTATGGTTACAACTGTTTAACTATTAATACGTTAAAAAAAAAACAATACATCCTTAAGTCAAAAAAGTCTACCAGATCTCATGTTGTGGAGTCACACCACCTCTTACAATTTCCCGGAGATTTTTTACAGACCTTTAGTAAATATGTCTAAAGTCAGAAGATGTCCCATGGAGTCATATAACTCAGTTTCGTGTATGGTATAATAATAAATTGGCATACAGAAAAAAAACAGAACGAAACCACCAAGCAAATTATTTACTTTTTTCATAAGTAAAATCACAGTGGAATGTCCCATATTAAAAATGTACTGTATTATGTGACTACAGTAATTACACAGGCATATAATTCTTGTAATTAGAAAAAAATGAATCAATCATTGTTTCATTTTGAAAGGATGAAATTACACTGCCTACTTTTTTGATTGCATTTATTGTTGCAATAGGAGTTTTGTCTTTTAATCACTTTGAATGGTGAACAGCATCATGCTGTAAACAAAAATAATTGTTTGATAGCTGATGCACAAATATAATACACTTGTAGCATATTAATGCTTCTTTCAGTTATGATACCAGATCCAACCATCATTGAATGTTACTCCATTAAAAAAAATTGATCTGTTTTGAATTTTTTTTCCGTTTTGCCACTCTTAAAATTAAATATATATAAATATATATTGTGACAGAAACCAGGGTATGGTAATAAATTCCATTTATTGGTCTCCCATGATACTGTACAGTTTCTATCCTGTTTAGGCTGAAAGTGCAGTCTCAGAATGCATGCACTCCATGCCACAGTTTGGCAAGTGCTGGAACTGAGGCATGAGGGATCCAGACCAGAGTTTGTCTGCTGCCTGATTTCTGTCACCTGTCCTGCTAGTTAGAAATCAGGTATTTAAGGCTGATTTCCTGGTTCCTCTTCCCTCTCTCCAAGAGACTGGAGGCAGGAAGGCTGCTGGAAGCAGAGAGGGGAAAAGCCTCTCCCCAAACAGGTTAAATCATTTTGTACCTTTATCAAATTGCAAAGTTCCTTATTTTTGTTTTATTGGAAGCGGATAAGCCGCCCCCAATCCTAGTCAGGGAAAAACCTCAGTTAAGTTATTGCTCAGGTGAGCAGACTTTTGTTTTGCTTGTGTTTCTTGTGTATGCAGCATTTAACCTACCCTAAAAGACCGTGTTCTAAAAGTCCTGGACAGACGGTGGAGCCCCGGAGTAAGCCGTTTGTCACATATGGTGAAGAATGCGGGCAGAACATTAAAAAGTCTGCGGGTAAAAGAACTTTAAAAAAAAAAAAGGTTTTTTTTCTCTTTTTCTTACCCCCGAACAAGATGGATGACGTTGTGAGTGCGTTGGTGCGCTATGTAGCTGCCCAGAAAGAGACGAATGAAACCCAGCAACAGGCGAATGCAGCCCTGCTAAGCGCGAATGCAAACCAGCAACAGACAAATGCAAACCAGCAACAGACGAATGCAGCCCTGCAAGTGGCGAATGCAACCCAGCAACAGCTGCTAATAGCCCAGCAAGAGATTAATGCAAACCAGCAACAGACGAATGCATCCCTGCAAAACGCGAATGCAACCCAGCAAGAGACAAACCGCTTGCTGAGAGAGGAGCAACAATGGTTCGCCCAGGGCTTACAGCAGGAACTCGAGATCCTGAGAGGGACTATCATTAAGACTCCACTGGCAGACACAGCCCCAGGCCCAAAAATGATCAGGGCAAGCCACTACCTTCAGAAGATGGGGCCCTCGGATGATGTTGAAACCTATCTTCTCACTTTTGAACGCACGGCACAGAGAGAGGGTTGGCCAGAAGCTGAGTGGGCCAGTCTAATCGCACCCTTCTTAAGCGGCGAACTCCAGAAGGCTTACTTTGATCTAGAGCCAGCCGAAGCTAACATCTATGCAAAATTGAAATTCGAGATCCTCGCCCGCCTCGGTGTAACCACGGCCGTTCGCGCCCAAAGGTTCCACGCATGGTCCTTTACGTTGGATAAAGCCACCCGATCCCAGATGTATGACCTTATCCACCTCGCTCGGAAGTGGCAACAACCCGAGATTAACTCAGCAAGCCACATCATGGAACGGTTGGTCATGGACCAGTTCTTGAGGAAACTTCCCTCTGCCTATGCCGTTGGGTCAGTCAGAGTGACCCCCACAATGCAGACGAGCTGGTGGCCCTCGTAGAAACATACAATGCAGCAAGAGAGCACCTGCAACCCACAGTCATGGAGCATCCCCACTACCCAAGGTTCCAGGACTCTTCCAGAGACGGTAAAAGGGTACCATGGTTAAGGGGGGCTGAAGAGCGACGACCGCCTTCACACAGCACCAGCAACAATGGCTCGCATACTAAGGGCAACAGCCAACGTGGGGAGCCGAAAAAGGGCTCTAAGTGGGACACACAGCAAGTATCCTGGAATCTCTCACAGGAAAAAAACGGTGCTACAAATTGTCCACAAACATATACTATCCATAATCCAGAGCAATAATTGCAACAATTTGCATATAAAGTAGAACACTCTATAGTCCAGTATCCCAATATTAGAATAAGCGTGAAATTTAGACTCCCCACTCCCCACTCCCCACTTCGATCGTGCCACGTGACAAACAACGGGAGGGGTAAATGATGGTAAGGAGGAATGAAAGCAGTAGTACCGCGGTGTTCCCTCTGTGGCAGATTTTCTTGTGTATATATGCACTAATAAACCAAACCTTTATTTTTATTGCGTGTGGCTTCAATACCCTTGCGGCAGCAGTGACCGCCTCATCTCACTATTTTTTGTCTAAGTGGGACACAGACTGTGAGGCTTATGCAGAGAGGAACGTTATTTAATGTGAAAACGTCAGGAAAATAGCCACAGAATTGGCGTTACTTATGGGCGTATGCAGAAAACGGCTTTACCTTATTTTTGCAGATGGTAGCAAAATAGCCAAGTATTTCTGGCGACCTGGAACACGCCATATTATAGGGCAGAATGGCGTGTTCCAGCGCTTCGATGCTACTGGCATACCACCCTATCTGAATATGGCAAATTTACCGTTCTCGCCACGTGTTTGGCTAATTTTAAAGTAAACAAACCGGCTGTGGCGGATTTTGTGAATCTCGCCATGTTCTCTGCAGGACAAGCTTCTCTAGGGCGTATTTTCGCCAAAAGATGGCACTATTTCCCTTCTCTATCCTCTCTGCATAAGCCCCTGTGTACCTAAATGTGTAAATTGTAATGAGAAGGGCCACACCGCGTAAGTTTGCCCACTAAATACTGAACCAATGCAATGCAACAGCATTGAACCTTATTCGTTGTGGTCTCAATGTATGGGCCCTAGCCCAGAGGACAATTGAATAACCATCTCTGGGCGTTTGTAAAGGTAAATGGTAAGAGGGTTTGGGCACTACTTGACTCTGGGAGTATGGTTACACTAGTGTCCGAATACCTGTTGCCCATTGGGAAAAACAGGTAAACAGTTCACAAAGAGTGACAATTTATTGCATACATGGGGATAATCACGAATATTCCACTGTTGATGTTCTTATTGAAACAGAGTTTGGTTCTTTAGATTTCAAAGTGGGTATAGTACCCAAATTGGTGCATGATGTGTTAATAAGGACCGACTTTCCCCATTTTCTAAAAATGTGGTCCTCCTCTCAGAATAGCGCCCAGAATTCAATAGCGGACCATAAAGAACTAACAGAAGAAACAAATCCTTTCCCTTTTTCAGAAATAGAGGTTGACGAGGGCCCAAATAAAAAGGGGAAAGAGGAAGAGTGCTGTAAAATCCCCTTTCCCATGGCCACCTTGGTAGGGAATACCCCAAATCAAGATGTTGAACAAGCGCTTACCACCCCAGAACAGGATAAGACCTTCGCTGACCTAGAGGTCAGTCCTGGGGGTTTTAAGAAGGCCCAGTGGGAAGACCCCACATTAGCGGAAGCAAGGGGGAATATACGGAACCAGAACAGTACTCCGGGCCAACCAGATAGGTCACTTGCCTACCCCTACTTCGAGGTAGAGAATGACCTAGTATATCGGGTTGATAAAAGGAAATCAATTATAACGAAACAATTGTTGGTACCATGGACATTCCATAATGTAATATTACACCTCGCACATAGTCACCCATTGGGGGGGACACCTAGGGGTGGAAAAGACAAAAGAAAAGGTTCTCCAAAGCTTCTATTGGCCTGGGGTTCTGGCAGAAATGACAAATTATTGCTCCTCATGCCCAGAATGTCAGATCACCGCCCCGTTCAAAGCGTATCGTAGTCCATTGGTACCCCTTCCCATAATAGATGTACCATTTAACCGGATTGCTATGGATCTAGTAGGACACCTAATAAAGTCTGCTAGGGGACATCAGCATATATTGGTAATATTAGATTATGCCACCCGATATCCGGAGGTAATTTCCCTACGTAGCATCTCTGCTAAAAACATAGCAAAAGAGTTAATAGTCCTGTTTACCCGGGTCGGAATTCCTAAAGAGATCTTAACTGACCAGGGAACACCATTTATGTCCCAAGTAACAAAAGAGTTATGTAAACTCCTAAAAACCAAGCATCTCAGAACCTTAGTCTATCATCCACAAACAGATGGTTTAGTGGAACGATTCAATAAAACTTTAAAAAGCATGTTACGCCGGGCGGTCGATAAGGACGTGAAAAACTGGGATTGTTTGTTACCATACCGGTTATTTGCCATTAGGGAGGTTCCCCAATCATCCACAGGTTTCTCCCCGTTTTAACTATTGTATGGCCGACACCCAAGGGGCTTACTGGATATAGCCAAAGAGACTTGGGAACACGAGGTTACCCCATACAGAAGTGTAATAGAGCATGTTGCCCAGATGCAGGACCGCAAAGCTGCAGTCCTACCTATAGTGAGGGAACACATGGAAAAAGCTCAAGAGGCACAGAGGAATACGTATAATAAGGGTGCTAGGGTCAGAATTTTTTTTCCAGGCGATAGGGTGCTAGTTCTGTTTCCCACCATAGAGAGTAAATTCCTTGCTAAGTGGCATGGGCCATATGAGGTCTTGGAAAGAGTGGAAGAAGTAAATTACAAGGTGAGACAGCCAGGTAGGAGTAAACCTGAGCAAATTTACTATGTAAACCCACTTATGCCCTGGAAAGATAGAGAGGTCTTGTTAACCCTAGTACCCCCAAGTCGTCAGAGAATCGAGAAACTGACCCAGAGGTTAGCATAGCTGAAACCCTGTCCGTTCTTCAGAAACGAGAGGTCCAGAATTTAGTGAGAAGAAACAAAGAAGTCTTCTCTACACAGCCAGGTAGAACTAGCGTAACTGAACATGACCTAGTCTCTGAACTGGGGGTCCGAGTTAACCTTAATCCGTACCGAATCCCAGAGGCCAAAAGAGAGGCTATAAGTTTAGAAGTTAAAAAAAATGCTAAAACTAGGCGTAATTAAGGAATCCCAAAGTGGGTGGACAGCCCTATAGTTTTAGTCCCAAAGCCAGACGGCACAACAAGGTTTTGTAATGACTACCGTAAACTAAACGCTGTGTCAAAATTTGATACTTATCCTATGCCTAGGGTTGATGAACTGGTAGAGAGACTGGGCAAAGCCCGATATCTCACGACCCTAGACCTAACAAAAGGGTACTGGCAGGTTCCCCTCACAGAAAGGGCAAAAGAAAAGACAGCCTTCTCAACCCCAGATGGCCTCTTTCAGTATAGGGTGCTGCCTTTTGGCTTACTTGGAGCTCCAGCCACATTCCAAAGAAGGATTGATAAATTTTAAAACCACATGCTCGGTATGCTGCCGCCTACCTGGATGATGTGGTAATCCAAAGTGAAGATTAGCAATCCCACCTTCCAAAAGTCCAAGCTGTGCTTGACGCAGTTAGGTCTGCTGGACTAACTGCTAACCCCGCTAAATGCACTATTGGTCTGGAGGAGGCCAAGTATCTGGGGTATTCTATTAGCAGAGGTTTACTCAAACCCCAAACACTCAAAGTAGAGGCGATACAAAATTGGCCAAGGCCAGTTACAAAAAAACAAGTAAGGACCTTTTTGGGATTAATTGGGTACTATAGAAGGTTTATTCCCAATTTTGCAACTAAGGCAACCCCACTAACCGACCTCACAAAAGCAAGAGGGCCGCTAATGGTAAAGTGGTCCCCCGAAACCGAACAGGCCTTTAGAAGCCTGAAAGAAGCTCTCTGTGCCCAACCAGTGTTGGTCACACCTGACTTCTCTAAAGAGTTTTTGGTCCAAACCGACGCATCTGAGGTAGGGCTGGGGGCTGTACTCTCCCAGGAGTCTCAAGGTGAGGAGCACCCCATCCTTTATTTAATTAGGAAACTAAATCCCCAGGAGAAAAATTACTCCATAGTCGAGAAAGAGTGTCTCGCAATAAAGTGGGCTATAGAGACGCTCAAATACTATCTGTTGGGGAGAAAATTCCGGTTGGTCACAGATCATGCACCCCTCACCTGGATGTGTCAAAACAGAGAGAAGAATGCTAGAGTTACCAGGTGGTTCCTAAGCCTACAACCCTTTAAATTTTCTGTGGAACACAGGTCAGGGCACAAATATGGCAATGCTGACGGGTTGTCAAGGATGCACTCCCTAATATTCATGGTCGCTCATCCCTCGAGGTCTGAGCTGGGGGGGAGGATATGTGACATAAACCAGGGTATGGTAATAAATTCCATATATAGGTCTCCGAGGATACTGAACAGTTTCTATCCTGTTTAGGCTGAAAAGTGCAGCCTCAGAATGCATGCACTCATCCCACAGTTTGGCAAGTGCTGGAACTGAGGGATGAGGGATCCAGACCAGAGTTTGTCTGCTGCCTGATTTCTGTCACCTGTCCTGCTAGTTAGAAATCAGGTATTTAAGGCTGATTTCCTGGTTCCTCTTCCCTCTCACCAAGAGACTGGAGGCAGGAAGGCTGCTGGAAGCAGAGAGGGGAAAAGCCTCACCCCAAACAGGTTAAATCATTTTGTACCTTTATCAAATTGCAAAGTTCCTTATTTTTGTTTTATTGGAAGCGGATAAGCCGCCCCAATCCTAGTCAGGGAAAAACCTCAGTTAAGTTATTGCTCAGGTGAGCAGGCTTTTATTTTGCTTGTGTTTCTTGTGTATGCAGTGTGGCAGTCTCAGTGCCTGGGACTGAATAAACCAGGCAGTAGCCTGTTTAAAGGAACAGCACGTTACGCCTCGTCATTTAACCTACCCTAAAAGACTGTGTTCTAACAGTCCTGGACAGACGGTGGAGCCCGGAGTAAGCCGTTTGTCACAATATATACTTAGTTAAGTTATGGTGGGTAAAAAAAGTTGCAAAAACCCTCCACAGCAAAACATATAGCAACTGGAAATATTACTGTATGCTCATTTGCATGTCTTGGACAGGTCTGCCTTTCACCATTATCACCCAGCACGTCCACTGCAGCAAGGGATTCTGGGAAATGACATGCAAATGAGCACACATGCCACCTTTTGCTTCAAAACCATTACCATGGTTCCCTATAGGCTTAAGCTTGCTGCATGGCCTCAGCTTTGAGGACAGCCAGGGTTGAGATGCATAGCCAGTAAACCCACCCACAGACAGCTCTTTTTTCCCCCTCTCTCAATCAGGAGCCAAAAACCCTTTCAGTGGCAAGGTTGCATGCCCTTGTACTGTCCTCCCGATGTTGGATCAGTCCTAGGTTCGTTTCCCTGAGGATTTAAGCCCGACTGGCCAACCGCCCCGCAAGGGAGTTCACGACAGGTCGTTTTCCCTCTTTCGAGGGATGGTGACTAGCCCGTGGGTTGTGCCGGAGCACCCCAGCCCTAATGGGCTGGTTCTAAGAATACCATCCCTCCATAGCCAAAAGGCGCAGGAGAGATGTGGACCTGTGGCTTATTCCACCTCTTGAATAGCTTTAGGACCAAGTGCATGCAATTGACCATCCTACTTAAGCCCCAGATAGGATTAGTACTGCACTTGTTCTTAGCCACAAGTCAAGAAGTGAATTCTGATCTTAGCCAAAAGGCAGAGAAGTGATCCACCCACAGAAAGTTTTCTTTATTTTTTCCCCTCTCTCAATCAGGGGCCAAAGCCACTTCAGTGGTGAGGGTGCATGCCCTTAGACTGTCCTCCCGAAGTTAGACCAGTCCTCGGTTCGTTTCCCTGAGGATTTCAGCCTAAGGCCTAGGGGACATTGATGCCTTCCTCCATTAGGATTCAGGGCATCCATCTCTTCCTCCCTCTGGCCAACCGGCCCGTCAGCTCGTTTTCCCTCTTTCGACGCATGGTGACTAGCGTTACAGCTCCTCCTCTTACCTTGCACCTCACAACTGGAACAACCTACCAGAGACTCTGAAACTGCTTTTAGTTCAAATTCTTTCAAGACTTTAACCATCACATTTTAATCTTGTCTGTATCTGTTACATATGCCCGTAAAATATATTGGAGTAAAACAAAACCGGCTGTAAGCTCGAGGAACAGCGCTTTGCAGATATGCAAAGTTAGTAGCTTCACCTCGGTAACTAGTAATAGGCACTAATAAGGAGGCATATGGAGGGGTCACCATAGGGGAGTGAATCAGCAGATGAAAGTCCAGAGCAATATTCAAAGTCTCATGTATATGTAAGTTGCTGAGACAAGAAGCATAAATCCAAACGGATATAAAGTCGGCGTGGAGTTAACAATTTACTCACAATATGTCGCCGTACCCCTGGTCCTCCTGGCCACGCAGGAGCATTGCAGATCCTGCATCTTGTGTCGGCGTATTGTCCAATCCAGATGCAGGCAGTGTAGAGAAGGGGATCGGTGTAATAGCCAAGTCGAGGGAAAAAGCAGAACTCACCGGCCAAAAAGATAGGATAAAAAAATCATTATCAACCTACATAAAAATGTGAAGACATCCACATGAAGAGCAAGCTCCTCCTCATGGATCCTCATGGATTATCCTCATGAATAAAGCAAAGAACAACTTAGAAGCTCCTTGGCACAATCCAACGCGTTCCCGCTATGAAACGCGTTGGATTGTGCCAAGGAGCTTCTAAGTTGTTCTTTGCTTTATTGGGGACTTTATCCTACTGTCCCCACTTGCATTTGACATACTGCTGCATTATTGAATGATCGCGAGTCACGTCGACAGACGGGACATTCGGGTGACGTCAGCAGAGGCCGCCCGATATCGTCAGCGCTTGTGTACTACGTGACTCAGTGCTTCTGCCAAACCGCACCAAGAGAGGCAGCCGGCGAGTGTACATTCCACCTGGGGAGTGCTCCATCGCCCCCACCCCCTCCTCCTCCTTGAGCCCGTGAGTCATCTTGAGGGACTAGTAATCTGGGTGACGTCATCATCGGTCGTCCACTGGTCCCAGCAGTTCCATGCTGCGTGACTGTGTGCTCTCAATACATTAAGCACATAGAGGCTGAAGGGAAGTGTGCTGTATTTGCAATCTGGGACTGTACTACCTGCTCTCCTCTATCCATTATAAGCTGTTGGGAGAGGATTTCAGTACCACTTACCACTGAGGGAGAGTGACCAAGATGTTACCAACTGTACTCAAGATCCCGGTTTCAGTGTGTGGTAACATCTACTGTGCCTGAAAATAAGTGCCCTTTTGTATTCTCCAACGTCTTAGCGTGAAAATACACCGTCTGCCAACTCAAGGACGACTCCAACCTCCGGAGGATTTAACCCCACTCTTATAGCGCTGATGACCTGGGAAAACAAAATGGTGGACGAGCTCGGGAGAAAGCAGTAATTGAGTCAGACAACCACCAAGGAAGCTTTGTCAGAAAACTGTTCTCTCTCATTTATTGAAGGGTTACAGCCAGTTTATATAGCAAACTTGGGCATAGAAAAACACAGATATGAGAACATACTTCCCCTTTTACTTCACAGTCTGTCTATCTCAGCAAAATGACAGTTAGACAGTTTATGGTCTGAGAAAGGGGCACATTTCCTAGTTAGGAGGCCGTTAAGGAAATGGCAGTATGTTGTGAAATGCATTGTTGTGTAACTTATGCCCAGTACGGCTGAAGACAAGTTCCTGTTTTCTACAGGGCAAAATAAGTCTGAATGAGTCTGAACAAACACAGTTCAGCTAAAGATAAGTAGGTGACAGGTCAAGTCACATTCTCAGACCTGCCTGCACAGCACAATTACATATGGCATATGGCATGTGATTAGTTCCTGAGACTTAAACGTTAGTACAGAATAGTTATAGAAAAATGGTTATCCAGCAATCAAAATGGAGTCCCCCCTTATATGCACATTTACAATCCCCCCTTTTGTCATCACAAAATGACAATTAACCTCTAGGATATGGGGGTCTCGTATTGGATTTGAATGTTATCATAATCCATCAAAGGTATCTGGACTCTAGTGGCAGTAGGTCCAGAGTTACGTATCATATTTGAGAAGCTGTGAATGGGGGCATTAACGTCCAGTGATGCATATGTGTGATCAATGGACTTACCAAAAGGCATAATCATTTTACATAAAGATAAGCACATAAATTTGCAGCATGAAAAAATAATAACTAATACTACGATTATACTAGTGATTACTATCAGTCCCATAAGAAGTTTCCTTCCCAATTCTCCAATCCATGCACCTAACCCAAAAGTCCAATCAAACTGATCAATTCTCTCAGTAATGTCTGTGACAAGAGTTTTGATGTCAGCGACATGACTCTGCAATGATTTGGAGTGATCAGAGAGATTGAAACAACACATTCCCTGAAAATCTTGACATCCGTGCTCATGTTTAAGCAAAAGATAATCTATTGCGGCGCGATTTTCCAAAATTGCTTTGCGTGTATCTTGTAAATCTATCATTAGTTCTTCTAGGGCCTGGGAAGTGTGATTTAACCCCTTGGCTACAGTGCATGCCAGTTTGGCGAGAGTTCTTGCTGTATACACAGCCAATCCAGGAACTCCAACAAGGGAAGCTGCTAGACTTACAATTTCAGTGGTTGATAATAAATTTACATGTGGATCGCAATTTTCAGTAAGTGAAATAGTGGATCGCTTAACTTTGGTTTGATGTAAGCCAGGTTCTACAGAAAACATCATTAACCCTAACCTGGTGAGAGCACATGGCCCCCCTGTGATGTTTCCTGGTATGTAAGTGTAGGTAGTATTACCACAAGAAAACAACCATCCAACGGGAAGTTTAACGGGATGAAGATGGCTTGGTGTGCTTACTGTGTGATTGCAACTCATAGTGTTATTGACGCTAGTACATTTGTCATCAGTTCGACTACACAATATTCTGGTCATGTTGGTGGAAACTGAGGGCGTCAATTTTACTTGTTTACATTTACCTATCTTTTCAGGATTACATGTCATTTGATAACATATGTCACCCTGTGTTATATTCTGGGTCTTAATTTGTGTCATGTTAAGCCATTTCTCACCAATACACTGGGGACAGTCACGACAATATTCATAAACAGAAAAATGCTGTCGCACATCATGATGTTCCGCTAAACTATCATTATTGCTTATGCTAAACACTTTTAACAAAATCTCTACTGGTGTGGGTACTGCTATTAAACAGCTTGTGAGTATGTCAGTTGTGCTGGTCATGTCGGTTAAACAGAAATGTGACATATTCAGTACCTCAACAGCCAAATGCTTCCAAATGTTAGTTTTGACTTCCGTTAGAAATGAAGCCATGCGTTTGGAGCGTGTGTAATGTTTTCCTGGCAAATTGTGAGAGTTAAACTGGACCTGTGGTACATGGGTTTTGCTTTCATCTTGTTCTTTGGAGATGAGAGAAGAGAGTTCATCTTCTCCAGAGAAAACATAACTTTCAGGTGGACTGTGGTTAGGGCAGGTTATAATGGTACTCGTTACCCTAAGTCTATTACCGTAGATGGCGCAAAAAGCGCATATTATTATTGTCAATACGTTCAAGAGTAGACAAACGCGTATGCATCTGCGCCGATTCTTCTGAAATCGTGTCTCTGGTATTTGACGAATCTCAACTTCTGGCTCTACTCTTTCGTTGACTTGATACGTGATGCGTGAATCCATGTAGACGAATCTTCAGTCAGCACAGCTGTACGAGTCACTGCGAGGATCGTGGTTGGAAGACCGTAGGGCGGTTCTGTTGTCCCTCCTTTGGCGGGTAGGCGCTTGACCACGACTTTGTCTCCGGGCTGGAAACGATGTGTCGGCTTATCTGAAGGGAGCGGAAGAGAAGAAGAAACATCACCATAGATGCCATTCAATTTCTGTATCAAGTGATGAACATAATTCTCTTGAATTTGCTCTAGGTCTCCAACTTCCTTTGGGCAATACGTACCATGAGCCCAGGGAGTTGGAAACGGTCTCCCCATTAAAATTTCAAAAGGTGACAATTTGGTAGTACTATTCGGGGTCATCCTAATTTCTGCAAGGACTGCGGGAAGGACATCTGGCCATCTTGAAAAGGTACCATTTGTTCCCTTACGCAGTTTATCCTTGATCGTGCGATTGGTCCTCTCTACCTGACCTGAAGACTGTGGGTGGTAAGGTATGTGAAACTTCCAATCTATAGCGAGAGTCTTAGCAACTCCTTGAGTCACCTGGGATGTGAAATGTGTTCCTCGATCACTATTTATTTGAAGAGGACATCCCCATCGGGGGATGATTTCCTTGCAAAGTATTTTTACAACAGTCTTTGCATTTTCGTTCGATGTAGGAAATGCCTCAACCCATTTGCTGAATTGATCTACCATTACCAGTAGGTATTTCAGCTTTCCCGCAGCTGTTGGCATCTGTGTGAAATCAATCTGTATTTGCTCCATTGGGCCACTAGGTGGCGGTAGATGTTCATGTTTTGCGGGTCGTGTTCCTTGTGTGTTATTTCTGATGCATGGTAGACATCTAGCTAGTTGTGTCTCAACTACCTGATCAATGTCTCTAATTAGGAACAATTCCTTAATCTGATCACCTGTAGCTTTCTTTCCTTTATGCCCAATTCCATGGAAATGTGAGATTAGAATAGGGCTGGCTATTTTAGGAAAACCTATCACTGTGTCCTTAGTCCAAATCCCATTCTCATCCTTGCTCAAACCTTTTCCCTCCCATAGCTCTACATCTTTTTCTTCTGCAAGTTCTTGTAACATTTTAAGATCGTAGTCTGGGAGATGGCATGTCATTACCATATTGAGCTGTGTGTCAACAGTGGTGTGGTATGCTGGAAACATAATTTGTGATCGTGCAGCCTCTTTTGCATGAAAATCGGCCAACTCATTACCTTTGGCCTCATCTGTCTCTCCACCAGCATGTCCTTTACATTTAACAATTGCTAGTTTACTGGGTAGCAACATGGCTTCCAGTAACTGCTCTACCAATGTAGCATGTGATATTCCCTTACCATCAGCACTTACAAAACCACGATTTTTCCAAATTACTCCAAAATCGTGTACGACTCCGTATGCATAGCGAGAGTCTGTGTAAATGGTTACCGTATTCTGAGATGATGCTTTACATGCTTCGGTCAATGCTATTAATTCTGCTGCTTGAGCTGAAACAAACGGTAACGCTCCAGAACAGATTACTGTGTCTGGTAACCTAACTACTGCAAATCCCGTCAGATATACTCCATCTGAGGGCTTAGAGCATGACCCATCTACAAACAATACATCTCCCTCCTTAAGGGGCGTACTTTCTAAGTCGTTCCTTACTGATGTCGTGTTGTGTATGTTTTGTAGGCAGTCATGATCTTCATTGCCTATGTCAGAGTTGTGTAGTAACAGTTTAGACAGAATTTGAGCAGGACCAGTGTGTGGTGGGTGATATTTGACAGTGAGGTTTGAGGTAGATGTGAGGATGGTTTCATACCCTGTTCTACGCTGTGCGGTCATGTGCTGCGTAGTGAGGTTCTTGAGAACATGTAGGACCTGGTGTGATGTATGCAAGGTTAGTTTGTGTGACAGCACAATAGTTTGTACTGCTTCTACCAAAATAGCGCATGCAGCTACTTGTCTTAAACACGCTGGGAACCCTTGCACAATCTCCTGCAGTTTCTTAGAATAGAATGCCACCGGTCTATAGCCTGAGCCATGTTCTTGTGCTAGTACGCCAACAACCGCGGTACCTGTCTCGCTGCAAAACAAATGGAAAGGCAGGTTATAGTTCGGCAAGCCCAGAGCGGGGCTAGAACACAATGCAGTCTTAAGTTCAGTGAATGCAGCGATATTCTCTGGCGTCCATTGCAGTGGGTCTGGCATATGCATCAATGTCAATTGTCTCAAGATGTTATCCCAATGGGAACAGTTCGGTATCCATTGGCGGCAATAGGTAATCATCCCCAGAAAAGACAACATAGCAGCTTTCGTCTTGGGTTTGGGGAGAGTGGCAATTACCTTGACTCGATCTGGCGAAAGGAGTCTCTGTCCTGGCTGTAGTATGAAGCCTAAATATTTGACAGTTTGTTGCACCAACTGTATCTTGTGTGGCGAGACCTTATGACCTGTAGCGGCGAGATGCTCCATCAGACTATGCGTATCCAGAGTGCACGCTTCCTCAGTTTGACTGCAGAGTAGTAAATCATCCACATACTGCAGCAAAACAGAGTCACCGGGCGGACACCAGTCAGCAAGAGTCATGCGCACTATCAGGCTGTAAGCCGTGGCGGAATCGCAATATCCCTGTGGTAGACGAGACCACCTAAATTGTTCACCTTTGTAGGTAAACGCAAACAAAGATCTTGTGTTAGGGTGTACCGGAATGGAAAAGTAAGCTGAGTTCAGGTCTATTACCGTGAAATAGATCGCTGTAGCAGGTATGGCTGTAATGATCGCTGTAACATCTGGTACTATAGGCGCTAATGGTTGCACTAATTGATTAACTGCGCGCAAATCTTGTGTAAAACGCCACTGCGAACTGTTAGGTTTCGGTACTGGGTTAACTGGTGTGTTGTATGGTGAGACAGTTGGTTCTATCACTCCCTTTGTGAGTAACTCCTTAATGATCGGTTCGATACCTGCTTCCTTCTCTGCAGATAATGGGTACTGTTTGATGTAAACCGGACTTACTCCTGGCTTTAGTGTGGCCTCATATGGTGTACATGAGATGAGACCTGGGTCAGTGTGAGAAGTAGCCCATACCCGTGGGTCAATGTCCTGTAATGATAAAGGTATGTCAGTAGAAAAAAGATTCCATTCTATATCCCATATCTCGTCAATAGGTAAATACTTGTCCTGTAATACAAGCTGCTGTCCTTGAGCCCATATGAAGGCTCCTTTGTCTGATGCAATGTAGACAGTCGTTGGTGTGATCCATACACCTTCAATGCGAGCAGACACATCTGAGTGTGCTTCAGGGTCATGCATCTCTGCTTCTGGATCATAGACAATACATGAAACAGGATTAGCAAATGTCATGCGTGTGTAAGGCATATCACCATGGATGGCAAAATCTGACAATTTGGTCAGTTGTTCAACTAATCTGTCTGGCATTGTTAACCCTCGGACTTTGAGTCTGCCAGTGTCATGCTGAAAAAGAGAAAGATCATAATCATTGGGGGAGAGATGTGGAGAACTTACAATAATCCCCCCCTTGTCATCAATGCTTATGTCAATTTGCATTTTGGCCATGAGATCACGTCCTAATAAATTCACTGGACATTGTGGAATAACCCTGAAAGGGTGCTTCCAGTGTTTGTCAGACCTAGGATTTAATTGAACTGACAAAATGGGAGTGTTGTAACATTTAGTGAGAGTACCCTCAATACCCATAGAGGACTCGTCTGCTTGCTGCATTGGGCCCTTGTAAGAGTGTTTATTAAGACAAGAACGCGTTGCACCTGTGTCTACAAGAAAATCAGTTAATCTGCCATTGACATACAATGATAGTAATGGTATATCTAACCATCCATTAGACACAGAAGCTTGTGGGCAGACGAGGGTTTCCGTCCTCGGGCATCCCTATTGGCTATAAGGCATCTCTTGGTTCCATGCAACATTATATTGAGGGCTGGAAACATTTTGGCCCTGATAATTGTGATTTTGTTGGGGCCTCTGAGTAGTTTGCTGCATATTTCTGCTGCTATTCTGCTGGTATTGTGGTTGGCCCTGCTGACCATAGCCTTGATGCTGCCTGTGATTTCCCTGACTTTGATAATCCTGCTGCTGATAATTTTGTTGTTGGTTGTTACCCTGAGAAGGGGCCCAACATTCCTGTCTCCAGTGTCCCTGTTTCCCGCAGTTAAAACAAGTGCCTGGTCTGCGCTGGTTATTCCCTTGGGCTCCCCTACCCCTTCCTCTATTGTGACCTCCCCTGCCCCTGTAATGATTTCCTCTAGCATTCTGCACTGAGCCATCGTGAGCATGCATAACAGTTTCAGGCGGGGGAGGGGGTGGGGGCAACGGTGTACGATCTGGGAAAGCTCCTGCACCATCCTTAATGGCCAGGTCACCCATTATTTTATCGGGCGTCATTGTCTGCCAACCAGTCACAGTCATGTAAACAATCTGTCTATGTGTGTCGCATAAACCATTAAGTAAAGATTGTACATACAAAATATTCATCTCGTCATCTGTTGCCTTAGGGTATTGCATACCTGCAGTATTAACCCATTCGTTCTTAAATCTGCGGCAAAAATCAGTAACTGACTCATCATCTTTCTGCTTAAGAGTCATAATCAGACCTACATTTTTCCTGGATCTGCCTTGCTCAAAAAAGTATTTCTCCAATAGTTCCCACATTTTGGCAATAACTCCTGGATTATCCCAAACAAACTCACCTTCTGCTGGTGCACGGTCAGCAGAACTCAATAAACTGAAGCTGCCCCTCTTACCGGGTGCATCAAACTTCTTACTCAAGTATATGTCAGCTTTAGACCAATCAATGTCAATGTGCCCTGTCAAACAATCTAGGCAAAATCTAATGTCACCTCCTGTAAATTGATACCCTTGACTTTTCTTTTTAAGGTATTTAATTGCACCACTTGGATTTTTAAAAGGATCCGGGCAGCCTTTAGCCCATGATTCCATTAATGTGGTGTCTACAGAGTGAATCAAGATATCATTTCCTAAAGTCATAAACGGCAATGCTAACTCAACCCCTGCTTCAGCACAATCCTGTTTGTCAGCTTGTTGTGTCGTTTGTAATGCCTGTCGTGTTCTATGTGATATGGGGGAATCCTGTCTCGGAGTATTATACCTTCTGATTTCATCAGCGAGTTTAATCGAATCAGCTAAAGTGTCAGCTAACAATGATTCGTATTCGCGCTTCTGCGCGGTGCGAATTAAATCCTTCCTAGAAACATTTCTCGGTGTGAAAACAGATGATTGCGGTGTAGCTAGGACAGGTTTGGCATTACTATGTGCGGGAGTTAAGTTTGCAGCACGTGAATCATTGAACACTTCTTTGAATTCCTTGAATTCCTCAGTCAGTACCCTTACAGAAGCACAGAATTCCTTAACTCTATCACTGCTGACCCCTGCAGCTGACTCAGACGTCACAGAAGCTGCTGAAACAGTGTTTTCTTTAAGTTTACTTAAAGGCAATCGGCTAGTGGGTGATGGTATGTCGGAATGAGATGAATCCGAACCAGAATCTTCCCCTTCACTCTCCCCGGAGACAGGGGGTGAACCATGAGAAGAAAGTCTTGTGGGGCTTACGACAGTGGGAAGCTGTCTTTTTGGGCTTTTTTTAGAGGACGACTTATGATGCTCATATTCAGAGCGGTGTACCACCTCTGATTCTGCATCGTTTCTCAACTCCACATAGGTGGATTGAGAGGGCTGTGGGCAAATGTCATTACTCTCCTCCCTTCGTACGGGTGTAGGAGGTTTGTGGTGGCTTGCAGCATAGTGTGATAACACTGCCAACATGTTAGGATCAAAACTTGGAAATAGTGGCACAGGTGTGATAGGACTATACGGGGGTACTTGTAACATCACACAAGGCGGCGGTGGTGGGGGCAAAACATCAGGAGGTAATAACTCCTGTGGGGGTGCATTAGGGGCTTGGGAATACATTGTAGTGAGATTATCGGGCGGTGGTGGCCAAATTGGCTCATCAAATTTTGGGGCTTTGTTTCGTCTCGCCTCATCAATGTGAGGTGCAACTTTTACCCAAATGCGGCCACATAATGCCATATAATGCATGTCCCACTCGGGATCAGGCTGAAACCATAGCCATTCAGGATCTCCACCCAAACATAATCCTTTTATCATTGTCATATGATATGCGGCAAAACTACCTTCCCTCGGGAAAGGGTTGGAAGACTGCATTCTCTCAGACCACCCAGCCATATTATCCACAAAAGGAACAGTGTAAAAATCTGACGTACATGCACTGACAAAATCTTTAGGAGTTTCTATGTCAGGGTTATATTCTCTGTTAATGATAAGTGTAACAGTCGGCTTCCTGCTGGGAGTTGTGCAAGCTATGTCAACAGATACATTGCTATTATTACAATCATTGTTTCCCTTAGGGCCACGTTTGGAGTTGGAAATTCCCATCATTCAGGCAATGCAAATCGTACTTGATTTACAAAACAAAAATCAAGCTCGGTTTTCACTGTAAAAAGGTATGGGCAACACAGCGTAATATCATGCACTTATATACTTAGCACTTATACACTTAGCACTTATATACTTAGCACTTATACACTTAGCACTTTATATGTCTTATATATCTTATCTTATATATATAACGACATGCCCATGCATAGAAAAAGAAAAAAAAAAACCCTTAAAAATCCCTTACAATCCTCCTCCCCCCTTAAAAAAAAAATACACTTTTCCCACAGACACTATAAGAGTTTTTCAAGCAGATACCCAACTATATCGCTTGTTCCTATCTCTCAACAGGGACTATAACCCTGTGTATATACTTCTGTCAAGGATTCATATAATCCTGACTTCACTTCGAGCCTTTACTCAAGTGTTTCTATGGTTTTCCTTAACCTTGGATCATCCGGTGCAGCGGTAACTCTAAAAACTTCTAAACCTTAAAACCTTATGGGCTCTTTGGGCAAGAAGACACAGACGGATAATATACAGATAAAATATATATCTTGTACACTTACCCCGAATGTGGCTTCTATCCCACTTCTGACACCATGAAAATAAGTGCCCTTTTGTATTCTCCAACGTCTTAGCGTGAAAATACACCGTCTGCCAACTCAAGGACGACTCCAACCTCCGGAGGATTTAACCCCACTCTTATAGCGCTGATGACCTGGGAAAACAAAATGGTGGACGAGCTCGGGAGAAAGCAGTAATTGAGTCAGACAACCACCAAGGAAGCTTTGTCAGAAAACTGTTCTCTCTCATTTATTGAAGGGTTACAGCCAGTTTATATAGCAAACTTGGGCATAGAAAAACACAGATATGAGAACATACTTCCCCTTTTACTTCACAGTCTGTCTATCTCAGCAAAATGACAGTTAGACAGTTTATGGTCTGAGAAAGGGGCACATTTCCTAGTTAGGAGGCCGTTAAGGAAATGGCAGTATGTTGTGAAATGCATTGTTGTGTAACTTATGCCCAGTACGGCTGAAGACAAGTTCCTGTTTTCTACAGGGCAAAATAAGTCTGAATGAGTCTGAACAAACACAGTTCAGCTAAAGATAAGTAGGTGACAGGTCAAGTCACATTCTCAGACCTGCCTGCACAGCACAATTACATATGGCATATGGCATGTGATTAGTTCCTGAGACTTAAACGTTAGTACAGAATAGTTATAGAAAAATGGTTATCCAGCAATCAAAATGGAGTCCCCCCTTATATGCACATTTACAGTGCCCTATACCATGCCTGCTTGTTTTTAACCTAATGTACGCAGAACCTTGAATTTTACTAGTTGCTACTAGACTTGCTTGTGCATAGTACTTGGTAGCTTGTTCTGTCTGAGCTCTGCCTTTGCCTCTGTTTTGCCTGTCTGTGCTTGGATCTAGTTTGGACCTGACTACCACTTGCCTGCCGCCTGCCTCGGAACCGGACATGACTACCCCTTGCATGCCGCCTGCCTTGACCTTGGAACCGGATCTGACTTCCCTTTGCCTGATGCCTGCCTTGACCTCGGAACCGGACCTGACAACTCCAGCATCCTAAGCCTCTGACCCCAGGCCACGGTCGGTGTACTACTACCAACCTCTGTCTTGCAATCAGCAACGTTCTTGTTCTGTCTGTGCTCTGCCTGTGCTCTGTCTTTGCCCCTGTTTTGCCTGTATGTGCTTGGATCTTGTTTGGACCTGACTACCCCTTACCTGCCGCCTACCTCGACCTTGGAACTGGATCTGACAACCCCTTTCCTGCCACCTGCCGCCTGTCTCGACCTCGGAACTGGAGCCACGCAATGGACCCAGCAGAGGTAGCAAATACCGTTACCTGTCAGGGCCAGCTTCTGGGTACCCATGCCACCCATCTAGCTATGCTGGATCAGAAACTGGATTCAATCTCTGCTATGCTGCAGACCCTGTGCAGTCAACTCTGTACCATCCAGGGTGACCGCATCTATTCCCGTGCCTTTAGCTAGTGACACAGCACAAGTATCTGTGGTCCTAAGGGAGTTCCAGATCCCTACCCCTGTCTGCTATGGAGGGATTCCCTCGGCTTGCAGAGGATTCCTGAACCAATGCCAGCTGCAGTTCGACACACAACTGTCATCCTTCTCTACCCACCGCTCTCGAGTGGCATATATCTTCTCGCTCCTCACGGATGAAGCATTAGCTTGGAAGTCACCTCTTTATGGAATGAGTTCCCCCTTATTGGACGATTCCGTTGCTTTCATGCAAAGCTTCCGGACAATCTTTGATACCTCCGTCCGTTCGGCTTCTGCTGAATTTGCACTATTACAGTTGAAACAAGGCTCTCACTCTATGGGACAATATGCTATCGAGTTTAGGACCCTGTCAGCGGAGACCGATTGGAACGTGGGTGCTTTGAAGGCTACTTTCTGTCAGGGCATTGAGGAGAGGCTGAAGGACAATTGACATACAGGGAACTCCCACAGATTTGGAAGGACTGATTGCCCTTTGCATGTCCCTGGACCTTCGGCTGAGGGAGAGACATCAGGAGCAGGATTGTTCTCACAGATTCCGGTCTCTTCCACTGACTTCACCTCTTCAGGATCCTTCCAATAAAACTGCAAGAGAAGCAGCACCGGCGATCCTTAGGATTGTGCCTTTACTACTGCGAGAAGGGGCATATGGTACGAACCTGTCCTAAGAAATCAGAGAATGCCAATGTCCAGTGCCAGTAGGGGTGTTTCCTCAGGATAGCTGCACCTTCTCTCCATCTTTCTGTCATTTGATGGTCCCCATCTGCTTATCCTGACAAGACCATTCTGTGATAACCAAGGCCTTGGTGGACTACGGAGCCGCAGGTTTATTTATAGATATAACCTTCACTCAATGGATCAATATTCCTCTCCGGAGAAATGACGTACTGCTAGGTATCTCCTTCATTGACGGTAGACCATTGGGATCCGGGATTGTTTCACAGGAAACGGTTCGAATTAAAGCTACGGTCAGTGTTTTGCACCATAAAGTCGTCCAGCTAGATGTTATAAATTCCCCAGCTCTCAATGTGGTTCTAGGACTTCCCTGGCTACGTATCCATAATCCCCAGATTGATTTGATTTTGGGACAGATAAGAACTTGGGGGTCTGCCTGCCATGGCAAATGTCTTTCACCCTGTCATCCAGCGGGTACTCTTCTACTGCCTGCACTAGAGGACTTAACCGGTCTACCAGCCTGTTACTCTGACCTGAGGCGGGTCTACGACAAGGGACAGGCTGAAGAATTACCTGTGCATCGATCGTTTGATTGTGCGATTGACCTTCTTCCTTGGATGACTCCTCCTTGTAGAAGTACGTATCCTCTTTCCAAACCTGAAACCAAAGCGATGAGGACATACATTGACGAGAATCTGAAGCGGGGATTCGTTCATAAATCATTTTCTCCTGCTGGTGCAGGTTTCTTCTTTGTGGCAAAGAAGGATGGGTCATTAAGGCCTTGTATTGATTACCAGGGTTTGATTAAGATTACTATCAAGAACTGATACGCCCTCCCTCTGATCACTGAATTTTTTGACCGAATGTGTGGGACAACTGTTTTTACCAAACTTGATCTTAGAGGAGCTTGTAACCTTATAAGGATACGACAGGGTGATGAGTGAAAACTGCTTTCAACACACACGACAGAAACTGAGTATCTGGTGATGCCCTTCGGCTTATGCAATGCACCCACAGTCTTCCAGTTTTTTGTGAACTAAATTTTTAGAGACATGTTAGAAAACTCTGTGATTGTATATCCTCATCTATTCTAAAACTCTGGAACAACATCATCAGCAGGTGAGGGTTGTCCTTAAACACCTCCTGGATCACAACCTCTTCGCAAAATTCGAGAAGTGCGAGTTCGAGAAATCCCGCCTTTCTTTTCTCGGATACATCATCTCTGCCCAGGGCCCAGAAATGGATCCTGCCAAGGTTGCTGCTGTTCTTGATTGGCTAGTACTTAAAGGACTAAAAGCTATCCAGAGATTCCTTGGCTTCACAAATTACTACAAGCGATTCATACGGGACTTCTCCAAAATCGTTGCACCCATCACAGCCATGACAGAGAAAAAGGCAGATCTAACGAACTGGTCTCCACAGGCTCAGGTGGCTTTTCTGAAGCTTAAGAAGATCCTTTCATCTGCACCCATCTTGAAACACCCCGATCCTCGCCATCCTATTATCGTTGAAGTGGATGTCTCTGACGTAGAAGAAAGTGCAGTCCTGTCACAGAGAAGCGAGTTTCAGGGTCAGTTACATCCATGTTTCTTTTTCTCCAAGAAATTCACCCCTGTGGAACACAATTACGATGTAAGCAATGGTGAACTCCTAGCCATAAAAATGGATCTTGAAGAATGGTGACATCTTCTTGAGAGAACATCCGAACCAGTCACAATACTTACAGACCATAAAAACTTGGAATACCTCGAGGGGGCACGCAGGCTAAACACCCGGCAGGCTAGATGGGCACTTTTTTTTAGCCACTTCAACTAAATAATCTCCTACTGCCCGGGTTCCAAAAACGTAAAAGTGGATGCTCTATCATGCCAGTTCTTCACGGACGACAACGATTCTATGGACAAGGGTCCCATCATTCCCTCATCTAAAATTAAAAAAAAAAGGAGACAGGGAGTGATCAACTTAAACCTAATTAACAAAAATTTCATACGATAATTATAAGTGGGTGCAAACTGTGAACTGAAAGTGAATCAGAAAAATTGGGGACACAAAGGGATTGTGTCCCAAGAAAAAATCACTTAAATGCACACCTCTCTAATAAATGTAACCTTTATTGTTTAATTTTACTTAAAACATATATTACAGAGTGTTCATGTAATTGTAATAAAAAGATATTAAACATAAATTAAACAGAGCAGTGACAATCCCTCGTGTATATGTTACCACTCATGTACATAATTAACAATGAGATGGTGAGGATAGACACTGCAGATCAGCAGGGTGGATGTAACCACCAACATCAGCAGTTGAACACAGTCAATAGGGGAGAGTCAAATGGATCAAATATCAACTCACAAGATTAACACTATGAACACACACTAATGTGTAGTCCAGTATAAACCAGAGGTAATGCTAGAGTATCATCCAGTTAATCAAATTATTTTAGCATTTAGAAACATCTCGCTGTGTGTAGATGATAAATATGTTAATACATATATGTATATTCTCCTGATAGAATACCACAGCATATAGTGCAGCAGAGATCCACACCAATGGACCCCCACTGCTGTGGGTGTAAAGCACTATGATGAATTGAGGGTATACCATAAATGTAACGCAGACTTTACACCACAGAGATGACCGGATTAATACTGGGCAATAGTGCCTAAACTTGAAGAGATCACTTGTAATACATATGTAGACTGTGTGGCTGATAGCACTGATCACACACAAAAACTAAAACAGATACATAACGGAGACTGATGACATCATCACGTGCCCAACGCATGTTTTCCTCCAGCTACAGAGCTTCTTTAGGGACAATTTTTCACTAAGCCGGGAGCGAAGCATATTTATGGCCGACCATTACCATGGAAAAACAGTACAAAGGTCCCATTGCGCATGTGTAAGTCTCATAGTGAGCGTCTACACATGTGCACCTCAAAGCATGTAATTATTAAATGTAATCAAAGTATTATATATCCCTCCTGTCTACCGTTATACCGTATCGATTACCTTAAAACGAGTACAGCATCTGCCTTATCTATTCCTATGTGACCGCGGCGTCCTACCCCAAGATTTTGGGCATCACTGCGCATGGGTGACTAGATAGAATCAAATGCTGCAGTAAGCCATTACGCATGTGTGGGGAAATAGGAATTAGCCCTCTCATTGCGGCTGCACGGCTCTACTTGGTCATTGCGCATGCGTAAGGAGACAGAACATACCCAATGTCGTCAGTGATCTAGTAATGACCACTGCGCATGCGTGAGAAAATAGAATTGGACCGATGTCTTTAGTCAGCGGTTATTAAACACTGCGCATGTGTGGGGGGATAGAATTGGACCAATATCGCCATTCTGCTCTTAATAGCCACTGCGCATGTGTAGGGAAATAGAATTTGACCGATGTATACAGTTAACGGTTTAGTAACCACTGCGTATGCTTGGGGACATAGGATGTAATCCATATCTACATTCTACTATTGGTAACCACTAAACATGTGTGAGAAGATTGAAAATTGCCACCTCTACAACTGTCATGATTCATGGCACTTGCATAGGCAGACACATTCACAAACAGGTACCAATAGAGACATTACTGGATTAGCCTAAACTATGACATAACTGATATAATGCTACATCCATAGGTCCAGAAGTATCTACTATCGGTGACAGGAGGATGTCAACAGATTTAATGCACGCATATTGCCAGCTACCCTGAGATATTAAAGGCGCAATAATGTCAAAAGTTAAAATGATAATAAAAAATAACTACATCAAGTGTAAATACACGCATAACCAATATCAATTATATTTATAAAGTTTTTCATTAGTCAAATGCATGTATGAACAATTACATTCATAATAAACCTGGAGGGTAATAATATAGTCACAAAATTGAAATGTAGTTATAAATTCATATATGATGTTAATATCATGCACGGTTAACTCTTAGGATTGGCATGTGAATCCCGAAGGTTGGTAAGGATGAATGGTTGTGAGCAGATACGTTCAATGTTACCCCAAATAATAATAGAAACATAAACAGTATATCACTGGAGAAATTAAGCGTTCTAATCAGACAGCTTCAAATAAATGGAGTATAGGTGAAACCTTCGTGGAGCCCATTCGGACTCCTAGTCTTCAACTTATAGATCCACTCAGACTCGATGCGTAATAGCATCTGGTCAGTGTTCCCACCTCTAGCAGGGCATTTGAGCTGGTAAATACCCATGAAACTTAAACACTTCACATCACCGTTATGAATTAATGTCACATGTCTTGCGACTGGAGTTTCACCAGGATGTTTAACAGAATTGACATGCTCGAGTATACGCCTGCGGAAATGTCTAGTTGTTTTACCTACGTACCTCTTGCCACAACTGTAAGTGATAAGGTATACAACATTAGTGGTTCGACAGTTAATAAAACTGTCCACACTAAAAAGCTGGATATTGTCGTGACTTGGAAAGTTCTTTGCCACTGTTACATGCTTGCATGCTTTACAGCCCTGGCAGCGATAAATACCTTTTACAGTATAGGTACAGTATAGCCAGGTAGTAGTGCTAGAGCGCTGGTAATGGCTGTGAACGAGAGTGTCACATAGGTTTTTTGAACATCTACTAGTAATTGTTGGTCTAGGAACAATAACCTTAGCCAGATCTACATCAAACAGGAGAAGATGCAATGGCGAGCAAAGATCCTTTTAATTGCCCACCATCTTTTGTTATAGGTTCCAATGCATCTGATCATTGTATCCTAAGCCTTTGGTGTATTAGATGACAGGAGAGACTCCCTATCACTATGTAGTGCCCTATGATAAGCACGATTGAGTGTTTTAACTGTTATAACCACGACGTAGGTACCGATCACGTAGTTCTTTTGATTGTATGATAAACTCCTGTATAGTAGAGCAATTCCTCCGTAATCTGAGGTATTGGCCAGTAGGAATGCCAGCAATGAGGCTTGTTGGATGTTGGCTTTGTGCCAACAATAGACTATTCGCTGCCGTACTCTTTCTAAACACCTTGGTTTGAATATTCGGTCACTATCGACATATATGTTCAAATCCAAGAAGGTTATTGACATCTTGCTGAGAACAGTTGTTAATCTCAGGTTTAAGTTGTTGGTAAGATGCTCTACAAATTGGTGAAGAAGGTTTTGAGGGCCTTCCCACAACAGGAGAATATCATCTATGTATCTGATCCATAACAGAATATGATCAGTATACATAGATGTCTCGTCACTGAACACATGAACAAATTCCCACCAGCCCAGATACAGATTAGCATATGTAGGTGCACATCGCTGTACCCTGGGTCTGGTGGTAATACGTGCCATCAAACAAAAAATAATTGTGGGTCAAAACATAAGAAAGCAGATCAAGAACAAAGGCATTATGTCTATTAAATCTACAGTCCCTAGTGGTGAGGAAATGTTCCACAGCAATGAGACAATTCTTGTGAATGATTGAAGTATAAAGAGATTCAACATCTAAACTCACAAGAATGGTCTCTGATGCAATATTGATGCCATTCAATTTCTTTAGGGTGTCTTTCGTATCTAGTACATACGATGGAAGACGGGTAACAAAATCCCTAAGCACCTTATCCAAATAGATGCTACTCCCTTCAGTCAGGCAGTTGTTCCCTGACACAATAGGGCATCCTGGAGGGGACTGTAGTCTTTTATGCACTTTGGGCAAAGTATATAATGTTGCCACAGTTGGTGATTTTGGGTACATAAATTCGTACTCTTGTCTGCTTATCATGCCCTTATCCAGGGCACCTTGTAAAATTATCGACAGTTCTTGTTTATATTGTGTGGTAGGGCTGGAGTGCAAGATCTCATTACACTCTTTGTCTCCTAAGAGTCTTTTATTTTCTTTTACATAGGCTTCAGTATCTTGGATCACGATATTGCCGCCTTTGTCGGACGGTTTGATGGTAAAAGTATTATTGGACATTAGTTCTTTAAGGCCATTTCTCTCCTCAACTGTCAGGTTATTAGCCGATCTATATCGTTCAGGTTCAGCCTCTAGATCTCTGGTTACGCATGAGACAAATAGTTCAACCGCAGGACATATACTCATCGGTGGTGTGAAATGACTTATCTTTTTAAGGTGGGTAAATGGACCTGTAATATCGCTGTCTGTAGACGCGTTTTGTTCTAACATTTGCATAAGGTCATCAAGATTTTGTTTATCCTGGGCACTCATCGAAGGGACCTCACTCACGTTATTCTCAGTAGCCCTTTTAGTGTGGAACTTATGTAACAATAATCATCTCCCAAAGAGATTCAAATCCATCACCCACTCGAACAAATTAAAATCCGATGTGGGTGAAAAAGATAGTCCTTTCCTTAAGAGACTCATTTGTTCTAAACTTAAAACATGACTAGAAAAAAATGCACACAATGCGCACCAGGGATTAGTAATAGTAAAATATTTATTAATAAAAAGTGACCGAGGGGATCCAACCTTGTGTGCATTTTTTTCTTTTCATCCAAGGTGCCCCCCATTCTAGGGGTCACCCTGCTTCAGGAGCCTACTGGGAAAACGCTCCGCACACATGCTGCAAGGGGATTTACATTTCCGACATACTACACATCTGCAGCACGAGCGCTGAATTTTCTACATTATCTGCCATGAAAACATGACTAGACAGATTAAAGATCTGTAAAGCATCTGTATTATCTGCAGTTGTTATTATTGGGTTGGAGCAGGAGGATCTTTTTGTTTTGGTCTTAGGTTTCTTTTTACCGCTCCGAACTTTTCGTTTGACTGGGCCTGTGCTAAAAAACCACCACCTTTGTTACTTTTGGTGGCCTTTCTTCCTCGGCCCATAGCTGTACCCTGAGGTATAGGCCCCGATTGTTCACCTTCAGAGGCCTCTGTCTCAGAGGTGGAATACTCAGAGAAGTTACCCCATCGCCTAGATCTAGTAGGATACCTATATACAGTACCCTCTTCGTAATCGTTACTATCATGGAGAAATTTCCTTTGCTTTCTATCTTTCAACTCCTTTCGAAATTTCTCCATATTAGTTTCCAATTGGCGCTCCATCTCCTCAAACTCTTGTAGTTGATTGTATTTAGAAATATCTTTCAAGTTAATATCAAGATCTTTATAAGTTATTTTAAGTCTTGTCATTTCATGCTCAATTAACAAATTCATTAGTTCTTTTGAACACTTAGATAGAGTATCTTCCCATTTCTTGATGAAATCCACTGATGTTACATAATCTGCTGTATTAAGTTTTAGTCTCAAACCACGTGGAATCATATTAGCTTCTAAATATTTTTGTAGGCTAGTCATTTCCCACCAAACCTGTGTCTGTGTTCGCAAATGTTTGGAGATATTGCGAAAATAATTAATAATATCCTGATCAGCTTCTGATGTACCAGATGGTACTTTTGTAAACACATTATTGGCTTCAGCCTGCCAACCCGAGATGTCCATACCACCCGTGAGATAACCCGTAGTGTTAATCTTGTCAATTGATATTTGATCCATTTGACTCTCCCCTATTGACTGTGTTCAACTGCTGATATTGGTGGTTACATCCACCCTGCCGATCTGCAGTGTCTATCCCCACTATCTCATTGTTAATTATGTACATAAGTGGTAAAATATACATGAGGGATTGTCACTGCTCTGTTTCATTTATGTTTAATATCTCATCTAAAATTGTGTCAGCAATTAGGATTCTCCATCGTATTCAGAATCCCAGAACAAGGTGCCGGCTGTAATAGCGATTCCTCCTTCCAAACTTTTCGTTCCTCCTTCAATCCAGCAGAAGGTCCTATGATGGGGACACAAATCAAAACTTGCATGTCACCAGGGGGTTCAGAAGACATGTGAACTTATTGAGATCACTTTTTGGTGGCCAAAATTAAAAACTGAGTTATAGGATGTCGTCTTAGCCTGCAGTGTATGTGCCTCAACTAAGGTTCCCTGAACACAGCCCTGTGGGATTCTGCAACCATTGCCAATACCCTCTAGTCCATGGACACCTATCCATGTACAGCTCAACCCCGTTATAGCGCGATCTGCTATAACGCGGATCTGTTTATAACGCGGTTTGAGCGTGGACCCCAAATTAATTGTTTTTTTTTTGCACACACTCTGCGCACACTCACTGCACACTGCATACATTCACAGCAGACTGTATACACTCACAGCACACTGCACACACTCACATCACACTGCACACACTCACAGCACACTGCACACACTCACGGCACACTGCATACACACACTGCACACACACACACACACACACACACACACACACACACACACACACACACACACACACACACACACACACACACACACACACACACACACACACACACACACACAGCATACTGCACACACACACACACACTGACACACACAGCACACTGCATACACCCAGCACACACTCACAGCACACTGCACACACTCACAGCACACTGCACACACTCAGCACACTGCATACACACACTGCATACACACACTGTACACACACACTCACACTCACATCTCACACTCACACACACTCACAGCACACACACACACACACACACACACACACACACACACACACACACACACACACACACACACACACACACACACACACACACACACACACACACACACACACACACACACACACACACACACACACACAGCACACTGCACACACACACACTGACACACACAGCACACTGTACACACTCAGCACATATTCACAGCACACCCTCACAGCACACTGCATACATTCACAGCACACTGCACACACTCTCACAGCACACTGCACACACTCACAGCACACTGCATACACTCACAGCACACTGCACACTGCACACACTCACAGCACACTGCACACACACACTCACTCACAGCACACTGCACACACACTGACACACACAGCACACTGCACACACACAGCACACAGCACACTGCACACACACTGACACACTGACACACACACAGTCTCACACAGTCAAATACACACACACACACACACACACACACACACACACACACAGAGACACACTGTCTCTTTAAGGGAGCTTGCTCTCGCAAGACGGAAGCAGAAGCAGGAAGCAGAGACAGGGAGAAGAGCTGCCAGATGCCGGTAAGTGCTGTGTGCTGTTGCCGCTGCCCCACCGGGTCTGGGAACGCTGACAGAGTTCTCAGCTTTCCACCTCTGGCGGACACGGTACCACCACAAAAAAAATAAAAACATTTTGGCGGCCATTTTTTTCTGCGACCCCGTTTATAACGCGGTGGTCGTGGGTGGCCCCCGAGGACCGCGCTATAACGGGGTTAAGCTGTACTTTATTGTGGAACTTCCCCCCTCTCAGGTTATGACGTTATTGTTGACTGTTTTACGAAACAGGCTTGTTTCTTACCCCTAAAGAAGCTTCCCTCTTCTTCTGAACTGGTGGACATCATCACCAAGGAGGTATTTTGTCTTCCTGGACTGCCTTTACAGATCGTCTCGGTCAGGGGTCCCAATTCATTTCAAAAATTTGGAAGGCGTTCTGCAGGCGATTGGACATTGACCTTAACTTTTCATCCGCCTACCACCCGCAATCCAATTGGCAAACTGAGCGCACAAACCAATCATTGGAGCAATATCTCAGATGTTACATTAATGAACATCAGAATGATTGGGCAGAACTCCTACCACTGGCAGAATTTGTTTGCAACAGTTTATCTCATGACTCTAGACTGTTCTCCATTTTTTGCAGCATGGGGTTACCATCCCCATACCCTTCCCTTTCATTCTCAAGCAACAGGTGTTAAGCGGATGATACCAAGACAGAGAACTTGCAGGAACTTTGGAAGGGGATTCAGGCAACCCTTCACTCAGCTACTGAGAGACAAAAAAAGTAAACGGATAAACATCAGAGGCTATCACACCCATTGGGGATAAAGTATGGCTCTCAACGCGGAACATCCGTCAACACCAACCTTCTGATAAACTCGGATCACGATTCATTGGTCCCTACAACATCATCCGAAAGATCAATAAAGTCACTTATCAGCTGGAGCTTCCCTCTTCATTAAAAATTCCCACCATGTTCCACGTGTCCCTTCTGAAACCTGTGGTGAAAAATCGTTTTTCAGAGGCCCCTCATAATCGGTAACCGTTGAGGGTCAAATTGAATATGAGGTACAACAGATATTTAACTCTCGTATCTCCAGGGGATCAATTCTGTATCTAGTGGACTAGAAGGGTTATGGTCCTGAGGAGAGGAGTTGGGTGAAGACTCAAGATCTTCATGCTCCAGCCCTGGTTAAGGCATTCCACTGTCGTCAACCAAAGAAACAAGGACCTGGTCACCCCAAAGTTTGACCCTGAAGAGGGGGGATGTGTCCAAAAATCCAAGATGGATGCTGACAGGATATGACCTCAAATCCTCACTGATGCTACAGTGACCATTTTGCTCTCTGGCATTCCTGCCCTCCAGAAATCAGCCTCTCTTTGGTTCTCATTGCCAGCAGCTGCCTCTGGCCTTTAAATAACAGGCAGTTACTGCTACTAGACTTTGATCATGCAAAGTACTTGGTACCTTGTTGTTAGATCTCAGCAGATCAAGTCATCACACAATTTCTCCCGGGAGCTTCCTATGGCACGGATATATTTTTTGTCTCAAATAGTATAGCAGACGGGCCCGGAGCTGTAAGAATTCAGAGGAGACTATGGCTGAGTTCTTACAACTGACTTTAATACAAAGAGAGCAGTTTTTATACAAGAGGCAAGGACATAAATACCGTTGTCATCTGTTACAAATATGGATAGTCATCTAAATTTACATGTAACCTTTACATAATGCCTTTTCAAGAAATCTTAAAACATTTATCTACTGAGCAAGAGATATATAATGGTGTCTTATAAGGCAGTCCTGTCTTCTGGTAGTCTTGCTTTAAAAGAATATGACAGGCTCAAAATAGCTGCTCTCAAAGCTATTTACAATAGTCTCTGAGAAATAGCAAGGCCAGCATATACTGCTTTTTTAACCTTATCAATCCCTGAGGGGAACAGAGCTGACAGGAGACAGTTTTAACCTTACTTCCCTCCTTTTGTTCTGTAAGAACAAACCAATTGACCAATCCCATTTATTCTTCTGCACACCACTCAGGAGAGGAAAAACTCCAAGGGAGAAACCTCCAAGAGACCATGGGAATGCAGAAACCTATCTCTTTTAGGTATCTCGTTTGATAACCAGAGATGAACATATGGGTGGTTGACGAGTACCAAGCCTATTGGTATTTCTCACTCTCTTTGTGGGAGACATATACATAACGGTCGAGCTAGAAGCAGAAGCAGCCCTTCTGGCAAAAATAGAACGGATTACACATATAGTCATTTGGATTAACATATACACACAAAGTAATAAACTTTCAATTGCTATGATTCCATAAAGAATTTTCATTCCCAATGCGCCTAGCCAATTTCCAAGGCCAAAGGTAAAATCAAACTCTTTTGGTTCCTCTCGCATTCTAGATTGAATTTCTGCTAGAGTAGCCATATCATGGTGTATACTTTTTGATTGGTCATCAATATAAACACAACATTCTTTACCCACTAATTTACAAACCCCTCCTTGTGCTGCCAACAGATAATCTAGTGCCATGCGGTTTTGCAAAACTACTGTTCGTATCTATTGCTGAGCCTTAAAAATAGTTAGTATCGTGAAAAACAGCATCTATATTTACTACTAAAAAATCTAATTTTGCATATAAATCATACATTCCTTAAAGGGTATTAGACTCTTAACTGAGCTATTTCATAATTAATGCCTTTCAATTTTGTATTCTTTGCTTAGGTAGGGTGAACATTATTTAAATTCTATTTCTGAGCATAAGTGGGGGTTTGTGTGGGTTAATATTTCCTAGGAGCGACTGCCCAACACATACATCTTACATACTACATTTACTCAGAATCGGAACAGACAAAATGGCTGCCATAGTCAAAATGGATGACTTGTGATCCTTTCCTTGTGGTTGACACACGCCCTTGGGTGACCTCCCCATCTTCCTCATATCCAATCTTCTCAGCCCCCTCTTATCCTTTAGAGACAGTCTTTTTAAAGAACAGTTAACTATATCATAGTCCTGCCGGACCAAAAAAATAGTCCCATGGTGCATAACTTTATTCCTTTCTGGCCATTGTATTGGCCCAGTTGATTTCTTTTTCGGTCTCTTCTTCTGGAGGACTGCTGACATCTTCATCACCAAAAAGAGACATAGCATCGGTGGGGGGGTTGCAACACACTTCTGGACCAAAGTTTTGCTGTTCATAACACAGAGAGTAATGAGTAGGACAGACACACATACAAAAACATCCACTAGCTTCGCTCCCACCGAAATAATCTAACCACCAAGTGCCAACAAATCCCAACCCTCATCTCTACCTTCAAACACTGGAACCACTTTCCCAAATAACATAACCTGGTCTAGTTGCAGGATAATACTTTATCTATCCTTCTATCACAAAGTCAATAATTTCCCCAGGGTAAACTCATATTTCTATTCCCTTCATAACTAATTTCTTATATATATAGTTCTACAAATATCTTATAGCATCTTGTCTTTTTCCAAGGGGTTAAATATAACTCTTGTGTTCCTGGGGTGCAACTTATTGGGTATGGATAGTACATGGGGATATATTGCACATAAGATGTGGGCTTTGTTTACCAGGATTCCATTATATAACAAAATATTCTTGTTACTACCCTATCGTCTTCATGTGGACACGACTTATATAAACCTAATAGAATAAACATTGTAATTAAAATAATAAAACCTGTAAAAAGAAAGGTTATTAAAAAGTTCAAAGTTCATATGTTGAGGTCCGAATTTTCTTCCTATTAACTTTTTCTCCTTCCTTGGTTAGTGCCGGGTTTTCTTATGAACCAAAACACCAACTGAGAACGGCTGTGTCTTTAGGCCTTCCCTACTGTGTTGAGGTTTAATTTGAAGCGACTGTGGGTGCACTTGTGTAACATGGATCCAGGAAAAATACTCTGACTGGGTAGAATCTGGAATAGGCCTCTCCACTTTAGATGAAAAGCACTTTTGCGTCACCTTTATCTTCATCTAATTGGAAGGACTGCACCTGGACATGAGACACTCAAACAATTGCATTAGTTTCACACAATAGATGCTGATTAAAATCGTCTGTTTAGAGCATAATCATACAACATTAAATCTACAAGGTACCTAGGGTGACCATTGGTCTTTCCATGAGAAAAAAATATTTCTGATTGTCACATTAGGCCAGGCCAAATACACCTTTATATTTAAGGGATCAGTCACCAGGCAAAACAGGCAGAAAAACAAACGGCGGTTTATTCGGATAAGACCTTGAAAACACACAAAGACAAGAAACAGAGAATATACTTTGGGGGACCTTATACTTATTAGAAAAATAACTTGGGGAGATTTGGGCTCGAAATCCAGGAGTCTGGGGGACACAGGGAAGCCCTGGTGTAATTCACCCTGCGCACCGTCAAATCATGCCTGCTTGCTGGGGAAAATTAAATGACTATCAGCACTTTGGCCCCCCAACTCCTGCAACCAAAATAATTATATTTCCACCCAAATATCCCCCTAAAACTGACACACAAGATATTTTGCAGTTCCGCTAAGGGGATATGACATAGGAAATAACAGGGTCAGTTCACTTTCAGGCCATCCATATCTGAGCTGGGGCATTGGAATGCTTATTCACATGTAATTCACCAACCTGGGTTTAAATCACAGGACAAACACAATGCATTGCAGGTTTAGAACACATAAAACCAACATGTAGACACAAGAGCTTGCTCTCCACCATTTGCACCTATCATGTGGGGTTCTAAAACCTTCTCTTCTCTAAGACACCAGCTAAGAATACCTTGCTGGCAGGCAAGACAGGCCAATATATCCCCCCTCCCCTTTTCCCTCATGTGCCAGGAGACTGCTCTGCAGCTATTTCTCATAAGGGGCCACCCATACAAGACAATACATTTATAAGCTTGCACAGGCAGCTGCAGGCCCATGAGGCAAACGGAATACACAGAGAATGCATTAACTAGCCCACTGGGCTTACATAGTTAACCCTACATTCACAGTTCCTAGCTTATACCCATATGGGGGTATAAAAGGGAAAAATTACCGGCAACATAGTATGGTACAATATTATACCCAAGAGCTGACACTCTCAGCCCTTGCCATACGGTTTCAGGGGCAGCCAGCAATAATAACAGCAATAACATCCTCCTTTTGTTCAGTTGTATTACATGTGAACAATATCACATAAAGGATAACAGCATTTAAAGCATAACCTTAATGGAATTGCTTGACTTATAGCAAAACTAACCTGAAACCTTTGGGTATAACATTTTCATTAGAAATCTCAAAAGAACCTACTGAATATAAATATAATCTGCTATAGTCTTTTGACAGAAACTTTTAGAACACAAAATAGCATCTGATTTGCTGAAAGAACAACCTGTAGCATAAAAACTCATAGACACAGATTTATAGGTGGGACACATTTGAGAGAAAAAGATGGTTAAAAATGATAAAATATTCAATATTTGATCAACTTTGCAGAAAAATAATTCTATAGAGAACCCTCTAGTATACTGGCAGACCTGGCTAGGGGCCGTTTTCCTTGTCCGTTGCTTTACTGCTATTTCAGGGTCTGCACACTTATACATGGCTCAGCACTAGAGTTTTTGTGCTGATTACATTGGACTAGTGGTTACTTTATCCACCTGTTCCCACTGCAAGACACTAGTGATTCTATGCAGTTCATCAGTGATCCAGAACATTACATTGTGTTCATACTAGAGGATCTGAGCGTTTAATATTTGTTTTAATCCCCATTATTTTACACGGATATTAAAGATTTAAGTTTTAACCACTTCGTTACTCACCCACCAGGTGTTTAGAGTACTCATTCTGGGTTACTGTCCTCTGTTTATTGGAACTCTATATTAATCAATTTACACCTTTTTCCATTTCAAGCCATAAAACAAGCTCAAATAACTCTCTGGGCTTCCTGCCAAAACATTGTAACAGAAAAAATGGTTAATTACTGATTACTGCTATACAATTTGGGACAGCTTGAAATATGCAGCTCTTCACACAGCCCGACAATGTTACTGGTATTCAAAAATTAAAACTGGATCTTTGTTAAACAGAAAATTGTAGGCTTTAACATATACTTTTAGATAGTTTAGTTACTGGTTATACACAAAAAGAGCACAGAGCGCAGACACAAAACAAACAGAATTTTACGCTTCTTTCACACATTCAACCAGTTTTTACAAAAATAACAGACACATATTTTCTCACCTATTCTAATAAACAGGAAAACAAAACAGTTTGATCCTGCAGACTAAATGAATAAAGATATACTTTTTTTTTTCTTCATATCATAATTAACATTTTTTTAACTAATTTTAAAATGCTGAGCTTCTAGTTAGCTTTGTGTCTAGAATATATTTCGCCTGTTATTTCTATATAACATATTCACCTGATTTTATCTGTGGAGATTTAGAGGAAAAGAATTGTAATTCTGTTTAAGGAAATAAATCGCCTGGCCAGTACGATGAACATCCTTATTATTCCAGTGACTGGACTGTTTACAAAAATAATTCATCCTTTCTTTATTCTTTTTCTCCACAGATACCCAAAACTTTCCCCTGCCCAGTGTAAATTAGTTTATATTATAGTGGGGGTGTACCCCATTTAAAAATTAGATTCAACATGAGCAATTCATTATATTCTCTTTAGAAGCATTTGCAAGTCCCTGAATAGTAATTTTGTATACATATAATAAACCGGTATTCTTATTATTCAATGCAAATAATACTTTCATATGGATAGAATTCACTCAGATTCTTACAAGCACACGCACAGGGATTACTCAATCAATCAACCTTTTTTTTTTTTTACCATATCCATACTTAAAAATAAAACATTCTGAGGGAAAAAGAAACCTATACCTGTTATACTCTTGTTTTCCACTTTTCAATTCAGACGGGAAAATATTATTAATTTCAACTTAATATATACTCATACTCAGTTAATGTTGCACAAATAATTTTGGTTTGCATGTTTCGTTTTTCCTAAGAGCCCTGCTGCCATTTACGATTTTGGTACATTCCTATGCCTGTGTAAAAATAGCTGGAGGAAAAAAGGTGGGGGCTACTTGAAGCTGCTTATAAAGGACATGCAGACAAGTGAGAGAGAAAGACAGCTGATTTTGACATATTTGGATACAAACCCTTTATTTACCTTATTAATATAATTTGGAGTTATCTTATTTCCCCAACATTCTCCGTTTGTTCAACACAACTTCTTACCTAACTTGATGGGGACAGATTGTCAAAAGAAAAATCCCAGTTTTGTTGCTGTGCCTGAGTGTTAATTGAGGGACCTGTTCATCCCCGTGCCACACTGCATTCATCCCATGAACAGTCCCTGACAGAGGTCTAGAGGCTGTTCAGTCAGGTTCTTAGTGAAGTCGTAAAAACTTCTTAGTTGAAGATTGCCTCAGTGCCTGTGACCCAGAAAGGGTTAAGGGGCTCAGGAAGTTTAGGAATGGAGACACTGGGGTAAATGGGGCAACATATGGAGGTAATTGTCCCGATATCATATGGCAGGAGATAGAAATACATTTTTTTAAATGGTAAAAAAAATTCAGTTAGCAACATTTTCCATCCATAAGGGTCATTTTAACTCATACTACAGAACATTTCTTCATATACTTATAATCCCATAAACAATTTATAAAGGAATTTTATCTTAACAACATACAATAAGGTTAGTCTCATCATTCTTAATATCATCTTAACCTAAACAATTATTAGCTTTTCCTAAACTACCATCATATTTGAGACCATATACCGTCCGTTTTACTTAAACAACTCTTTGTTATATAATAATAGGGACTTCAACCCTTTGTTATATAAATCAGGGACTCAAACCCTTGATTAAACAATAGGGACCTTAACCCTTTGTTACATAAATCAGGGACTCAAACCCTCGATTAAACAATAGGGACTCTAACCCTTTGTTACATAAATCAGGGACTCAAACCCTCGATTAAACAATAGGGACTCTAACCCTTTGTTACATAAATCAGGGACTCAAACCCTCGATTAAACAATAGGGACTCTAACCCTTTGTTCTTTTGCCCTTATAAATTTAGGTTACTTAGTTTCACAGAGGAAAAGGTGAGAAACAAATAAAAAAGAATCTTTACTCACCCCTTTTCTGTGCAAAATTCCACTTCTGTCACCAAAACTGTTAGATCTCAGCAGATCAGGTCATCCTTTAGGGCAAGCAAAACACACATATATACACACAATTTCTCCCGGTAGCTTTCTATGGCACGGATATATTTTTTGTCTCAAATAGTATAGCAGATGGGCCCGGAGCTGTAAGAATTCAGAGGAGACTATGGCTGAGTTCTTACAACTGACTTTAATACAAAGAGAGCAGTTTTTATACAAGAGGCAAGGACAGAAATACCGTTGTCATCTGTTACAAATATGGATACACATCTAAATTTACATGTAACCTTTACATAATGCCTTTTCAAGAAATCTTAAAACATTTAACTGCTGAGCAAGAGATATATAATGGTGTCTTATAAGGCAGTCCTTACTACAATAGTCTCTGAGAAATAGCAATGCCAGCATATACTGCTTTTTTAACCTTATCAATCCGTGAGGGGAACAGAGCTGACAGGAGACAGTTTTAATCTTACACTTGTTCTGTCTGAGCTCTGTCTTTGTCTCAGTTTTGTCTTGTGCTTGGATCTCGTTTGGACCTGACTACCCCTTGCCTGCCGCCTGCCTCGACCTCAGAACTGGACCTGACTAAACTTTGCCTGCCGCCTGCCTCAACCTCAGAACCAGACCTGACAACACATGCATCCAAGGCCTCTGACCCCAGGACAAGGTCGGTGTACTACTCCCTACCTCTGCCTTGTGGGTCCGTATCCTGTTGTGCAATCAGCAACATTACAAAAGGGAACAATTCTGGATCTATACCTTCAGATCTAAACATCCAGAAGGTTTCGATGAACACATAGAACTTACTCAGTTTCTCAGATAAATGACCTCATATGTTTGAGGTCCATATAGATATCTGAGTAAGTGGGTCTATTTTCATATTGCACCGGTGTATTATTTTTCTTTATTTTATTTCTTTTTTCTTCTATTTATTTTTCTCTTTTATTTTTCTTTACTTATTTGATATAGTATGTTTATTGTCATTGCTATGCACATGCATTTTAAGTCATCATTTTGTATGGTAGATGCCTTCATATGTATCAGTTATTGAACATTATGCATTAGCACTTTATATGTAATATTCACATGTATATACTGTATGTAGATGTTCCTATTGAGAGATATCAGCTATGTCCCTTATAGTTTTATACATTTCACTCATACAGAGAGTATTATGTATTTGGTTACAATATATGTAACTTTATATATAATAATTTCATTACACTAAAATGAGACACTTCTGTATACAGTATAGTAATCCACTTCTATTTATTTGGCAATATGTCTTAGTATTGTTTATTTTAGCTATACAAGTTATCTGTGCGGCATTTACATTCACGGAATGAGTTTGTATCACATACATTTCATTTTCATTGAAACTGCATGGTGTTGCCACTGTGTATTTAATTGTATCATAGGCAATCATAAAAGCCATTTGTATTGGCTGATACGGGACTTATAATGTACGCGAACAGCCTCTAAAGTGCCCCTCTGCCGAAACACACAGTTGCGAAATGTGTAGAAGTCACATGAGGCTTTTCAGCACGCCCTCCCATTGGCTGGTGTAAGACAACCGGGAAGTTCGAGCGGACCGGAGACCAGCTGTGTGACTGTGCAGTCCGGTCTTTATCAGCACACTCCACGGCAGCTCCGCTCTGAACCCAACGGCCAGTACTTGCACATCCTCGGTGGTTATATTTATATATTATTTTCTTTGCATTATTTTCTTTGTATTGCTTAGTTGTATTATTTATCTTTTTGCATTCTCTATATTGTTGTGTCAGTAGCTATTGCTACAGTATCTGACATTAGTTTTACTTGTTGTTTAGTTATATATTGATTATTAACATATATATATTTTATTAAACCTTTGTTATATTTTACATTTGAGTTTTATTAGTTTATTGGTTGATAGACCTTTGTTTTATGGCCGCTTTGGACTTTATGCAGTTTGTTGTCATATATTATTGACCCCGGTGAGTTGTGTGTATCCTTCCTATCGTTTTTTGGTGAGATCGCCCTTGAGAGATCTCACATAGGACCTTTTTGGGAGTTCCTCCATGCTTTCAGCTGCAATACTTACATTACCAGACAGCACGAGCGCGGCTTCCTTGTCTCTTTGTATAACTCTATGGGATCGGTTTTATTTGATAAATCTGATGCTTTTCACTTGCACCAGTTTTTCAGTTGGGAACATTATACAAATAAAGCCTTTAAATCATACAGTAGAATGCTTTAAATGTTGTTTAATGTTGGTACCGTCAAGGAAATCTATATAAATAAACAGACCAACAAAATATGTCAAGTTAAATTGTTTTTTTTTTTGCCAGAGGTACCTGAATCATATTGCAATAATACCTCTGCCAACAAAGGGGTTAATGAATTTGTTTATCAAAATTACACAATTAATCAAAATAGTTATTAGTATGGTTTATTACAAAAGCTGTGTTTTCAGGTATAAATAATGCATGCATCAATTTAAATACCAGTTATTTGGCATTAACAGCATGCTTATGGAGGTGGTATCACACATTGTTATTTTAAAATGAGTTCTGTCTGAATGAAAATTTCCTTTGAAGAATATCAAATTACATTTATTTTATTTTTAATTGTAGAAAAAGTCTATACATTTGTTACAGTGAATGACAGGCAGAATGGTACATTAAAAAACATGAGATTTATTCTGCGTAAAGCAATTTAATGGGTGTAGATACACAGTAGGATTGTGTTTTAAAATAATATTTGTCATGCGGCTAAAAATTCTAAAACAGTAATCTAATTCTTGACTTCCACTGAAATGCTCTGCTGACATATATTTACAACATTATTATGAACATTAAAAAGCAATTTGATATTCAAGAAATCTTTTCAAAGCTTAGAGCTCTTTTTGCCACAAGTTTCATTTCTTGATTACTGCCTTGAGGTTTTAAATGGATATTAAATGAAGGCATAGAGCATGTATTTTTCTGACACCACAGAGACAGAATATCAGAGATCCCTAAAAGCTGTGAAGCAGATACAAAGTTGAATGTATCCTTAAAAAAAAACAAAAAAAAATTAGGGCACATTTAAAAGAATAGGCTGTAAGGTGTCGTATGGAATTTTCTTATATATCTCCAGTTATTAGTGTGCCCGTCTATCTAATTATACAAAAAGGGACATTTTCATTGGATTTGATTTTACATTTCATATGACTTTCCAATAATCCTTGGACAGTGGCCTCATAATAATTGCAACAGTGTACAAGTCACGTTGCACTCTGGAAATTTCCCTAGAGGGTGTATACGTTTGGCAATTAGATGCAAACAGTTGTAGAAGAGAGGTCGAAGCGATTGAGAGGACAAATTAAGCTGAGTGAAGTTGCTGGGACTTCCAGAAAAAATAATGAAGAGCTGCATAAATTGTTGCTCAGAAATGGGCAACATTTTTGCAGAAATTAAAATCCGCTGCAAATTTTTGCAGATTTGTCAGAAAAAGTAGATTGTGTTTTTTCTATTACTGAAAATCTGGAAACGGATTCATATTATTAAAAATCAGAAAACTATATATATTTATTTCAAGGTCTGAAATTCGTGTGGATTGAAAATGATTTTTCTTTGTCTGTCCAATTCACAGTCGGATATCTATGTGCAGATTGGATTTCGGTAAAAAATCTGAGGATGGATTTGGACTATTGAGGCTGGGATGTGAAGTCAAGGGAGAGGCTGAGTGAAGCTGGAAGAACACAGGAACTGCATAATGATGAGAGTGAAGAAGAAGCCAAGTCAAAGACGGGTGACATCCCACTTTATATAATGTATGATCATGCCCACCCTTTTCTCCTAGAAAAATGGTAAAAAGATGATCCTGTGGTTATGTGGGATGCACAGTTGTGTGTGCACTGCATACCTTTGCCCATATCCCTACAAAGAAAGCAAAAACAGATTTTATTTGCAAATGAAGCAATGTATGTTTTAATATCCTCTTAAGGTTATCACCTGTTCCTTACACTGCTTATCGATTTTTGGCATATTATAGATTTTCGGACTTGTTCTAAGTATCCCTTTGTTTCTGTTTTTCATACAGGGTTACAACGGCAAGGTCAGAACTTTGTAGAGTACAATGCAGTTAATTATTGCCAGAGAACCGAGATTCTAAATGTCGAAATGGAATCTGTATACTAGGGTATTCATAACTGAATGTTTGGGATTCATTGTGCATATCCCGACTGGATTAGAGTTGCATGGTTGAGTCTTTACTTGAGGTTTGTGCATTTTCATATGCATTACTGTTGAATGTTCTGTAATTTTATTAACTTCTGACCTCTAAAATATATTCTTGTCTGTTTGTAATTTTAAGAAATGAGGCCGGCTACAGATTTCCTTGAAAGGCCACATAATGTTGCATTAGCAGAATAAGGCGAGACAGATTTGTTTATATTGTGTGCTACTAATCTTACTCTGCAAACAGTTTTCATAATATTAATTTTTTAGTTACAAGAAAAGCAAAAACTGTTTTTGTTTGTTTGTTTGTTTGTTTGTTTTTAAGATTCACATCAGACTCCTTGTTTTAGATGTCTCTAAATGTACATACCACCTGGCGATATACTGTACACCTTTAAAAATCCAAAGTTAACATTTGATTAATTTTTTTCTCAACAGAAGTTTGCTGCACTGTGAATGCATAAGACATTGACCCCAACTCCTGTTACTAGTTTTAAATACTAGGGCATATGGTTTGACTCCCATTTAACATTTGGGACGCACATTGATACCCTGACATCCAAAACCCATGCTAAACTGTACTTTATAGGAGCAAAGCCTCCCAAAGGCTGCAGGTCAGAAAGCGTATCGCACAGCAGATGCTAATGCCAATTATCGACTATGGGGACATAGTATACGGATTGGCACCCCAAACCACCTTAGCAAACTTGATTCCCTCTACAATTCAATATGCTGTTTTGTTCTCCAATGTAACTACAACACACATCACTGCGAAATGCTTAAAGGACTAGATTGGTCATCGCTTGAGTCCATGCGTAAAGATCCTCTCTCCTGTCTTGCCTTCAAATTCTTTCTGGGCAAGCTACCCGTCTACCTGAACAAGCTCCTCACCCCTAACACATGCAGCCCTTATCATCTGAGATCTGACTCCAAAAGACTGTTCATGGTCCCGAGGTTCAGCAAAGTATCTGGCTGCTCCTCCTTCTCTTGCTGTGCACCCCAAAACTGGAACAACCTGCCTCACATTTTAATCTGGTCTGTAACTGTTACATACGCCTATAATATATATATATATATATTTATATATATATATTATCTCTAACTGTGCACGCAATGTCTTGTACTGATGCAGCCACCAGTATTAGAATACTTACCTGGGAGATTCTGGGGCAGTCTCACAGTAAATGCCTCAACATTGTCTGAACATTGCCTCAACATTTCTGTGAGATTCATAATGGCCCATCGGATTAACACAGTGGGGGGTCCCTGCAGTCCCATTCAAACTGAATGGGACTCCAGGGACTCCTGCAGTGTTAATCTGATGGGCCATTAAGAATCTCACAGAAATGTTGAGGCAATATTGCAGCATTTTCTGTGAGACTGCTCCAGAACTCTCCCAGGCAAGAGTTCTAATGCTCGTGGCTGCATCTGTATATAATGTATACCCTGTTCACTTATGTAACTGTGTATTGTAACCATGTATTATTTGTCATCTTAACTCTATGCCCAAGACATAATTGAAAACGAGAGGTAACTCTCAGTGTATTACTTCCTGGTAAATACAGATTCAATGCTGCACACCAAAGCAAAATAATTAACAATACCTAGAGATACCGGTGCTTTTGGGTCAGGGTATACCTGTCCAAGAATTCCAGAATAAGCATATAGAGGCTGATCAGGGCACAGCAGATTTTCAAAAGTTAAATTTATTGTCAGAGCAACACAATGCTCTGACAATATATTTAACTTTTGAAAATCCACAGTGCCCTGGATCATCCTCTACTGTATATGACTACTTCCTGGTAAATCATTTGATAAATAAATAAATTGAGCAGTCAACAGATTCTTTTTTTTTTTTTTTTTAATTCTTTGAATCATTGTTTACCCGGCTCAATCGCAGGATGTCTGTCACAAACTTAGAAGCAAAACATGGTCTCCTTTCACCAGAGCCAGACGCATGTAAGCAGTTTGAATATCTGCTGAAGAAAAATATGTCATACCTAGCTCAAGTCTGACTGAGTATGTACAAAAAGTACAGCGGATACTGAGAGGTCTTCGGATCAGCCTAGTATGTATATTATGCAAAGAGAACAAGTAGTTTCTCCTAAAATGGCAACTGGTACTTAATAAAAGTAGCGTATATTTAATGTTACTTACAATGGAAACACTACAATCTACTATCAAAGAAGCCCAGCAGGAGGTTGAGAAGACCCAAGCTATCTCAAAGACACAGATTCACACTGAAGAGTTTAAAACATTTATATGTGCAGTAACTGCAGAGGCAAGCACTTCAAGGGATGAGATCATACAACAAACCTGAAGAAGTTTAAACGTGACATGATAGACTATTTATTACATGTAGTACTGTACATACAGTACATGAAAAAAAGAGTAATAGAAGTCAACGCAAACAACGTCCTTGAAATAGAGGGAATATCGTCAGACCAATCTTCGGATACAGAAGGGAATGGTGTGACTGGAACATCAGAGGGTCCTTTAATAAATCACAGATTCTACCAGCAACGCATGGAGAACATATTAAGAGGAGTAGGAAGAAAACACATTGAGGTAGTAAGGAAAGACCCCCCATTCACAGGAGCGAGGAGGCAGGGACAACGAAAGAGGTAAATTACCTCATTATAAATATCTTCCCCAAAGACTTATCTGAAACAGAAAAAGGGGCCGGCACCCCATAACGGGGTCGGTGTCTCGGGAGGCAGGGGGTCCCCGGACCACACATCAACATGGTTCTGCTCCAGAGACCCCCTGCTCATCTAAACTAGCATTAAATTTTATATTAAAACAGCTGCTACCCACAATAAAAATTAAAACCACAAAAGCACTAATACACACCTCCTCTACCCACACGTGATTAATACCAGAGGCCGTAGGTGTCTGGGGGTCGGTGGTAACTGAGGGTGTTTGATGGCTCTCGGGTGGTACCTGAGAGAGCTTGTGTCACCCACGAGGTGCAATAGTGTGTGAAAGGTAGTGCTACCCCACTTAGTGTTGTTGGTGCACAGTTACGTACCTTCCCTCTGATTAATGTTGGCCTCACTCCCTGGATGGAGACAGACAAAGCGTCCCACGATGCGGGGCCTCCGACACAACTCCCATCTCTCCTTACCACCTGCAGCCGCACACGTGGTCTGAAGAGCGAGGAGTTCCTCACTGGAGTCCATCCCGCTCCACAATGTCACCAGAGCTCTCACTAGTAGGAAGGGTCCCTGATGACGGGCCACCCAAGAATACTCAAGCTACAGTGGTTGGGGCCTAGCTCGGGCCTATGGGGAATCGCTGCCCTAATCCTGGGATACCTTACTGGATCCCAGGCCAGTCTGTGCACTCTACATGCTCCTCCAGCACTGACTGTGATTTGTCAAAGTTCATACTGTATATATGTATCTGCTTACTCGGCTTCCTCCAACATAGCCGCCACTGTCCCCTCAGAGTAAAGCTAAGGAGTTTCACAAGCACCCCCTGAGGTCAGGAGGTATACCCTGTTACATACATATTTAATGAAATACTTGTTGGGGTTACTTTAGTACATATTATCTTCAATGTACAACAGTACACTGGTATACAGTAGTCAGTCTTACTGACACTTTAGGGGTTTATCACCACTTAGATCATTTATCAAGTATTACATGCTGAAAAGGAGTGAGGTTAAAGTGGAGTTACTGTATCGCTTGGATTTTTACAAAAAAAGTAACCCTGTACAATGTAGACTAGGTTTGAGGTAGGGAATTCCCAGAGCTGAACCGCTTTACTTTCAGCTCTTGGGCCGGCCTTCTATTCTCACCCCCCACCCCCCCAAGGGGGGAGAAGTGGGAGGTTATAATGAATGTTTTACTAAGGGAATACTCAGTCATTTTAAATTGATATCAACTGCAATGGTTTCATACAGTAACAGCGCACACCTTGGTTGGGAAAATGTGTGTAGTGCAATTGAAACACCTGTATGCACCGTAGCACTAACAGCTTTAAAACAGGATAACACTATCCTTTACATACTTTAAAAAAGGTAAAAATAACATTTATCTCTGAATGTTTATTACACAAAACAACAGACTGCAATAATGCACTTTCCCTCTCCCCCTCAAACAAGTGCTTACTCGTCAGACACTGCAGCCGGTGGAAGGATAGGATTGGCCACGGTTGTCTGGCTCACCCTCCCCAGTACCTTCGCCCTCCCCCAGAATGTCCCTGTCGGAACTTCGTGTGTCTTGCCCTCTGCCTGTGTAATATTGTTAAATAATACATTTGAATACATTCTTGCAATACACTGAGTACATTCATTATACAGAGCAACTGTCATTCTGTCTGCCCTCTGCCTGCGGATAAGTTGTTTAACAACATGTGTCAATAAACTTTAGACTACTCTGCCATTAACTCAATATTCCCTCTGTCTGTCTTTTCATAGGAAAATAGCAAAACTCTATAAACCATTAACACCCCATCAGTTGTAGACGCGAGTCAGCAATTCTTGATGGCATGCCTAATGTCATTAAGAGCAGTGAGTCATGATTAGCCATGTTCTAGGCTTAAAGAGAACAAAGCAGACCGGTGAGGTCCTTACACAAACAAACTGGAAACTCAATATTAGACACACAGCTACCCCATTACTTAGTTTTAATGCAGTACAGCAGAATGTAATACAGTATTGGTCATTCTGTTCTGGACACTTAAAAATTAAACAAAATACTGTATAGATGTATAATGCATTGCTTCTTTAACATCTCTGTCATCCCATTTATTTTTATACTACTAGTAACACATTTTTTAGATTGTTGATGTAATTGTTGCATTTTTCAACACTCAGGCATCCTTCCCAGTATGTTTTTATCGCCTCGCTAGTTCAGCATTGTTAGATGGCTTCACATATCTACTTTGCTGGTGCTTTAATGCATTCCAGACCAATGCGATGGCATTCTTACCAGGGAATCTATAAGTATAGAGATCAATACTGTGCAGTTATTGTCATTAATGACACAAAAATACAGCGCTACATAAAAAAATACATAGCCATTACAAGTGACAAATAACTTACTCTGAAGTCTTTGCTTACTCAGTTGATTCCATTGTCATTTATGAAACCTGCAGATGCTGTGTTTTGCGTTGTTATCCTAAAAGAACATGTGACCCGATGGGAAGTGCTCGGAAATGTAAGGTGAAACCACACGAATTATAATATTATGGTGATACCAAAACATGGTAAACTGTTAAAGTGGATGGCAAAAGGGACAGACTCATGTTAAGATACAGTTTGAGTACTGTTCCCAACACTGAAACAGAAGTGATGTTACTTTCAAAGATAACTATACTGTAAGTCCTAGGTCAGGTCTAGAGATTGCTTCCCACACATGAATCTTTAGTGGATGCTGAGATCTCGGTTAAAGAGATACAGTAAATTAGTTTTTTTGCAGAATGCCATAGCAGAGAATTGTTCCAGGGTGACAGATGCATCATCGGGAAATATGACATCCTCAAACTTCTCTCCAGTTTCAATCCATGCACATGCTTGTTCTACTCTTTTAATTTTTTTTACATCCCTTATCATGGGATGAGAACTATAATAATAACAAATGTTTTGTAACATTTATACATTAATTGACACGTGTAGAAATAAACAGTAATTTACCTGCCATGTTCAAATGTCCAGTCAAAATCTCATTAGTCTGATGGTGGACTCTCGACACTATGGACACTGCAATAACATGCTTTTGATGCAGAATATTGTTAACCTCTACTGCATATCGTTCACAAATTTAAAGGTATATCTTGTTCCACCAGCTGAATAGCTTCACTGTGATAAAGCTAAAAAATGGAAATCTTAAAGAGACTATATATAAGGAAAAGAAGAAGAAGAATCTATATATTGTAGTACAATATATTGTACTTACTAGATCCTGACCTTGCAGACCATCATATGGACCTTTGTGTTCTCTAGAATATAATACCTAATGCAATGAACTGTCTCCTGGATGCACTCTTGAAGAAGTTGCCATTGTATTCTTGTGGTAGTGAATGCTTTGTTGTACATGTGCATTATTTTCACACTACTTTCTCAATTATTTTTTTTGGTCATTGTTGGTATTCCAAATATACTTTATACTGTTGATTTAAGTGTAATAATGAAAGGTTTACACATTTATGAATGTACTGTAGTAGTAAATAGAGAGTTTTACTCTAACTTTTGACCCCTTTGGGCCAGTATACATCTAATCGCAAGTTCAGATCTACAGTACCTTATATTTTAACCTTTTAAGTGTGATGGTCGCCTCAGACAATGAGACGTTATCAATCTTTATACCTTTTGCACAATAGATGCCTAATCATATTCTTAATCACTAGCATGGGTATGACCACAGCAGCTGTATATATGGGTACCCAAAAATTGGAGTGGCATACAACCAGTTAGAAGACATTGATCTACAGTAGATCAGAACTCTTCTGCTGCATCATTAGTCTAATATATTGGGCTTCAATGGACGCAAGAACCTTATCAGGGTTGTACTATTTACAGAACTTTGGAAACTAAGAAGGCACAGAATCATTGAAGATAATGTCAGAAGCCCTGTTAGCACAAAAAGTACGCATGGACAGAATTCAGCTGCAAAAGGAAATCCAGTTCTATCAGCAAAAATTTAAAAGGGGCAGACTTTGAGACCACTATGCAAGAAGAAGCAAGCAAGAACCATTGCCATTAAACATCACAGGAAAGCTGGCTCTGCAAAAGTAAGTACAGCCTGGTGCAATTGCCTAGTTTTTAAAATACTGTGTTTAATATAGAAAACTTTTGCCAGTAAACAAAAGCAGCCACTAAATGTTTCTTTTAACTTGCAGATGCAAAGACAAGGTGAATGGAGATCATGAGAGGACCCACTCCAACAAAATCCGGACCCACCTCACTCCATGCTGGACCCAGCTCACCCAAAATCAGACCTGGATCATCCCACTTTTGGCAGCAAAATCAAGCTCAATCAAAACCAGCTGACCCGACCTCAGAGCCATTAGACCCCACTTCAGACTTGGCTCCCCTTTGTCCCAGGGCCGTGACATGCAATGAAGTGCCAAAATATTTCACTTATTTTCCCGAGGTAACAGTAAGTCTTGCTACATCTGTACTGTAGGTATCCTGTCTGTAGTTAGAATGTGTGCACAGGTTTCAATTGTTTTGTATTTTTGTATTTACATTGAAATATGGCACAATATGGCACAATATTTGGGCTCCTTACGATAAGTTATTTTAAGTTTGGTGGTTGTATGTAGAAGATTTATGTATGTGTACATTTTTTTGTCCTTTACAGTATGTAAATTGGAGAGTCTAGGACTTTAATATGGGTGTTGGAATAGCTAAATTTCAGGTTAATGGTCAGACTGCATTCATTAAACTTTTCATGAAATTGGAAGAGATTCTATTCACAGGCAGCTCAAATAATCAGGATATCCTCAATACAGTATAACAGAAAAAAATCCCTGGGTTTGGTGCAGCTGGTAGAATGAGATGAGATCCATATTGTTTTTGTGGATTTGGATCTGCCTTGTATTGGCCAGTTCCTTTGGTTCATGGATCAGTCTCAAAAAGGCCAATTTGAATATTTCATTTTTTTTTCTATCACCGACATTTACATAGCGAATTAATAATCCAAGGTCGAATTATTAACATTACACACTCAAATTAAATCCAAGGGGGGAGAGAGGGAGTGCAGATTTTTAAACATCTGTGAGCATTTTTAACAATCCACAGTAAAGGTTTCGGATTCAATATGGAAAATGAGTTTGGATTCTTACAAGTGTACCTGCATTGTATCCAATGGTGGATTTGGATTAATCTGCTCAGATATTTAGTACCCAATCCACAGCCGGATTTTGGTAGGGGGGGGGTGGATTTGGTCAAAACAATCCAGGGAACAGATTTGGATTGGTTCGACCATTTTATAGACAACACATTTTTCTAACTTTGAGATGAACATGTCTGCATCTTGGGGAGCCATTCCCATGGCAGCTCCCATTTTTAGGAGTATCTCATCAATAAATTAAATGCAGTTGTGTTTAAGTATGAATCTAGTTAGTTTTATAACAGTATCTCTATATAGATTTTGTTGCTCCAAGTATTTTTAGCATGGAGCAAGACCATATTGGTGTGGAATGTTAGTGTAGAGGGATTCCACCATCATTACCAAGATGGTTCCAAGATGCTAAGATAGTTCCTCCTTGTAATGGATCAATATTAACTATCTTGTTCTGTCTATTCTATGGGCTACCATGGTACCATTCTCTATCTCTAGCTGTCAAAAGTATGTAACATGGCTCGTCCAGATTGCCTCTCTGCCTCCTATCACGTAAGTCCTTTGTAGCTACAGGCTGTGACAAGCAATCCTGTGGGCTTTTGACCCCCTCATTCTGACTCCCTGAGTGAAATAAGTGGTGGTGTCATAGAAATCTGTGCGCAACCTATCTTTTTGCAGATCCTGTGCCATCCCCTTCTGACTCCTCAGGGAGGAAGTGCAAATTTGTAGGGAGTGCTGATCCAACCCTCCTAGGGAGTGGAGGTGTGTAGCCGGTCCTCTCCCGGCTGGGAGAGGGACAGGCCAGTCAGTCCCTCATGGGCTGGCTGGCCACGAAAGATCAAAAGGCTTCAATTAACAGAGAGAGCCAGCACCCTCCAGAGGCCTGGTATCCTCTGACCATCATGCATCCGCTGTATAAGAACAATAGCGAATAAACCCCTATGCTTTTATATACCTCTGCCTGAGTGTTCAGTCCATTTGGGTAAGGGGGAAAGAACTGTGTTTTGGTGGGGGCTGACTCTGGACACTCTGGAGCCCACTGAAGCTGAGGCGTGGACCCCCTGAGTAAAGACATATCAGAGCATCAAAAGCCTTTCCTGTATCCACTACATCGCAGACAACACAGCTCTCCTGGACCCTCACAGGTATGGCTGCACCACTGACACATGTAGCCACAGCAGTATCTTCCAGAGGGTGGGGGAACATGTGCTACAAGTACATATATTGTAACTTGCTGTTTAAAATAATTCACTGACATTTTAAGTGTTTGGTGCAGTTGCAGGGTACATACAACCACACGTGGGTTTCTTGCAAAGGCTTATTTATTGAACCTTAAAAAATACAGCACACAAAAACAAAACAGCTTCTTTTCACCATACAAAACAGAAATTAAGTCCTGAGCAGGGCTTGCCCTTTCCCAACAAGGGCTGTTTAGATTCCAGCGTAACAGTACACAAACAGTTCATCAAAATGTATTTTGAAGACACACCTTATAGCAGTAATCCTACTTCAGCATTTCAGTACTCTCTCTTGATCAGACAGGCTGCATGGGTGTACAGCCTGGGGTTTTTAAAGCTCCTTGATGAGGCAGCTGGGATCAGACTAATTAACAGCCCTCTCAGCTGAAAGTTAGCCTCGTTACTGCTGCACTGCATAAACATAGGTCTGCCAGGCATAAGGCTGGTGACGTTTATTCACCCTGTCACAGGTGCATAAACCCTTAGAAACGTAAATGGGCTTTAAGGTGCCACAGGGTTTTAGTAAAACTGGGCTTTTAAATTTCTAGATTATGTGGGAAATGAAATCTACAGGTAAAAAAAAAAGGAGCAGCCAAAAAAAAACAAGCATATGAAGAACTGAGAACTGCAATTATTATTATTACCGCTGATAAGTGCCAACATACAAGGTTACATGAGCAAAAACAACGTACAGCATGTTATAAAAATAAATATAATAGCAAATTATGCCATACAGTACTACCGTGATGCAAAAGGCAAACAGGTTCCTATTTAGAGAAACTTGTAACAATGTAACAAAAGTATAATCTACTGATATGTCACTCACAACTGCAACCGAGAGTGAAGATAATAACAGGGAACATTTATACTAACACCATTAAGCACTTCATGCTCTTCAATATCTTCAGCTACAAGTCATCTACTTAACAATGTATTACTGTCATACAGAGTAAGTAAAGGTCCTTACATCTACAAGAACATAAAATGTCATGTTCAATTTAACATAGCATCTAAATATGTCCATAAATTGTATGCATTTGCATAAGGCGATATAAATAAAGTATATCCCTTGCATAGCATACTTTATTTGTTTAACTTACGTACTTGTTGTACGCCTTATTTTTGTTTGCCTACCTTTATTTGAATTTGTTAGTCTCCTGTGCAGAGCCACAACACAATTTGGTAAAGTAATCAAAGTAGTTATGTGGAAAATGTTTGCTGAAGTTCATGACCTAGGTGACATTTTTCCAATTTCACACAAAACATTTCCATGAAAATCTACAAACTTTACAAATACAGTCAACATGCTGGTCACATGACTCTTAATTCAGGTAACATGAACCTAAATTCAGATTCCATGAACCATGATCTCTAAACATAACACACTTTATTGCCATATTACACTAACATGAACAAGTATTCATGTTCTCAACATACAGTGGTGGCCGCCTTTAGTCTAAATCGGCCGCCACCGCGGGAGTTTTTAAACCGCGTGCAGACGCTTTTTTCCCCCAGTTACGGCGCCTGCGGCGCTTCCATTGTTCAGCGCCATTAGCGCTGAATGGAGATGCGGCTGGCGCGCGGCCGCAAGATGCGGCTGCCACGCGGCCAAGTTCGGCTGCTAAAGAAAACAGCCCCGAACAATTGCGGGTAAGCTTTAGAATAAGCTCGGCCGCAACAGTAAAGAAATGTTAAAATATCTTCATTCTTTAGGTAGTTAATGGAATAAGCCAGGGTATAGTGTTTTGAATCTTAATAAATTAAATAACCTTAAAGAGTTTACAGAACATTTATCCAGAACTCCTTGGGGTACATTAGATTCTCAAAGCTCTGTTAATTCTGGGCTACTTAAGTGACATTACCTAAATAGGTAATGTCCTTTAGCTTCCCTAAGTTTAATGGGTATCTTCAAAGATAAATATATGGAAAAACAACGGTCGTTAGGCCGCTCATATGCATATGGCTAATGCCAGCATAAGGCAGTCTCCAGCGCTTACTAGCTGCAACGCCTCATGTTAGGCATATGCTAAGGAAGATGTCAAGATGTCAATGTCAAAAGACTATTCATGGTCCCAAGGCTCAACAAAGTATCCGGACGTTCCTCCTTCTCCTTCCGTGCACCCCAAAACTGGAACAACCTACCAGAGACTCTCACATCCACCACCAGTTTAAGTTCTTTCAAATCTAAGGCTGTCTCACATTTTAACCTGGTCTGTAACTGTTTCATACGCTCATAATATATATTTTCTTTAACTGTGCATGCAATGTCTTGTATACACTGGCGACACAGTTTATTACACTGCGGCCAGATCCGCAAGCCGGGAGATTTCCCGGCTTGCTAGTGGCCGCCCCTCGGCGTGCCGCGCGTCATAGACGCGCGGTCACGCGTCTTCGGGAGCGTGCGCCCCCTGCACGCGTGTCCAGGGGCTCCCCGAGGGAGCCCTGGTGTCCCGCGATCGCGGGACAGCGGCAGGGGGTTCCGGGGGACCCGGCGGACCCGGCAGCGGTAGGGAGAGCGCCCCGATCGGAGGGCGCTCTTCCGCTGCTTCGGCGCGCGCCCGTCACACTCGGGCGCGCGCCAGGCTACTGCTGCGGCACAGAACGGGCAAATGCTCGAATAAACTGTGCCGCAGCAGTATAATGTAAACCCTGTTCATTTATGTAACTGTACTTGTAACCATGTACTATTTGTTTTACTCTGTGCCCAGGACATACTTGAAAACGAGAGGTAACTCTCAATGTATTACTTCCTGGTAAAATATTTTATAAATAAAATAAATAAATAAAATAAATATATATTGCAATGCTTAAAAAAGGAAATTTATAGTGTGCTACTAAAGGTGATGACTTAAAATAAGTGCAACGATTATAAGACAAAAGTGAATATACAATAAGAGGATAACTAATTATCCAATATACAGTAAACACAGTGAAAATCAATAAACAAATATAAATAACTATACAGCCTATAATAAAATAAAGTCCCATAGAATAAAAATAATCAAAATGCAATAAATCTTATATGTCATGAAATAAATAGTTCCAAAATGGAATTAGAACAAGGGATCTCAGGCGTGTGCTGCTCTCTATGGAAGGTTTTCCACTCCTCCTACTGTGCATGTGTGGGGGGGGGGGGAAAGACACAGCGCACAAAATGCCCATAGAGAAGTACAAAATGCCCATAGAGAAGTACAAAATGCCCATATAGAAGTATAGTTTTAATAAAAAATATATAAAGAAAACACATGGTTTTATACTCACATGGTGTCGATAAATAAAACCCTTCACACTTTTAGGGGAAGTGTGGCGCCCACTCAGAGACTCTTGTCAGGTCCTGTAGTATCTTGTTCCTTATGTCTGTCTGCTGCTAAGTACTCAGTCAGTGCAGTTGGTGCAGGTGCTGCTGTAGCGTCACCAGCTGTGTGATCTACTGCAAGGGAGTGCAAATTGGGGAGAGCAGGATTTTTCTGGGGGGACACGGCGGTTGCATTAAATGCCGGGGGACCGCGCAAAGCCTCTGCAACCTCAACTTACTGGGATTCGGCCGGCTTCTGGTCACGTCGCATGACAATGTCATGTGATCTACAGTACCTCTGCAGCATTTTTCAGACAACTGGAGGGGCCGGCACTTCTCATCAGGAGTTGGGAAAATGGCCAAACCTCAAAATAAACTGCCAACCCTATATATTTCATGATATCAGTCACTTCTCCCCTGATGAATCACAAAATGCATAGGGTTTTATGGTTATGCATAAGCCCTTAATTGAATTGTATCTGGCTGCCCATGAAGATGTGAAAAACGGGTAAACAAGGGTTAACCCACCAGGTGCTCCAGAAGCCAAAACAGTCGCTGAATGTACATAATTGGTAAGATGTAGGGCAGGTCACGGCAACACTTCCAATGAGTGATGTAAAGTCTCTCCCAGCAACTGGTTCCGTAATGGGCACAAATAACATTGAATTAAAGTGACTCACGGTTAGTGGAGTTATACTGCCGAGCCTCATGGATCCTGCTGTAATTGTTCCACCACCAACCCGTCTAGCAACTCTTCCGTCGCGAGGGGCTGTCACATGACCGGCGGTGATGACGTCATCCAGAAAAACAAACAGCAACCCGGCGTGCAGTCCGGAATGAAACAGAGCAGGGACTCCTCCCACAGAAGGCAGGAAACAGAGCACAGCCGTAGAACAAAGCGGAGGATGGCTTCAGATGGTGACTAAAAGAATTTTATTGTGAACAAAGTATCCAGCTGATGGATCCTCTGACGCGTTTCAGCTCTCAGGCCTTTGTCAAAGAGTGATCCGTCAGTAAAACCGGAAGCCCTGATATACACGAACCAAACGAAAACACCTGTATCTGCTGCTCATCAGCGATGGGCAGCAGGTGGAAAGAATGGCATGTATAGCAGGGATTTGCAAGAACATATACAAAGGTTAAAATTGTGACCAAATACAGAAACTCTATGAGATATATCAATTAACAACCCTAGAAGATGTATAAACAGGGGTATTAGTAGATGGTCTACAAATAAAAACAACAACAATTTCAGAAAATATACTATTGATACACAAAGATATATATTTATAAATCATTAATAAGATACCCAGTCATGTGATGAGTAATTATGTTAACTAGTTGAACATATCCGATTAAATATCAACAATCATGGACAAATAAATGATGATGGTGAAATATACATATGTCTCAAAAAAACGGGGTAGAACAAGGGAGTGGGGGGGGAAGGGGGCGGAAGGGGGGGAAGGGGAGGGGGGAATGTGGAGGGGAACATCCCAAAAGATTGACCTTTCCCGTTTCTCTCTCGGGTCCTACCTTCCGCACCTCCACTGTGGCATTTATCGACTCTGGCACGGGAGGGAATTTCATGGACCAAACCTTCTCTAAACAGAACCAGTTTCCACTCGTTAGGAAGAAGTCTCCCGTTGCCTTGGTCGGGATCAACGACCGTCCGCTCACCCCGGCATACATTTCCTTGGAGACTTGCCCCATCACCCTTTCCTCTCATTCCCACAAGGAGACGTTGGCCTTTGATGTAATCTACGCTCCCGGAACTCCAGTCACTCTCGGCCTACCTTGGTTGCAGAAGCACAATCCTCTCATCTACTGGACATCCCAAGATCCTATTACTTGGAGGTCAAGGTCAGAGGAGCCATCTCCACCAGCCATACTTCCGCCTCGATTGATGGCCAATACCTCTGTTCCTGAGGTTATTCTACCTTCTGTTTACCACCAATTCTGGGACGTTTTCAATAAGGTACAGTCAGACCTTTTGTGCCACACAGGACTTACGATTGTCCGATCGATCTGGTTCCAGGTTACACCCTACCCAAGTCCAAGACCTATCCCTTGTCGTTACCAGAATCTCACGCTATGGATGAATATATCCAGGAGAATCTCAAGAAAGGCTTTATTCGTCACTCCAATTCCCCAGCAGGGGCTGGGTTTTTCTTCGTCAAGAAAAGGACGGGTCGTTGAGGCCTTGCATCGATTACAGGGGTTTGAACCGCATAACTATTAAATATCGTTACCACCTCCCCCTTATTACCGAACTGTTCGATAAATTACAGGGGGCCAAGATTGGATCTACGTGGTGCCTATAACCTGGTGCGCATTAGGAAGGAGGATGAATGGAAGATGGCCTTCAACACACGTAGCGGACACTACGAGTATCTGGTAATGCCATTCGGCTTATGTAATGCTCCCTCTGTCTTCCAGGATTTCATCAATGACGTCTTTCGTAAGGTACTAATATTTTTGTTATAGTATACTTGGATGATATCCTGATTTTTTCCAAAGATCTCCAGGGCCATACTGCACCGACACACTTTATTCGAGCAAATACCCGGTATGTACCTGGCAGATACCTGGAATGCGCCACTCCTCACCTCTGACAAGCCCCATTGCGTTTGCCTTCCCAGCCTGGGTTCATGCCTGGCTGATGGGCGGCTGATCTGTTAAATGATAATGATTAGGATTTAATAGGCTGCAATGCTTCGCGTGTCTACCAGATGGCATAAATTCATGAATTGTAATGCAGTATATATATATATACTGTGCAGTATTGCAGCCAGCGGGAATAAAATGCTTCAATCCCTGCTTGGAAAATACCTCAATGCACTCGGGCAGAAAACAGTCACAAACCTCAATACACCCGGGTATACCCGAATTCGTGGGACTAGCCAAGCTCGAATAAAGTGTGTCGCCAGTGTATATGCCACACCTCCTACGTCCTTTCCCATCTCCGTGAACACCATTTGTACGCCAAACTAGAGAAGTGCACCTTTCATCAGACCTCTACTCCGTTCCTGGGGTACATCATATCCGATGAAGGTTTTATGATGGATTCCAGTAAACTTCAAGCAGTTACTGAATGGCCAAGACCCAATTCTCTCAAGGCCATACAACGTTTTTTGGGGTTGCCTAATTACTATCGTAAGTTTATACGGAGTTTTTCTACCATTGTGGCACCTCTCACTGCTCTCACCAAAAAAGGAGCTGATCCTTCTGTGGGGTCATCTGAGGCCATCTCCACATTCGAGACACTAAAGGAAGCTTTTATATCCGCACCAATTCTCCGTCATCCCAACATTGAACTTCCCTTCATCCTGGAGGTTGACGCTTCTGATTGCGGCGCTGGAGCCGTTCTTTCTCAGAAACCTACGCCTCAAGATAAGTTACATCCCTGTGCATATTTTTCCAAGAAATTCTCATCTGCCGAGAGGAACTGTGACGTGGGTAACAGGGAACTTCTGGCCGTGAAGATGGCTCTTCAAGAGTGGAGACACCTGCTTGAGGGGTCGTAAGAGCCGTTTACTATTCTCACAGACCACAAGAAACTTCTTTACATAGAAAACGCTCAACGCATTAATCCACGATAGGCTCGTTGGGCTCTTTTTTTTTCTCGACTCGATTTTCACCTTTCCTATATCCCCGGGACCAAGAACGTAAAGGCAGACGCACTCTCCCGAATACATTCTTCTGAAGAGAGAACAGAGGAACCTTTGGAGACCATCCTTCCACAAGAGAAGATTCTCGCCACGTCTTCTTTCAAGAATCTTGACAAGATTTTGCACTCCCAGAGATGCATTCCCAAGGACTTGGTCGTTCCCGACAACAAACTCTTCGTACCTTCCAAATTTGTTCCAGAAGTCCTGTCTTGGGGTCACTCCTCTAAATCTGCAGGTCACCCAGGTTTTAAGAAGACTACTGATCTCATTCTTCGGAATTTCTGGTGGCCAAGGATGTCTCAAGATATTCTGGAGTTTACCCGCGCCTGCCCCACGTGCGCTCAAAGCAAGACTCTCAATCAAAAGCCTCAGGGTTTTCTGCTACCTCTTCCAGTTGCCGACCGCCCCTTGTCCCACATTTCGATGGACTTCATCGTGGAGTTGCCAAGGTCCAGAGGAATGAACACCATCTTGGTGATCGTGGACAGGTTCTCGAAGATGTTCCATTTTATTCCACTTAAGGAATTACCCACATCCCCCGCCCTTGCTGATATCTTTACGGAGCAGATTTTCCAGATTCATGGGACTCCTTCGTCCATTGTTTCTGACAGAGGTTCTCAATTCGTATCCAAATTTTGGAGAACTTTCACCAAAAGATTGGGCATCTCTTCTTCTTTCTCTTCCGCCTATCATCCACAGTCCAATGGACAAACCGAGAGAATCAATCCCTGGAGAAATACCTGAGATGTTTCATATCCGATTCCCAGGATGATTGGGCTCAACTCCTTCCTTGGGCAGAGTACAGTTTCAATTCTTCATAAAGCGAAGCCACTCGGGAGTCGCCATTCTTTATAAATTATGGGTTCCACCCTCCCTGTCTACCCATCTCACACATCCCTTCTGGAGTGCCAGCCGTAGATGAACGCATTTCTTCCCTCCAAACCGCATGGTCTGGGATTCAGTCTACCCTTCTCGACTCCTCCCACAGATCGAAACTACAGGCCGATCCTCGTCGTCGTTCGGCGCCCAGTTACAAGCCAGGGGATTTGGTATGGCTCTCCTCTAAGAATATCCACCTCAAGGTACCATCTCCAAAATTGGCACCTAAGTTCCTGGGTCCCTTCCCTATTTGTGAACAAATCAATCCTGTGGCATTCCGACTCCAACTACCACACATTATGAAGATTCCCAATGTCTTTCATGTGTCCCTCTTAAAACCATTCATCACCAGTCACTTCTTTCCGGATCAGACTCGTAAACCGGACCCCATTACTGTCCAAAATACCGAGGAATACGAGGATCACTCTCTTTTGGATTCTCGCCTATCCAGGGGCCAGCTCCAATTCTTGGTGCAGTGGAAGGGTTTTGGCCCTGAAGAGAGATCCTGGGTACCTTTAAAGGACATTCATGCCCCGGCCCTTCTTAAGTCCTTCAGGAAAAAGTTTCCAGAGAAACCATTCATGGACCATCCTGAGGCCATTCCTGAAGAGGGGGGAACTGTCAGGAATAGGCGTTCCCCACGCTCCCCACACAGAGCACTCTCTCCCCTCAGGGAGTCCCTGGACACACAAAACAATCCTGCCTTACCGGCCTCTGTGGCTCCCAGCCCCTACCACTGTCGCGGAATCACTCCCCTCGACGATTCTTCTGCTCAGCGCGGGGCGCGCCCACGTCCTCCCGTACGCACACCTGCACCATCCACTGGCTCGGTCCACGCGCGTGCACGCGTTACGGAGCGCGCTCATTCTGCACACTCTTCTTCCCGTCCTCTGGACCTCAGGCTCCGCCCCCGCATGCCGCACGGGCATACTCAGGTTACCAACAAGACTCACCTGGCCTGTTATGCCTGCACCAATTTGCAGTGTCTCCCTGTAGCTCTTCCTGTCCCACCTCCGTTCCTAATTGGACCTTCCTGCTTTATCTAGCTCCTCTCTGCTCTCAGTCTTTGCTCGACATAGTCTCTGTATGGAAGTACTTCAGGATTCTCTTAGTGTTTTCACAGGTTCTGACACGGCTCGTATGACTACCCCCTCTGGCTCTCGATCTCGGCACTCCTTGGACAACGCTCACTCTGATACCCCTCGAACACGGCTTGGACTACAACCTATCTCCGCTCTTCACTGCTTGACCTCAGCAAGGCATTCTCCACTCTATCTCTACAACCGGTACCGGAAAGTATTGTCTACATTTCTATGCCTGGCCTGGCAACACTTTATACCACACTCCGGACACGCTTCCTTTGCTGCGGGTGCGTTAATTACCACTTCCCCCTTCAGCTCAGGGGATGGATCTGGTCTGCGGGCAGCACCTGCGTAACACTTTGGTGAAGAAGGCCCAACCTATAGCCTTGGTTGGGATTGACGGACGTTCACTGTCTCCAGCCTTTATCCCGCTACAGACCGTACCTCTCCTCCTATCTACCTACTCCCACAGCGAGACCCTGGTCCTTGATGACATCCAGGCCCCAGGTATGCCGGTAACCCTCGGCCTACCTTGGTTGCAGAAGAACAACCCTCCAATTGACTGGGTCTCACCTACCCCATCACCTGGAAACCGAGGACAGGGAAGTCTCCCAAACTCTTGGCTAACACAATGACTCAGGATTCCATTCTTCCCCCCGTGTACCACCCTTTCCGCGAGGTCTTTAACAAGGTCCGCTCAGAACAATTGCATCCTCATCGGTCCTATGATTGCCCCATCGATTTGGTCCCAGGATACACCTTGCTCAAGTCCAAGACTTACCCATTGTCGATACCTGAGTCTCAAGCCATGGAAGACTACATAAAGGAGAATCTTGAGAAAGGATTCATACAGCCCTCCAGTTCCCCGGCGGGAGCAGGGTTCTTCTTCGTGAAGAAAAAGGATAGTACTCTGAGGCCATGTATTGATTACCGGAGCTTGAACAGTATCACCATCAAGAACCGCTATCCTCTCCCCTTGATCACGGAACTCTTCGATAAACTGCGTGGGGCTAAGATATTTTCCAAATTGGATCTCCGTGGGGCTTACAACTTGGTCCACATCAGGCAGGGCGACGAGTGGAAAACGGCCTTCAGCACCCGCTGTGGGCATTATGAGTACCTCGTCATGCCTTTTGGGTTATGTAATGCCCCGGCCGTCTTTCAGGACTTTATTAATGACGTATTTCGTGAGGTGCTCAACATCTTTGTTATTGTCTATTTAGATAACATTTTGATCTTCTCCAAAAATCTCCAGGATCACATTTATCCCACCTCGTACGTCCTCTCACGTCTACTCAAACATCACCTGTACGCCAAACTAGAGAAGTGTACCTTCCATCAACGCTCTACCCAATTTCTGGGCTAAATTATTTCGGACGAAGGCTTTTTGATGGATCCAGGTAAACTTCAGGCAGTTACGGAATGGCCCAGACCAGAAACTCTCAAGGCTATCCAGTGCTTTTTAGGATTTGCAAACTATTATCGGAAGTTCATTCGTAATTTCTCCACTCTAGTGGCCCCCATCACGGTGTTGACTAGAAAAGGGGCTGACCATTCTGCCTGGTCCGCAGAAGCTATCTCCGCCTTCCAGGCCCTTAAAGAGGCATTCGTCACAGCACCGATCCTGCGCCAGCCCAACACGGATCTTCTGTTTGTAATAGAAGTTGACGCATCGGACTGCGGTGCAGGGGCTGTACTATCACAGAGGTTCTCGCCCCAGGATAAACTTCACCCTTGTGCGTATTTCTCCAAGAAATTCTCCTCCGCCGAGAGGAATTACGACATCGTCAACAGAGAGTTATTGGCCGTTAAAATGGCACTACAAGAGTGGAGACATCTGTTGGAAGGGTCAAGGGAGCCATTTTCTATCTTAACGGACCAGAAAAATGTACTGTATATCGAAGGAGCACGTCGCCTCGGTTCTCGACAAGCTCGCTGGGCACTCTTCTTCTCTTGCTTTAACCATTACCTATCCTATATCCCTGGAACGTAGAACGTGAAGGCCGATGCCTTGTCCAGACAATACTCCTCGGAAGACAGGCCTGAGTCAACTTTGGAACCTATCCTACACTGGCGACACACTTTATTCGAGCTCGGCTAGTCCCACGAATTCGGGTATACCCGGGTGTATTGAGGTTTGTGACTGTTTTCTGCCCGAGTGCATTGAGGTATTTTCCAGGCAGGGATTTAAGCATTTTATTCCCACTGGCTGCAATACTGCACAGTATATATATATATACTGCATTACAATTCATGAATTTATGCCATCTGGTAGACACGCGAAGCATTGCAGCCTATTAAATCCTAATCATTATCATTTAACAGATCAGCCGCCCGTCAGCCAGGCATGAACCCAGGCTGGGAAGGCAAACGCAACGGGGCTTGTCAGAGGTGAGGAGCGGCGCATTCCAGGTATCTGCCAGGTACATACTGGGTATTTGCTCGAATAAAGTGTGTCGGTGCAGTACCTCCCGAAATAATTTTGACTACTTCCACCTTCAAATCGCTAGACAAGATCAAAAGGGACCAGCAATAGATCCCTTCAAACACGGCGATCCCCTCTAACAGGCTCTTCGTCTCGCCCAGATTAATTCCAGAGGTCCTACATTGGGGACACTCTTCTAAACCCGCAGGTCACCCGGGCTTCAGAAGGACGTTAGACTTAATTCGTCGGAACTTTTGGTGGCCCAGTATGTCTAAAGACATTGCGGAAAACACTCGCGCTTGTCCTGTATGCGCCCAGAACAAGACACTTCCACAGAGAACTCATTGACTTCTCCTCCCTTTGCCAGTGCCTGCTCGTCCATGGTCCCATGTCTCCATGGATTTCATAGTCGACCTCCCTAGGTCTAGGGGCTTCAACACCATTTTAGTTGTCGTAGACAGGTTTTCGAAGATGGCCCACTTCATCCCCCTCAAGGGACTGCCCTCCTCTCCCGCCCTAGCAAACATTTTCTCTGAGCATATCTTTAGGATCCATGGCATTCCGTCTTCCATTGTCTCTGACAGAGGATCCCAGTTCGTCTCCAAGTTCTGGAGGACCTTCACTAAAAGACTGGGAATTGTCTCCTCCTTCTCCTCTGCACACCACCCCCAGTCCAATGGACAGGCAGAGAGAACTAACCAGTCTCTGGAGAAATACCTCAGATGTTTCATCTCCGATTCCCAGGACGATTGGTTCCAACTCCTCCTGTGGGCAAAGTACGCGGTCAATTCAGCCCGAAGCGAATCCACCCGAGAATCTCCATTTTTTGTCAATTATGGGTTTCACCCTCCCTGCCTACCATTTCCAATGTTGCTTCTGGGGTACCGGCGGTAGATGAACGGATTTCCACTCTCCAAGACATTTGGTCCAAGGTACAATTGTCTCTCCACAAGGCCGTCGATACTGCTAGACTTCAGGCCAATCTCCATCGTCGGCCGGCACCCAACTACAAGCCAGGGGATTTAGTATGGCTCTCTTCAAGAAACATCCGCTTGAGAGTCCCTTCCCCTAAACTGGCTCCTAGGTTTATGGGACCCTTTCCCGTCATGGAGCAGATTAACCCAGTGGCGTTTCACTTTAAACAACCACCCTTCATGAGGACCCCAGACGTTTTTCATGCCTCGCTATTAAAACGTCACATTGCCAATCATTTCTTTTCTAAACAGACAAACAAGCCAGATCCAGTCACGGTACTCAATAACGAGGAATACGAGGTACAAGCCTTACTGGACTCCCGCATCTCCAGGGGGCAGCTTCAGTTTTTGGTCCACTGGAGGGGTTTCGGACCCGAGGAGAGGTCTTGGGTTCCGCTCAAAGACATCCATGCGCCCAGCCTCCGGAAGACTTTTAGGAGGAAATTTCCAGACAAGCCGTTTTTGGATCTTCCTGAGGCCGATCCTGAAGAGGGGGGTACTGTTAGGAATGTGAGCACACAGCGCCTCAGGGTGAGCTCACAGCTCTCTCCTTACACTGCTCAGACCCTTCCACTACAACCATGCAAGCCCCCTTCAGCTGCATCACTTACCCCTGGGCATGGTGGGATGCTCCACGAGGTACTTCCTCCACGCTCTGCGCCGCAGCCGTCGGCGCAGAATCGCTGCCGCACATGCGCACCCCATGTTGCTTCCTCTCATGCGCACGTCGGACTTACAGTGCACACACAACAGCCCCTGAACTTATCCCCACTCAGGCTCCGCCCCCAAACACTGCATGATTACAATCTGGCTCTTGCTGAGTGTCACCTGGGCTCTAAGAACAGCATCCAATGCACTGAAGCTCCCTGGGCTCCTCCAGGCACGCCCCCTCTCCTGGTTGGCTGTTCCAGCTTTATATACCCTCTCTGTTCTGTGCTTTCTCGCTCATCATAGTTTTTGTATGGGTGTTTCACAGTGCTCGTTCTTTGTTTCTTTCGGTTTTGACGCGGCTTGACATCGGATTGTTCGTGTTTACGTACCTTCTGGCTCACTTCGACCATGGCACTCATCTCGATCCTTCCATACTACTCCTACCCCTGATCTCGGCAACGGCAACGACCATTCTTCTGGGAAAAACCGGTACCGGCAAGTATTCACGCAATACTCCCCATCTGGCCTGGCACCATCTAATACCACTACCCAGACACGTCCCTCGCTCTGTCGGTGTGTGTATTCATACCTGCCACCTCAGTTCTAGGGACAGGTCTGGTCTGCGGGCTACTCTGGCGTAACACATACAGTGCCCAATACACATTGTACATTATTCTATAAGAATTAAAGCTAAAATGAATCTTTATTTACTGCACTTCCATTGCGAAGTTAAGAGTGATAAAAATATAATTTTACAATAAAAACAGGATTTCAAAGAGTTGATAGCACATGAGTATGTCTTTTACACTGATCAGATATAATGAGGTAAGAAGTGTTAATGTTTTTTTTTTGCGCAGCAAACTGACATTATGAGAAAAATTGTAGTACTTACAGTACATAAATAAGACAAATTAAAATGATTACAGTTTTAAAATTCACCGCATACAATGCATACTTAGTTCTTTTCCATTTAGCATACAAATGTAATTATAGAGTGCAATTTTAGGATTGTCCGGAGACAGTTCTGAAATGACACCATGTTTTCTGGAAATTACAGGTCAAATTCAAAACTAATGAACTACTGTATTCTCTGGCCTGAATAAAATCCCATCTAATATTGTTTTTCTCAATATTCTTTTATTTTTCATTGTTATGTTCTTGCAAATGTATTCTGTACAAGTTAGTAATTTCAGGGGTCAGTATGTAATTATCACACTAAAGAGGTGATGGGTGTATGCTGAATAATTACTTATATGGAAGTAAATGTAATAAGATAATTCATCTCACCAAATTTCATGGGTTACCATGTGCTTTTCTACCTCAGTCTTTTGTTCGGTGCACACAACAAGACATATTTTTCTAAAAAATTATCAGGGAACGCATATAATGTTTTCCTAGCTGTAATTCATCTGGTTGAATATACAGTATTTAACCATTTTTAAATACTGGTCTACAGTGAAGTAAACATGCACTACAATGCAATGAGAAGAGTATGATGATAATAGCTATATTTTTTTATTGGGAAAACCCAGTACAAAAGTAAGAAGAAGCCGTGTGTTATTTGTGTAGGTGTGACACAGATGCATGTGACCTTTTTCGCAAAGTTCTCTAAATCCACTGACAAATTTAAATATTAAATGTATTGTTTAGTTTTAAGAATTTATTTAAGTGCATATATGCTAAACCTCTTCCACTTTCTCACAGTGAATTCACAGACATTTCATGGACAAATTGAGTTGGAAAATTGGGAACGGAGGATAAAGGGCTTGTGAATTTCAGATTGAAATAGAGCAGCTTTAAAATCACTTTAACATCACCAAACAGCTCACACCCTTCGGCTGTGCCAAAGGCTGTCCGCCTTTGGAGCAACGTAGACGTACACTGGGGTGGTAGAGATTGATTCTGTCGCAGCTGTGAACAAAAACTTCTTTATGTCCTCTTAGCTCATTAACATTCCAGTGGGTGGGTTTGACATTCCACAAAATACAAGCACATGTTAACCCTTAGCACGCTGGTCCTGTGCAGAGGGGAGCAGTTCTTGGGGAACCCCATCAGGCTGTCCGCCTTTGGGGCAATGCAGACGTACACTGGGGTGGTTGAAATTGAATCTGTTGATTGGCAATGGAGGAGGGGTTGCAATTTTAATGTATCAAAAAATCAATAATGTTATATATTCAAAGCAATAACCAGTGGTACATTAACTGTTTGCAAAAAGTAACATAAACGTAAATCTTTACAGGCATTTTGATCATTCACTTCCGGATGGACCTTGGATGCATTGCTTAATTTGCTGGTCCATTTTGGAGTAACTTAATTTAGAGTATGTTGCTTATAAATAATTTTATTTATAGACTACATTAAAAAAAAAAGCTGTGGTGAAAGAGGGAAGAAGGCCCAGCTTTTCACCTCACACAGAACATTAAATCATCTGCACTACTGGTGCTTATGAAATCCTTTGAGACTGTGAGCATTTGCAGTGAGACTGAAAAAAAATGACAGATTAGTGAGAGCTGACAGCACTATGCATCAAGCTGTAAACAATGAAATGTAGAACATATACCCTTCAGCATCAAGTTAACAATCTACTTTAACCTATTTTACCCTGCTCGGAACAGGTAACAATTTTGGGAGTAGATAAAGTTAGGGAGTTTTTACTTTGCATAGTTATAATAGGACACATCATATTTTCCTTTTAAATTGTTGGTCAGTGGTTTAACCTTCGAACCCGCCCGTCTATCTATACTTTATGCCACCTTCCCACAAAAACGCCAACACCAAATTTTGGGTACAAACCTCTACAGCTTTATTTAACCGTAACAATAACAGGAACACTAAAACCCAGACTCAGCCACAACCACTCCTGTTCCTGACCTAAGAACGCCTCCTCCAATAACCACCATTACATCCCACCATATTAAAATTCTTGGACTAGCTGACCAATCCATCTCCACTAGCCTGTTCTGTTGCGCATCTCAGCAGTGCCTCCAAATGTAGTGGTGCTTCAAATGTAGTGTGCTTCCCCCACCCTCTGGGAGATTCCCCCGGCTACCACGTGTATAGTGGTGCATACCTGCTGGCTCACAGAAGTTTTGCGATCCTGCTGATGTTAGTGGAGAACAGGACAGGTTTCTGGTGTGATTGCTGGTTCCCCTTCATTCTTTGGTCAGCGCCTCCATCTGCCGCAGGCTCCAGTGATGCTCAAGGCAGTCCCTGCAAAAGAACTATCTCATATTCGCCCTGATAGACTGCCAACTCAGGCAGGAGTATATTTAGTAACAAGAACAGTCTTTATTCTTCTCCATTAAAGAGTACAGCATACAGTCAGCCACTGAATACTATTACACTGGTCTCCAGCCTTAGGATGGTCCCTGGACTCCATCCCCCAGGCATAGGCCCCAGAGGTTGGTCCTAACTCTTCCCCTACTCCCTAATGGAGAAAGGGGTATGGCTCTCACTCCCACTCCCCTAAGGGAGGGGATAGAATGTGACAGAGCCATGCACACCTCTTTCGTGAGACAAGTCTCTCTAAAAGGGATAGACAACTAACTAAATTTAGGAAGTGCAGACCCTTAAGTCCCTGGGGGACGGTTAAAGGTCTGAGCCCAGGATTTGGCAGAACACAGGCCTTGTTTCACCTCCCCCTGTCACTCAAGGAGCTGCTCACTGCTGGGGAAAACCCAGATTGGGCCAAACACTGCCTGCACTGTACCAGGATTTACATGTCAAGCATGGGAGGGTAGCAACCCAAACCAGGCATGGCTATATATATATATAATATATATATACATATATACACATCAGGACATAATAACAATCATCTGTTCCTTAGCAGGTCTAAAAATTAGGTAAATACAACCTCAGATGAATAACAACACATGACCTATTACACCTTGTCCTGATTTATTTAACAAAAATAAAGCCAAAATGGAGAAGCTATGTGTGAAAAACGAAGTACAACATTACTACTTCCATAGGAATTAAGATGCTAAGTAGCAGACAGGTGCTGCTAATCAAATGCCCTTGATTAATTGATCATCAGCAAGTGTGACCACCTCTATAAAAGCCGATGTTTTAGCAGTTTGCTGGTCTGGTGCATTCAGGTGTGTGTTAACACAATGCCAAGGAGGAAAGACATCAGCAATGATCTTAGAGAAGCAATTGTTGCTGCCCATCAATCTGGGAAGGGTTATAAGGCCATTTTCAAACAATTTAAAGTCCATCATTTTACAGTGAGAAAGATTAATCAAAAGTGGAAAACATTCAAGACAATTGCCAATCTTCCCAGGAGTGGATGTCCCAGTAAATTCACCCCAAGGTCAGACCGTGCAATGCTCAGAGAAATTGCAAAAAAACATGAGTTGCATCTCAGACTCTACAGGCCTCAGTTAGCATGTTAAATGTTAAATATCATGACAGTACAATTAGAAAAAGACTGAACAAGTATGATTTGTTTGGAAGGGTTGCCAGGAGAAAGTCTCTTCTCTCTAAAAAGAACATGGCAGCACGGCTTAGGTTTGCAAAGTTGCATCTGAACAAACCACAATACTTCAGGAACAATATCCTTTGGACAGATGAGACCAAAGTGGAGATGTTTGGCCATAATGCAGAGCGCCACGTTTGGCGAAAACCAAACACAGCATATCAGCACAAACACCTCATACCACTGTCAAGCATGGTGGTGGAGGGGTGATGATTTGGGCTTGTTTTGCAGCCACAGGACCTGGGAACCTTGTAGTCATTGAGTCGACCATGAACTCCTCTGTATACCAAAGTATTCTAGAGTCAAATGTGAGGTCATCTGTCCGACAGCTAAACTTGGCCGAAATTGGGTCATGCAACAGGACAATGATCCCAAGCACACCAGCAAATCTACAACAGAATGGCTGAAAAAGAAAAGAATATACAGTAGGTGTTGCAATGGCCCAGTCAAAGTCCAGAACTCAACCCGATTGAAATGCTGTGGCGGGACCTTAAGAGAGCTGTGCATAAACAAATGTCCACAAACCTCAATGAACTGAAGCAACGTTGTAAAGAAGAGTGGGCCAAAATTCCTACACAACGATGTGAGAGACTGATAAAGTCAAACAGAAAACGATTACTTCAAATGTATAGCTGCTAAAGGTGGTTGTACAAGCTATTGAATCATAAGGTGTACTTAGTTTTTCACACATGGCATCTCCATTTTGGCTTTATTTTTGTTAAATAAATCATGACACTGTAATATGTCATGTGTTGTTGTTCATCTGAGGTTGTATTTACCTACTTTTTAGACCTGCTAAGGAACAGATGATGTCCTGATATGTAAAACCATAGAATTCAAAGAGGGTGTACTATCTTTTTCACACAACTGTATATCCTCTTTGGTACACAGTTACATGCAGGCTATTAAATTTGTTCACTGTGACAGTATTGTGTTAAACTGTATGCTGTTTGTGCCATTTTTAGAGCCTAATGAGACATTAGCTGTCTATCTAGATTGTCTCTTCATTTTACTACAATACCAATAAAAGTTACTTCTTATACTCAAATCATTAATCTTTTTGTGAGGTGTGCACCTTTCAAAGGTGTTCTTCTTTAGGCCTGCACAGGTGACTATCTGTAAATTAAGTTTACATAGAAACATCATTTCCATATTAACCATTCAAGTTGCATACAACACGCATGTGCATAAACGCTATGACATGCATTTACGTTCCATACAGAACAGTGTCCTGTAATTTGTGCATTTATTTCTTCTCGATTACTAATAAGTAGCAATCTCACAGTTTTTTAAGAGAATTAAACTGTTGAATAGACAGCGAGAAGACGATGATGATTGAAGACTTTGTTTTTTTATCTCTAAGCTCTTATTGCCACTAATACTATTACTTGCACGTTATATTCAAGAGATCATATCCTCCAACACTCATCATGCGTCTAATCTCCTAGATTTTCTACCTTTCTACCATAATAACCATAGGTAAGTGAAGATAAGGGGCGCTCAAATGCCAGGTGTTTAAAGTTCAAATAAACCACAATCCAAGAAAAATAACCTCAGGGTAATGAGTTGTGTGATATATTGAAACCAACTATTATGGGTAAGAAAAATACCCTAAAGACTGGTAGTGTAAGGCAATGAAGCCCCCACCATCAATCTCATTGTGGGGCTACCCCTGTGGTAATACATAAAAACTCACAGTTGATTCCTGGTGTGGCTGGTGGATATGCTGCTTCCAGATAAGGTATACTGTATGCAGATGGTGTATGGAGCGCTCCATACACCATCTGCATACTGTATACCATAATAACCATGCTTCATGTTTTGAGTAGGCACAAATAAAGCTTGGAATAAAAAAATAATTTTTAAGTATTTTTGTAACTTTACTTTATTATAGAAAATTAAATGTAAATGTATTGAGTGTTGATATAACTGATAATAATATTCTTTATGACTCACTCAAGTGAACACCCACCCTCCGAAGCTGGGTGCGAAGTATGAAACAAAGGGCTTCCTGCTAAACACTAATTTTTTGTCCTTGAAACTGTAGCTTAAATGATTAAATGTAAAAATAGAATAATATTTAAATCTATTGAATGCACAGAGACTTTTAAACAATAAATTATATACTATAATATACAGAAAACAGAGATGCATACAGCGCACCGGGGGTTAATAAAGAAATATGCAATACAGTGCGTGTTCAGAGGTATTGTGTACAATAAAAACTATACAGTCCAAAAGGTGATTATTAAAAAATCACCAATAGTGTGAATGAGGCTCAAAAGAGACAACAAACTAAAAGTAAAAAGTGTAACACAATATTTATTGATACTTAAAAAAATACACACTAATAAAATGTGTAAGGGTAATTACCACTAATGGCACAACCACTGAAATAGTACAGGAGGATGTAATAAAAAAACTACTGTGAGCACAGACAAACTAAACAATAACTCACATACTGTAAAAACAAAACAAACAGATAAACCACACTGGGGGATGCTAAGATACTGACCAGGAATTTTGAAAAGTGTGACTGCTGTGATCTGTGCTGGTGTAACAGTCCGGATTGCACCGATCAACAGCTGATCTTCCGTCCGCTTCAGCTCCTCGGCGATCTGGCACTAGCCAATGGGTGGGCGCGCTGAACAGGTCACATGAGGCTGTTCAGCGCGCACACCCATTAGCTGGTAATGGTGCAGTCCGGGCTACTAAACCAGCACAGATCACAGAAGTCCCGCTTTTCAATATTCCCTGTCAGTATCTTAGCATCCCCCAGTGTAGTTTAACTGAGTTATTGTTTTTTGTTTGTCTGTGTTCGCGATAGTAAGCACGCCATGACATTAAAACAGTAAATTATATACAGGCGGTCCTCGGTTATCCGACGCAATGCGTTACTCAAAATGGCGTCGGATAGCGAAGCGTCGGATAGCGAAGCGTCGTAAAGCGAAACCCGTTTTCCCATAGGAACACTGTTTAAATCAAACGTTCCGTTCCTGAAGGCATTTTTTTTTTTTTTATAACTTGTATTTTATTGAAATATTTTTTTGCGTAAGAAATACAATAAAACATACATTACATAGTTACTTTGTGCATCATAGTAAAATAAATACAATCTTTGAAACAATGTGCTGTATATAAAGTGGGGGTTCCACGACTTTTCGCGCCCTACTGAGCCGTGGAAAATGGGGTTGAACCGGGGTTGAGGGGGGAAAAGAGGAAAAAAAAAAAAAAGGGGGGGGGGGGAGGTGGGGAAGGGGGAGGAGGGTTAGGAAATGGCAGGGGGGATAGGGAAGGGAGGTAACTGATTACTAGATGTTGGTATCGCCGGGTCACGAGAGATACTCCAGTTGTCAGTCGTAGAATGAGTAAGCTGGTGCCTGAGCGTTGAAGTATATAAGATAGAACGGGATCTTTGAAATCGCTCACTCCTACAGGAGAACGCATCTACCATTATCAATGCCAAATTGTGTTACGCTCAACCCCGGGGATGTCTGTCTGTGCTAACCAAGGCAGCCAGACGTTTAGATAATTGTCACCAGTGTCGTTAACCAGACTCGTTAACTTTTCCATCTGGCAGATAAACCATAATCGATTCCGAATCTTTGGGATGTTTGGTATGTCGGGGCGTTTCCATAGTGCTGCGATCTCACACCTCGTTGCAATTGCAAAATGAGAAATTAATTTATTTTGGGATTTTGTTAGATCCTGAAGGCATTTTTAATGCTAAAATACACAGAAAATTTTACTCAAGCAATAAGATATACAGCACACACATAGATTATGATGGAACCATTATATTTATTGATTCCAGAACTGTAAAATAAAACTATAAAAATAAAACTATGCTATATTCTGTACAGAAATGTACATGAGCAAAAAAATACACATCAATTATTGGAGGAAGATGATTGGGGGGGGGGGATCTTCAACAGACAACTGACTTTTTGGAGGTGATGTAGGTGGAGTTGAAGGTTTCGGCCTCTTGAAGAATCTCTTCATTGAAGTCTGGACAGATCCTTTCCTTTTCTGCGTGTAGATCTCTCTATAGCAGCTGATTTGGTTAGACACCCCACGACTGACTGTTGAACTCTGTTCAATGTTATGGTCATTGTCCTCAAATATGGCCAGTGCGCTATCAATGTGCTTGAATGCCGCAGCCAAAATTTTGCTTGACAATCATTTACGTGGCTGTGGCTGTGCCGCATCAGCAGATTGGTGGGCCTCCTCTTCAGCAATTTTTTGCTCTTCTAATTGCATGAGGTCTTCATTGCTCAACTCGTTAGAATGTGAGGCGAGCAACTCCTCAATATCCTCGGTTTCCACCTCCAAGTTGAGATCTCTGGCCATTTGCACAACAGTTTCTGTAACTTCTGCAACAGTCTCTGTAAGGCCTTGGACATCAGACACAAAATCAGGGCACAAATTACGCCAAACTGCATTTAAATTGGATTGTTTCACCTCATTCCATGCCTCTCCGATGTTTCTCACTGCATGGAGAATGTTGTAACCCTTCCAAAATTCTTTTAAGGTTGGACCACCTTCCACATCGGTTGCTCTGATGGCCTGGGCAAATGTTCGCCTAAGATAGTAGGCCTTGAAGGAAGCGATAACCCCCTGATCCATCGGCTGTATCAATGAGGTGGTGTTGGGGGGCATGAACACCACCATGACGTTTGGATGATGGTCATCCAGGTACACGGGATGGCCAGGAGCATTGTCCAGGAGCAGCAATGCTTTGAAATCGAGGTTCTGGTTCATGCAATATAATTGCACAGCTGGAATAAATTGATGCTGGAACCAGTCCTCAAAAAGGCTCCCTGTTACCCATGCCTTACGGTTGGACTTCCAAATCACTGGAAGTGTGCTCTTTGCATAACCCTTGAATGCCCTAGGGTTTTCTGCATGATAAACAAGCAAAGGTTTTACACAAGGTAGGAGTTCAGTGATAGTGCTCTAAGGACCTTAGATGTTCAACATGTGTTAATTCATTGATTTCTTGATTCAAGAACGGTGATAGGCTGTGTTAGTGGTGTATAAGTGAGCAAATGAGGTATATATGGGTGGGCATATACGTCTAAGACCTATGTAAAATGTCCTGGTGATTGTGGGTAATGGAGATATATGAGCCCCACCCATTCACTGCCAATGTGGACTGGGTCTGACAAACGACTATTAACACCATCATTATGGTACCTTGTTACCTGGCTAAATGGTTTCCCCACCAGTTGTCTCCATTGGTGAGAAGACACATTCATGATTACAAACCACAGAGACAGCATGTAAACAATTAGTGTCTCGCGCGTAATCGCGCAACGTCATTTCCGGTTTAGTGAGACGGCTGCGTCACTTCCGGTTTCCGATCACCACGGCTGTTTACAAATTTAGCAAATTGGCATTCCTATAAGAGGGCGAATATGGCAAACCTACCTGTACTCTCTGACGAAGCGCCACACAGGCGTGAAACGCGTAAGAGACGGAGGTTTTTTGCACCCATTCCTGTCTGCACCATGATGTTTGAATAAAGTATCTTTTTTACCATACCGCTGCTGTCCCGTGGAATCCTGTTTCTCTGCTGTGCTCTGCATCTCTGCATCCGAAGCAAAGGTTTTAGCTTGAAATCACCTGCAGCATTTGATCCAAGCAGAAGAGTCAGCCTGTCCTTTGCAACTTTAAACCCGGGCATAGATTTTTCCTCTTTTGCAATGTAGCTTCTACTGGGCATTTTCTTCCAGTAGAGCCCAGTCTCATCAACATTGAACACTTGACGTGCGCAATAGCCACCGTCCTCTATAATTTTGGCCAATGTAACAGGGAAGGTTTTAGCTGACTCCTCATCCGCACTAGCAGCTTCCCCGGTCACTTTAATGTTATGCAAGTTTGCCCTCTCTTTAAACCGCATAAACCAGCCCTTACTTGCAGCGAACGTTTCCTCAGTGGTCCCTTCTCCATGATGTTTCTTAATGTACTCATACAGACTCAAAGCCTTGGCCTGAATTAAGGCTAAACTAATGGACACATGACGCTGGGATTGATCTTCCAGCCATATGATGAGGAGTTTTTCTACCTCAGCAATATGCCCAACACGTTGCCTTATTGTTGTACCTTGCATAGGTGCTGAGCCCTTGATCTTTTCCAAGAATCTTGCCTTGTCTTTGATTATTGTCACAATAGTTGTGCGAGGTATATCCAAGGCACGTCCAATTTCTGTGATCGTCTCTCCTTTCTCAGAGCCCTTTATAATGTTTTGCTTGGTCTCCAAAGTTATAGATTTTCTATTCCTTTTTGGAGTAACAGTACTTTGCTTTTTGCTTTGATCAGCCATGGTTTAGGGCCTAAAATACACCACCAAACCTTCACACAGACTGTTCAGAATGATCTCCCTAGCCTGCAGCCGTCTGGTTGTTCATTTGTAGCAATTTTTTAAAGCATCGTAAGAGCGTCGGATAAGCCGTTCGGGCGTCGTAAAACGGGCCATAGGGATGCATTGACAAGCGTCGGATAAGCCGTTCGTCGTAAAACGAAACGTCGTAAAACGAGCCTGTACTATAATCTATAGAATGCAAATAACTTTAAGGTGCTGTTTCTTGGGTAATATTTGCATTTATTGAGTGCTGACATTGGTGATTTGGGATTTGACCACAATACTGACTCAACTTGGGACTGAACAAAATTGAAGAATTTACATTTTGAATGAATCATTCATGTGCGCGTTCCCCCTGAACATTCATGCTTAGAGCATGCAAAGATGTGGGCATGAAGTACAGTCTGAAACAAAGGGATTCTGGCTAAACTCTAATCATCCATTTTAAATGTAAAATTAGAACACAAAGTACATGAAGCTTGCAAATAACTTTAAGAGTTTTTTATAAGTTTATTTTATTAAAGTAAAAAATATTAATTTACAAAAAAAAAAGTAAAAAATATTTAAATGTATTGAGTGCTGACAAAAGAAGTATTACATGAAGCTCACTCATTCATTACTCATACATGTATGTCCCCCTAAGTCTCTGTTGCTAAGCGGCCTGCCTAGTCAAAGCTAATGTCTCACTGATGGCATATATTGTTACAAGCGAAAATGATTATCTTACCAGTCAAACTGCCTTTTGTTAATCAATGGACAAATCTGATGAAGACCGTCACGTACCATCAATGTTCAATACTTGTCAGGTATTACCAAAAGATAAGTGGAAACAAAAAAAGCTTTGTGTAAAATATAATGATTTTTAATACTATAATTACATTCCTATTGACATTCCGTTTCTTTCAATAACCATTGTAAACACATTATTTATACAGTATGATCTATGTAATTATTGCAAGTTTTCACAGATAGTCAGCCCAGTACTGCAAAATCCCTTTATAGTAGCTAGTAAATTATTTTCAAGCAATGCTTTATTAACCACAAAGATAACCAAGGCGTTAAACCCTACCTCCACCACTGCCAGGAGACAAAACCACCCACCTCAGGGAAACTGCCCCCATTACCAACCTCCCTTACCCCCCTTTAGACTAGTGTCCAATAACCCTAAAAGCCCTATTAACCATATGTGGTTAACTAAAAGACATATTAAAAAACACTATCTAACAAATAAGAATGTAAATATATTTAAAACATAATGTCATTCATTGTCAATATGGCTACCCAGGTCCTCTCAATGGGGACCTAGATAGCCATATTGGCGAGCAATGGTAACATGTAATAAAAATAGGATACATTATCAATATTAAAGCACATTACCTACTCCCCTTGCCTACTTTGGTTTCTAGTAAAGCATTGCTTTAAAAACTGCTATGGTAATCAAGGGGTTAACCCCTACCAACCCCAACCACCCAGGTGGCCTTACCACATACCACATGGGCAGCTACTACCATCACCCACCCCCTACTCCCATCACAAATGGGAGTTATAGGCCTTTTGTCCATATATATATATATATTTTTTAAAGTTTGAAAAAATATATATATTTATATATATAGGTGAAACAAGGCAGCAGGCACTCTGTAAACAATGAAGAGCTGATGCTTATCCCATATGCGATATAGAAACAACAGGTATTACCAGATCTTCATCCGGAAAGAAGAGACAGCACACAGCCAAGTTGAAATAACAATATATTGAGGTAACAAAAACCAAGGCACTACATCCGACGTTTCTGTCAGCTACACGTGACCTTCCTCAGGGATGTGCATTGAAAGAGTGCCAGTATAAGATTTGTGTGTCACCAAACATCACCAACATATAAACATATAAACATATAATACCACCCACTGTAAAGTGAAAATAGTGATGGGAGTACAACCAAGACAAAGCCATGGAGACAAACTGCATGCAAATCAACTATACATCCAATTGTAGTAAAAAAGACTATATCAAAGCAAAAAGATAGAAAAACTAGAAATGTCCAAAAAAAAAAAAAGTACATAAAAAATCACTGAAACTTCAAAAAAATTATCACAAAAAGCATCCCAATTTGAGATCCTCATTTAGCCCGTTTGGGGCAACGGTTTTCAACTAAAAAAATCAGCCTCGCCTCTTGCTGCAGCAAGAGCTTGTTTCTGTCACCACCCCGTGTTGATGCCTGTACTTGAAAAATTGGCATACAACGGAATGATGCCAACGAGTTCCCATGTCCCTGAAGTGTTTAGCAACCGGCAGACATTTAAAGTCCTGAACATCCGTAGCCATAACCGCTTTCCTGATTGTGGACTGGTGGATGGCGATTCGCTCCTTCAGCATTCTAACTGTTTTGCCAATATAGTAAAGGCCACATGGGCATCTGATCAAATAAACTATACATTTTGACCCACAGTTAAGGTGATGTCGAATTTTAATACGTACACCTCTATGCGGATGACAATATGTTGGCCCAATCTGCATGTACTGGCAATAGTGCAGCCCCGGCATTTATATGATCCGGGTTTGATAGTTATCCATGTCTTGGGCTAAGCATATTTGTCAATAGGGTCAGTTTGTGTGATAATGTCCCCTATGCTGGGTCCACGTCTATAACAGAAAAGTGGAGGGTCCTGGAACAGCTGGCCGATCTTCTCATCGCTCGCCAAGATACGCCAATTCTGTCGCACACTGCGCTGTATGCTCCTTGATGCTGTGCTATATGTACTGACAACATTAAACCTGTTGGACTGTTCATCAATTTAGCGAGGAGTAAGTAGGGTGTCCCAATCCATAAGCTTAACACGCTCTAATGCATATTTAACGTCTTTTGGACAGTACCCTCTTTCCAAAAAACGAGTTGCCATGGAGACTAACGCATCATCCAATTGCTCAGGTTCACTGATAATGCGTTTAATACTTAATAATTGCGAGTATGGCAAACCCCTCTTTAGGGGTGCTGGATGGTGACTTAACGCATGCAAAAGAGTGTTCTTGTCGGTAGGTTTATGGTGCAAACAAGTAGCTAGAGTGCCTTGATCTTTGTACACCCTTGTGTCCAAAAAAGGAATCTCCTCCTTACTGTAACATAGAGTGAACCTTATGGTTGAGGGAATGTTATTCAGGTATTCAACAAAGTTCAATAATTCGATGTCACTGCCGCTCCAAATGATGAAGATGTCATAAATATAGCGTAGGTATTTCCTGATGTGTTGCGCATATGGGGCATCGTTTAGCAGGTGTGTCTGTTCATAAACGTCCATGTACAGATTGGCGTACGATGGTTCCATGTTCGAACCCATGGCCATACCGCTGAGTTGAAGGTAAAAATTATTTTTGAATTTAAAGCAGTTCTTGTTGAGGATCACTTCCATCAAAAGTAAGAGGAATTCCACCGGGGGACCTATAAAGGCCTCTGCTTGCTCCGAACAGCTTCAAGGCCATCTTGATGTGGGATATTAGTATAGAGACTTGCCACATCAAGTGGGACAAGCAAACATTCCGTGGGGTCAAAATTCAAACAGCTAATTTGTGTTATAAAATCTGTGGTATCCTTTACGTATGATGACATGTGAGCAACGACTGGCTGCAAGAAAAAGTCCACATACTGTGAAAGTGGGTGACATAGCGAGGCTCTGGCTGAAATAATGGGTCTGCCCGGAGGATGCGTGGCAGACTTGTGTATCTTTGGTATGGTGTAGAGGACGGGCATCCGTGGATGATCTTGCATGAGGAACTTACTAGTATCCTCCGAAATCCACATGTTGAAAACCCCCAACCATATGATGGCATCAACTTCTATTTTGTACGTAGACGTAGGATCACCAGATAGGCGCTTGTAGTTCCGTTCATTAGCCAGCTGCCACTCCACTTCCATTTTGTAGTCCTGGTAATCCAAGACTACAATGCCTCCACCTTTGTCCGCAGCTCTCACAATGATATCCTTGTTATTGCGTATGGCCTTCAATGCCCGCCTTTCGTCATCACTGAGGTTCCGGAAACTGGTTCTGTTAGTCCAAATATTACTCCTAGTTTCCTTCCCTAGGAGATTCATGAAGGTCGCGATGTTGTGGTTGGAGACCTGCGGATCAAAAGAACTTTTGGCTCTAAATTTGATGTCTTCCGTATTGGAGATAGGGGGTGAACCAGGCCTAAAGAAAAAGTCCTTAAGCGTGAGGTGCCGATGTAACTTATAGAGATCAACCTCCCACTTAAAAGCATCCTGAGCATAGGTGGGAACAAAGCTTAGGCACTTAAGCAAAACACTGGTCTCTGCAGCTGTGAGGGTATGTTTGGAGAGATTAAAAATTACCGTCTCCTTGGTGGCTCCTTTTGTCCTCTCGGCTTGCCAATGGCGCGCTCTGGATATCGCCATCCGGAGACCTCCTCTCCTAGTTTTTCTCCGGTATCTCCTTGGCCAGACTTTGGCTTGGTTCGCCCGTCCTTGCCTTGACCTAAAAAAGATTCAGCTGCGATACTGTCGCTGGCATCAGATAAATCTGTGTCACTGGTGTTATAATCCCTTCTTTTGTTGTAGGCACCCCGTTTTCTAAGTGACGAACCACATCTCTGGCCACCCACTCCTGTCACAGGGTCACTCAAACCCAATAACCAGCGTTACACCTTTCTTTCTCTATAGTCTGCTTGGACAGTTTTTATTTTTTCTCTCTTGTATTTAATCAAATTACTGCGATATAAATCAATGGACGTCTGCAGCTTGTCCGTCCAATTAGTGGATGTATCAGCTTCCAAAATCGCCTCATACTTGGAATTAATGACATCAATCTCCTTTTTTATTTTTATGATCTCTTTGCTGGACTGGTCTATGACTAAAATGGTCAAATCAAACGAACATTTGTTAAGGATTGATATCTATCGTTTGCAAAACTCAGGATCTGTCTTGCCGATGGTTGGCTGATTTTTAACCTTAAAGCCAAGAGGCAGCAATTTTTCTTTATGATAGTGGGACAACCTTACCCCGTGCAGGTAATAATCAACCTCCTTTTTCTTTAGCTTGATAAGGTCATTATAGACATCAATAGCTCTTTCAGGCCCCAGTGCAGCTTCAAAGGATTCCGTGAAACGTATCTTACCTATTTCTGCTTCACTAAAACTGGCAGAGTCAGAAATAGACGAAAAAATTCCCAAAGTGTCAGCAAATTCCTCCATGGCTGGATATATACAAACCACCAGCAAACAACAAAACTATAAAAAATAGCCACTGTTTGTACCAACACAACTCAAAACCTGGGCTATGGTATGAGTTAGATCAAATATATATGGCAGGTGCACCACTCATAGGCGTAATAAAGGTGAAACAAGGCAGCAGGCACTCTGCCCCCATTACCAACCTCCCTTACCCCCCTTTAGACTAGTGTCCAATAGCCCTAAAAGCCCTATTAACCATATGTGGTTAACTAAAAGACGTATTAAAAAACACTATCTAACAAATAAGAATGTAAAAATATTTAAAACATTACCCAAAATGCTGCACCATGTCTGCACACTATGACTGTGATATAGTCTTTTTGACTACAATTGGATGTATAATTGATTTGCATGCAGTTTGTCTCCATGGCTTTGTCTTGGTTGTACTCCCATTACTATTTTCACATTACAGTGGGTGGTATTATATGTTTATATGTTGGTGATGTTTGGTGACACACAAATCTTATACACATGCCTCAGTAGTTTTAAGCTTTATTTCCCCAGGTTCTTTGATGGGCCCTTATGTGTGGGGTTATATTTTTATAGGTCTTTATAGACATAGATCTATTTGCCTCACATAGATCTATTTGCCTACAGACATAGTGGGCAGACATGGTGCAGCATTTTGGGTAATCAATACTGTGTTGTACATCCAGGCACCTGTGAGTGTCGCTGCTGTGCAAACATTACTATGTATTTACATGGATAGGTTATATGAGCCTTTGGTTTGCACTGCACATGCGCGAATACGGCGCATAGCGTGACGTCATACGATGGCGCCGGAGGTTGGCGCGGATGCAGACAAAGTAGAATCTCAGTGCCTGTATGAGTGCTGCAGTGTAGATGATGCTGCAAGATGGCGGTGTGTTCCACGAAGCAATTGCGTGTCACCAACCCCACCTGTTTGAATTTGCATGTTTGCAATTGGTATGCACACGGGTGAGTTTGATTATTTTTGATTGGTTTGGGTATATATGTTTGTTCACTGGCACTCTTTCAATACACATCCCTGAGGAAGGTCACGTGTAGCTGACAGAAACTTCGGATGTAGTGCCTTGGTTTTTGTTACCTCAATATATTGTTATTTCAACTTGGCTGTGTGCTGTCTCTTCTTTCCGGATGAAGATCTGGTAATATCTGTTGTGTATATATATATATATATATATATATATATATATATATATATATATATATATATATATATATATATATATAATGTGTGTATACAGATATATTCTTGAGTATTCCTCCAGGAAAATGATGGATAATAAAGGGGTTAATCCCTCCCACAACCCTCCAGGTAGGCATAAACAACTGCTCAGAGAAACTACCCCCATCCCCCACTTCTTTACCCCCATCTCCCACCGCCGTCACACACACAAATGGGTACAAGTAGCCAAATGGCTTACAGTGCTTTTACCTCTTTGTGATGCAACCCTTCCCCCCACACAATTATATAAAATAAATCTTAAAATACAATACAACAAAAAATACTAGCCAATAAACCCATTGACTGCCACTGTGGTTACATATACCCTCAATGGAAGCACAGATAACCATTATGGCAATGAGTGGACACCCTACTGCCCACCCCAACACAAAGTACAGTAATGGGCAAAAGCCCTAATATCCAGATCTGGATAATAGCGCTTTTGCCCGTTTAAAAAATGAAAAAAAATTACTCAGCCAGCATACAGACCTGAAATTAAATGGGTTAAGCTCCAGAGACCCCCTGCTTCAATACTGTGTGCTAAAAATATAAATAAACTAAAAGCAAAGCTTCATTACCTTTGTAGCAAACCACTAAGCCCACACCACCTGGGAGGCCTAACCACTCATCCCCCTATAGACTAATGCCCAATATCTTTATTAACCAAATGTGCAAATGTTGCTAATAGTGGTTTTGGGCATTAACCAAAATAAAATACACATATAGTAATTACCAAAAAAATAAATACATTTGGAACATAAAACTATTGATTGTCACTGTGGATAACTAGACCCTCTCAATGGAGAGCCTAAATAGCCACATTGGCTAATAGCAATTTTGCCCATTGATAAGCATAAAAAATGTATATTACAAAATACGATAAAATATACATTACAATAAAATCAAACGCTATCCATTACATACATTGATTTTCACTGTGTATGGAGGCAAAGATACCCACATTGGCAATCAATGGGCACCCTATAGTAACTACAATTAGGACTTACTGTAACCCTAATCAACCAGGTAAGGAGGGGATTTGGGAAGGTGGGGGGGGGGGGAGAGGGTAAAATACCCTCGCTATTGCCCGTGACCTGAGGAGCTACAACCAGGGGAAAGGGCAATATCGAACAAGGAGAGAAAGAACCCCTATATTGGGAGCACACTAAGGCTAATGATACTGATGTGAGAGTAAAGTATTAAAAACCTAATGAAGACACGAATGTGCTGAAGTATATGTATAATGGATTAGGGTAAAAAAACTTTATTGGGAGAAATCCTCAAATAAAATATAATGTCTCTATAAATGAATCCTATATAAACGGTGAATTAAAACACGTTGGAGGTTGGGTGGATCAAAAGGATATAGTAATCCAATGTAGCTACAAGCTATCAAGGTATCCTTAAATAGGGATAGGTAGGTTTGCGCCAACTGATGGTCAAAACCACATGCAATGTTATGAACTAGCTAGTGTAATCCAGTTCTGCGAGTCCAACAAATTGGCAGGTAAGGGATCACTGCCTAGATGTTTCTGACAATGTCTTTTGCCAGGAGTCCTCTCTGCAATATAGAGTAGCTAAATGATGTTCATATCATAGCTGGCTCTAAAGTTTGTAAGCACAATACATATGGTAAAGCTATGAAAAACCAGTGCTGCGAGTCTAACAGATGGGCAGCATAGATCTCTGCCCAGGTGTTTGTAGACAACGACTTGTGCCCAGTATCATTGCCCTCACAACTATAGATAGATGACAGGCTATCTGGTGAAGATACACATTCCAAATGTTAAATATATGATACTTGAGAAATAAGTAGGTGGTACTGGTTTCCAGTCCCCACACAATGTATCAACAGCAATCTGATAAATGACAATATATAAATCAATGTCCAGTGTTCAATGCTCTCATGGATATGACTAAATGACATGCTCATAAGATACACAATTGTACACACTGTAAAACCCAAATATATATGATAATGGGACTAGAGAGATCAGTGGTACTGATGTCCAGTTACCACGCAAAGTATCAACAGTGAGCAGTAACTGCCAAAGACATAAACTCCATGCGTCATGGGGTAGTGTACTGAAAACAACTTTAACCCGACAAGGCTAGAACACAAGACAACCTAAGCATGTTTATGGCACACAACAAAACTGTATATCCGTTGATAGCCTATACATCACCCCCCTATGCACACCATACAGACCGTTCCCCAACTAGGCAACTAGGGACGTAGTGACGTCATTGGTGACGTCTCCTGAGACTTCCGGGTTTGTTACTTCCGGGTACTCACTGTCTCCGACGCCGAGAAGTACCCGGTTCACAGACTTCCACGGTCTTTATGGTGTGCATAGGGGGGTGATGTATAGGCTATCAAAGGATATACAGTTTTGTTGTGTGCCATAAACATGCTTAGGTGTTTTAATTCGCCGTTTACATAGGATTCATTTATAGAGACATTATATTTTATTTGAGGATTTCTCCCAATAAAGTTTTTTTTACCCTAATCCATTATACATATACTTCAGCACATTCGTGTCTTCATTAGGTTTTTAATACTTTACTCTCACATCAGTATCATTAGCCTTAGTGTGCTCCCAATATAGGGGTTCTTTCTCTCCTTACTGTAACCCTGCCAGGATGAAGGCTGTCCTCCTAAGTGGAACATACATCAAATAAAGGGCTGATACCCAACCATTAAACACTATCCATGGGGCAGTAACCCCTTAATTACCTTAGCGGTAGTAAGAGCTTTGCAGGGTGACACAGGGAGAGTGACTGCTTCTCTCTGATCTCTCTGAACAGCTCTTACACTGGTTGCAGTCCGGTAGTATTAATGTTGGGGAAGTCCCATTCAGAAGTAGGGACATGCTGCACTAATCCCTTCAGGGAAGTAAACATTATTGGCCTCATGGGCATTGGGGAGCTGCGATCAGGCCATGGTTGGGCTTCATTCATCAGCACTTTCCTCGCAACAACACTGAAAGTAAATAGTGCCGCATCTATAGTTTCTGATAAAGGTGCCATCATCTTATGTGCCCTCTGACTTGGTGATGATGTGCACAGACCCACATAGTTTGACGTGCCATCAGCTCAAGCAAGAGCTTGTATTCAGATTAAATTCCACTTTCTAGATGCTAAGGTGGCTTAGAAAAGCAATATACAGATAAATGGCATGCAATGACATACAGTAGAGCAGCACTGTACTTCCCAACTTTTTTTAAACTGAGCCCTCGTAGCTGGCAGATGTTTCTTGCAGCACGTCAGTCATTTCTTTTTTCTGATATTATTTTGTTTGTATGCTGAAATGGAGGCAGCCACTCAGATCTTGACGAGAGGTGCTAAGTGGAGCTACATTGAAAATAACTTTCACAGTTCTAAGAGTGAATACATGCTCATTCTTCCAGAAGTGATTTTTTTCCATGAACGCCTTATTGCTTTTAGAGAGACACGGTGCAAGGTTAGAAAATTCAGAAAAACCTTTTTAAATGTCTGTTTCTATTTTATATTTCAGTGCAAAACAAGACTACTAGAAATGTAAACAATATGTTGGTCCACAGTAAAAGCTAAATGGAAATACTACACTACAAACATTGCAATCACTAAAAACTATTCCATTTAGAATGAATTATTGTAAGGGTGAAAGGAAGTGGCATGTTGCTCTACTGTCAATCGATAACCTTATAATTGTTAAATATGCCTGAAAACCAAAAATGAATACACAGTCCTCCTAATATAAAAATATATAAAAGCCTAGATACTGAAAAGGAACCACCGATAATGAAAATAAATTATGAAATTATTGGCCAAAAAAGTATTATTTCTACTGTGCAAGTCATTAATGTTGTACCGCTAAAAAGAATGCATTTCTTTTTACCCCGGGCACTACAAGTATCGGATACAAAAAAGGATGGGGAAGCACAGTTATAGGAAATGGGCAGTTAATATATCTTACTGAACTGGTAATCGATATGGTAATTGACACATCTATTGAAGTGGCAGTTCCCTTTGCGTTTGGAATCTGCTCCATGAACTGTCACTTCAATAGATGTGTCAATTACCATATCGATTACCAGTTCAGTAAGACATATTAACTGCCCGTTTCCTATAACTGGGCTCCCCCATCCTTTTTTGTATTCATTGCCAACAAGGGTCCCGGATAGATCCTGCTGGGGTTCCGAGTCACAGGAGGACATCACAAGAATACTATTTTCAGGCAGTATCATACCCACATTTTTTTACATCTTTACATCTTCAATACGCCTATAGAGATAGCGCCCGGGTACCTTTTCAAACAAACTACAAGTATCGGAACCGGCATCAACATCAACATGACTAAATACCACAAATGTTGTCATGTCGATGCCAGTCATCATGTTACGATATGTATCCGAACACTGATAGTGCTGATGTATACCTCATTTTGTAATCATCTACTTCAGCCTGCTGTTAGCTCTATCTTGCCTATGTAGTGACTGGACAATATATTGGCCATTACATACATACAGATGCAGTGGCCGTTATTCGAACACTTCACATGTTGTATACCTCAAAACACACGTCATGGCGCGTGATTTCTTCCAACCTTACCGCCTTAGGACGAGAGTGCAGAAAATTGCATTTTAGTGTTCTGGTTTTTAAACACCTGAAATTGACACAGTAGCACAGTACTGTACACATTACAATTCATTTATTTCATTGCACACAAAGAAACAGAATCCATGAAATTCCAACAAAGCAACCACGATAAACACGGGTGCCTGGTGTGATTGGGCGCGTGAATGCCGCATGGAATACAACAGAGCACACGAAAACGGCTCCGTGATTTGTTCGAATAAAGGCCCCTGCATCTGTAGGCAAGCTATCCTAAACCAACATGGAATAGGTGATACAAATTAAAATAAAACACATTACGTAAATAAAACACATACTGTATATTGTACATATTACCCATTTGTAGCCCAAGTGGTCAGCTAGTCATGGGTTTCCATGACTAGCTGATCACTAAGGCCTAAGAATGCGTTCATATAAAACAAGCTACACTACCTACTCCTTTGTCTACCTTAGTGGTTACTAAAGTATTGCCATAATATTGCACAGTTAACTGCGCCAGGTTGCCACCTTCCTGCAGATTTCGTCTCAGGAGGATGGGGATCATAGTCACAATGTCATCATTGTTGAATGAGCAGGATGGTTTGTATGGGCTTTCTGACACCAGGGGATTACATAGTAAATGAGGTTAAAAAAAGACATAGGTCCATCGAGTTCAACCTACCGTATGTTAAAATGTATTGCTTTGATGCATATGTGGGGCAGAGAATTCTTCCTCCAGATGGGGTGGCCTCTCTTGAAACAGTCTATCCACAAGCGCATAGACCATCCATGCACCTCATAAAATGGTCCATTCCTCACACACATAAGGTCTATTTTTAAACCTAGTGATTCTATTCTCTGGTCATCATTGGTTACCTGTGCAAGATCACAGGCAGGTCTGGTCTCAGGTGGGTTAGGGATGTCCCCTCCATTGTTAAACAGAAAACCACGACAGTGCCATGCTATCCTTGAAAAGGCACTAGTAAAAAGTCGGTCCTTGGTAGAGATGGGTTAACATTTTTCACTGAAATCCATTGTCAATTTTTGCGGACCAGTCAAATAAAAGCAGACTTTTTTTTTTGCATCACAGAAAATCCATCTGACAACTTCGGATTCTAAATCCGTAAACTGATTTATTGTTGGAGGAATATATATATATGTATATGTATATATATATATATATGTGTGTGTGTGTATATATATATGTATAGTACTGTATATATATATATATATATATATATATATATATATAGTATATTGATATGTAGTATATGGTTTAGCTACACATTTGATTATGTAAATAATGTATAAATGTTTGACCAATAGTACTTCAGCAGCAGACCTAACCTACCCAAAACTAAACCCTGCCTACAACATAATGGCTTAAACTTGATGCTGCACCCCTATATATCCTTGAAAAAGGCAGTAGTAAAAGTATATAAGTTTTACTAATGCTTGCATAAGGATATATAGGGGTGCAGCATCATGTTTATGGCATTATGTTCTAGGCAGGGTTTAGTTTTGGGTTGGTTAAGTCTGCTCTTGAAGTACTATTGGTCAAACATTTATACATTATTTACTTAATCAAATTTGTAGCGTAACCATTAACCTTTAGCTGACTGGGCTGACCCTTGTCTGGGCATCCAGTCTTATCCCTGACCTGGTGCTTGGCCTCAGTGGCTTGGGATTTTCTTCCTTTTCTCTCTGTGTCTACTACATAAATTATATACCAGTATATTAATATTTAATAACAATATTAATAACAATACTGTGTGAATTAATTTCAAAGGAGGTTAAACTTTTACCCATTTCGTTTCTCTCATTCTTTGCACCTAGTGTGCCAGCTAGTGCACAGCCCTGCCAATGAGGCTAGCAGCCACCGCCATTCCTTTACTAGAGTTTCCACATTGGGTATCACAGCCAGTTCAATAGCAACAACAGCAACACCCAGCAAGGAAAAGAAATCAAGAACACTGTGCAAAGTGCAAAAACAGCACAGAGAGTAAGTCAAAATCACTCACTACATTTTTACACAGAGTAATAAATATGAATTATTGAGAAGTGATAACAGACTAAAACAATAAAAGGAGTATGTCCTTGGGCCCTCCCTCCCACCCATGCATTACCTATGCATTACTCATGCTTTCCCATGGTACCTGGCCTGCAGTACCAGCCAGGTATCAATTCCAAGTTAACAATTTCCAAGTTAACCATGATATTATGTTGTGCCACTGTCTGGTATTGCACACCTGGTTGGATGCTAGCTTGTTTGGTCCCCCACTCTATGGTCAAAATTGAATCAAATGCCATGTTTAATCTTTGGCCTGAGATAATGGTGATGATGAAGGATGACAGATCGGTGGTGGTGGTGTTGTGGACACACACAACAAGTAACTGTCAAATAGGTGCACTGTGCCAGTGAGTGACATTGTTAACTGTCAATTCAGTCAGTGTAGTAGAATTAACACAGTCCAGTTGATGTGTTGGAAGTGACAGTAGTATGTTTGTCACCATTGACATTAGTACTGTAAGTCAGATAGTAGTCACTCAGCTCACCATTCAAATCAATATTTCAAGGTTACAATCAATAAAATAGATATTCCATGGAGGTATACTAGTAGTAGAAGTGGTGCATTGCTAGTCATCAGCTGATTTAGCTCACACTGCTAGAGCTGCTGCCTGGAAAACTGTTGTAGTGGGTTCTAGTGTTGTTGGGTTGTACACCATTCCAGTCATTAGGCTGATACCTTGGGCCTATTATCAACTCTATATAGTTGTTATGGAAATCATTTTAGGAAGGATGGAACTCATTTAAATATTCTTTGTTTATCCATAGCATATCTCATAGTCAGGGGTCTGAGGTGTGCTACTTTTTTAGCACAGGATATATGTACTGTAAAAATAAAATCAGCTTTATTAGAACATGCTGCACATCATGTGTGATGTGCAGCATGTTCTAATAAAGCTGATTTTATTTTTACTATTCTCCGGCTGGACTCCAAATGCTGTGACCGCCTCATCTCTATTTTCATATCTGCAATCATCTCGGCTGGTGCACGCAGACTCCTCACCATTGTTTTCCTGATTTTGAAGCGCTGACGTCATACCCCTCATAGGAGCAGCCGCGCTGGAGCCCAGTGAATGCAGACGCATCGGCGGCTTCTCCTTCAAGTGGGAAACGGTGCGCGCCGGTTCTGAACCGGTTGGTCTCCACATGGGTGCTGTGTCGGCGTGTGATTAACTAACAAGACGCCACCGCGAACGCCTCCGTTGTTGGGAAGACGCCAGAGAAGACGCCTCAGCAGGACAGCTACCATTTCAACCATGGAAAACAGCTTACAGAAAGACGTTGCAGGATACCATAGACACCGGGCAAAGGGTAAGGGCAGCAGCTGACGGCACTTGAGGTTCAAGAGTGCGGTTTCCTAGGATACTTCACCTCTTGCACCTGGCCTCACCTTGCACAACGGGCCCCCCGCCCTGGGTGAGTTCTATTATATTATCCTCATATGACTTTATAATTATCCCAATGGTGAGGGGTTATATTTCGTTTTGGTGGCTTGTGGATTATTGCCATTAACCCTTTCATATACGTGACTCTAGTAGCATCAGTATTTTTGGGTTCATTCCCTTGTTTTTTGCATTATATGTACTGTAAAACTAATTGTAAGTCAGTCTCTCTCTCTCCTTTCATTTTTGTAAGTGCATTTTTATAAGATGCCATTTTTTATAAAGCAATATTTTGCTATTGTGCTATATTCTTTTTTCAATTTCTCTATTTCCCCTTCATCCTGATGATGGGAAGATTCTGAAGGCTTGTTTCCTAAAACTAAAGTGTGTGCGCATTTGGATGCTTCACTATCTTTTTCAAAACAGTCTGTTTTTCATATTTTGCGCCTTTCTTTGGAAAGGAAATGTAACTTTTGCATTTTTCCAGAACAAAAGAAACACTTTCATAAATATTATAACTCCAAATAAATATAAATTCAAAATAATTTCCATTCCTTTATTTTTTTTATTTGCTGAAAACATGAATCTATTGTGAGCTAGTATTAAAAAGTTAAGAAACCCTAGGGAGATGCATGAATGTTTTAAGATTAAATAATATCATTATTCATTATGTATCTCCATGGAAAAAAAACCTCACTGTGCTGCATATGTTTCATAAACAATAGTTAGCCTTTACACAGTTTATTCATATCTAGTGTTCTTTTGCTAGAATGGTGGAAAAACACATTTATCATTCATATTAAATAATAAGTAATACTCTTGTATCCTTCAATTTATTTTTTTAAATCATACCTTTCAAACTTTTATTGGTACATTTTATTTTAGATGTGTTAGGTTTCCATACAGTAAATCTACTTTATCTTACTTTACAAGAGATAAAAAGTAAGAATGTTATGGCATCACAAATATAACTACTGTAAAGTAAATAAATATTAACACATGATTTAAGTTATTCACTGTTTACCTTTTTTTTTATGAAATTCACCAACAAGTGTAATATAAACCATTATTTGGCTTTTACTGAATTGCTAAATATATTTATGTAAAATTGAAGTACAAAAATGTTCATGTTAAGATGAAGCAAAGATGATAAACATTTTTAATATATAACTGGATTTCATATTAAGAAAAAAGAAGCATTATTGACTTTTTGTATATGTTAATTTTGAAACAATACAATTTTAATTATCGAAGTATTTACGTACTGTATGAATGAAATATCCAAAAATCCAAATTGAAATCCTCAAAACAAAACTTTTCACCCAAGGCAAATTCGAGCTAAACCCAAAAGTCTAATCTTTAGATTTATTGTTCTTATTTATATATTTTTGTGTATTTTTAATAAAATGGTTAATTAAAAAAATTAAGCTAAAAACAATGCAACAGGTTAGTTAGATTTCCCCCCCAACCCCCAATTATTAAAAAAAATAATAATAATCCAATACGAAAATGTGTCAAACACAAACTTTTTTTGGACCGTAAACAAAACCAAAACACCAGTGAAAGTACCCAACCTACTTGTCAACTCCCAGCTACATGAAAGTCTCCCCACTGATATCCTCATAGCTGCAGTTGTCTTCTTTTTTTTTTACACTATTGTCAATTATTTCTACAAACATTTCATAGCACAGGGTAAATGTGAACAAAACACTAATAAAATATGTTAAAAATATTACCCAATGAATAGATACTCTACTGTAAGTAGAACATTAAGGAGTTTGACTGTAAAAGCTGTGTTGTAGATGTAGCCAAGTGTAAGATTGGTGTACATATCTCTTTCTCATGTTGGCAGTAAACCTGGTAAGTATGCAGGATTGCCAGCAACAATCAATGGAGGTTTGCCCTCAAACCCTGGTGAGGTGTCATATGTCCCCAAAGGAAGTGACAACACGCATTGTGCCCACACTTAGTGGTACAGAGCAGGTTTGTTCTCTGGGTGGTGATATAAGACACAGCACTGCCTAAAGTTAGAAGTTCAGTTTCCTGTTGTTGTGCTGCTCTGTTCACTGAGAGGCACGTGAAGGTCTGCAACAATGTTGCAGTGTCTCCTGCTAGTTGTGAGTCAGTGAGCATACGCAGACAGTGAACAGAGTTAGAGGAGCTGACAGACAGAGCAGCTCAAGAGAGGAGCTGAGAGAGACAAAGCAGCTCAGGAAAGGAGATTACAGCAGCCAGAGAAGCTGGGGAATCTCTTTGAGAGTAAAGGTGGAAAGCAGCTCTATTACGGAAAAGGGACCTTCCTAATGAAGTGCTGCAAAGAGATGAGCGGCTGAGCTGTTATCTGTGAGGGGCAGCTGGCCCATACCATGCAAATAAAGATGCCCTGTTCAAAGAAACCCCCACTGTGTGAGTGTGAGATTACTCAACAGTGGCAGTCACCACCGAGAAGGAGTTCCTCACCAGGACCATCTCCCTGCGGAAGCACAGATCCTGATGAGGTGGAGGCGCTGCACATGAAGTAAGTTGGACTCGCACCCACTACCTCAGCTACCTGTCCTGATGACATCCCCTAATACCATCAAGCGGGAGACTCAGGAGTCCTGTTACTTGCAGGTGCACAACCACACACGACCTTGTAATGGGGACTGGTTAGACCACACGGGCCAATGTGAGATTGGGTGGGTCAGACAAGGGGGGTCCAGCCGTTACATAGAAAAGGTAGTTTTATGAAGAGCTCTGTGTATGAAAAGAAAGTTTTAAATTGTTATTCTGAAGAGACTTTGATCTAAAGTATTTGTGGTACTTTGTGGTGCTGTATACAGTATCTACAGTGCTTTAATTTGCTTTCTAATCGCTTCGTTTTTTGCTGGAGCCCACAACATACAGTACTGTACTATATTTTCCATGAAAAAAGCACAAAAGTATATTAAAAGAGAACTTCTATAACTACTCCTGTTGATGGCTACATAGTTACTTTTGTCCTAGCAAGATAAGGTTCTTCTTATACTGTATGTATTTAACATTCTTTAGCCACTAAATGGAGTTGTTAAGTATTAATATCTTAGAACCGTGCCCTTCAGGTGTAATTTTATATCTGAAGAAAAGCAACAAGAAGAAAAAAATACCATTGCACACCTAAAACAGAAGAAATGTACTATTTACAATATATGGCTGAAGAAGAGATAGCATTATAATTGAAGAATTTTCAAACAAACCAGTATACATGTGAGTTATACAGTTACAGGCAATATTTCTATTATTTGAGCAACAAACTGCCTCTTAGCTGCCAATGGGCTGGTGATACATTTAGAGGTGACACACAATGTGTTACTTGTGTATATATTTATTTATTAACGCTGCTACATCTTTTACTTAAGCCTTATTTAAAGTTACATTTTAAGTTTAATTTGTCCGATACATTTCTTTAGTACTAGGGGGGCTATGCACTAAGCTCCGATAAGTCGTTTTAAAAGCGCAAAGTACTCTTAGAACGTGATGTTCCGCCGAACACGATTCACTAAGCCACGCAAACAGGCACTTTGCGTTCTTAAAGTGACTTTTTCCTGGAAATTTTTCAAAGTCCAGCTTTGCTCGTACGATAACCTGTTTGCATTCAATTCTGCCCTTTTCCAGGATTCACTAAGCTACGCAAAGTTATCGTACGCGAAAGTTGCGTTCAAAAAAGATCGCCAGCTCAAGGCAGGTGATAAAAAAGCTGGACTTTGGAACATTTCTTTATTTACATTTTTGCATGCGCAAAACCCATACAACAGTCCGGCGGGTGTCCCCGGCTGACCCCGCGGGGGTCCTCGAGGAAGGCCGGGGGTCACGCAGGTGTCCCTGGCTGACCCCTCGGGTGTCCCCGGCTCACCAAGCGGGGGTCTCCGCGGGAGTCCGGGGGTCCCCGCGGCCGTCCCGGGGTCCCCACGGGCCTGCGGTACCAATGTTGCGCCTCCAAAAATAATAAACAATATTTATAACTAGATACACCCCCCCTAACACATACAATACAGTAATGGGCAAAATTACTATTATCCACATATAGATAATAATGCATTTGCCCATTTTAAATACATATAAATTACAATAAATACAGTAAATACATATTACACTTACCTTTTCCAGGCACCCACGATGAAGGTCGTCTTCATCCTCATCTTCATCCTGCCCATGTTCCTCCGATGCTGCAAAACATACACAAGAATAAAAATAGCTAATGTAATGTCCCCTAACCCCTTAATCACCTTAGCGGTCATTAACCGCTACAGTCATTAAGGGGTTAATCCACCCTCTCCCACCACTCGGGAGGCCTAAATACCCTCCCCCACTACCCATCCCCTGAGGCCTAACCATCCTCACCCACTAACCCAAGCGGGAGGCCTACCCACATATCCTTGGGGCCAATACCCCTTCCCCCACCCCCAGCACCCACAAGAAAAACAATACACAGCTCCACAATAAACATCAATTTTATTTTAATTTTATTTATTCAATACATAACCCACCCCCTGTGCCCCCCCATAAATACATGATTTATTATTTTACATACAGGGTTAATACCCCAGGCCCATGGGAGTCCCCAGTGGCCCTTATTTGTGTCCGTAGACCTCACAGTAGCCCAGCACCATGTTTCAAACAGGGTCTGGAGGCCTACGGGTGGTCCCCGCCAGGCACCGTGGTCCACCAGGTGGTCACCGTGGACCACAATGGGGTCTCCACGGGTAGGCCCGCGGCTGTCTGGGGGGCCCCGAGTCAGACCCACAGGTGTCTGAGGGGCCTCGGGTGGTTCCCACGGGGATTTGTGGGTCCACGGGTGGTCCCTACGGGTCTGCGGTGCCCCAACAGATGTGGGGCCACCGGTTCTTCCCCGCAGGTATCCCCCATGGATACCTCCAGCCTGGTACCCGTGGAAAGCCTGAGGAGACCTCAGGTGGTCTCCAGAAGTCCCTCGCAGACCAAAAGGAGACAACCCTGTATGTAAAAAAAATAAACCTGACCTATACATTAAATACATCTATCTCCCCCCCCCCCACCAACACGTATCAGTACAATAATGTGAAAAATAACTATTATTAGATATGGATAATAGATGATTTGCCCATTATGAAACACATAAAACATGCATAAATAAAAACATGAAATCTTAATCTGAAAATCACCACATTGCATCTTACAATTAAACCAGCAGCTAGACAAATGTATATCAAATGTCACACAATTGCATTGAGTGTGTACATGATGCAATTAATCTGTGCATCATGTAACAACATGCAAAATAAAATACACTATGAACAATGTCCCTTAACCACCAATGCAATCCACAAAATCATATAGAAAGTAAGAAACATAAATAAATTTACCATCAATCAATTTCCTAAACCAATTACAATACAATCCAAATCAAATTTACAATTCCCTATTCAATTCCTAAAGCCAAACCATTGCCAAAATCATTCTAATTGAAAGTAACCACCATCATTCAAATCTAACTACCAGAAATAAGCCATTAAAAATAACATGTAACTTAATACAAATTACATTACACACACCAATGTATAAATAAAGTTACTAAATACATTAGAAATGCATGAGATACATAAACATTAGCAAAACAATCATTTATTATCCCTGTATGTATATCCATCTAGATATACATACCATAGAGGGGCAAAAAAAGAGCATAAAAAAACAATGTATTTACATCCACAAATCACATAACAATACACCCATTCAGTGTCCCTGAATGTATGTATATCCATAGGGACATAGATCAATTCAGGGGCATTAAATGGAATTTAAAAAAAATACACATGAATAAAAAATCAAAAAAACCTGTAAAAGTTAAAATAATAAACTTTTCTTTTGTTTACTTACCATTAGATGCCCACTCACCGAAATCCAGGGGAACCGGAAGGTCTCGGACCAAATCCAAAGATAACCATAAAATAAAAAACAATTACAATCCACGTCTGTGTCTTCTTTCTTCTATTTGTAATCATTCTCGTCAGTGTTGGAGTCTTCTTTTCTTCTTTGGGGTCTTCTCCGTCTTCTTCCGTCTTCTTCCATCTTCTTACGCCATGCCCTTCTTCTCTCCTTAGGAGGGGAGGTCTTCCCTCCTTGGCGTCTGGCTTCAAAATGAGACAACATAGGCTTTTATAGGCCTATGACGTCACATTTTCGTCAAATAGTTCCCACGGCCCTGATTGGGCCGTGAAAATCATGTGATTGGGGGGGAATTTTTTTTGATGACGTCATTTAAAGGCAATGACGCCAGCCAATCAGAATGGCTGAGCTTCAATTGCCTTTAAGATGACGTCATCAAAACAAAGATGGCCGGCGACACATGGTACGGTAGCCAATCAGAGCATGGGAATGAAATCCCAACTCTGATTGGCTGAATCAAAGTCTCTGTCACATGTGGAGGTGGTATTAGTGTTTATTGTTGGTAGCAAGGGTGGGTGAAAGGGGTATTTGGCCATTGGTGGGTAGCGGGAGGGTTAACCCCTTCATGGCTTTTGCGGTTAGCCACTAAGGTAATGAAGCTGCCTGTAAATGCATTTTTATTGCATCGGATTCATGCCGGGGGTCTCCGGTACTGATAGTAATAGTTATCAGCACCGGAGACTCCCAGCATCAATCCGATGCAGGTAAAAAGCTGTCTCGCCGCCGCTCAGCAGCCTCATGCCAACTTTTCTTGGTGTGAGGATTTTGGGAGAAACTCGCCATTTTAGAGCCGCGATAGCCTCAATAACTTAATTGCGCTACTAGAATGGCACGAGTTTCAGAACCTGCCAATAAGTGGCTTATCGCCGCTCACCTGGCAATTTTTTTTTATGACAGCTGAAATTTTGGGCGGTTCGTGCCTTTATCGCCACTTATTGAGGCTTACTGAGTAGCATTAGGCATTTTGGCCAATAAGTGCTCGATATGTGGCTTATGATTGCTTATATCATAGGCCCCAGAGGGCCTTGTCTCATATATGTATATACAGTAACAGACAAGAAGTATGTGCAATCGCCACAGTGATGATCATACTGTATATTACATTATTAATGATCACACTGGTTCTTTCTGGACTGCTAATTTCCATGCTGCTTTAGTATTTATTGTACACAATACTGAATTGGTTGTCACACCAGGTCTTCTGTAACTTTGATTGTGCTAATAGTGTCCTGATTGTGCCCAGTGCCACCATGTGAATTATCTGTTCACCTACAGGTATCTATAGCAATAAGGACTTGCCTATCAGCTCAAGTTGTATTCAGTGTGCTGTCACAGACCCATAGGCAGTTTTAGCTAACCATAAGTGACAGTTATTCTCTAAAATAAATTACTACTTATATACATATAGTATGGTTATACTGACACCGGTTCATGATCAATTCTGATCTTTAGGGCTACAGTACTTAGCTACTAAATAATTTTGAAGCTAGGATTAATTTATATTAGCCTCTATTAGGGTTTCAGCATTGTGTATTACGTGGAGATCATTTTTGTTCGTTATTGTCCACTATTATTTTAAATTAAGAATTAAAGAAATTTTTTATCTGACATCATATCACAGCACATCATTAGGGCTAGTGTGCTAGTTTATAGGAGCTTCTTTTCTTGCACCTGCAAGTTTTATTTTATTGACCTACTATTGCTCCTGGCAACTACTCGCTCCTAGACTGTAGAAAGAGCAGCTACCTTTCCCTTCCACCCAACCCCCCATCCATCCCTTTACAATTTATACCAGGAAGGAGTACATTGAGAGTTACCTCTCGTTTTCAAGTATGTCCTGGGACATACATGTTGGCATGCAGGGCCAGGAGTCAACTCACCTCAGGGTCCATGTTTGTGGGGCTGAGCATACTGTAATGGGTGCTCACCACAAATTGGACTAAACCGCGAGGCCAAGGTGGGGAATATAGAAACACCGAAATGGAGCCGCGAAGTTGTGTCCAGAATGCAGATTCGTAGTCGTGGGTATCTGGGTCAGGGTTGGGGAAGTAAGGAACGTAGATAGACTCGCCGTGGTCAGTGGTAGTTGTGGGTATGGCTCATTGGGGTCACTACCCGTGGTCGAGGGGTGGAGAGAGATAGTTGGTCTTAGACAATAACCAGGGTTCAGGTAAGGAACTGCAAGACAATGTACAGCAAAGCAAGGCAGGACAAGGCAAAACAGTGTGCTTGCGACCAGCACAACATCACAAGTAAAATACTATTATGCTCTGCCGATTCGCAGAGGCAATCATTGAGCCTATAAACGAGGAACAGCACAGCAGATGTTGATACTAGAATCAGAGTCCTGATTCGTTGCTGAGTGGGGCCTGCACAGCAGGACTGATGAGGCACCAGCTACAGCAAGATCTAGATCAAACTCGGGGGTGGAGCTTGTACCCGATGCTGACATCATGGGGGCAGAGTGTAAGGAATCGGGGAACACGTCCTTTGTGACGTGTTCCCTCCTCACCTGTCTTATCTCAGACCTCTGCTCTGGCACCAGCGCGTGCGCGCACCCCCGCTCTACTTACAGAGCACGCACGTGCAGCACTTATAGTGTGCCACGGAGCTTAGCTCCACCCCCTCGGACACGCCGCACTTCTCACACGCGCGGCGCGCACGCGTGACGACGTGCAACGCTCTCCAGCTGCGTGGCAAGTACTCGTTTAGCCCACTTGTCTCCTGCAGCCAATCCTTGCCTCCACGGCGTCCGCGCCTCCATTGCGCCTCCTTTGCTACTGGTTCCTGTACCTGTTAAATACCCTGCAGTCCCTTTCCCACATCGCTGAGCATAACTTGTTGTAGCCTTGAGCTCCTGCGTCTGTTGTGCCTTGCTCCTTGTCCTGTGTTCTCTTGCAGTTAACTCTTCGTGTACCTACCCATCTTGACTTTGCAACCCCTCTGGATACTGACCCCGGCTTACCCTCAACTCTTACCCTCTGATATCTCTAGCCCAGACCACGGCTATACGGACCACCACAATTCAAACCTCTCCAACCCCAGACCACGGCTATACGGACTTCCACGATTCTGACCTCTCCAAATCCAGACCACGGCTAACGGACTTGACTATTCTGAACTCTCCATTCCAAGACCTTGGCAAGTATCGACTAACCCACTCTCGCCAACCCAGACCAGCCTACGTTTGACAGTCCACCTTCCGCTGCTGTGGTTGTGTGGTTTGCTACTTCCCCACCTCAGTACCGGGGTCCTGTCATGCTCGTGGGAAGCGCAAGCATTACACACAGCCTGCCCCCGATCCTCACAAATATTTTGATGAAAACATCATTGAAGCCTGCTAACCCTGTCAAGGTAAACTCCAAATATAGCAGGTAAGATGTAGCTAGACTTACTCTTCACGGTGCCATGTTCATGCACGGCTGCCAGAATGTAGCAGTCTGATCATGACCCCAAATACAGAAAGCGGCCTGCTGAGCCAGCCATCAGTCTGAAGAGCTGTGCAGAGGTGCCCAGAAAGAATCAGTTTATCTTCATGTCTCCCATAGTAGCTATGACATTCTCTGTATCTCTCCTGCCTCTTTATGACGTAAATGACCGAATATGGATATCCACATCAGGAGGGGGGACATTATAGGGCAATATCCAGTCATCCATGTCATCAAGGTTGGTTGGACAAGACATTTAAATCAAAGGAGGGAGTTAGGTTTGTTAGGGGTGTTGAGATGGTTGAAGAGGTTGCTTGCTGTCGGGGGTGATTAAGCCTCTGGCGGGGGTGTGTGTGTGAAAGTGTTAACTCCTTCATTACCTTCGTGGTTATCCATTAAGGTAATGAAGGGGGTAAGTAATTCAGTCCCGTCGGTCCTGCCCCTTTATTACATAGATAACCGAATAGAATATCGTCATCTAGTATTCCCCCTCATGGTGTAGATACCGATATTCATTTATCTACATCATAAAGGGTTAGGAAAGACCGGACTAAATTACTTACCCCCTTCTCCACTAAGGTAATGAAGGGTTAACCTCTCCTGCTCCCCGCAACACCAACCACCCTCCCAGGGCAAGTACTGCCTTCACCCACACCAACAAAACCTACCTACGGAGCAGTAACAACAATAAGTTTATTCCCACGTCGCAAGTTTGGCCCAAATATCCCACTTGGTAAATTATTACCACAATATTAATGAATATCAATTTCAAATTGTGGTAATAACGCCAGTAATTGTTTTTTTTTACCGAGTGCGATATTAACTAAACTTTAACGGAGTTTCATGTATCCGGGTCTGTAATTTATCTACTTAATCATGTTAGACCTCGCGACCAGTAAAACAGCAGATCTGTGAACACAAAAGTAGCATCAGGATTTGTTACCCAAATAATTTAAAAAAAAGACACTCAACTACAATGGCAGATACTAGAAAGAACATGTAATCACACTGTACCATATAGCGGAGGAGATAGGATCAACCTTCTCTTCGGAAGGGCTCTATATTGAATTATAATACTATGGCACACCTGAGATAACTGAGAAATATGCTAATCGATTCTGCAAATGAGAACTATTGCAATATTTCCCAGCTATCTCAGGGGTGCCAATTTTTGTGCTCAGGAGTCTCTCTTTGGGCCTCATGCAGAGAGCAGCGAATTTTAAAAATGGCGAATTTCATAAAAAGGAGCTTTTTTGGAGAGTTTTAATCTCCATATGCAGAAAAGTGCGAATTCTGCTATGTTTAACATGGATGCGTCTGGCGAGTTTAAATTGGCGAGATGCGCGCTTCGGAAACATGTAAAAACAAATTCGCGCCTTTTTTTTTCCCTTTGCAATGGCCGCGAGCGCCAGTTTTTTTTGGCGAGGCAAAACGGAGACAATCGCGCCATTTTATTGGCGCGAACAGCCGCTAGATGCCGTTCGCGCCTCTCTGCATACGGATATATTTTAAACTGGCGAGATTGCGGTTCTCGCCAGCCGCGAGGCGAGTTTTACAAATAGAAATGAAAAATTGGCGCGATTTTCGGAAATCTCCATTTTCTGCTGTTTTCTGCGCGATTATCTCCAAAAAATGGCGAATTTCGAAAATTCGCTGCTCTCTGCATAGGCCCCTATGTGTTTGAAGGTGTTTGTGGGGCTATAGCACTTGGGACTCTAACTACTGTAGGAATAGTCTCTCTCTAATGGATTAGAGTGGGGTATCCCATATAGGTGGCTAGTGAATGTTCCCCATTGTAAGTATACATTCTGAACACTTTTTGTGTGTTTTCGGGTTCTGTCCCTTTTCAGATGAATGTATTCTTGTTGTGTGTGTTATATTACTCTCTCTTATACAGGCTGCAACATGATTCCTAGCAATAAAGGAAGGTTTCCTGTAAATCATTAAGGTATCATAAACAATACAACCCACAAAAGTTAACATGGAAACATTGTAAATAAATGATGACTAACATACAGTTATGTATTGTTGTTGTTGTCTTGTTGTATTGTTGTATTGTTAAAATGTCATTTTCGTCATCCAACAGTCTGAAAAAAATATGTTCCTAAGGATGAAAAAAGTATCCGTGGGCTACAGTTAATGCCTAAAGATGTTAAGATTAATTTTCATTGCAAAATGCATACATAGGAGCAGCCTCCGGGACATTTTTAACAAGTACAGACATATTGAAATCATTTTGCGCATACTTTTTTTGCTGATTTGCTAAAACACAAAACTTAGCCAAGAAAATATATACAATTATGGAGATATATGCAGATACATTAATTTATTAAGTTGCAATACACAAACAAATGTTTTCATTATCTAGATTTAGTTTTAACCTATATTTTAAAATACAACGTGCAATGATGAATAATGTACTGTACAATGAAAGAAAATATGGAAGCACACACTGCCACAGCTTGTTAAAAGGAATTTGCAACACTGACATTTAGCAAAAGCAAAAACAAAAATGTATATGTATATAGTTTTTATGAATAAGTCATGTCACATTACAAACTTCTTGGCACATTAAAAAATGATTCTACGTCTGCTTACAATGTATTATAAGTAAATGTCGGTCAGTAAAAACATACTGTATGAAGGAGAATATTGGCATGGTTGACTTAGCCATACTAATTAATAGTTATATATTTTTTACCCCTGAGGAAGGAAGCGCAGTCTTCCGAAACGCGTAGGGTGGTCCCTGATATCTCTGCGTTGCCATCTGCTGCCGATATCCACTGCTTACTCTGCCGTGTGGCTGCTCCCCTGAAAGCATCTTTTGAATTTGCCGCCATTTGCCTGTACGCGACCGCAAGGAGCAGGAGAATCTGCGGCTCCATCTGCCCTGTGCCGGGCGCTTCTGCGCATGCTCCAACTGCTAAGGACAGAAGCAGTACATTCAGCCAGCGTTCCCTGCCCCTGCGACAGCGTGGATGAACGTCTAACACGTGGCAGACGCCAGAGGAAGGTGTGGGAGCTGTGCCAGCTACTGTGAGAGGGGATACTCTCTAAAATATCCACTGCCTTTTACCTTCTTGGCTCCGGTAAGCGGGCAATCCGGCCAGATATCGTTTGGGACCTTCACTTTGTCATTATTGTGTCATATGTTTTATGAAGTTTTTATAGCATATTAAATATATCCTTTTACATTTTTTAGTCCACTGTGTGTTTCAGCAACATTGTTAGTTTTTGTTTGTTTGTTGGTTTAGTGTTTTACAGTATTACACTATGTTTGTCTTTTTCTCTTTCCATGTTTGATCACCGTCTGCTGAGATCATCAATGAATTATCTTATCACCATCTGGTTGTATATTTAATTATATATTTAATCATTTATCTTAAAAATTGTTTAGCGCCATTGCGCCAATTGATACCATTGTAATACTTTTGCATATATGTACTTGACCCAGCGCCACAGATATAACGTGTCTTCTAATACTAATTAATAGATCTATCTCACCCTAAAATTAGCTCCATCTTTTTGCAAAGAGATTAAAAGTAAAGGAACACTGACAGGCAGCAACTTCTTGCCTTTTAAAGCTCTGCTTCAGGAGTTTATTTAAAACACCATACCAGACCTGACAGCCAGGCTGTGGTCTCCTTATCCTGGCAGAGGGAGTGTTGTCAAAGCTACACTCGTTATTAAACATCCCCCCATCCAGGGAAAATACTCACCTTGCATAAAATGGGTTATGGATGGAAGGGAAGGAATTCTTCTGGGCTGTGTTTCGGGCAACTGGTTAAGGACTCACGTGCATGGTTTCTGACTGTCCATGAGGGTCCTGCGATAGACTGCTGCTGTGACATAATCACTTGACTTCTACTCTGCTTATTAAAGGACCCAGCTCCCAACATACCTTGCTTTGCAACTGACTTGCTAGATCCACAGAACCAGCCCTCACTAAAATAACTGACGACCTCCATGCTGCCAAAGACAGAGGTCATTACACTCTGCTCATATTACTCGACCTCTCTGCAGCATTTGACACCGTGGACCACCCTCTGCTCCTTCATATTCTCCATACTCTTGGTATTCGGAACAAAGCTCTATCCTGGATCTCATCCTACCTCTCCCATCATACTTTCAGTGTCTCTTCTGCTAACACCACCTCCTCCTCTATTGATCTCTCTGTGGGGGTACCCCAGGGCTCTGTCCTATGACCTCTTCTCTTTTCTCTGTACACACTCTCTCTAGGTGACCTAATAACATCTTTTGGGTTCCAATATCACCTCTATGCTGATGACAGACAAATATACTTTTCAGCACCCGACCTTACACCTGCTGTACAAACCAAAGTTTCTGAATGTCTCTCTGCTATATCATCCTGGATGGCCCTCCGCCACCTTAAACTCAACATGGCTAAAACAGAGCTCCTCATACTTCCTCCCAAACCTGGCCCTACTACCTCCTTCCACATTACTGTTGGAACTACGATCATTTACCCAGTAGCCCAAGCACTCTGCCTAGGGGTCACACTCGACTTCTCTCTCACATTCGCCCCTCACATTCAAAACATTTCTTAAACTTGTCGCTTTTTCCTCCGCAATATAACAAAGATACGCCCTTTCCTCTGTTGCTCAACTGCTAAAACGCTGACTCAGGCCCTCATTCTCTCCCTTCTTGATTACTGTATCCTCCTGCTGTCTGGCCTTCCTGCCTCTCACCTGTCTCCCTTACAATCAATCCTAAATGCTGCTGCCAGAATCACTCTACTCTTTCCTAGATCTGTCTCAGCATCTCCCCTCATGAAATCCCTCTCCTGGCTCCTGATCAAATCCCGCATCTCACACTCCATTCTTCTCCTCACTTTTAAAGCTTTACACTCTTCTGCCCCTCCTTACATCTCAAGCCTAATTTCTCGTTAAACACCATCCAGACTCTTGCGTTCTTCTCAAGGATGTCTTCTTTCTACCCCCTTTTATCTAAAGCCCTCTCCTGCCTTAAACCTTTTTCACTGACTGCCCCACACCTCTGGAATGCCCTTCCCCTCGGTATCAAACTAGCACCCTCTCTATCCACCTTTAAGACCCACCTTAAGACACACTTGCTTAAAGAAGCATATGAATAGCACTGTGGATATTCTGAACACATGATACATAAAGCTTGGCCCCCTGCAGACGCACTTACCAGAACTCCCTCCTACTGTCTCTGTACGTTCTCCATACCTACCAAATAGACTGTAAGCTCCTCGGGGCAGGTACTCCTCTTCCTTAGTGTTACTTTTATGTCTAAAGCACTTATTCCCATGATCTGTTATTTATATTATCTGTTATTTATTTGATTACCACATGTATTACTACTGTGAAGCGCTATGTACATTAATGGCGCTATTTAAATAAAGACATACAATATAAGGCTATGCTGCTCCTGTCTCAAGTGCTGCAGTACTTCATGCTTTTTGGTTCAGTCTCGGAGGATAATAAACCCTGGTTCCGACTTGGTCTCACTGACAACTGTACTGCTCCTGATACCTACTGTAGTTCCGACTCTGGCTTGCTGATTACTCCATTTATCCTGATCCCTATTTCCGAGTCCTCCTCTCCCCATGGATGTTTTCATTGTGTTGACACTCAGGGTATATGAGCAGATTTGCCATAGCCACTGTGGGATTGCCTTGAAGTCAGTAGGACCATGACACTATCGTGGCTGTTGGACTTTGATAGGACTCAGTGTACCTGTGAACTTTAACTTTTTGGGCACCGGCAGTATGACGTTGCATCCCACAGCCCACATTTCATAGATTAAATTATAGTGTACTGAGCTTTTAAAACCTCATAGATTTCTTCTTCAAGTGTACTGACTGTACAACACAGATACCCAGCAAGCTCAAACTCCCCCACCCACCAGAAAGTGAATATATATTTATGTCAACCAGAGAGCTACTGAGCGTGGCAATTGTATATAACACGAGACAGGGGGTGCCCAATGCTGCATCCAATTGACAAAACATATAAAGTAAAATACTTCAATAATAATAATTGGTTATTTAGTTAACCCTTTGGCCAAAGGCGTCATAAGCCTGCATACCAACGTCAAGGTATAACCAAAATAATGCAGGTCCTACACTACACTGTGAAACCTTTCCTTTTACCTCTGTGAGAGGGGAAAAAAACCATAATGGGTCTTGTTCCTGCAGCAAGTGAAATGACCTTCCAAGTTAAAAGGGTGAAGGAGGAGGAGTGAGCTCTGGGGGGAGGTGCCACAGCCTCCAAAGAGACATAGGTTAACACAGATACCCAGCAAGCTCAAACTCCCCCACCCACCACAAAGTGAATATATATTTATGTCAACCAGAGAGCTACTGAGCGTGGCAATTGTATATAACAAGAGACAGGGGGTGCCCAATGCTGCATCCAATTGACAAAACATATAAAGTAAAATACTTCAATAATAATAATTGGTTATTTAGTTAACCCTTTGGCCAAAGGCGTCATAAGCCTGCATACCAACGTCAAGGTATAACCAAAATAATGCAGTGTAGTGTAGGACCTGCATTATTTTGGTTATACCTTGACGTTGGTATGCAGGCTTATGACGCCTTTGGCCAAAGGGTTAACTAAATAACCAATTATTATTATTGAAGTATTTTACTTTATATGTTTTGTCAATTGGATGCAGCATTGGGCACCCCCTGTCTCTTGTTATATACTGACTGTACAATGTGGGTAGTTGACCCTTCTCTAGCATTAGCTGTGATTGACTTGAATGGCAGTTAATCTTGGATCAGGGTGCGATATCCCAATTGCTGCCCTGACACATTGGAGCCCGTTCAGAAGCAACTTATTGCCCTGCAACATCAATTGTGAACCCTGAAGCAGCAGAAACAGCTTGTAGAGCTGTAACAGCAGTTTCTGCAACAACAGTGAGAGCTGCAGTTACAGCGATTCCTGTACTAACAGCAGCAGCTGTAACAGCTGTTCAAATCTAGTTGCTGCAGGCCATGGCCCAGGTCATAGGTGCCTAAAACTCCTGCAAATCTGCTAGTCAAGATGCACACAGCTGATATCCTTCCTGAGGCCAAAGTCCTAATTTTTGAAAGTACATAGCAGAAATGGCCAGAGAAAAAAAATCAAAACTGGGAAAAATTACTAGCAGCGCCTCTCCTTAATGGGGAAGCACAAGTAACCTCTCACTATCTCACTTCATCTCTGTTTCTTTATATTGTTTCTACTGTACATACTGTAATATGTTTTATAGCTTATTTACAGGTACTGTAGAGTACAACGCTGAATAGATTTAATTAATAAAAGAGTGTACTGTACAAAACCCTTAGAGTAACTTATTAAACAAAAGCCTGCAGCACTTTTACTTCCACAGAAAGAAAATACAACCTAATTGGTGAGACTTTCATCAACTTCAATAAATAAAATAAATCCCTCATTAATTAAATTTGTTAAACCTAAGTCAAATTGTGTTGTGTGCTGATGTGCAATTTAGTTGCAGAGCTAGTCATATTTGCCCATAACAAAAAATGCAATTGACTGTAAATAGAGCTGGATTTCAGTGATTTAGACTAATGTATGCAAATACTACTGCTTGAAGTATATAATCCAAAAAATAATAATTTGTGCTTGCCAATTCAGAAATTATCATAATGAATAAGCAATGTGGGTGTTCTGTTAACTCTACTAGTTTCGTACTTTTTTTTTTTACCACATCATGTTTATGTTCTCTTTACCAAATGAACACCTTCAAGCAAAACAACGCTAATAAATATTTTACATATCAACAAAAAGATTTGTAAGCATTGACCATGTACTGACAGGCTACAAGAGTGTAAATGTACAGTAGCTGAATGCACAAAACAGTGAGGTACACTATAAGAAACAAACTGTTCAGCAACAGTATATTCTATTCTCACTGGAGACATCCCCTGTCACGGCAATATGGTATAAGATTAGCAGAAAAAGTACTGACCATAAACAGTCTAAGCTAATGTATCTGTCATGGAACTTCCAGGAGTTACTCTTGCGTAACCTTATGACATTTATTGAATGTATCAATGGAAATACAAGTACTATTCTCTATTCACTACACATTCATATATTTATCTATACATAGAATACCTCTATGCACATAGTTAAAAGGGAATTTTTTTATGTCCTCCTTGATATTAACAATTATCAGTGGCCAGCACCTTGGTGGATCTTACAATATCTGGGCTATCATGACTACTTATGTTGCTTCTTTTGTAGGGGAGATTGTTTTCACTACTAGATATGGGTGCATGTGTTTCACCTGCAAATCTTTTGTCACGTTTTCAACAAAACTAGAGCCACATTTAACGAATTGCTGGAGGGTAGAGCGTAGAGTATAGGGATGGACAAATCATTCACTCAAATTACAAAGAAAAAGAAAATGATCACAAAACTTCTTGGCTCATCTTGTCGGTCTATATTCGTATCTCTATTAAAGCCTTCGACCCTATTGAAAATTGGCTTTCATGTTTATGGTAACCTTGTGTCTATCATAAGCATTTTCCTGTGTCATCAGCAAATATGGAGACTTTGCTCTCTATGTCAACCTCAAAGTCATTAATAAACAAGTTAAAAAGCAGGGGTCCCAGTACCGATCCTTGAGATACACCACTCACAACTTTAGCCCAACCTGAAAAGGTTCCATTTATGACAACTCTCTGTTGTCTATTCTTCAACCAGTTTTCAATCCAGGGTCAAATATGTTTACTGAGTCCAATTTGCTTTATTTTATACACTAACCTTGTGTAGAATCATATCAAAAGCCTTTAAAAAATATAAGTAGACCACATGAACTGCATTACCCTGGTCTAAATTCCTACTACCTCCTCAAAGAAACTAATGTTAGTTTGGCACGACTGATCCATCATAAATCCATGCTGACTATTACTAATAATTTTGTTTTCCATAAGGTGTTGTACTGTACCTGTACTATTGTAAGTGTGTAAACAGTAAAACATGAACACACCAAAAAATTATATGTAAAGAATGAAAAATGTTTACGTTATACTATTGGAACTTTGTTGAAACGCATATGCGTCATCACATTTCTATGCATGCGTGTACTGTATGTCAAACTGGAACTTGTTGAAACACATATGCGTGTCATCACATTTCTGTGCATGTGTGTATGTCAAATTGGAACCTTGTTGAAACGCATATGCGTGTCATCACATTTCTGCACATGCGTGTATGTCAAATTGGAACCTTGTTGAAACACATATGCGTGTCATCACATTTCTGCACATGCGTGTATGTCAAATTGGAACCTTGTTGAAACGCATATGCGTGTCATCACATTTCTGCGCATGCGTGTACAGGAGGGCCCCAGGCATGAGGCGGGTTCTGTTCTAAGGGCCCGCCGCAAAGCAAAAATCGCCGGAAAGCGGAACTGACGATTTTCGGTATGTGCGCATGCGCAGACCGGCAATGTGCCTTTCTACGCATGCGCAACCTCGGCAAAGCCCCCATTCTGCGCATGCGCGACCCTGGCCCCACCTGTTCTGCGCATGCGTGACATTTAACTGGCCCGTTCTGCGCATGCACGACATCGTACTGCCCGTTCTGCGCATGCGCAGACATGCGGCCCCCTTCTCGGTGCCGCTGTATCGGCGTATCGCCGAGAAGTGGGGCCTTGCTGTATGTCAAATTGTCAATTGTATCTGTTGTTTATGTGCTACAGTATACTGTAGTTATATACTGTAGTTACTGTACAGTATCTAAATGAGACATTTGTATATATTTAAATGCATTTACTGTAGAACTTTACATTAGAGTATGTACTGGATTTTAAAGATTGTTATAGTGTACTGTATGTCAAAGATTAACAGTATTTAGATATACTATATTTAAACTACTGTACATCAGTACTTAATTTTTTATAGTACTATTTAATCACTAAAAGCAACTTAATTTCAAGATTGATATACTGTATATGGTGCCTCCAAAATGAAATATAAATATAGCCTGACCAAATATAAAGTCCAATATGACTGGGATGAGATCCAAGGCAGATTCTTCAATGAAGTCTCATAGAACAACAAACAGACAAATAAGACAACGACAAAAAAGGAAAAAAAAGAGAAAAAGATCATAGTGCAACTAAAAACAACTTAAACAAAAAATCACTGATAAGGTTGAAAAGAGAATGATTACAAACTTAATGCAAATGAATTAAAATGTATATAAAAACAACAAACACTTGAATGTTGGGCTAGAGACACTTATATAGCGATGACATCCGGTAGGAATAAAATTGAAACCCTACTTACAGCAAAGCTGATGATAATAAGCCCGTAGCACAATGTCCTTGTCTGGAACCGAAGCCTGATTAGAAGATGTCATGACTCTGCCTATAGAGATCCACAATACCGGAAACTGCCGCTGCTAACACACTCACAGATGTACTGGTGTGTGGGGGGTGAAGCAGGTGAAGACCTGAACCCAGTGCTGCCGAGGGATTCGCCGAGATGATACACGCAGACCAAGAGGTCTCGCGATACCTCGGTGATGTCACCACTTAGCGCAGAAGCAGGGGAAGTACCGGACGAATACCGGGGAGCTCAGAGAGCTCGGGCTGGGTTTGGAGAGGGCAAAAGGGCTACCAGGGGAGAATGTCAAAGTCTCTGCCAGTAAAAACCACCCAAAGACTTTGACATTCTCCCCCTGCTTCTGTGCTAAGTGGTGACGTCACCGAGTTATCGCGAGTATGTTAGCAGCGGCAGTTTCCGGTATTGTGGATCTCTAGAGGCAGAGTCGTGACATCTTCTTATCAGGCTTCGGTTCCAGACAAGGACATTGTGCTACGGGCTTATTATCATCAGCTTTGCTGTAAGTAGGGTTTCAATTTTATCCCTACCGGATGTCATCGCTGTATAAGTGTCTCTAGCCCAACATTCAAGTGTTTGTTGTTTTTATATATATTTTAATTCATTTGCATTAAATTGCAATCATTCTCTTGTCAACCTTATCAGTGATTTTTTGTTTAAGTTGTTTTTAGTTGCACTATGATCTTTTTCTCTTTTTTCCCCTTTTTTTGTCGTTGTCTTATTTGTCTGTTTGTCGTTCTATGAGACTTCATTGAAGAATCTGCCTTGGATCTCATCCCAGCCGTATTGGACTTTATATTTGGTCAGGCTATATTTATATTTCATTTTGGAGGCGCCGGTTTATTTGTTTTTATTGTCTGTATTGGTTTGTGTGAATCTTTTTTTCCTGGCAGCCCCCACTTGAACATTTAAAGTGTGTATATTTTATGTTGGTCACCTACAGTGGCGGCAGCTTTTATTTGAAGCAACGCCGCCGGCCGGGTGCGTGTGCGCAGCGTGGAGATGCGGCACGTTGCGGCGCACTGTGATGTCACAGTCACGTGCGCGCCCGGCTTCCCCGGCTTCTCCGGGCTTCCCCGACACCCCTGGAGATTAAAGTAAGGTAAGCGGGGGTACGGGGAAGCAGAGGGGCAGAGCAGGAGCCGGGTTCGGGGTCGGGAAGGGGGGCAAAATGCGCACGAAGTGGAGGGGGGTGCGTGGGGAAACGCGGTGGCGCGCGGTTTTGACTGGCGGCAGCCGGAGTAGATCCCGGCATGCCGCCGGCATTACTTCAAATAAAAGCTGCCGCCACTGTAAGTGTTACTATTTGTTATTTTTAGCATTAGCGCTGTTCCCACTGCCCTTCCCCTTTATACTGTATATGATACTGTACTATATGTCAGATATATATATATATATTTAAATGTCTTTACAACTTTATGTACAGAACTGTGTAGTACTGTACCTGTACTGCTGTAAGTGTGTTAACAGTAAAACATGAACACACCAAAAAAGTATATGTAAAGAATTAAACATTTTATTTTTCTGGATTACAAAGGGAAAATGCATAATACAAAAATACAATGTCGCCTCCAAATTTACAATCTTGTCTTTTTCTTCTTCTCAATGGATGGTGCTTCTTGGACATCTTGGTGTGCAAAGAAAGAGACAATATTATATATTTAAAAACGCACTGTACATTATTCAATCCAGAGTTTTGAGGTGTTTGGGGAGAAAGGGCATGACATGGAGAACAGTACATTATGACTACAGTGCCTTGTATCTTCTGCTTTTTTTGAGGGGGGGGGTTGGTAGAGACAAAGCATGCATTGCATGTGCTACTGCACTTTACAATAGGACTAGAGGTTTTAAAGTGCCTTAGGTTTGGGGGGAAAGGGCATGACATGGGAACAGTACATAATGATTACAGTGCCTTCTGTTTTTTTGGGGGGGTTTGAGGAGACAAAGCATGCATGACATGGGCTACAGAACTTTACAATACTGTAGGACTAGAGGTTTACAGTACCTTAGGTTTTAGGAGGTTTGGGGGGAAGGAACATGGCTTGCATGGATTTGAGCACTGTTTTACCTGGCAGTATTGCTGGGAGAGTTTTGTGCACCAGGGAAGGGGGGGGGGTTCCTGCACGTTTCTTTGCCCAGCTCAAGACATGCAAAATAGAAAACAGAAATAGAAAAAAATTATTATGCCATGATGCCAGTACAGTCCATTGTTAAACAGTGTCTTCTATTTTTTGAGGGGGGTTGGAGGAGACAAAGCATGCATTGCATGTGCTACATCACTTTACAGTAGGACTAGATGTTTTAAAGTACCTTAGGTTTGGGGGGGATTGGGGGAAGGGACTTGAATGCATGGATTTGAGCACTGTGTGTGTCTTACCTGGTAGTGTTGCTGGCAGAGTTTCCTGCACCAAGAATCAGGGGGGGAGGGGGTTCCGGCACGTTGTCTTTGACCATCTCAAGACATGCAAAACAGAAAATAAGCATTAAACAATGAGATAATTTGTAAAAAATCAACTGTTTGTTTTTTTAAGATTAAAATCATTGGCGGTGCATCTTTATTTGTAAATAAATGTATAACTAGTGTCATCAAACAAGTCGATGGACCTCCAGGGAAGAGCCCTTGTATGCCTCAAAAGGCTATTGATGCTGTCTCTGACGGTTTTCATAAGAAGACTGGTAGCTTTAAAATTGCACTTCACTTTCTCCATAATTGTTCTCTTTAAATTTGCTGGAAGAGCCTTCTTGTATTTATTGCCTGCACAATTGACATTTTTGAACCACTCGCTATACATCTCAAAACTGACGTGGTGTATAAAGATGAACTGGGTATATTTCTGAGGTAGACCAGCAGATCTGATCTTGTATTTCTCCCGGACGCTCTTGGGCAGGTGTCTCAGGGTAATGTCTGGCAGTTGTACAATCCTGGGTGCAGTAGCGGGTGTGCTTCTGGCAGCGGGCGGGGGTAGATGGTCAAGGAGGATGCTCCTCCTGTCATCTCCTCCAACAGAAGAGTATACATGTATTCTGGAGACAGAGGGGGTGAGCGTGGGGGGCCGTGGTGTGCTTGGTGTTGACACTGTGAAGGTCAAATCCACGGATTGAGACTGTGCACAGGTTGGGGAGGGGGGTATGCGGTTTCCTCCATGAGAGAATATGGTGCCTCCAGGCCACCCTCCTGCTCCTGCATCAGACATACACGGGTAGGGACTCAAAGCAAGGAATAGAGCCCCGCGATCTTCCTCTCAATCTTATCCAGACGAACACCCATGCAACTATCCATATTCACCATGGTCTCAAAAAGAAGATCCATCTTGTGTCAGTGATTTTGATACAATGAAAACATCCAGCATGCGGGCGACTGAGCTGGATCTGGTGCATGGAGTGCTGGTGTCACCCGGACGAACATCTGCATGGCTGGGTGCTGGAGGAGGTGAGCTGGGGGCTTCGGGACTTATTATCAGCATGGCTGGGTGCAGGAGCCACAAGTAAGCTGGGGGTTTCCAGACGAGCATCAGCGTGGATGGGTGCTGAAGTAGGTGAGCTGGTGGTTTCCAGACGAGCATCGGCGTGGATGGGTGCTGGAGCAGGTGAGCTGGGGGTTTCCGGACGAGCATCGGTGGACAAAGGGTCAGAGCGGGCGGATGTTTTGGAATTGGTGGCGGTGGGCGATGGCAGTGAAAAGTCTTGGACATCCAATTCTGCTTCAGCGGGTGCAGGGGCACTTCTCGTGCCCATCCCAAAAAGTTGATCCTTGAGGATTTTGGCCATTTTCTTCTTCACTTAATAAGGGCCACGGTTCGTTGCCTTGGGAGCCTTCGGAATCTTTGGAACCTTTTCTCTAGGCACCTTTGGCTTTGGCTTGAAAACAGCTTCCGACTTTAGCTTTCTCATGGTTGGCACAGAAGAAGAAAGCAGGTTCCTGTGTCCGTAGAATCGGGGTTGATTCATGGAAGCAGATGGAAGAATGCACAATAAAGTATCTGTTCAAGAGCTCATTCAGATAGAGATCAGAGTGTCGGAGGCTATGCCATTTGTGTCACCTTTTATGCAATGTGTTCCTATTTGAATTTTTGGGTGGGCATGGAAACGAGCTGCAGGTGTTTTAAGTGGGTGTATAAGTACTTAACCTGTCGAGTGAGGTCCTTTACATTATAAATAAACCATCACTTCTGTTGATTCAATGCACATTGAATATACATCGAATACACATCGAATATACATTCCTCTGTGCTTGAATTATTTTCTAAAGCATCGATGCCGAAGAAAGTTATTTCAAAGGATCTTAGCATGAGAATACAGGACATTTACAAGAAAGGACACCGAATTTTACAGATCAAATGCTGGGTAATTGTGAGGATTCGCCATTCCGGCGGTTCTGTCCGCTTAACCCTCACCTGTCCGTCTGGATCTAGAGGCACTCAAAGAGGGCATCTCAGCAGTGGTTTGCATGAGTGGTGCGCAGGCAGTGCGCGGGCTCTTCTGCCTCTGCAGTTCCCGTGTCCAGGGTATGTTCTCCCCCCAGCGGCAATGACACGGTACGCATGCGTGGTACGCACTCTCCCCAGCATCCTGTGGTCTCTGACGTGGAGGTACGTGGCACAGAGGTCACACATGTCCCTCCCTTCTTGCCTCGGGTCCCACCTCCGGTCTCCACCCCTGCACTGACGCAGGTGCCGTGGCGCGCACGAGTGGCGCGCGACCAGGTCGCCAGCATGATGCGCGGGGCTCGCACGCTATCTAGAGGCCCCACTCCTAATCGGCTGCACAATAGGACGCACCTGCACGATCCAGCAGCCTATCAGTGAGGGCTCCTCCACTTCCTGGTTGCCTCCCATTGGAGGGAGGTCCTATTTATATCCTGTCAGAACTCTCCTTCATTGCATAATCTATGTTTTGTGATGCTGCCTCTCACTGCATCCAGTACCCTGCCTTGTCTGCCGCTTACCCTTGATGCCTGACCCTTCCTTGTACCTCGGTCTTTGTGATACTCTCCTGCACTGACCCTGGCTTTGGATTACAAAGACCCTGCTCTCTCCTGCACTGACCCTGGCTTTGGCTTTACAACAACTCTGCTCTCTCCAATCCTGACTCTGGTTACGCACCCCAACGATCCACTTCTCTCCACTCCTAGACCCGGCAAGTACTACTTTTATGCTGTCCTCTATAACCCTGTCCCAGCTTGCAAGACTATCCTACACTCTAGATGCGCACTCGCGGTTGTGGTTGGCGTTCTATATCAATCCCTACCTCAGCCCCGCGGTCGCGCCTCGTTTGTGGTGAGCTACGCATTACATGGGCCAACTAGTTAGGACCAAACTTTTGGAAAAATCAAAACGAAAGTACATTGGATAGAAGAAACAAAGAACAGGCACATAGTAATAGTTATTCAAAATCACCCATTTTTATTACACAGTTTAATTGTGCCTTTTCTAAAATAAAAACTATATTAAACAAACATTGGGATATTATGCTTCGTGATCCTATTATAGGTAAGAGATTACCTTTGAGGATACCATTAGTATTTCAAAAGGCAAGAAACATAAAATCTATGTTGGCAACTAGTTGATTAAAAACCCTTGGCAGTCATAAACATAATACTAAATTGAATAATGGCAACTTTTTGTGTGGACGAACTAGATGTCTTACATGTAAACACTTAAATAAAACTGACACCATCTGCTCACACTCCAATGGATCTACATATCCAGTTAAGGGACACATAGATTGTTTGTCCACTTTCGTGGTGTATGTGATTGCATGTCCATGCGGTGTTCAATATATTGGAAGGACCGCACGTGCTCTTAGCACACGGTTTCTTGAACACCACAGGAACATAATACATGGACTGCAAACACATAGTCTATCTCGTCATTATAATTTGAAACATAATAAAGATCCCTCTACCCTAACAGTAATGGGCATTGAAGCCATGAGTGCCACTTTGTTGAGTGGAGATAGACACAAACATCTAGTTTAAGAGAATCATATTGGATATATGTACTAAATACATTGAGTCCTGAAGGTCTAAATAACTGTATCGACACCAGGACTGTCATTTAATATCCATCTTCTCTCCATCGGGGAGTGGAATATAGAGGTCTGGGTTGAACAAGCTAGACATGTTCCCTCTGTGTTCCATTCTCATGAGGGTTTCCTTTCTAATGTTGATTTTTCTTGATTCTTTAAAAACATATAGGTATATATATACAAAATTATTATTCATCTGCACTATATAGTATGATTTATTGAATAGTCAAGGGATTATGTACACATTTATAATATAAAATACACATACACGAAAGATTAAACACATTTAATTAATTTTTATTCACATATTATTCATATTATTTTAATAACAATACAGGCATACCCCAGTTTAAGGACACTCACTTTAAGTACACTCGCGGGTAAGGACATATTTTCAATAGCCCCATACCACTGTGTCCATACGCTCGCTTCGCGAGTAAGGACAATTATTCTGTCCTACAGACCGCCATAGTAGTGACACGCTGATTCCTCTCACCGAATAGGCAAACAGCAGCTCGCGAATGCACCTGTCAGCACGTCCTGAGCAGCAATAAAGACTCCCTACCTGTACCGAAGCATAGATAAGTGGAAGAAATGTAGTGCTTCACTTTAAGTACATTTTCGCTTTACATAAATGCTCTGGACCCATTAAGTTAATTAATGCGTGGTATGCCTGGAAATTATTTGTGATGTCTGGACGGCACATGATTGCTAACTTGAGACAATTAGTGACCTAGGATACATGTCCGGTCTGTTTTTGTATCTTTCTTCCTTCAAATTAATTTCAATCTTTGCATTTAGACCATCCACTCATATTGAAAGTTAGATTCATTAGTAGAATTCAATTATTTAATACATTGAGTTTCTATAGGTTACATTTAAAATGTATACATATTTACTAATTCATTTTAAGTTGATAGGTTGCTATAACCCCATTTGCGGGCTGGGGCAATTCTTTAGGGCATTTATATTGGTTTATATATAGCCTATTCGAAATTTATACTGAATATGTTCTAGGGACATTTAATAATTTAACTCAGTCAATTTCAGTAATCAATGGGTTAAAATATATATTTGTTTCCATAATCAAGTGGTATTTGTATCCATTTCATGAATTTCTTTTTCTTCTCATTAGGTAATACCAGTTATAATCATCTTTTTAATTTATTTTTAATTTATTTTAATTTAGTGTATACTTTATATAATATCATCATGTGGCAATATCATTTATTTATGATGATTGTGATCTATTTTAGAGTACTATAATCAATTCTAATATTAATATATAAAAATAATGTATCTTTATCCTCCAAAACAAGCCGGTTTTGAATTAACTAATAATTTAAAGAAAGCCCTTCTCTATCTAATATATTATTCATTAATTGTATAACACTGCATTTGTGAGTTGGAAGCACTGTATACTGTATGTTTTAAATAGTTTTTGTCTTTTGTATGATATTTGTATAATATTTGTTTATTCATAGATTTATATATGAAGTTGTGTTTTATGATTCTTTTTGTGCATATTGTGTAATAAATACAATTATTAGATAATTTGCAAGTATTCATTAATGCATATTCAACACTACATTACCAGGAAGAATGATTTATAATAAAGAAATCATTCTTCCTGGTAATGTACAGGTTATTAAGAATCTATTTTAGTGTTTGGACCCTTGAGACGTGGTCTGCCTTGGAGGGGCTCAAGGGCTTACAACACTTTGGCCAAAGAGTTAAACTAAAAGACCATTTTATTCAAAAGATATCTATATATTTATATATATATATATATATAGGCACTGTACCGTGTTTTAGTGTCTTTGGATGTAGCACTGAGCTCTGTCTGTGTTTCATGTTCTGTCTCTGGTTTTAAATATATATTGCCATGCTCAGTAGAACTCCTCTTTGACACTTATACGCATATATATATATATGTTGTGGTTATTTTGGGGGTTCAATATGAGCTTATAGGGGTCCTGTATGTTTTTCATTATTTTATTGCAAGATTTATTAGCGCAGTCCTTTTCTTTTTATATTGTATGTATATGTATGTATTGTATTGAATTGTATGTGTAACACACTCCCCCCCCCCCCCAATCGCAGATAGGGACTATGTCTGGGAATATACCTGTGTTACTGTGTATGGTGCAATACCTGATAGGCTCACAGGAGGCCTGAACCTCCGCCACTGGGAGCCTGGGGTGTTTCCTGAAATGATGCGTACAGTGCCTCCACCTGTGCAGGGACTCTAGTGTGTAGAATAACCCCTGACACAGGAACCACATACATCAGTATATACATACATCTATACATATACATATACACATACACATACACATACACATACACATACACATACACATACACATACACATACACATATATATATATATATATATATATATATATATATATATACACATATACAGTTTACTGTATATGCAGAACAGAACAATAACATTAGCAACGGTGTCACTCTGTATCACTAATAGTACAATTGCCTGGTCGCCTCGCAGGGCCTTCACCCCACACAGTATTCTCCCCCAAACACTGTGGGCTCTGTGGATCCAGAGGCTGACTCACTGGAGTCACCCTATTTGGTGTTTGACCATAGGGCCCTTTACCCGTAACTCCTTCGGGAGATGCCCCGGAGGTCTGAAGGCCCCTTTGAGAGGGTCCCTCCATAGAGTCCCCAGAGGTGTTGTTATTTACAGTCTCTGGACCAACCTCTGTTGAGTTTGGCTCCCCATCTAGAGGAGTAGATACTATTTCAGGTTCATCATCTCCTACTTGGGGTATCGGGAGCATATGATTCCAGTGCCATACCTTTACCCAGCCTTCAGAGTCTTTGATACGATGAACCGGGAGGCCAGGCATCTGTGATTTAACCTCATACACTCCATCTCTCCAACGGTACGCCAGTTTATGCTTCCCTGGAATCCCTAGATTGCAGAGAAGGACGGCATCCCCAGGACGAATTTCATTATGACAAACCTTATGATCGTAGCGCCGTTTGTTACTGGCATTTAATTGAGCTTAAGCTTTTTCAGCTAATTGATATGCTTGCTACAAACTGTCTCGCAACCACTGTACGTACTTGAAGTGCGTCCGGTTGGATACCCAATCGGTAGATATCCTCAGACGTATATCCAACGGTAGCCGAGCTTCTTGTCCAAACATCAGAAAGTAAGGAGTGTACCCTGTGGATTCATGACGAGTGCAGTTGTAGGCGTGCATCAAGGATTCCACATGCTTACTCCACTCGCTCTTCGGAGAGCCCCTCAGAGTGCCGAGCATATCGAGGAGAGTGTGGTTGAACCTTTCCGGCAGAGCATCTCCCTCCTGAAGATAGGGAGTTGTTTGGGACGTAGTGATATTCAGCAGGTTAAGCAATTCTCGTATGAGATTACTTTCAAAGTCCTGGCCTTGATCAGAGTGCAACCGATTGAGCAGTCCATAATGAAGAAAGTACTTTTCCCATAAGACTTTGGCTACGGTAACGGCCTTTTGATCTTTGGTAGGAAAAGCTTGCGCGTATCGAGTGTAGTGATCTGTAATCACCAGTACATTGCCGATACCTCGAGCTTCTGGCTCGATACAGAGAAAGTCCATGCACGCGAGATCCATGGGTCCAGAGCTCTTCAAGTGAGCCATTGGAGCGGCCCTTGTAGCTAGGGTCTTTCTTTGTATGCAATGGGCACATCGTTGGCAATGCTGCTCTACTGCCTCCCTCATGCGTGGCCAGAAAAAACGATTGCGTAGTTGCCCGAAAGTTTTATATATTCCAATATGACCATGATCATCGTGCAATGCTCGGAGAACCATAGGTTGTAGGTTCCTGGGTAGAACCAGCTGCCGTTTGTCTGGGTGATTGTGATACCGTACCACTCTATAAAGTAGACAATTGTCGAGCTCGATTTTGTCTATTTCTCTCATCAGGATTGCCACCGTGTCTTTGGGAGCACGTTTTAATAGGGCAGGGTTACATTGCTGAATTGTTTGACGGACAATGCCCGCCACTGGGTCTCGGATTTGGTATTGTACCAGATCTTTCCATGCGATAACTTTGTCAGGGGTGAGGTTCATCCCTTCTGGGTGGCAGTAGGCGGCCAGAATTCTCCCCCAACACCGTGTACCCAGAGTCCCAAGAGTCCCCAAAGGAGCCCACCCCTCTAGGCGTAATCAGCGCCTGTACTGTATGGAACTGTTGGTGCACATTGATGGATGGAAGGTACTTGCCGGGTGTATCCACACCCGGGCGTGCTTAGCAAAGAATCCAAGAGTCCGCCAACCCCACCATATCCTCCGCGATGAGCTGCCACTGCGAGGGAGTGCCTTCACGTAGAGAGAGTCTTTACTGCAGTCCCATGGTCTGGTCCCAGACTAGGAAGAGCAGGATACTCAGCACAGCAGCTGTGTCCCTAACTATCACTAGTCACTAACAGGGCAGGGTCCCTACCTATGGGCCTTTCCCTACAGCAACCACAAACTGATGGTGACTCAGGGCCTTAACTGGGGCCTAGGGGGATTCTGGCCTTGTGCAGAGGGTCACTGACCCCTGCACACTCACAACCTACCCCCAGCCTCTGCCGGCGCTGACTGACATGCTCCCCCAGTGCGCAAATTGTCTCTATCTTGTGAGCAGGGGCTTCTGGCAACCCTATTGTCTCCCTGGCATCACGTGATGTTCATGCCCCTGGGCACCATGGGGCTTGTAATCCCTGCGGACCCCCTTTAACCTTGGTGCCGCGTGTGCCACCTCTAAGGGCCGCCGCAATCGTCTTTGCGCAGGCGCGACCCTGGTAATGGCCGCCGCAACTTTCAGCGCGTCCTGCACATGTGCAACATCCGCGCATCCGCGATGACCCCCAAGATGGCAACCCCTTCAGTCTGAGTCCACCCGAGCTGTGGCGATGCGCTCGCTCCCCGCTGAAACACCCCCACCCACTAGCAAGGTCCCCCGCAGTGGCGGAGGTAAGCAAGGGGAACCGAGCACCAGAAGGAAGCCTGGCTACATATGTATGTCTTTATTTATATAGCACTGTAAGAGGGGTTTAAGGCTGCACTCCACAAATAGAAAAAAATGCATCCAATTTACCGGTGCTGCTGGTTCAAGGAAGTACATGCCATAAAATCCAAAGTACACTGAGGAAAAGAAGGGATCCAGCGCTCCACGGATTTCTGAATAAGAAAATGTATTGTGCCACACAACGTTTAGACCTTAGGGTCTTTATCAAGACCTTTATCGAGGCCTAGTCACTTGATAAAGACCATAAGGTCGAAACGTTGTGTGGCACAATACATTTTCTTATTCAGAAATCCATGGAGCGCTGGATCCCTTCTTTTCCTCAGTTTATTTATATAGCGCCATTAATGTACATAGTGCTTCACAATAATAATTCACGTGGTAATCATATAAATAACAAATAATATAAATAACAGGTCATGAGAATAAATGCTTCAGACATAAAAGTAATATTAAGGAAGAGGAGTCCCTTCTCCGAGGAGCTTACAATCTAATTTGTAGGTAGGGAGAACGTAGAGAGACAAATATATTATAAAATGTCTGCTAATATGTTTCAGTGCTGAAGAAAGTATTCTCAACTGCCAAGCAATGAGACCATTCATCAACAAAGATAATATTAAAATGTAAAATACCATGACATACTGTACCCTCAGATGTAAAAGCAATATATAAAAGTAAAATTCCTACAATCTTCAGATAATTGTCACATTATTTCCCAGGTGGAAAAAAATGATGCAAAGGATAAATAACTTGCACAATACTGTTCAGTTTCTTTTTTTTAAATGCATGATTTTAGTAAGTATCAAGATCTGATGAAGATATCTATACGTAGTTGCAGCCCAAAGAAGTTATGGACTGCAAACAAAGCAAAATAACATTCCTTGACAATGGCAACAATCAATTTTGAAAAATTTCCATAATAGCCTGATCTTAAAGGTCACTATAACAACAATCACCATTATGTACAAAACCACATTAGCTGTATTATGTGACGTGCGGCTGTTATAATGAATGGGCTTACCTTGCACATGATTGGATTCTGGTTAATTCCTATACTCTGCAATGCATACTGTAAGTGACGTCTCGAGCAATGCACAAATACATTGTAAATAAACAAAAAGTACCTGATCATACACAGTGTGGGAAGCACAACAATTCTTCTTCATTAAGTCTTAGGCACACTGAGTTCTGTTACATCAGGGCAAATAACATGACATTATATAAAACAGGAACAACATTATTTTTTTTTAACACCTTAATCACTTACATACTGTTCAAAGGACGTACTGCAGTTCACTAGTGCAGGCTTAATGTCATGTTATTATGCTAAAGCGTGTTTGTGTCTTAACTAAGTAACTGCGAATGTGTATTAATTATATTTGCATGGATATATTCTAATAAAAATTAGTCCTGATTTGCGATCAACAATTTCCATGCAGGTGCTTTAAGTAGTGTATTACACGTTAGGAATCACTGGTAATGCGAGTTACAAATCTAGTGATTTCAAAACAATATAGGACTCCACAACATCCATTAAACCATACGGTCCACCTGCGTACCATGAAACAATGGCAATAAAGTTTCCTAGTGCGGCAGCAAGGATACATTAGTAGTACAAAGTTTGCAGATGAGTAGATATTAGGCAGACAATGCCAAAGAAAGTAGGAGAACTGGAGGAGGGCTGCCAGCAGAGTTAAAACCAACAACTTATGAATAGAAGATGATGGAGAGGATTTCTTCAATGCAGATACTGTGGGATGAAGGTCTTGTTGATAGAGGAGATCTGCAAGAGGAGGTCTCCTCTATCAACATTTGTTTTCTGGGTTGTTACAGACCACTTGACCATAACTATGTAGCCCATCTGAAGTAAAATAAAACTAAAATGTCATTTGCCATTTTTGCTTGGATTGGATTTCTTCTCGAGCATTTTGCCCCTTAATATATACAGAATACACCCTATCCTTCACTGCTACCATTAAGCTTCTTCATGGGAGGTGTTTGAATGGATGGCAGGCATAAAAGCACAGAGAAGCAAGAAACAGCGATTGAAAGAAAGCATTAGCAATTAATATTAAGCATAGCTATTAGGATATAAATACAGCCGCGGCCCCTTTTATTCTCCAACATCACCGCATTTTTCCGGGTTTTTTTCCCGAATGCCACGCACTTCACCGCGTTCATGCCGCATTCTGACCGCATTCTGACCGCATTGTGACCGTATTCATGTTGCATTCACAGCAGCGGTTGATGCGCGGTTGATGTGTTTATTGATAATGGTTCGGATTTAATTGGTTGCAATTCTTCGCGTATCCGCCAGATGGCAGATATTCATGAATTGTAATGCGCATGCGCTTCAGTAATGTGTCGACTTGCAGGTGTTTCGTTTAAAAAAGATACCACAGTGGTCTATTGTAAATTGGCCTTGGGACTGAAGGAAGAGGTTACAATAATGTATCAATTTAGGCTTTTCATATTAAAGAAAGACAAGCACCAGTTTCTGTTCTGGTTATTGTCCAGAGATTCCTGCCATGAGTGCACAAGTGCAGCCCGTGTTCCAAAAACCCAACCGAGCGTACGCTTATTTAATATGGGCCGCGATTAATGCAACTGATGATAAGATGGCAACAGTTGTTCAAATTTATCAGTATTTTATTGAAAACTATGACTTTTACAAATTTTTGCCAGATCCTCGTGTGTGGAAGCGTGCAATAAGGAAAAAGTTATGTAGTGATCCATGTTTTTTTCGTATTGATCCCGATTTTATTGGAGGGTATTGGTGTGTATCACCGGGTTTTTCCCGTATCTATGATCATGCAGACGGCAAAAGGCGAAAGGTCATGTTAAAACCAAGTAAGAAACGTCAGTCGCTGGCAAGCAATGTGCCAGCACCAGCACCGGCTACCAATAACGGTCCGACCGTCAATGACAACCCTTGCTGTCTGTCCACGCATGGATACCTGCAGCCTGTGCCGGATTTCGCGTACAGTTTCGAGCAAGCTTGCATGTACCTAAGCGATTTCCAGCCTCATCAGCTGACTACAGGTGTAGTAGTCCCGCTGTCACCTGTCAACGACGTGTATGATCAAGAATACGGAGCTGGCAGTAGCCCGGCGCCAGCTGATTGGGAAATTCTATGGTGAGTAATATTGCCGTATTTTATTCTGTTTTTTTTATTTTGAAAATATCAATATCAGTGCGATTCAAAAGTCAAGCGATTCTCCTGTAAGCAATATCATTGGCTGAGCGGCTTCTACAGTAGATACTGCACAATTGGTGAAAAGCTAGGCGCATGCGCATTGGAACCTTCTTCAAACGCATATGCGTGTCGTCACATCGACGGTAGGCGCATGCGCATGTGAACAGGGGACTGACCATTACAGTAAAACTTTTACTTTTGTTTTTCCTCAGAAAAGAAAACTTTGTCATCTCATGCGGAAAACGGCAAATGGAGGGATTTCGATGGATAATATCGCTTTGTGTAACAATGCCTGCACATTGCTGAATCGGATTTTAAAAAAAACGTACCGGAGTCTACAGTTTTGTGGCCGTTGTTATTGATCAGGATAGAATACCTGAAACAGTATGCTGATGTTTTCAGACCGTATACAATACATGGTGTTATCAAAAAAAATTCTTTAATCATAAAATATACAAAACGCAACATCTCCTTCATTAAAGTCTAGTAAGTCAAAACAGTTACAGTAGGATGGTGTACAGAACAGTCAGTCAGGCCTGCACAACTCCAGTCCTCGAGGGCTGCAAACAGGCCCGGTTTTCAGGATAACCATGAAAACCGGGCCTGTTTGCGGCCCTCGGGGACTGGAATTGTGCAGGTCCTGTGTGTACAGTAAGTAAAAACATTTCTTTAATAATACAAGTTAAAACATGCAACATCTCCTTTATTAAAGTACAGAAAGTCAAAACATGTACAGTACAGGACAACAGTATGGTGTTATTAAAAAAAATTCTTTATTCATAAAATATACAAAAACATTTACAAAAAATATACAACAATGGAACAGTCACGCAAATTCGATACCCACCAGATTGTCCTTCCAGGGCCGATGCCTTGTATGGCACAAAATGCCATTAATGGAGTCTCGAACGCTTTTCATTAAAGGATCTGTCATTGAAAAATAGCGCCGCATTTCCTCCACAATAGTCTTTCTTAAATTTTCAGGAAGAGCCCTTTTTTCACGACTTTCTTCATAGTTCACTTTGTAGGCCCACTTGCAGTACACCAAGTACTGCACCGACACACTTTATTCGAGCAAATACCCGGTATGTACCTGGCAGATACCTGGAATGCGCCGCTCCTCACCTCTGACAAGCCCCGTTGCATTTGCCTTCCCAGCCTGGGTTCATGCCTGGCTGATGGGCGGCTGATCTGTTAAATGATAATGATTAGGATTTAATAGGCTGCAATGCTTCGCGTGTCTACCAGATGGCATAAATTCATGAATTGTAATGCAGTGTATATATATATACTGTGCAGTATTGCAGCCAGCGGGAATAAAATGCTTCAATCCCTGCCTGAAAAATAACTCAATGTACTCGGGCAGAAAACAGTCACAAACCTCAATACACCCGGGTATATCCGAATTCGGGGGACTAGCCAAGCTCGAATAAAGTGTGTCGCCAGTGTAGGACACTTGGTGCTTAAAAATTAACATGGCATACTTGTGGGGTAAACCAGCACTCATCACCCTATACTTCTCCCTGATTGCCGATGGCAGCTCGCGCAGGATGATGTCGGACACCGTATCGATGCAAGCGTATGTAGGTTGGGTTCTGGGAGCAGGTGTTCTTCTGTGAGCGGGTGTGCTTGTGGTGGCGGGTGAGGGTAGGTTGTCAGGGAGGAAGCTTTAATCCTGTCTTGGTCACCGTGTTGTCTCCTGGCGTGGTCTTGACGGGGTTGTCATGTTATCCTCCTCCTCCACGGCATACATGTACACAAAATCTTCTGGTGGAGGGGGTGCACTTGGTGTTGGAAGGTGGTCGAAGGTCCCATTCATCAGATCCATGTCACCCTCCTGCTCCGGCGTCGGGGATACAGGGGCATGAACACCGAGCAAATTATTTATCCCCGCTATGTTAGTCTCTATCTTCTCCATCCGTCGATCCATTTTCTCCATCCGTTGATCCATCTTCTGCATCCGTTGATCCATATTTAGCATGGTCTCCAGAAGCAGATCTATCTTTACCAGCACAGTAGAGTTCCCGGGGATATCCACACTTAACCCATTCAGCATGCAGTCTAAAGAGCTGGTTCTTGTGCATGGCGTGCTGTGGACATCTGGGTGGATGGGTGCTAGGGAGGATGAGATGGGGGTTCCATGGAGAGAAGCGGCAGCGTCGCCGAAGAAGGATGGAGGAGGTGACCTATGGATTTCCGGGAGCGGAGAAGCGGCAGCGTCGTCGAAGAGGGATGGAGAAAGCGACCTGTGGATTTCCGGGCGAGAAGCAGCAGAGTCGTCTAAGCGTAATGGAGAAAGTGACCCGTGGATTTCAGGGGCACCAGCGGCAGCGGCGTCGAAGAGCAGTGGCGAAGATGGCCTGTGGGTTTCCGGGAGAACAGCGGCAGCGTTGTGGACGAGTAGTGGAGAAGATCGGCTGTAGATTTCCGGGAGAGCGGCGGCAGAGTCGTCGAAGTGTATTGGAGGAAGTGGTCTGCGGATTCGATGGGTTGGCTGCCATTTTTTGTGCGTTGAGTGTACATCACCCTATTTCTTCTTGACATAATAAGGCTTGCATGTTTTAAAACCCTTAGCCTTTGGGGTCAGCAGAAGGTTTTCTTTATTGGCTTTAGCCTGTCGCTTTGGCCTTGGCTTGGAAATGGCTGCCGCCTTTCGCTTTTTCTGCATGACAGGCACGGCAGAGGCGTGTTTGGAGATTCTAACCCTTTCAGGCATCATGTGGTGTTTTATAAGCGCTACATTGATGACCTGATCTTGATCTGGAGTGGTGGGGAAGGGGACCTTTTGAGGTTTTTTGAATACCTGGCAGATAACACACTCAATCTGAAATTTACTCATACATATAACAAAAACCAAATTCAATTTTTGGACTTAAATCTATATGTAAATATTGAGTATCAAATTCAATCAGATATTTACGAAAAAGAGAATGCCAGGAATTCATTGCTTCATGCGAAAAGTTGTCACGCACGCCCCCTGGTCAGAGGCATTCCAAAGGGGCAGTTCCTGCGGTTGCGCCGGAACTGCTCCACATTGGAGGCCTTTGTCCACAGGGCAGACGAGATGAGAGAGAGGTTCCTGTCGAGGGGGTATGACGGTGTAGATCTGGATCAGGCATATCAGCATGCACTGCATATAGATAGGAATACCCTTATTAATATGTCAGGTAGTTGTGCAAAGAAAGATACAAAAGTCGAGAACGCAGAAGCACCATTCTTTATTACCAATTACAGCGAGCAAGCGAACGCTATTAAAGCAATAGTACGCAAACACTGGGCCACATTATCCTTAGATCCGTTACTAAACAAAATGGTCTGTGTGGGACCCAAAATAGTGTTTCGCAGAGCAGCTACGCTAGGGAATCTTCTATCACCCAGTATGTTGAAAACACCAAACAATAACAAAAATCCAAAATTGATCGGATCATTTAAATGTGGACATTGTAAGATATGCCCTAAAATGATGAAAACTATGCATTTTTCTAACAAAGAGGAAACACGTAAATTCCATATAAGAACGTTTATGTCATGTCAGACGAACTTTGTTGTATACTTGTTACAATGCGATGTAAAAAACAATATGTGGGGCTAACAAGTAGAGCCTTAAAAATCCGCATTTTAGAACATTTAAGGTTAATTGAAAACAAAGACATGACACATCCGGTCCCAATACACTTTAACAACTGTCCTTTGGGTTCTGTAGAAAATTTCCAATGTTGCGCAATTGAACATATAGCCATACCCCCTCGGGGAGGTGATAGAACTAAGCTCTTACATCAACGAGAGGCGCATTGGATTCATACATTAAATACGCTACAGCCCAACGGACTAAATGTGGATTGGGATCTGCGATGTTTTCTATAAATCATATAGATGAGTTTACTCTAACTCAAATGCTTATGCTAATATACAATTGTCCTCTTAACTACAGAATGTACAGTGTGTTAATTTGACATTACTATTATCCTCCGCTCTGTCTTTTTCTTCTTTTTCCTTTTCTTTTTCTTTTCTTTCCTGCTCTCTGTTTTTCCCTCCCCCCCCCCTCCTGTCTCTACACGCTAATATACCCTCCCCCCCCCTTCCCCTTTCCCTTCCATACCCTTTTATGCCTTGCTTTTCTTTTCTTCTTTCTCCCTTCATTTCCTTGCCAAACAGCATAGGTATCAACAGCTATGGTTTAAATTAATGATAAAGGAAATCCATCTATATATATATAATTATGTACTTATAGCAGTTTGGCTTTAATAATGAAATATAGGGACTATCATTTCTCATGCAGTGTTGTAACCAGCATTTTAATGTATTTACATACCTTTAAATATGCAGCCAAACAGTCTTATCTTTGTATATGTTTATGTCTTGATTATGCACTTTGTGTGACCAACATGGACTCAAGAATGTTCTAAGTGATTCACATAGACATAAGGATTTAATGTCATAGTCACTTTTGAATAGGCTGAAAAGTATTGAAGGGGTTAAATCTTTTATTCCGCTTTCGCGGGCTTTTAGGGTATTTAACAGGCCGTCACCACTTCTCCCCACTCCGAGACGAAGCCCTCTGTGTAAGGGTGAAACGTGTTGAGGGGGAGACGCTGGTGTAGCCCTGGTGTGTGTTGAATAAAGTTTATTGAAGAGACATCCGGGAGCCTTTTTTCAGACATGCGCAGTTGCGCCGAATCTCCACCATTTTCCCGATTCACATTGACGGTGGCACGCAGGAGCAGGCGAGGAGAGTGGGTCCCAAACCGGAGGAGCAGGTGATGTAGCATTGTTATCCCCCTGCACCGGTTGATTCTGTGGCCCTGCATAGCTCCCTCGTATCACTCCAGTGTCTGATACTTCCAGACCTGTATGATTACACTGAAGCGCACGGCAGACTCCCTGGCACTTGAGTGTACATCACCCTATTTCTTCTTGACATAATAAGGCTTGCATGTTTTAAAACCCTTAGCCTTTGGGGTCATCAGAAGGTTTTCTTTATTGGCTTTAGCCTGTCGCTTTGACCTTGGCTTGGAAATGGCTGCCGCCTTTCGCTTTTTCTGCATGACAGGCACGGCAGAGGCGAGTGGGTTCCTGCGTCCGTAGAATCGGGGTTGAACCATGGAAGCAGATGGCACAATGCAGTATCTGGACAAGGGCAAGTTCAGATACAGATCATAGAGTGGGAGGCTATGCAAAGTGTGTAACCTTTTATGCATGGCGACGAGGTACAGGTGTTGAAAGTGGGCGTACTCTAATGTGAGTCATTAACGTATAAATACACCATCCATTTGTGGATTCACTGCACATTGAATACACATCGACTAAACGTCGAATATACATTCTTGTGTTTGTATTTCTTTCTACTCGCAGAAATGCCTGTTAAAAAGATTTCAAAGGATCTCAGCATGAGAATGAAGGAGATGTACACGAGCGGACACCAAATTGCAGATATCCAACGCTGTTTAGCTACTTCTGGCCTCGTTGTGCCATCAACCACCGTGTGCTATCATGCACAGGGAAAAACCAGACAACGCACGAGTACACCAACGGTAACTAACGCATAAGTATATTTATATAACTATATAATACAATAATATATCATATAATGCTGCATATTAATAGAACTATATATTGTGTAGATCTCTCTAATTTTATAGTTATTTCGGTATATTTATATAACTACAGTATATATATTGCTGCATATTAATAGAACAATACAGTGGCGACACAGTTTATTCTAATGCGGCTAGAGCCGCAAGCCGCGAGGTTTCCCGGCTTTTTTATTGAATTCCCTTGGCGTGCCGCGCGTCACTGATGCGCGGTAACTCTTCATCGGGAGCGTGCGCGCACGGCGTGAGTGCCCAGGGCTCCCCGAAGGGAGCCCTGGTGTCCCGCGATGTGGGGGATGGCAGTGGGGGGCTCCGGGGGACCCGGTGGACCCAGAGAGGGGAGGGGGATGTCCCGATCGGAGGACCGATCCTCCGAGGCTCCGGTGCGCGCACGGGACAATTCGGCGTGCGCCCGGTATCTGCCGCGGACCAGACCGGGCAAATGTAAGAATAAACTTTGTCGGTACAGTATATTGTGTAGATCTCTCTAATTTTATAGTTATTTTGGTATATTTTTATAACAACAGTATATACTGTATATTGTTTATATTACTGCATATTAATAGAACTATATATTTTGTAGATCTCTCTAATTTTATAGTTATTTCGGTATATTTATATAACTACAGTATATATATTGCTGCATATTAATAGAACAATATATTGTGTAGATCTCTCTAATTTTATAGTTATTTTGGTATATTTTTATAACAACAGTATATACTGTATATTGTTTATATTACTGCATATTAATAGAACTATATATTTTGTAGATCTCTCTAATTTTATAGTTATTTCGGTATATTTATATAACTACAGTATATATATTGCTGCATATTAATAGAACAATATATTGTGTAGATCTCTCTAATTTTATAGTTATTTCGGTATATTTTTATAACAACAGTATATACTGTATATTGTTTATATTGCTGCATATTAATAGAACAATATATTGTGTAGATCTCTCTAATTTTATAGTTATTTCGGTATATTTATATAACTACAGTATATATATTGCTGCATATTAATAGAACAATATATTGTGTAGATCTCTCTAATTTTATAGTTATTTCGGTATATTTTTATAACAACAGTATATACTGTATATTGTTTATATTGCTGCATATTAATAGAACAATATATTGTGTAGATCTATATATTGTATACTATTTTTACTGCAAATGATGTGCTGTGCTTGTGGCCTACTGCACTGTAACTTACCGGATTGTTTTTCTGTACATTGTAGGGAGACAACTCTTCTGGTCGACAAAATAAGTGAGGAGAATGATGAGAAGAGTGCATTAAGGGTCAAATACGCTGTGCAGCAAAATCACAATCTCACTGTATCCGAGACCAGCATAAAGAAGATGAGACGCAGAATTGGATGGAAATATGGACGTGTGAGGTTAGTTCTGGAAAGTACAGGAGGTAAAAGTGTTGTTTAAGAAACTGTACTGTACCGCTAAAATTATTTATTCCTTGTCATTACAGAGCGTACCCTATGATAAGGGACGTTAACAAAATCAAGAGAGTGGTCCAGGCCCAGGCATGGATCGACAGTGGAGAAACTTTCCAGGATTGCATCTTCACTGACGAGTCTACTGTTTCGCTGGAGAGATTTGCCACCTTTGCATTCCACAAAAAAGGTTGCATATCTATGAAGCCGCGTCCAAAACACCCAGTGAAGCTGCATGTGTGGGGTGCCATCTCTAGGCGTGGACCAGGATGCATCGTCAACTTTGAAGGTACAGTAAAATGTATGTCACACGCTTGTGCCTTACGCACTGTACTGTACTAGTGTGCAGTTTTTTGAGCACTTTTCTTGTTATAGGAATCATGAATAAAGCTTTCTTCCAAGAGAAAATTGTGCCTGAGATTGTGGAATACATCACACGTGAGATCCCGGATGGTCACCGTTTCTACCAGGACAACGATCCGAAGCACACCGTGTCAACAGCGCATATCCTTGAGCACGGTATCAACTGGGTGAAGACGCCAGCGGAGTAAGTGCGGTAACCGTGTCTCATTTTTTCCCATTGTTTTTACTGTGTACTGTATCTCTGAAACTAATTGTTCTTTTTTCCCCCTCCAATGACAGATCGCCAGACTTCAATCCTATCGAAATGGTCTGGCATAAGCTGAAGGATCATATCCAAAAAGTCGTGAAACCTCCAAAAAGGATGAGTTGGCACAAGGCATACTGAGTTTTTGGAACGATGTACTCACCGTGGAACGATGCAATAAATATATTGACCATATTGCAACTGTGTTGCCCATTGTGATTGCGCATAATGGGCAAGCATCAGGAAGGTAGTATGGTATAGTACTGTACTGTAGTATTGTAAGTACAGTATGATACAGGTAAGTATGGCACAGATTTTTTCTTTCCTGAGAGAGCAGCACTAGCCATCTGGTTACAAAGTATTTAACAGTAGTCACAGTATACAGTAGTTCCAGTATAGACTAGTTTGACAGTACTAACTGCTTACTGTAGTCCAATATGGAGTAGCTATACAGTACACAATGCCATAATACAGTATGCACCTCCAGTAACTGCTCAATTTTTTTCTTTCCAGAGAGAGCTTCACCAGCCATCGGGTTACAAAGTATTTAACAATAGTCACAGTATACAGTAGTTCCAGTATAGAGTAGTTTGACAGTACTACACAGCACACAATGTCATAATAAGTATGCACATAACTGCACTAATTTTTTGTTTTCTTGTCTTTTCAGAAAAAAAGGATGGCCTGGGGGAGAGGGGGGTATCGTGTAAAGTCTGTGAACTGTTTGTACAGTTAAGTGTACAGTATCTAAACTGCAGTCATGATGTACACAAAACCTCTCCTCTCTCAATGAACTACTGTACTGTACACAGAATGAGGAAGAAGATAAAGACGGGAAAAATTATATTACTATATATATATATTATATATTATATATTATTAATTAATATTATTATCAATGTGCATTATTCATGATTATCCACCGGCCCTCTATTTCCATCTGACAGAAGAACTTAATAAAGACTGCATTTTGTATTATTCATGATTATTTTTATATTTGTTTTTTTTGTTCCTGATAAAATAAAATAAATATTTATTTACATTCATGATAATCATTATCATTGACAACAACCCCCCCTCCTCCACCTACACCAAAGAAAAAGAAAGAATGACAAAAAGTGGTAATTTACTGCATCAACAACATGAATCAGATAATGTATTTTTAACTCTCAATTCTCACAGTGCAGTGCAAATCAGATTTACATATCAAATTCGAGAAGGGATTTTCAAAAGCGTTACCGTAAACAAAGCCTCAAAGGGTTGGGGGTGGAGGGATGGGCGAGTCATGCGCAGTAATCATCAGCTTTGTACTGTAGCTCCCATCCCAAAGAGGATTACACGCAGGCGCAGTGAGGTGACGCTCGGCTAGGGACGGATTAAAAACACAATGACAAGCTTCAGAAAATGAATGACTCTATAGAGGTGTCTGTCGATAAGAGTTTCAAATCTTTGAGCGAGCCTTGTGTGTGTGCGTGGGGTAGGGGGGTACAGAGTACAGCAGCATGAAGGATTAGCTGTACTGCAGTTCATAGAAATGACATAATTTCAAAAGGCAGGTCATCATAATAATTCGATCCCTACACCCCCAAAAACAGTACATAAAAAGCACACAACTCAACCATGTGCAGTTAAACGCACTGTGTCGCAGTCAAAAGCTACAGCACAGATTGAATATCGTAATATCAAGATGGTTTAGGCAGGCTTGTGTGGAGAAAATAAAAATAAAAATGAGGAGAAAAAAAGAACTTCGCAAGCAAGCAGTGGTGAATTACAGACGCATGCGCAGTAATCATCAGCTTTGTACTGTAGCTCCCATCCCAAAGAGGATTACACGCAGGCGCAGTGAGGTGACGCTCGGCTCACCGCGGTCACGCTCGGTCACTCACTCTTGAACTTCAGTGGTGAATTTACAGACGCATGCACAGTAATCATCTGCTATCAAGCAGGAATGTGATTGAAACCAGAAAGACACACATTCAAAGGAATGGTGTGGGAGAGGTGTACTGCACTAGATAAGAAGTTGAAATACTGCAGTGCAGTAAATTATCCTGTGTGTGTGCGGGAGCAAGCGAGGGGAGAGCGCTGTATATGCCGAAATGTGATACTGTTACAGCACACGCCTATGCGTTTCAACAATTTTCAAATGAGACATACAGCACTGCAAATGCATGTATAAATATGCAAATTTACAATTACTGCGCGCGCACACGCAGACTGTGTACTGACGGAGGTTGAACTGCTAAAGTATTAGACTTCCAAGACAACAGCTTGCGAACGCCCCCCTGAGTTTTTAGACGGTATTGCAGTATTGCAGACAGCGATAATAAAATGCTAATATTACAAGCGCTAAAATACCGCAATACTCTCCGGACAAAAAAAAACACTTTGAGCGCGGTTATCAAAGTTGCGCCGAATTGGCCGCATTAGGATAAAGTCGGCCACAACTGTACTCATCTTTGATTGTATTCTCTGAAATTAACTGGAGGTTTAACATCACCGTCACATTGTCCATTGGCATTTTATTGTTTAAACTGAAAATCAAGTTTTGCAATTGACATAGAGCTACATACAGCTAAACCCCGTTATAGCGTGACCCATTATAACGCGAATCGCTTATAAAGCGTTTTTCACGTGGCTCCCGTTTTTTTTTACAAAAAAAAAGTAAATTTTTTATTTATTTATTTATTTTTACATTTTTTTGCACACTGCACACTGCACACTGCACACTGCACACTGCCACACTGCACACACTCTCACTGCACACACTGTCACTGCACACTGCACACACTCCCAGCACACACTCTCACTGCACACACTCTCACTGCACACACTGCTCACTGCACACACTCCCAGCACTCACTGCACACTGCTCACAGCACACACTCTCACTGCACACTGCACACACTCTCACTGCACACTCTCACAGCACACTCTCACAGCACACTCTCACAGCACACTGTTTTGGGCCTGCCGCTGCGACGCTGGGCTCAGGGAGCCCCCCCCCCCTCTCCCTGCCTGTATCTCTGCTGCTGTGGGGGAGAATTGAAGGGAGCTGATCCCTGGCCAGGAACTCAGAAACAGCTGACATCCCATGAGCTCTCCTCCCCCTCGCAGCTTCTCTGCACAGATCAACTGCTGCAGAAGCTGGATAAGGGTAAGTGCTGCTGGAAGTGGGGGGGGGTACGGGGGCCTGCCATTGCGACACTGGGCTCTGGGAGAGTTATCTCAGCTCTCCCCCTTTGGCAGCGCGGAGTCCCAGATCACGGCGGCCATTTTTTTGGGGGGGCGGCCATTTTGTTTTTTCGCGACCCCGTTACTAACGCGGTGGTCTTGGGTGGACCCCGAGGACCGCGCTATAATGGGGTTTAGCTGTAGTTGGTCTATGTTTTCTCTCTTTGATTGTACCAGACAAAAATTGACTGGAGGTTTAGAAATACATCACCATCACATTAACAATTTATTTGGCACACAGCTCTAGTTTGTGGAGTTGTGACAAAAACTGAACTCCATATTCAGGGTGTGGCTTACAGTGCTTTATACAGTTGCATAATTATGCCTGTGGAGAGAGCACACATAGAAAAAAACAGACGAACACACATCCAAAGTGGCCACAAAGTCTGGATGAAGTCTTTATGTCGCTCGCTTCACTTACTCATACAATTATCAAAAATCATATTAACAAAGATTTTAATAAACTGAGGAATAATCTATTAGGAATACATTGGGGTGACATTTTTATGGGAATAAATGTGCTACATAAATGGGCAGTCTTTAGGCAAGCACACTTATCAGAGTGTGGGTGACTGAGAGAGAGAGAGTGTGAGTGACCAAGATAGAGAGTGTGGGTGATCGAGAGAGAGTGTGAGTGACAGAGAGAGAGAGCGTGGGTGACAGAGAGAGAGAGTGTGGGTGACCGAGAGGGAGTGTGGGTGACCGAGAGAGAGAGTGTGGGTGAAAAAGAGAGCATGTGGATGACAGAGAGAGGGAGTGGGTGACAGAGAGAGAGAGTGGATGACAGAGTGTGGGTGACTGACTGGGTGCGTGACTGACTCGGTGGGTGCATAACTGACTGGGTGGGTGTATGACTGACTGGGGCTTGACATACTGGGTGTGTGACTGACTAGGTGGGTGCTTGACTTACTGACTGGTTAGGTGGGTGCATGACTGACTGGTGGGTGACTTACTGACTGGTTAGGTGAGTGCATGACTGACTGACTGGCTGGGTGCGTGACTGACTGACTGGGTGGGTGCATGACTGACTGGGTGCGTGACTACTGGGTGCATGACTGACTGGGTGCGTGACTGACTGGGTGCGTGACTGACTGGGTGCGTGGGTGCGTGACTGACTGACTGGGTGCGTGACTACTGGGTGCATGACTGACTAGGTGCGTGACTGACTGAGTGCGTGACTGACTGGGTGCGTGACTGACTGGGTGCGTGACTGACTGGGTCCATGACTGACTGAGTGCATGACTGACTGGGTGCATGACTGACAACTGACTGAGTGGGTGACTGAGTGGTGGCTGATGGTGGGTCGGTGGCTGAATCTTACTGATGGTGGGTGACTGGGTTGGTGACTGGGTTGGTGGATGACTGGGTTGGTGGGTGACTGGGTTGGTGGGTGACAGAGAGAGAGTGTGGGTGACAAAGAGAGAGTGAGTGACAGAGAGAGTGGGTGACAGAGTGTGCATGACTGTCTGGGTAGGTGGGTGCATTACTGACTGACTTGCTGGGTGCGTGACTGACTGACTGGGTAGGTATGGGACTGAGTGACTGCGTGACTAACTGGGTGCGTGACTTACTGACTGACTGGGTGACTGAGTGGTGGGTGACTGTGGGTGGGTGACTGGGTGGGTGACTGATTGGGTGCATGACATACTGGGTGTGTGACTGACTGGGTGGGTGCGTGACTGACTGACTGGGTGCGTAACTTACTGATTGGGTAGGTGGGTGCGTGACTGACTGAGTGGCTGGGTGTGTGACTGACTGACTGGGTGGGTGCATAACTGACTGGGTGGGTGCATGACTGACTGACTGGGTGCGTGCATGACTACTGGGTGCGTGACGGACTGGGTGCGTGACTGACTGGGTGCGTGACTGATTGGGTGCGTGACTGACTGAGTGGGTGACTGAGTGGTGGGTGATGGTGGGTGGTGACTGAATGGGTGGGTGGGTGATTGACGGTGGGTGACTGGGTGGGTGACTGACTGGGTGGGTGACTGGGTTGGTTGGTGGGTGACTGGGTTGGTTGGTGGGTGACTAAGTTGGTTGGTGGGTGACTGGGTTGGTTGGTGGGTTGGTGGGTGACAGAGAGAGAGTGTGGGTGACAGAGAGAGAGAGTGGGGGACAGAGAGAGAGTGGGTGACAGAGTGTGCGTGACTGACTGGGTAGGTGGGTGCATTACTGACTGATTGGTGGGTGGGTGACTGACTGACTGGCTGGGTGTGTGACTGGGTTGGTGGGTGACTGAGTTGGTTGGTGGGTGACTGCTGAGAAGGGAGGGGGCCCACCTGTGCAGCAGAGAGTTTGTTGTTGTCCAGGCAGCTGATCATTGTTGCGCACTACTTCTGGGGGTCTACACTGGACATCGGCAAAATAGATCAGGAAATGGCGATGCTGACTTCTTCAGGAGAAAAGCCAAACACGTCCAAAATGTGTTGTCGCCAGCATCGCCATTTCCTGCTCTGTTGTCCCGATGTCCAGTGCGTACCATTGCTGAAATCCTTTGCGCTCCAACTGCGGAAAGTGACGTAACCGGGAGACCAGAAGCACCGCAAGCCAAAGAGACACCGGAACGTGGAACAAGCACCTCGAGAGACAGCATCAAAGCACCGAGCAGCAGTAATCCTAAAAACTGATTACAACTTTAGTTCTACATCCCGTTGTATCACACTTGTATTTAAGTGTGATCTATTATATTTTTTGCTATAAATTTGAATACATATGGATCGCATTATGGTCTTTTTCATCTTTCTCTGAGAACGGACTATCATCCGACCAGATCCCCACACTATCAACACATAGGCACAAAACACAGTTTTGGAATTGCTTTATTTCATATTGCAGAATGTGAGTGTATCATTTATAGGAGTACCTCTAGTTACTATACCCCCTTTATTTATACCATCTGCACCATTTGTGTTTTTTATGTTTTTTTACATTGCATACTTGGTGAAAATCTACGCTCCCCAAACTCCACTACCAAGTACTACATAGAGGAAGACATCTGACCGTCCCCGAAAGGGTTCTGAAGCTGCATTGTTTTACTGTTTATATTTTTCACTGAGCCCTTTGATTGCACAAAGCACTTTATATATATTTCTCACTATTTCACGTGTAGAGCGCCATATTCACTTTCTTTTTGTTACAATGTTATTATCTAGAACATGTTTAAAATATATTTTTCTCAATCCCATCTATCTTTTAGGGTGTAAAAGTGCTCTTATTGCTTTCAAATGCAAGGAAAAAATCACACTATTCCCAAGGGGTTCCTTTATTTTTTTAAAGGCTTATATTGGGTTTAAGTAATGCACAATTAAAGATAAATCTCTTTATTTTATACTTCCTCTACGATCTTTTTTGCCTCTGAAACAGTTTTTGTAAGATCACTGCTAATGCATCTCAAGAGATGAACAGCTACAATTCTCAGAAAATGAGAAACAGTTTTCTTTTTTTTTTTCATAGCATAAAAGCAGCATAAGAACCTAATAAAATATGAGAACATCTTAGGCCTCAGCCAGGTAGGGAGCGGGCGCGCTGGCGCTCGTGCGCTGCGCCCTGCTCGGCAGGCGGGGTCACGACGTCATAGAGCTGGTTCGCCCTCATTGGGCGAACCGCTCACGTGACGCGCTTGCGAGCAGCAAATTCAAATTTGCTTGCTCGGCAAGCAGCTAAGCGCCGAGCAGGCGCGCCCGCCCGCTCAAGCTGGCCACACACATTGTCTCAATGTGTCTCATCGTGGAAAGCGTGAGCGCGCCTGCCCGCTCAGCTCCACCCTGGACGAGGCCTAAGACCCAAACTGAAGATTTCTTCTTGAAATGTGACCAAATGAAAAAAAAAACCATTGCTGCTTTATGGTCCCAGTAGTCCCTGTGCATTAGATCAACATCTATGCATTTTTTTATAGCGATACTGTACCAAGTACCTGCCTACAGTATCTGAACGCTAAACAAGCTTCTCACCCCTACTGCATGCAGCACTTTTCAACTGAGATCTGACTCCAAAAGACTGTTCACATCCCAAGGTTCAACAAAATATCCGTCCGCTCCTCTTTCCCTTACCGAGCACCTCCCAACTGGAACAATCTACCCGAGACTCTCAAATCCGCCACAAGTCTAAGGGCTTTAAAACCTAAAGCTGTCCCACATTTTAATCGTGTCTGTAACTCTTACATACGCCTATAACATATACAGTATTATCTTTAAATGTTCCTGCAATGTCTTTAAATATAATGTATAACCCTGTTCATTTATTGTAACCATGTACAGTATTGTTATCCTAAATCTGCGCCCAGGAAATACTTGAAAATGAGAGGTAACTCTCAATATATTACGACCTGAAAATATTTTATAAATAAATACATTAATTAATTAATTAATTCAGGCCCAAACCAATTTAAATATATTTTTCTCTCTTCTTTCATTTCAGCAGTTTTAAAGATCTGTATAAAATGTTTATATGTGCCTTTAAACATCATCCTGCTAAATATTGTCTAACTATTATTTAGTTGATTTTGGTTAGTATATATTTTTTAAATACATACATTAATAGATTATTTTTTTAGAGAACTACTGATTTACTGTACCTTAACATACTCTGTGACTGTGAAAGTTAATATTGTGAATGTCCATGCCTATGGCAGTAGAGCATTTCACAAACCTGTTAATTTTCCATTTCACATTTCAATTTACTAAGACATATTTTCTTCCCTATTTTGTTCTCAAATTAGCAACTACACTATCTTATTCTGACCCCTGACTTTGACAAAGCTCACATGTAAATAGTGCTATAATTATAGTGCTTCCATTAATTTACATCACATAATTACAGTACATTATTTTGAGGAAGTGGGATGAGTACTATTATTTCATATATGTTATTAGAATATATAGCCAAAGATAAACGGAGCCTACATTAACCAATCCTGACAGAATACATGGCTTGGTGACACTTCACTTAAACCTTCACCTGATACATTTCCTGGTAACTGAACAGAACAATGCACCAGTGGCAGTAATCTCAGATGAGTAGCTGTTTTCAGATAATAGGGGAATTTTAATTAAATTGTTACAGTGACAATCTGGCACAACTGCATGAAAACGACTTGAACCACACTATCTCCTTTAATAAAGAACCCTCATAGTCTGTATGATAACATATTGAAAGCTATGTTTTGTTTTGCTATAGATTGGGGCCTGCTTTAAAAAAAATCTTGGATAAATTATTCAAATATGAAATTGAAGAAAATGCCTGTTAGGTTCAAGAGCAGAAACAAATGGATTTGTAACAAATGTAAAAAATGCTAAGTCAGAAATGTGTACTGTAATGAGAAAGGGAACTGAAGATCAATGTGCAGAATTACAATAATTTGTGTTATTCTTGCACAAAGTTTTGCAAACAAGGAAACACTGTATTCATTATTGCAGTACAGATGCAGTGGCCGTTATTCGAACATTTCACGCGTTGTATACCTCGGAATACCCATGTCATGGTGCGTGATTTCTTCCAACCGTACCGCCTTAAGACGCGTGTTTTTATCGAGTGCAGAAAATGGCATTTTAGTGTTCTGGCTTTTGATCACCTGAAATTGACACAGTAGCACAGTACTGTACACATTACAATTCATTCATTTCTTGGTCCAAGGGGGGGGAAGGGAGCAGTACAGTCAGGAACACACCGGAAAATACAAAAGATAAACACAATAATAGTGCAATATGTTGAAACAATAAAGGAATTAGCTGGATCTTGGCTCTGATGCAATTCCTACTTACAACAAGTGGAATGAATATAGGCAGTGGTCTGACTCTGTCATAAAAATGTAGGCTTGATCTTCCGCAGAGAAGGGGATACTGGATAGGAAGTAACTTCATACAGGATTCTTTAAGGAGATGTCAACTCAGGTTCACGAAGAGTATTGATACCATATAAGAAGGGAAACGGACCATAGTACAGATCATAAAGTACAATTTATCCAATCAAGCAAGGTGAGAAAAACGTACTTACAATAAGTACATAAAATATGTACACGTAACAGTATCGTGAGACAGTAGAGGGCTCTTATTGGTAAGAAGCTGGCTGGATATCCTCCCTCGACTCCCACCTCTCCGTCGCGGTGTAGCGTCTGACGTCACTTCCGGCAAACGGGTGATGACATCCAGTAGAGAGCGGGGAAGATGGATCTCAGCAAATCGCCTGTATGTTCAGCAGACACCTCACACGTCTTCACTCTTAAAACAACTTTAATGTGGTGTCCTGAGGTCAGTCCGTATAATGCAGGTATGGTTAATGTTAAACACAGTTTGATGTTACAAAGCTCTGGTCAGTCTCTGTTAAAAAGGAAAACGCCCTTTTCCTTTTTAACAGAGACTGACCAGGGCTTTGTAACATCAAACTGTGTTTAACATTAACCATACCTGCATTATACGGACTGACCTCAGGACACCACATTAAAGTTGTTTTAAGAGTGAAGACGTGTGAGGTGTCTGCTGAACATACAGGCGATTTGCTGAGATCCATCTTCCCCGCTCTCTACCGGATGTCATCACCCGTTTGCCGGAAGTGACGTCAGACGCTACACCGCGACGGAGAGGTGGGAGTCGAGGGAGGATATCCAGCCAGCTTCTTACCAATAAGAGCCCTCTACTGTCTCACGATACTGTTACGTGTACATATTTTATGTACTTATTGTAAGTACGTTTTTCTCACCTTGCTTGATTGGATAAATTGTACTTTATGATCTGTACTATGGTCCGTTTCCCTTCTTATATGGTATCAATACTCTTCGTGAATCTGAGTTGACATCTCCTTAAAGAATCCTGTATGAAGTTACTTCCTATCCAGTATCCCCTTCTCTGCGGAAGATCAAGCCTACATTTTTCTGACAGAGTCAGACCACTGCCTATATTCATTCCACTTGTTGTAAGTAGGAATTGCATCAGAGCCAAGATCCAGCTAATTCCTTTATTGTTTCAACATATTGCACTATTATTGTGTTTATCTTTTGTATTTTCCGGTGTGTTCCTGACTGTACTGCTCCCTTCCCCCCCCCCCCCTTGGACAAAGACTGTTTTCTGTAAGGAATCCTTACATATTCCTTGGAAGGTGGAGAAGTATTTTTTGGTTACACACCTTTTCTTTAAGTGTTTTACTTAATCTTTTTTTGCCCGTTTATCCAATAGAGGGTGTTTGATAGCGCCGATACAAATCACTTGGGTTCAATTCATTCATTTCTGCCACGAATACGCGAAGAATTGCACCGGAAGAAATTAGAATCCATGGAATTCAAACAAATCAACGTGGGAAACACAGGTGTACCTGGTGTGATTGGCAGCGTGCATGCCGCATGGAATACAGCAGAGCACACAAACACGGCTCCGTGAAATGTTCAAATAACGGCCGCTGCATCTGTAGGTGCAAAATGACAATATTATAAGTGACAGTAACATGTTTGCTTTTTCATGAACACACTTAAATAACAATACTTTGAAATAGACGTAATAAAAAAAATATAGGTTTTATTTACTATTATCAAGGGAACAACTAATAGTTTTGTTGCTTAGTGCTGTAGGGACAAAACTAATCAATCTAATTAAAAATGCAGATGTTACATTGACATCTGGCTCTGAAAACAAATATAATACATTACATATACTTTTTTCAATTTAGAATTACTGTACAGTATCATTGTCATAGCCATCATTTCTTAGATTTACACACAGAAAACTAGTAAGTAGTGTGTTGTAAATTGGTAGTGCACTGAAGTGCTGGTATTTAGGATGAGTGTGGTAAGCTAACTTTGAAACTGACTTTGACACATTTGAGCTTTGCTCTAGTTTTCCTACCTTAGCTTTCAGCATCTCCATCACGAGCAATTACTGTATGTATGAACACTGTACAGTATACCCTTTTCTTTGATACTTGAAGAAACAAGGTAAAATAGTGCAATTTCAATAGTACCACAACACTATGCATCTGAAAAAGTTATACAAGTTGGCTTATTTCATGGATAAATTCTTATACCTGGGTAATTGAATACCCCTTACCAATTAGGCAATTAATATTGGGTTGGACCAATCAGTAAACCGCACAGTGATACTTGCATGGGGCTGGTCTAAACCTTCACAAAGAAAAATGAAGGGTGAGCAATACTCTTTATTACCGTGGTTCATGTCATACATTTAAGCTGATCCTTTATAATACAGAATATAAACAATTTTTCATCCCCTTAATGTTGAAACCCTAACCTATTAAATTAATATAGATAAAACCAAACTTTAAAACATATTAATAAATAGTAATAAAAACAACATTACATCAAATCATACTTAAGGTTACTTATAGACCCTATAGATAATAAATCATTATTATTTGGAATTGTGTATAAATAATTCAAATCATTTAAACTCACTAAAATATAATAAATTACAAAGTAAAAACAGTTGTGTAATATAATAAAACACAAAGAAAAAGTACTGTATACAGTACTGTATGTGTATGTTAGGGGTTATAGGGGTTGTTGTTATACAGTATATACTGTATATATACAGTATATACTGCATTACAATTCATGAATTTCTCGGCTTCAAAGACAACAGCTCACAAACGCCCCCATGCGTTTTTACACGGCATTGCAGTATTGTGTCGCCAGTGTATATTCAATAATGAGACAAATAAACAATGTAAATAATTAAAAACCTTGAAAGGTTTTACCACAAGCACTTCAGAGCGAGCTAAAAAAGGGGGGGAGAGGGCAGGATAGATAAAGCTTTAAAAATTATAAAACCTGAAAAAATCCTAAAAGACACTAAAACTTCCTTCAACTCAAAAATTCTAAAATTCGAGATAATTATGTAGTTGTAGTTGATACTTCAGACAAAGATAAGTCCCTTATTGAAATGCTAAAAAATCAATCTCTTCATTGAGATCCCCTGACTGCATTATTTGTACCGTAAAGAACCAATATGACTCCTGTTGGCGCAATTTCAGGAATCTGTCACCTCTTGCAGTACCTGTTTTTATATTCTCTATACCAGTAATCACCAATCCTTTAGGATCTTGATTATGTTTATAAAGGAAATGTCTGGACACCCCATGTCCTAAAAATCCTTTGACAATGTTGCGTCTAAGTTCTAAAAAGCGCTCTCTTAGAGTCCTCTTAGTGTGGTCTATATTGTAGCCCGCAACTACAGGTTAAAAGGTATACCACATAGGTCGTATTACAATTAATGAAGTGTTTAAGATTAATCACTTCTTTAGTGACACTGGAAGTGAATTATTTCGCTTTGTTATTAATAACTCAGGTTTTTTTTTTTGTGAAGCTTTAGACCAGCCCTATGCAAGTATCACTGTGCGGTTTACTGATTGGTCCACCAAGTATTAATTGCCTAATTGGTAGGGGGTATTCAATTACCCAGGGTATAAGAAGGGGTTGTAGCACACTCTCTAATTTATCCCTGATGAGGCCACAGAGGGTCGAAATGCTTTGGATTTGCTTTGGATTGAGGAACAGATAACGTGCACCCCTTGTAAGAAGAGTGAGGGTCCACAAGTTTGTTCCAGTAAATTGGATTGTTTTCACTACATCAGCATCTGCAATGTCAGCAGCACCTGCAACATGTGCAGCTGTTAGTAAGAAGCAGCATTCAGCATACAGCCCAGGGGAGTCCCAGAAAATATCACAGCGGAAACAGCCTGAGGTTTCACCGCATACGGGTTCCAGAGAGAGGAGCATGACTGCCGCAGCATCAAGTTCTTTCCAAGCACTAAGCACTAAGCACGACCCCTTGGTGTTAGGCGCACGGAGGAGTGACACCCAAGCAGAGAGACTACGCAGCGGTATACCTAGGAACCAGCTTTCCCTAGAACCTCCTAGTGACCCGTGGTAAACTTCCAGGAGACGATTGAAGGACACCATACCCCCCTGAATTGGGCTTCTACTACTATCAGGCAATTTATGTATGAAGCAAAGCTACTACAAGCTTTACACAGATAGTTTAAAGTAAAAAATGAAGCATTTCCCAAAAATCACTAATGTAGTAATCTTGTTTGGGACAACAGTTGCTAGACTGTGAAGGCAGGTAAAGTGCTGGATCCGTGAGGGATATGGAGATAAACACAAGCAGGGCATACAGCAACTGGATCTATTGATGGGAGCTGGTAAGGGTATTTGCATAAGAGGAAATATATAATTGTACCTCTGTATCCCAGTCCAGAAGGTAGCTCTCCATCCAGGATAGCTGTACCCCCTCTGCTGTGTAAGGCACTGTAAGAAATGTGCCGTCCTCCTCTTCAGTTAAATTTGTGGAGCTCCCGAGTGCCGGAGATGTTTTGAAGTGAATAGCAACCTCCGATTCGTCAGGGAACGCTCCGCAAGCTGATCCAATCTTGTGGTTCCACATGCAGGTATCAGCGTCTTCCCGTGGTTCCTAGCAAAGACCCATCTGGCGCTCCTTCACCGCAACTGTGCGTCCGTCCAATCAACAAAGGAACACGAACAGGAAAAGGATTGGTTCAAGACAGCTGGGTCCATGAAAAGCACCATCAACTCACCAGGTAAGTGAAAAAATGAAAATATTTTATTGAACTACATAAAAAACAAAGAACGGACAAAAACAGAACAGGAAAAAACCTCCCACGCGTTTTGGGCTATTCAGCCCTTTCTCAAGGAGTATACGCTTTGAGAAAGGGCTGTATAGCCCGAAACGCGTGGGAGGTTTTTTCCTGTTCTGTTTTTGTCCGTTTTTTGTTTTTTATGTAGTTCAATAAAATATTTTCATTTTTTCACTTACCTGGTGAGTTGATGGTGCTTTTCCTGGACTCAGCTGTCCTGGACTCAGCTGTCTTGAACCAATCCTTTTCCTGTTGGTATCAGGCAATTTAACCTTTTTTTTTTTTTTTATTCCTTTTTATGTATTATGTATCATTTAAGACATTTTTCCCTTCCATAAAGAATTTACTTGTATCACTTGCACCCTTTTTTCTGTTTCGTTTGTTGTACTGCCAACTGAGAACTACCAGATTTATTTAAGGCAAAGGGAAAGAACCACTGCACCATTTATTGACGTAAACATAGATCTTGCAACTTTTCCCTCTCTGGATTAATAACTAGAGAATATGGAATTACCCAGTATACCGAGGCTGCTAACAGGTAGTGCACACACTTTATGGCAACTTGATTGAAGAGAGACCCAGCAATGATTAATGAAACAATAAGCCTCCGGTATTGAAAACAGGGAGTTGGGTAATAGTAAGCCGGATAGAGGTACTAGCGATCAATAAAGTTTTTTTAGACATCCATGCGTTGGCTGCTGAAGTTGCTGTGAACCACGGACCATCCTACCCCCTTCTTCCTGGATTAATAACTAACCACACAATCGCAAACACAGCAAAATGTGATGTTTGGTTTTCCCCCAAAATTGGTAATTTTAATACAATACAAAAAGTGGACAGAATTTATAACAGAAATTAAGAAGTGTTTAGCAAAGAAAAAACCAGTGAAAACCCAGCAAAATTGTGAAGACCAGTTCACACATCTCCACTCCCTAAATTGATCATTAATCCAAAAGGGGAACAGTTGACACAAATCACCTCAATAAATGTAGGTAAAAGGAAGCGACATGAATTTGGGACTTTGACCTATAGTTAACTCTAAAATGCCCATTTGTGACTGTTGAAATATATTTCTCACTGATATTACTCATCTAAATGTTGCTATTTGAGAAAAAGAGGCAATGAAATTACTGCAGCTGAGCACAGCAAGATTATGGAAAGGATCTTCAAGGACAATGAACATCTTACTGCATCAATGTTATCTCCTAAAGGAGTACAGTATCAGTTCTGTAGTTTATTTGGGGCATAAAATCTACTTTTTTGTATGAATATCAACTATTTCTTACTTTTTCTTAAGTATTATGTTTCAGACCTACAAATTCATCATTTTTGCATAAATAGAAATATGACCTACTTAGATACGAGACCTAATAATATTTTACTGATGTAAGGTATACTTTCAATAACTTTATTCTATAATTAATGATATAATTGCCAGTTATTCTCTTGTGTCTAGATTTACAGTTCTGCAGAAAGTAAGATTTCAATAAATTATTGAGCACCTTTAAAGATAACCATATATTTATGAAGAATTCTATCAATTTTTGTGAATCAGAGCATGACAATGTATCACATTTGCAATCTTTGGTCTAGGAAAAATGTTAACTTGGGAATAAAAGCTTTCATTAAGACAAGCAAAATGAGTTGCTCTATTTTGAAAAGGAAACGTTGAAACTGAACATTCCTCCTCGGAAAATAATTTGTTTTGAAAATAGTACAGAACATGATTAATTAAAAAGCCCCAATCTAAAATATATTACATATTCCATATTTGTTTAAAATACTTTGACCATTGATGGCCAAATATAAATTGAAATTGATAAAAACCAATGATGTGGAATGATGTTGCTCAACCTCAAAGTTCCTATAATGTTCTTCTTAGCTGTACAGTAGGAATAGAAACACTTATGCCCAGATCCACAAAGCTCCATCATTGACTTAAGTTAACACTTCGTTAAGTGCTAACAGGTATCTTCAAGGCACACTAACATAAGTAGGTAGCTAAGTACAGCTGCGGCACACTTTATTCTAACAAATCACCGGTTTGTCCCTGGCATGTTCCTGGAATGCCACGCTGTTCACCCGGAGCATGCCGCGGTCCCAGACAGGGGTCATGCCCGGCTGATGCGCGGTTGATGTGTTAATTGATAATGGTTCAGGATTTACTAGGCTGCAATGCTTCGCGTGTCCGCCAGATGGCATAAATTCATGAATTGTAATGCAGTATATATATATACAGTATATATATATATATACTGTATAACAACAACCCCTATAACCCCTAACATACAGTACTGTACAAATACAGTACTGTATACTGTATGCACATCAATGATACTATAGGCCGGCGGGGGCGAGATGTGTTTGCAGCAGAGAGAGAACCGCTGCTCTCTCTGCGCAAACATCGGCACATTAAAAATTATTTAAAATACATTTTTATTCATAGTGTAGATGTGCAGGGATCTCCGGAGCTGAACCGCGTTGGTTTCAGGTCAGGGGACCCCCTGCTTCCCGAGATACAGGCCCCTTTATGAGGTGCTGGTATCCCTCTGCATTTAAAGGTCCCGATCACGTGACCGTGGCATGTAAACAAAGCAGAGGGATACCGGCACCCCCTAAAGGGGCCTGTATCTCGGGAAGCAGGGGGTCCCCGGACCTAAAACCACAGCGGTTCAGCTCCAGAGACCCTCTGCACATGTACAGTATAAATAAAACACATATATAAAAAAACACTCATTCCTTACCTTTGCGGCTATGTGCTATGGTAACGAAGCAGCATGACTGTATTTTTAATAATATTGTACAGTGAGCAGGGGGTTCCATGAGCCACAAATCAAAGCTCAGGGGACCCCCTGCTCCTGCACAATATTATTAAAAATACAGAAATGCTGCTTCATTACCATAGCTGATAGCCGCTAAGGCAATGAAGGGGTTAACCCACCGTGCCCGCTTTATTGTGGGTAGCGGGGGTGGGTGAAGGGCGTATTTGGCCCTTGCTGTGAGTTTAGGACTTGCGGGGGGGTTGTGGGTGCACTTAACCCCTTCACAGCCGTAGCAGTTAATATCGCTACGGTCATGAAGGGGTTAACCCCTCCCGCTACCCCCCCGCAAGCCCTAAACAACCATCGTTGGGGCTAATACCCCCTTCACCCACCCCCGCTACCCACAATAAAAAAAATTCACACACAGCAGCCGCCCAAAAAATAAATAAATAAATCAAAATAAATAAATAAATACATGAATATAAATAAATACATTTAAAATACATTTTTATTCATAGTGTAGATGTGCAAGGGGTCTCTGGAGCTGAACCGCGTTGGTTTCAGGTCCGGGGACCCCCTGCTCCCCGAGATACAGGCCCCTTTATGAGGTGCCGGTATCCCTCTGCATTTAAAGGTCCCGATCACGTGACCGCGGCATGTAAACAGAGCAGAGGGATACCGGCACCCCCTAAAGGGGCCTCTATCTCGGGGAGCAGGGGGTCCCCGGACCTAAAACCAAAATGTTTCTGCTCCGGAGACCCTCTGCACATCTACAGTATGAATAAAACACACACATCAATAAAGAATCGTTCTTTACCTTTGCGGCTATGTGCTATGGTAATGAAGCAGCATTCCTGTATTTTTAATAATATTGTACAGTGAGCAGGGGTTTCCCTGAGCCAGAAATTAATGCTCAGGGGACACCCTGCTCCTGCACAATATTATTAAAAATACAGAAATGCTGCTTCATACCATAGCTGATAGCCGCTAAGGCAATGAAGGGTTAAGGCAGAATAAACAATAAATACATTAAATACATATTTTTAATGTGTGTGTTAAACCTCCCTGCCTTGACTGTAATCTGTGTAAGACCCCCTCCCCCTATTGTGTGTGTTAAACTTCCCTGCCTTGACTGTAATCTATGTAAAAAACCCTCCCCCTATTGTGTTTGCTAAGCTTCCCTGCTTTGACTAATCTGTGTAAGCCCCCCTCCCCCTATTGTGTCGGTTAAATCTCCCTGCCTGTGTTTCTGTGAGTGCAGTGTACTGTATGTAAATGTGGGGAGGGGGATCCCATGTAAATAACCACACCCACACCCACTACCCACTACCCACCTGCACATGGCCCCTCCACTGCTGCAAAACAGAGACAAAAATTAAAACATACAAAGTAATGTCCCCTAACCCCTTAATCACCATAGCGGTTATTAACTGCTACAGTCATTAAGGGGTTAACCCACCCTCACCCACCACTCGGGATGCCTACAACCCTCTCACACTACTCCCACCCCCCCCCCGTGAGGCCTAACCACCCTCACCCAGTACCCACAAGGGAGGCCTACCCACATACCGTTGGGGAAACACCCCCCTCCCACCCCCAGTACCCACAATAAAAACAATACAGTAACCCACAATAAACATCATTCTATTTAATAAATACATTACCCACCCCCTGTGCCCCCCCATAAATACATGATTTATTCTTTTACATACAGGGTTCATAACACGAGTCCCCGGTGGGCTGGCGGGGCACCTGGACAGACCTATAGGGTACCAGCAGCCCTTTTTAAACAGGTTCTGGAGGCCTGCTGGTGGGTCCCGCCAGCAACATGGCCCCCAGGTGGTTTCCTTGGGTCACCGTGGGCCACAATTGGGTCCCCACGGCAGGCCCGCGGATGTCTGGGAGCCCCGGGTCAGACCCACAGGTGTCTGCGGGGCCTCGGGTGGTACCCACGGGGGTCTGGGAAACTCACGAGTGCTCACTACAGGTCCGCGGTGCCCCCACAGAAGTGGGACCACACATCATCATCCCTGCACCTACGGGTCGGCGGTGCCCCCACAGAAGTGGAACCACACAGCTTCATCCCCGCAGACTACGGGTCGGCGGTGCCCCCACAGATGTGAGGCCACCGCTTCATCCCCGCATGTGTCACCCATGGAACCATCAGCCTGATACCCGTGGGATACCCGAGGAAACCACAGGTGGTCTCCAGAGGTCCCACGCAAAACCACTGAACAAACCCTGAATGTAAAAAAAATAAACCTGGCCTATACATTCAATACATACAACCCCCCCCCCCCACAACACCTACAGTACAATAATGTGCAAAATAACTATTATCCAGATATGGATAATAGATTAATTGCCCATTATTAAAAACATTAACTAGCATATTAAAATAAATAAAGTACTACTGACCTCATCAATACGAAGTGTCCGTCGCCAGCAACATCCTTGTCTTGCCCACAAAATACATTGCCAATACAAAGCCAATACATTGCAATTACATTCAGATATCAATTAACCCCTTAAACACCTTATCAGATAATAACCGCAAAGGTAATTAAGGGGTTAAGCCACACTGGCCCGATACCCACCCTTTACCCATGAATTTGTACAGTGGCTTCATCATGCAACTACATATAGAGTATGTATATATATATATATATATATATATATATATATATATATATACAGACAAGAAGCATACAGCGCAAATCTTAACAGTATGTTTAAGTGGAGAAGATTATTAAGCCAATATATTAAAAGTGAGGTACATACCCTGGTGTACACCTATCCCTACAAACTGCAGCCAAATTAGGTCTGCGGCTCCACAATCGCCGCCTTGAATATTTGTAGAAGAGTGACCTAGGCGCAAATGAGACAGGGAAGAGAGAAAACACAAAAAGGAATCATAGGGCAGTATATCTGGTTATAAACAGACAATAGGATGGTAAGAGATGCGCTTACACAGGTAGGTTGGAATAAAGCCTGTAATCCTCTATGGGACTCACGAACACAGCTATTTCAGCTTCTCTCCTTGACTGCTGGTTCTCAGGAGTGCTTCTCCACGGGAACTCAGCTGCAGCTACAGCAGTCACAGATGGTCTCTGGAAATCACTCGTCTCTATGGATGGATCTCACAAGGGGGGGGGGGGGATGGGGAGGAAATAAAGGAATGGACAAGATATGTGTAAAATCTTTTAATCTAAAATTGACTCTATATAAAAATAAGTAATCAACTCACATTTTGTGAGTGAATTTCAAGCAGTAGAGAGTGATTAGCGAGTCTCTCACACTCGTGTACAGAAGCGCCGATTACCAGTCCTCTCCACGTTCACGATCACTTCCGTGTCACGTGGTCTGATGCGGTATGACGCGGCTCGGCTCTCGCGAGATTTGGTGTCTGCCAGTGCAGGGAATCACCGCCGTAGCTCCTCGAGAATGTCTCTCTGCTTGGTACCTCGGCATGTCTCTCTCTCTGCTGCAAACGATGATGTTGTTTTAAAAGCTTGATTTGATGTGTTTTAAATTAATTTGTCTATGCTGCTATGCTTTATTGTGAGTTTAAAGTATTTTAAAATTAGATAGATGTAATTGTTGATATTGTATTGTGTGTTTGAGGGAGGTCAGGGCTAGCCTTGGTTTTAAAGTTTGTATTCTGGTTGGTACTTATTTTTTCACATGCTAAATTGTTCTGCTCCAGGCATGAATTAGTTAATTGTTTCATTGTTCGGGATGGACTGTCAATTGTTTAAGGATGTAAATAATGATTGCTAATTGATTTTTGTTTACTTGATTGGTTAAAATAGTTGACTTGTTTGGAGTACAGTATTTGTATTTAGCTTGCAATGATATTGTTAAAATTCATTTGCAGAATGTATATGGTGCATAGATTTTATGCATCATTTATACAATGTAAATGCAATGTATTGATTGGAATGTGAGGTGTTTCATTGGCATTTGATGATTTAGATTGTAAAATCAATTAGGATTATTAAAGGAAATTCATTGTAATGTAGTGTGTCTGTATGGAGAAGTGTTATTTGTAGGACAGTATGGTTTTGATAACCCTTCTACATTTATTTGTATATTGGTTCATCATGTGTGTGTATATACTGTATATATATATATATATATATATATATATATATATATATATATATATATATATATATATATATATATATATATATATATATATATATATATATATATAAAGTTAAGTTATGGTGAGTAAAAAAAGTGACAAAAACCCTCCACAGGAAAGCAAATATGCAAATATAACTGTATGCTCATCTGCATGTCTTAGGCAGGTCTGCAACCCCGCCTTTCCCCATTATCACCCAGCATACAGCACTTCCACTGCAGCAAGGGATTCTGGGAAATGACATGCAAATGAGCACACAGTGTCACTTTTTGCCTCAATAACCATTTTTAACATGGTTCCCTATAGGCTTTGAGGCAAAAAGTGACACTGTGTGCTCATTTGCATGTCATTTCCCAGAATCCCTTGCTGCAGTGGAAGTGCTGTATGCTGGGTGATAATGGGGAAAGGCGGGGTTGCAGACCTGCCTAAGACATGCAGATGAGCATACAGTTATATTTGTGTGTATATATATATATATATATATATATATATATATATATATATATACTGTATATATATATGCATGATGAAGCAACTGTACAAATTCATGGGTGAAGGGTGGGTATTGGGCCAGTGTGGCTTAACCCCTTTATTACCTTTGCAGTTATTATCCGAAAGGTGTTTAAGGGGTTAATTGATATATGAATGTAATTGCAATATATTGGCTTTGTTTTGTCAATGTATTTTGTGGACAAGACAAGAATGTTGCTGGCGACGGAGACTTCTTCTTGATGAGGTCAGTAGCACTTTATTATTTATTTGAATATGCTAGTTAATGTTTTTAATAATGGGCAATTAATCTATTATCCATATCTGGATAATAGTTATTTTGCACATTATTGTACTGTAGTGTTGGGGGGGGGTGTATGTATTGAATGTATAGGCCAGTTTTATTTTTTTTACATTCAGGGTTTGTTCCATGGTTCTGCATTGGACCTCTGGAGACCACCTGTGGTTTCCTCGGGTATCCCACGGGTATCAGGCTGGTGGTTCCACGGGTGACACATGCGGGGATGAAGCGGTGGCCTCACATCTGTGGGGGCACCGTCGACCCGTAGTCTGCGGGGATGAAGCTGTGTGGTCCCACTTCTGTGGGGGCACCGCCGACCTGTAAGTGCGGGGATGATGATGTGTGGTCCCACTTCTGTGGGGGCACCGCGGACCCGTAGTGACCCCTGTGGGATCCACCCGAGGCCCGGCAGACACCTGTGGGTCTGACCCGGGGCTCCCAGACATCTGCGGGCCTACTGTGGGGACCCAATTGTGGCCAACGGTGACCCAAGGAGACCACCTGGGGGCCATGGTGCTGGCGGGTCCCACCAGCAGGCCTCCAGAACCTGTTTAAAAAGGGCTGCTGGTACCCTGTAGGCCTGTCCAGGTGCCTCGCCAGCAAACCGGGGACTCGCGTGGGGCTGCGTTATGAACCCTGTATGTAAAAGAATAAATCATGTATTTATGGGGGGGGACAGGGGTTGGGTAATGTATTTAATAAATAGAATGATGTTTATTGTGGGTCACTGTATTGTTTTTATTGTGGGTACTGGGGGTGGGGGGGGGGGTTGTTTCCCCAACGGTATGTGGGTAGGCCTCCCTTGTGGGTACTGGGTGAGGGTGGTTAGGCCTCACAGGGGGGGGTTAATGTGGGAGGGTATGTAGGCATCCCGAGTGGTGGGTAAGGGTGGGTTAACCCCTTAATGACTGTAGCGGTTAATAACCGCTATGGTGATTAAGGGGTTAGGGGACATTACTTTGTATGTTTTAATTTTTGTCTCTGTTTTGCAGCAGCGGAGGGGCCATGTGCAGGTGGGTAGTGGGTAGTGGGTGTGGGTGTGGTTATTTACACGGGATCCCCCTCCCCACATTTACATACAGTACACTGCACTCACAGAAACACAGGCAGGGAGATTTAACCGAACTGACACAATCGGGGGAGGGGGGCTTACACAGATTAGTCAAAGCAGGGAAGTTTAGCAGACACAATAGGGGGAGGGTTTTTTACATAGATTACAGTTAAGGCAGGGACGTTTAACACACACAATAGGGGGAGGTTTTTTTTACATAGATTGTCAAGGCAGGGAAGTTTAACACACACAATAGGGGGAGGGGTTCTTACACAGATTACAGTCAAGGCAGGGAGGTTTAACACACACATTAAAAATATGTATTTAATGTATTTATTATTTATTCTGCCTTAACCCTTCTTTGCCTTAGCGGCTATCAGCTATGGTAATGAAGCAGCATTTCTGTATTTTTAATAATATTGTGCAGGAGCAGGGGGTCCCCTGAGCATTAATTTCTGGCTCAGGGAACCCCCTGCTCACTGTACAATATTATTAAAAATACAGAAATGCTGCTTCATTACCATAGCACATAGCCGCAAAGGTAAAGAACAATTCTTTATTGATGTGTGTGTTTTATTCATACTGTAGATGTGCAGAGGGTCTCCGGAGCAGAAACGTTTTTGGTTTTAGGTCCGGGGACCCCCTGCTCCCCGAGATACAGGCCCCTTTAGGGGGTGCCGGTATCCCTCTGCTTGGTTTACAGGCCGCGGTCACGTGAACGGGACCTTTAAATGCAGCGGGATACTGGCACCTCATAAAGGGGGCTGTATCTCGGGGAGAAGGGTGTCGCCGGACCTGAAACCAACGCGGTTCAGCTCCGGAGACCCCCTGCACATCTACACTATGAATAAAAATGTATTTTAAATAATTTTTAATGTGCCGATATTTGCGCAGAGAGAGCAGCGGTTCTCTCTCTGCTGCAAACACATCTCGCCAGGGGACGGCCTATAGTATCATTGATTTGCATACTGCTGCGACACACTTTATTCGAGCAAATACCCAGTATGTACCTGGCAGATACCTGGAATGCGCCGCTCCTCACCTCTGACAAGCCCCGTTGCGTTTGCCTTCCCAGCCATGGTTCATGCCTGGCTGACGGGCGGCTGATCTGTTAAATGATAATGATTAGGATTTAATAGGCTGCAATGCTTCGCGTGTCTACCAGATGGCATAAATTCATGAATTGTAATGCAGTATATATATATATACTGTGCAGTATTGCAGCCAGCGGGAATAAAATGCTTCAATCCCTGCCTGGAAAATAACGCAATGCACTCGGGCAGAAAACAGTCACAAACCTCAATACACCCGAGTATACCCGAATTCATGGGACTAGCCGAGCTCGAATAAAGTGTGTCGCCAGTGTATACAGTACTGTATGTGTATGTTAGGGGTTATAGGGGTTGTTGTTATACAGTATATACTGTATACATACAGTATATACTGCATTACAATTCATGAATTTCTCGGCTTCAAAGACAACAGCTCACAAACGCCCCCATGCGTTTTTACACGGCATTGCAGTATTGCAGCCAGCGGGAATAAAATGCTTAAATCACAGCCGCGAAAATAACGCAATACACCCCGGGAGAAAACGATACAAAACCACACATCACCGGGATATTCCGAAATTCGCGGAGCTAGCCAAGTTAGAATAAAGTTGTTCGCTACTGTAAGTGTTAAGCCCGGATTTCAACATAATGTGTCTATCCACGTGTTGTTTATTTGGGGATAGACATAGCACTTTGGACTCTAGAAAAGTAGGACACTCTTGACCGTGACTGATTTTTATAACATAACGATAGGAGCCTTGACTTAATGGAGCTTTGTGGATATAGGCCTTAGTGGGTAGAAAGAAACCAGACAAAAGTAACCAAATAAAAGAAACACAATAAATAAACATAGAGGCCTACTAGAATTCATAGGAATTAATGACAAGTGTAACTCTAATATTAAAATCATTCTCATTGACATACTTTAAAAATCTATCCAAAGTTGCAATATCGGCTTTTCAGACCATCAGCACATTGTTGATATAAGTCTCCAACAGACTATGGGCCTCATGCAGTAATCATCGATTAGGCACTTATCGACCACTTATCGGCCAAAATGGCTACTCATATTCAGTAAGCCTCGATAAGTGGGCGATAACGGCCTGTATCGCTGAAAAATCTTATGACCAAAATCAAATCGCTGACTGAGCTTATCGACAATTTTCAGAATGATCATAAACACCCGCGATTCTTGTAGCCGCAATTCGCCTATCGCCGCCTATCGCAACCCTAAAATGGCGATCTTATCCCCAAATCAACACGCCACAAAATTTTGGCAGATTGGTGGGAAGATGCGTCGATGAGCAACGATAAGTCTGGACTTTGAAAAATGTTAGCCTTTTTTCCTGAAAAGGATTGATGCCGGGGGTCTCCGGAGCTGATACCCATTAATACCAGCACCGGAGACCCACGGCATGCATTCGATGCAGGAAAAAGGCATTTACAACCACTTCATTAACTTAGCAGCTAACCGCTAAGGCAATGAAGGGGTTAACCAACCATGCTAGGCTTATTGTAGGTAGCGGGGTGGGTGAAGGGGTTATTTGGCCCTTGGTGGGTGTTTAGGCCTTCCGGGGGGGGCGTTGCGGGTGGACTTATTACCTCAGTGGTTAATACCATTAAGGTAATGAAGGGGTTAACCCTACCGCTACCCACCCGCACGGTCTAAACACCAATCCTTGGGGCTAATACCCCCTTCACCAACCCCAGCTACACACAATAAAAACAACACACACACAACAGCCCCAAAACCCACCTCCTAGGCCACAATAAAATTGCAATATTTAATATACATCAATACACCCCCCCTCGTGCCCCCATTATGTAAAACCATTATTTATTTTTTAACATACAGGATTCATACCCCAGACCTACGGTTGTCTCCGGTGGTCCCAATGGGTGTTTCCAAGCCCCACAGTGCACCAGAGGGGGTGCCCACAGGGTCTGGGGGTCTACGGGTGGTTCCCGTCAGGTGCCATGGGCCTCAAGGTGGTCCCTATGGGTCTCCGTGGGCCACAATGGGGTCCATGGGTGGGCCCGCGAGTGTCTGGGGGTCACCGGGTCAACCCCACAGGTGTCTGAGGCCCTCAGGTGGTTCCCATGGGGTCTGGGGGCCCTCAGGTAAACCCTGCGGGTCTGCGGGGCTCCCACAGCTGTGGGTACCCAGTTTTCCCCGCAGGTGTCCCCCGTGGGTCCACAGGTGGTACCCGTGGGTGTCCGGGGGGTCCTCAGGTGGTCTCATAGGTCCCCACAGACCTAAGGTACCAACCCTGAATGTTAACAAATAAACATGGCCTACATTTCAACCAATCCTCCCCCTCTGCCAAAACACATACAGTACAGTAATGGGCAAAATAACTATTATCCAGATATGGATAATAGATTATTTGCCCATTATTAAACACAAAATTAGCATGCATAAATAAATTAAATAAATGCAGTTCTACTTACCATACCAGCAGGTCCCTCTATCCTCCGGTGCCAGAAAGCATACATACATAATAAAGACATTCTAATGGCCCTTAATCACCTTAGCGGTTAATAACCACCATAGTAATTAAGGGGTACCCCACCCTGCCCTGCTACCCACCCGGGAGGCCTAACCACCCACCCCGGACAGACTATACCCACCCTTTGAGTAGTATAGTGGTACATCATACCCATATAATAATAATATGGGCATGATAAGCTTCTACAGCACTCAATGGGCACCCTAATAACAATACATTAATGCACCAGACACACAATAATAAAACATTAAAAAACTCCAAAAAAACACACTTCACTAAATAAAAATAGTAGCCAGCTAATCCAATGAATACAAGTTTTCTGAAGCCAGGGTCACGTTTGATGTGTGAATGGCTCCCGATAGAATTAACTCAGTTCCCTTTTAAATCACTCCAAGCCCTGTAATATTTCCTCCACTTTATTGGGAAAAGCAGCAGAATACAGATACTTGTGGATGGTATGTAGTGGTGATTATTAGTTAGAAACCGGTAAAAAGAGTTGGCCTCACCATGGTAGATTAACAGAGAAGGGTGCTGTACTCACTGTCTCCAGGGTGGAAAAGGAAGTGAGGAGCAATATGGGTAAGGAATAGTCTTGGGGCAGACTATCTCTGAACAAACAGGAGGGGGGCAGACTAGCCCATTCTGGTGAGGATCTCAGAAGCTGCAGTAGCAGCTCACTGATTTCATGCCCAGAGGCAAGAAATGAAACATAGTTACATGTCACACAGGCACAGTATGTGTCTGCAAATTCCATGCAGCTGAAATAAGAACTGACAGGCAGAAGCTGCAAAGGAAAGAGGGGGGTGAACCAAAAATGTAGTTCTTGTTCCATGACACTCCCCGTCTGGTATCTGTAGATACCACTATATAACAGACTATGTGGAACATATGTGCAATGCATAACAAAGATAACATCACATTCTCAAACAATGCAAGAGTCCATGTCCACATAGCGATGTGACACCGGCCGGTATGACTGGTATCAAGGTCCCTTGGCCAAGGTTCTTTGGCAAAGGATGCAGGGTGGATGCACAGCTCCAGGTTTGCTGGTTGCACCACAATGCAATGTAAAAGTCTCTGGCACTGTTTCCTTTTAGCCTTGTGAGAGAACAGTCTTTTTGTCTCTGTAGTTTTACCCACAGAGTGCATCCCCTTGTAGGTATGCCAGTCGTGGTAGCCTGTGTTCTATCACCTGGCGTTTGGCAGAAAGAGATGGCTTTTGGCTCCTTGCTGAAGCGGAACAACACTCCTGGAAGACTGGTTGTCGTGTCTAGTCCAGTAGAGAGGGCGTCGTTCAGGGAGACTCCCTGGAGCTGAGCAATGGGGCTTAACACTATCCAGATTTGATCGGGTTCCTGAGGGTGGTAGGTCCCAGATGATTGGAGGTACCGGCATTCTTCACCTTCCTTCATTAGAGGTGCTGGCTTTGCGTGGCCGGTAAGGAATATCTTCTGGATGAAGGCCACAAAGTTGTTTTTGGTCTCTGGTTCCCTTTGTAGGTCGCAGCGGTGTGAAGTGAACCTAGAGATGGCATGTTCTCCATTGTTTGGGAAGCGCCTTCTTGGTGAACGGAATGGTAGCGGGTTCGCCCAACTGCCAGGTCCGTTTCTGACAAGCTCCTTGACCGTTGACATCGGGAATTCTCCATCTCCCATCAATGGTGTTTGATTGTCATCGTCCTTTGTGGTCTGGAACGCAGTGCACCCTAAGTAATTGGTGCATTCCTCTTGCAAGAGAACGTTTCCACGTATTTTGGTGGTACGCCTTTGTATCTCTTTGTTGACTGCCCTCAGGAGGTTGTTCTCTCCTTGGACATGACGAAAAACAGTCTCTTTTGCCCTAGTAAATCCCTTTATGATATGTCTCTGAGATTGTCTTTTTTTAGACGTGTGAGAGGACAGTCTTTTGACACTGTGGCTTCACCTGTAGGGCGCAATCTTTTGCGGTTATGCCAGCCGTGACAGCTGGCTGCTTTATCGCTGGATACTCTGTGGAGAGGAACGACTGTACGTCCTAGCTGTGCCATTGCTCGCGAGAGGATTGTCCGATTGTTTATTGTCTTTTGGATGACCCCTTGGTCGGTCACCTTTGGGAGGTTACTTTCTTCCTTCAGTGGAGTCGACTCATCATCCTTGGTTATCTGAACCGCTAAACATCCTAGGCCATTGTCACAACCCCCCGATGCAAGGATGTTTTTGTTGACCTCAGGGCTATGACCTTGTCTTTTCTCTTCACTTGGCCCATCGGTCACTTGGAGATAGCCAAGACATTGTTAAGAGAGAGATGTGTGTCCACATTCTGTTACTATCGTTCTGCGGGCGTCAACATAGTCTTGCCCGTGCTCTTTGTCGGTGCACGCGTTGCCCACTATCACCCATCCTAGGTCAAGTCTTTGGGCGTATGGCGCGTTGTGGGGTCCGTTGTTTACGGACTTTATGTACCCTCATGATGTCCCTGCCGAGCAGCAGCAAGATCTTGGCGCCTTGTTCTACCGGCAGGATGTAGTTGGCTATTCCCTTGAGGTGCGGGTAATGGCGTGCCATGTCTGGTGTGGGAATCTCGTCCCTGTTTGTGGCCATGTGGCTGCACTCGATGAGTGTGGGAAGGGGCATGTTCACTTTGCCATCTATTGAGCATATGGTGTAGCCATTCACTCTTCTCCCTGTGGTCTCCATTGCCCTGCGCACGTTCTGAGAGTGTAAGGAGAAGCACCGTCTTGTATGTTAAACATGTCGAAGAACTCTGACCTGACCAGCGATCGGTTGCTCTGGTCGTCGAGGATTGCGTACATCCGAATAGCCTTCTCAGGTTGTCCCTGGGGGTGCACTGCGACAAGGCATATTTTGGAGCAGGACATTTTGTCACCTTCTTTTCCGCAAACCTCAGTGCGCTGGGATGTGACGGATGTTGATTCTCCTTCTTCTTTCTCCCCGCCATGCTCTGCTACGGAGGATGGGTTGTTGAGTTGGTGGAGTGTCAGCGCCTCTGGGTTTAACGATGTCATGTGCTTGTCACTTTCGCACACTGTACATTTGATTTCTTCTTTACAGTCTCTGGCTAGGTGAGTCGTGGAACTGCAGCACCTGAAGCAAACTCTGAATTCTCCAAGTAACCTCTTGCGTTCCTCTAGGGACTTCATCCTGAACCCAAAGCACTTGTTGAGTGGGTGTGGCTTCTTGTGTATGGGACATTCCCTGTTTGGGTCCCTTGGTTCCTCGCCTCCGGCGACCGACTGATCGGGAGTAGTTTGGGTCGTGGGAGGCACGTCCGTCCTGTGGACCGAGATGGGTGATTGGGTGTTACCGTATCTCGTCACTGGTCTCTCGTTCCTCAGGCTGCTTGCACTGCATGTGGTTTGCGCAACCAAGATGAAACTAGGATCGTTCCTTGTCCTTGCTGCTTCGCGGATGAAGCTCACGAAGAATGAGAATGGGGGGAAGGCGACTTGCTTCTCCCTTTTGTATTTGGAGAATTGTGAAATCCATTTTTGTTGGAGGTTTTAGGGTAGCTTCTCCAGGATGGGTCTCACTCCACGAGCTGAGTCTAGGACGTTGAGACCTATTAAGGAATGGTCTTTCCTTGCGAACTCCAGTTCTTGCAGCAGGTCCCCGAGCTCTCGACTGCTTCGGGGCTGCCGTAGGACTCTTCTAGCCTTTCCCACACTAGGTCAAGACCTACTTGGGGTTGGTGCGCGTTTGCCGCCCGAAGTCTCTTCACGTGCTCCTGGATTCGTTCCCCAGGAACTTGACTAGCAGGTTGAGCTCTTCCCTTGCTGAGAAGTCCAAGCTGTTGATTGCGTCTTTGAACGTCCGGTAGTTCTCGGGGCGGTCGTCGAAGCTGATGAGTCCTGCTTGCACCAGGTCACGCCGGATCATGTACTTGGCTATGTCTGTCAGGCCTGAGGCATTGGCGTGTTTGTCCCGTTCTGAGGTATTTGCTGGGAGGGTCTGTGCGGTCGCCTCTTCCTTGGCGCGGAAGCATGATGACTGCTGGTCGGTGTGAGGGGCTGTGTTTTCCCGTGTGGGTGTACCTGGATGGCGAGCCTGTTGTAGTGCGTCCGTGTGCGCGCTGGCGTGTGGATCACTGTTGCGGCTGTGGCTATCCCAGGCAGCATGTACCATTGTAGGAACAGCGTCTTCTCCTCGTGGGCCTAGCAAGTCTTCGGTGTCTGTGGAGTCACTCCATCCGTGTTGAGATGGTGCGCTGGTGTTTACACTGAAGAGGCTCCTTACGTAGTTTTCAGTGCGTTGGGCTGGATCCTCTGAGGCTATCCGTCTTATCCGTCTGTACGGTTGCTCCCCGCTGTCCTGTCTCGCGGCTGCTTCTAGGACTTCAGCTTGGGCTATGCCAGCGGCGGCTTCCTTCTCTTGGTTTAGGGCCTCTAGGTTGACGTCCACCTCTGCCCTTTTTAGTTTCATGACTGCCTCTTTCTGAGCGTATGCGGCCCTGGCACGTGTGACCTCTGCGGTGGCTCGTGCCTTGGTGGCGTTTGGGCTTGCGCTAGACACGTGAGATTGCGCTGATCTTGCTGACCTTGACGAGTGCCTGGATGTGCTTGAGCGCTGCGATGCGGTCTCCAGGAGGAGCTCTTTTCTATCGCTTTGGGCGTCTGCGATGGCGGTCTGCACGATGCCATCGCGCTCCAGGTCAATCGCCTTTTGCAAGTCGTGTTCCCGCGTGCTGTCTTCTGTGTTAGTTCTTGTCAGATAGGTGAAATATGCCTGTGACAGCGTTATGTAACGTCTATGGCTTGACTTAATCTGAGTAATAGCTTGTTTGATCTGGGTTTCTTGATCGCTAGCACTTGCGACATTACTTATTTCACGATCAGTGTCCTCCCAGGCCTTCTCTAATTTTTCGCGGTGTACGTCAATGTCAGCCTCATATTTTTCGCGGCCTTTTGTGTCAGTGTGACTGTCCGTTTGGGCCTTGCCTCTGCCTGTGCCTGTTGCAGTTGCGCAGCGGTCTCTGTGTCTGAGTGATCGCTTTCCTGCATGATGTCTGGTGTGGCTCTGAGTTCTGCCATGCTGTAGGTGTGTGTAGGCCTTTAGCCAGTGCGTGTGGCGTGCGGTCTTTTACCTGTGTCAGCGATGGGCGTCTGTCTCAGATGATGCCGAGCGGTGTCCTGCAGCGTGCAGCGTAGGGGTAGCTGAACTCACATGTGTCCGGTGGCTCTGACCCGTGCCCTGGTGGGTGTCCGGTAGCGTGGCCCTTGATGGCGCTTGCCATGGGGACGTGTGCAGGGGTAGGTGAGATGGTGGCTCCTCACTATGGGACTGTGCAGGGGGTGAACTCAGACAGAGAAAAGCAATTAGGTTTGTGTGTAAGGTGCACTGTCAGTCTGCAAAGCTGCTGCCTTGTGCTGGGTGTATGCTGGCTGTGTCCAGTGTAAATCCGCTTGCTTATCTGAAAGGCTGCAGGCTGCGTGCAGTTTGCTGTATAAAGCTTGCTGACCTGTCTGGCAGAGTGAAGCTGCTGCTTGTCCAGAGACTATTCTGTATTCTTATTAGAAAAGTAAGGCTGCTCACTTGTCTTTGCATAAAGCTGTAGTTGTTTGCTGTGTAGAGGCTGGTGGCTCTGTGTAGCAACGTGGAGCAGTATGCTGGTACAGTGGTGGTGAGAGACTGCTGTTTATTTGCTGTGTAAGCTGCTTGCTTGTTTCTTTAGCATATAGGCTGTGGGTAGCAGCTCCTCTGTGTGTATCCCCAAGGCACACGGTCCTCTTTTTACTTTTCTGAAGCCAGGGTCACGTTTGATGTGTGAATGGCTCCCGATAGCATTAACTCAGTACCCTTTTAAATCACTCCAAACCCTGTAATATTTCCTCCACTTTATTGGGAAAAGCAGCAGAATACAGATACTTGTGGATGGTATGTAGTGGTGATTATTAGTTAGAAACCGGTAAAAAGAGATGGCCTCACCATGGTAGATTAACAGAGAAGGGTGCTGTACTCACTGTCTCCAGGGTGGAAAAGGAAGTGATGAGCAATAAGGGTAAGGAAATAGTCTTGGGGCAGACTATCTCTGAACAAACAGGAGGGGGGGCAGACTAGCCCATTCTGGTGAGGATCTCAGAAGCTGCAGTAGCAGCTCACTGATTTCATGCCCAGAGGCAAGAAATGCAACATAGTTACATGTCACACAGGCACAGTATGTGTCTGCAAATTCCATGCAGCTGAAATAAGAACTGACAGGCAGAAGCTGCAAAGGAAAGAGGGGGGTGAACCAAAAATGTAGTTCTTGTTCCATGACAACAAGCAATAACAAGAACAATAATTAATTAATTAAACCATTAACTAATCAAAGCAATTAATTAATCAAACTCAGAATTCTTACAAACAGTAACAAATCAAACCAATTTATTACTAAACCAACACAAAAATAATTCTAACAGTGACCAATCAAACCAATAAATTACTAAACAAACTCCAAAATAATTCTAACAGTAACCAATCAAAACAATTAATTAATACAACATTAATGAATTAATTGAAACATTAAACTACAAAGAAATAAAATAAAAAAATATCCGAAACAACCATTAAACACATTAGCCAACACAATACATCACTCATTAAAAAGATAATCAATCGCAAACATTTTATGTCAATCATGCTGAAAAATACCAAACAATTACATCCCACATAATAAACTAACATTTAAAAAAACAGCAGCAATACAAAGCTACAAATGCCCCCCAAATATTGTCCTAATAATATATTGATCTGTACTCTAAAGTAGTACAGATTAATATATTATCAGTCAATGTTCAAAAATAAAAAATTAAAAAAACACATCCAATGTAAAAACCTGTACAAAAAGACATTTACAAACATGCAATATATTACTTACCATTAGAAGCGCTGGCCTTCCGACTCTCGGGGAAACAGGAAGCTCACGTACCTTGAAGGCCTCAAAAGGCATCCGAGGCCATCCGCCATGAAGATCCGGATCAGGTACACAAATCTTCTTTCTTTAATCACCTTCTTCTATCTTCATCTGTCACCATTTCTTGATCTTCTTTATCTTCTTGGTCCAAGGGGGGGGAAGGGAGCGGTAAATACAGGAACACACCGAAAATATAAAAAGATAAACAAAATAATAGTGCAGTAAATTCAAACAATGTGGGAAATAGTCAAATCTTGGCTCGGTTAGAATTCCTACTTACAACAAGTGGAATAAATAAAGGCAATGGTCTGACTCTGTCAGTATGAATGAGGTTAGATCTTCAGCAGAGAAGGAAATTCTGGATAGGAGGTAACTTCATACAGGAGTCATTCAGGTGATGTAAACTCAGATTCACGGAGAGTGTGTTGGTCATATAGAAAGGAAACGAACCATAGTGTAGATCACAAAACACAATTTATCCAATCAAGCAAGGTAAGAAATGTACTTACAATAAGTACATAGAGTATGTACACATAAAGGTATCGTGAGACAGTAGAGGGCTGTTTTTCGTAGAAAGCTTGCTGAACTTTCTCCCTTGGCTCCCACCTCACCGCCGATGGATGGCGTCTGACGTCACTTCCGGTAAACGGGTGATGACATCCGGTGGAGAGCAGGGAAGATGGATACCAGCGAATCGGCAGCAAATTCAGCAGACACCTCAAACGTCTTCACTCGGGGAGCAGCTGCAGCAGACTGACGACAAAGCTCTATGCGTTTCGCTGTACGTAGACAGCTTCCTCAGGAGCAAATAATGACCCTTATGGTTGTGCATTATTATATAGTATGGATAATTGAAATCAATTAACAGACGGCCGTCTGTAACAATTATAAATTAACCCACAGGTTCCCAAAAACTTGGCACATAACTCTGCGGTCCAAAAAGGCTAATAAAATAACATAACAATTACACTTTATTCATAAATGGCTAACACTCAAAAAATAAACATTGAACAATTAAAAATTTAACGAAAATAATTTAAAATCTCAAAATGCATAAATCGGATGGGATAAAAGAGAGAGAGAACAAGTAATTAGTGAACAATAGTAGAACAGTAAGTTAAAATCAATTCATAAGATAAAACTCATTGTAAATATAAAATAGCTTAAAATAGTATAAAAATATACAAAAGTACAGTGTGCAAGGTGCAATAAGTATAAGCAGCAGTAATTAAATAGGTGCAAACAGCAACAGTAATAGACCAGTTATAGAAACTAAACATCGACAAAAAAGAAAGATAAAAGTAAAAATGAAAATCTAAGGAGGCGGAGGAATTAGATCAGAAAAGGTATTATTTCAAAATCAGCATTTAAGCCGTATGGAATGAGTGTGTTTAATTTATGTATCCAATACATCTCTCTTTTACTCAGATCCAATTCTCAACTACGTCCTCTCCAGTGCTGTAAAACGTTCTCAATTACAGTAAATTTCAGATCTTTAGGGTTGGAATTATGGTATTTTGCAAAGTGCTTTGATACACTATGTGTAAGAATTCCACGTCTGATATTACTCAGGTGCTCTAAGATACGAGTCCGAATCGATCTTGTGGTTTTCCCCACGTACTGTAGCCCACATGGGCATTGTAAAACATATACAACAAAATCTGTGTAGCAATTGATATACAGGCATACCCCGCTTTAAGGACACTCACTTTAAGTACACTCGCGAGTAAGTACACATCGCTCAATAGGCAAATGGCAGCTCACGCATGCGCCTGTCAGCACGTCCTGAACAGCAATACCGGCTCCCTACCTGTACCGAAGCTGTGCGCAAGCGGGGAGACTATAGAGCCTGTTACACATGTCTTATTTACATCAGTTATGCACGTATATGACGATTGCAGTACAGTACATGCATCGATAAGTGGGGAAAAGGTAGTGCTTCACTTTAAGTACATTTTCGCTTTACATACATGCTCCGGTCCCATTGCGTACGTTAATGCGGGGTATGCCTGTACTGTTTTATTTTAAAGGTTTCTTTAGTACTATTGCACATAAAACTTTTTTTATCCAATTGCTTATGTTCTCATGCCTTACAGGATGAACAGCCATAAAAGCCTTCTATGCTTTTGAACCACCTATTATCTTTAATATCTATTTTTTTGAGGGCACTTGGGGCTCACTTCATCCTGTAAGGCATGTGAACATAAGCAATTGGATAAAAAAAAGTTTTATGTGCAACAATACTAAAGAAACCTTTAAAATAAAACAGTATATCAATTGCTACACAGATTTTGTTGTATATGTTTTCCAATGCCCATGTGGGCTACAGTACGTGGGGAAAACCACAAGATCGATTCGGACTCGTATCTTAGAGCACCTGAGTAATATCAGACGTGGAATTCTTACACATAGTGTATCAAAGCACTTTGCAAAATACCATAATTCCAACCCTAAAGATCTGAAATTTACTGTAATTGAGAACGTTTTACAGCACTGGAGAGGACGTAGTAGAGAATTGGATCTGAGTAAAAGAGAGATGTATTGAATACATAAATTAAACACACTCATTCCATACGGCTTAAATGCTGATTTTGAAATAATACCTTTTCTGATCTAATTCCTCCACCTCCTTAGATTTTGATTTTTACTTTTATCTTTCTTTTTTGTCGATGTTTAGTTTCTATAACTGGTCTATTACTGTTGCTGTTTGCACCTATTTAATTACTGCTGCTTATACTTATTGCACCTTGCACACTGTACTTTTGTATATTTTTATACTATTTTAAGCTATTTTATATTTACAATGAGTTTTATCTTATGAATTGATTTTAACTTACTGTTCTACTATTGTTCCCTAATTACTTGTTCTCTCTCTCTTTTATCCCATCCGATTTATGTATTTTGAGATTTTAAATTATTTTCGTTAAATTTTTAATTGTTCAATGTTTATTTTTTGAGTGTTAGCCATTTATGAATAAAGTGTAATTGTTATGTTATTTTATTAGCCTTTTTGGACCGCAGAGTTATGTGCCAAGTTTTTGGCAACCTGTGGGTTAATTTATAATTGTTACAGACGGCCGTCTGTTAATTGATTTCAATTATCCATACTATATAATAATGCACAACCATAAGGGTCATTATTCTCTCCTGAGGAAGCTGTCTACGTACAGCGAAACGCGTAGAGCTTTGTCGTCAGTCTGCTGCAGCTGCTCCCCGAGTGAAGACGTTTAAGGTGTCTGCTGAATTTGCTGCCGATTCGCTGGTATCCATCTTCCCCGCTCTCCACCGGATGTCATCACCCGTTTACCGTAAGTGTCGTCAGACGCCATCCATCGGCGGTGAGGTGGGAGCCAAGGGAGAAAGTTCAGCAAGCTTTCTACGAAAAACAGCCCTCTACTGTCTCACGATACCTTTATGTGTACATACTCTATGTACTTATTGTAAGTACATTTCTTACCTTGCTTGATTGGATAAATTGTGTTTTGTGATCTACACTATGGTTCGTTTCCTTTTTATATGACCAACACACTCTCCGTGAATCTGAGTTTACATCACCTGAATGATCCCTGTATGAAGTTACCTCCTATCCAGAATTTCCTTCTCTGCTGAAGATCTAACCTCATTCATACTGACAGAGTCAGACCATTGCCTTTATTTATTCCACTTGTTGTAAGTAGGAATTCTAACCGAGCCAAGATTTGACTATTTCCCACATTGTTTGAATTTACTGCACTATTATTTTGTTTATCTTTTTATATTTTCGGTGTGTTCCTGTATTTACCGCTCCCTTCCCCCCCCTTGGACCAAGACTGTTTCTGTAAGGAATCCTTACATATTCATTGGAAGGTTGAGAAGTTTTTTTGGTTACACACCTTATCACTGTGTGCTATTTTTGGCACCTTAATTGTATTGTGGGTGTTGTATAGCGCCGATACAAATCACTTGGGTTCACTTCTTTATCTTCTGTCTTCATCTGTCAATCCGTAAAACCCCATGGTAGATCCCAACCGATGTTCTCTCGTCGTCTTCTTGGGCTCAAATCAGAATGGCTTTGCTTTATTTGCCTTTAAGAAGATGTCACTAAATCCAAGATGGCCGGCATCCCATGGTATTTCAACCAATCAGATCATGGGAACTAAATCCCCCAATCTGATTGGTTGTTGTACACCATGTGACAGAGTCATTATAGGTCAAGTATGTGACGTCATCAAAAGGGAGTCACATGGTGTACAACAACCAATCAGATTGGGGAATTGGTTCCCGCGATCTGATTGGCTGAAATACCATGTGACACCTGCCATCTTGTATTTAGTGACATCATCTTAAAGGCAAATGAAGCACAGCCATTCTGATTTGAGCCCAAGAAGACGACAAGAGAACATCGGTTGGGATTTACCATGGGGTTTTACGGATTGACAGATGAAGATAGAAGATAAAGAAGATCAAGGAATGGTGACAGATGAAGATAGAAGAAGGTGACTAAAGAAAGAAGATTTGGGTGCCTGATCCGGATCTTCATGCGGATGGCATCGGATGCTGTTTGAGGCCTTCAAGGTAGGTGAGCTTCCTGTTATCCCGGGAGTCGGAGGGCCAACGCTTCTAATGGTAAGTAATATATTGCATATTTGTAAATGTCTTTTTTTTACAGGTTTTTACATTGGATGTGTTTTTTTAACATTGACTGATAATATATTAATCTGTACTACTTTAGAGTTCAGATCAATATATTATTAGGACAATATTTGGGGGGCATTTATGGCTTTGTATTGATGATGTTTTTTGCAATGTTAGTTTATGTGGATGTAATTGTTAGGTATTTTTCAGCTTAATTGGAATAAAATGTTGGCGAATGTTTTTCTTTTTTAATGAGTGATGTATTGTGTTGGCTAATGCGTTTAATGGTTGTTTCTGATATGTTTTTATTTTATTTCTTTGTAGTTTAATGTTTCAATTAATTCATTAATGTTGTATTAATTAATTGTTTTGATTGGTTACTGTTAGAATAATTTAGCGACCCCCCCCCAGCCATGGGCGGGGGGTTTCATTACCAGGGGGATCCGGCCTTCCTCCCCGCTGGCCCGCCCCCCGCACCGCCCTCCCCATCACAGGGGTGGGGTCCTAAGGTCCGTAATTTAAAGCCAAGCTGGCGGGGGCTCGTCCTCTTTGCCTCCTTTATGTGTACTATCTAGCATATTGTTATGTAGTTGTATACCTTATTGAAGAATGTAGGTGTACCAGCACACGGATGATAATGGTTGCATTTCTCATTTATTGCAGTGCTGACCTTCGTTCCCCCCCGCTGGATCCGTGGCAGCTGTGCATAGTGACGCTAGCCCAGAGCATTTTTGGCAAGCGAAAATCACAGCGTCTGCATAGTTCAGGGCATAGGCACGCGCAGTTCAGCAAGCACACTCCTGCAGCAGCATGGCATCGATGGCCAAACAGTTCCGCATTCTCCAAGCTCAGGCAGTAGACCATGACGAGGCACGACAGATGCGGGTGGTGTAGCTACATGGACATCGCCTGCAGGATCAGCAGAATCCAGGAGACCAGGACGGCAACCTGCATCCGCAGGTGGCGCCAACGTGCGAAGGATGACAAACAACCCGGCGTGGTTCGACTACGTTCGACCCAGGTCGCCGGCCCAGTTGCTTCCCCCCAGGCTGGCAAGGACGGGTAAGATATCCACGGCAGTAAAGGGGAGGCGGCGGGGCGAAAGGGCAAGAGCGCTTAGAATTTGGATGGCATCCCAGGTAGTACACACAGACCAGGGAGGCACAGGCGAGGCGACAGGGGCGGAAATACCGGGTGGCGCAGCAGGCGTAGAGCAGGCAGCGGCTGGGCTAACCCACACACCAGATCCAGGAGCTTATGGTGCAGCAGGGAGGGCAAACTTCACATCAGCATTGGTGGGCATGTTGAAGGCCTTGGAGCCGCAGGCGTCAGTCTCCTTTGGAGCAGGGACAGCGGCGGGAGCTAGGGACGCTGGTGCAGCATTAGGAGTGGCAGCAGCGTGGGGGGTGCACATTGGCGAGGTGACCGCAGCGCCAATCCCCGCACCGGCAGCCACCAACATGACCCTGGTGTCTCATAATCCACCTACGGCCGGGGTCATTGGCACCGAGGGTTCCGTCTCTTCTATGGTTGGGCGGAGTAGCTCCCCCAGCCGCGACCCCGGTGTCTCTACACACGGCCGGGGTCGTGGACACCACGTTGACACCAACGATCCCCGCGGGGGCCTATTCGACTCCACAGGTGTGCGTCGTTAACGAATTAGGCACGCACTTGACGAAAGAGGAGAAAGAGACTATTTTGGCAGGGGATTTCGTGGAAATCTTATCCCTATTACCCAATTACAGGGAGGCGTTGGCGCGATCTTATACAAAAGGGGAGGCTAGGAAGGAGGATATTGAGAAGCGGCTCTTCCCGCGCACGTACGCCAATTGGTCCTGCGCGTTCAGATTCTTAGCCGCAGTAATCGGGAAAAGTCCCCCCACTTATGTACGGCTCTGTTTAAATATGAGGATATGATTGGGGAGGCCCATCAGAGGCACGGGGGTATGGGCTGGTGGTTTTATGATTTGAGATTTAGGCAGAAGATGGCGGCGCACAAAGATAAGGTAACGTGGGTCATGAAGGAGACCGATCTCTGTATTGACCTTATTGGCTTATCGGACAAGCCGGCGCCCTTCCAGGGAGCGGGAGAGGGGGGACGCGCTACCGCAAACATGGACAAACAGGGGGATAGCCGGCCCGGGGTGTGCTGGGCCTTCAATGACGAGTGGTGCACATATGCGGTTTGTCGCTTCAAACACCAATGCGGCACTTGCGGAGGAGCTCATCCGCAGGCAAAATGCTTTAAGAGCGTGGGACGCGGTTCCAGGAGGGGTGGGCGGAGGGCTGGCCAGCAAGGCGCCTTCTCCTATAATCGTCCAAAGACTGACCCCTTGGCTGGAAAGATACCCAAATAGGGACGCAGCCCGGCTGCTCCTCAACGGGTTTTCCGAGGGGTTCAGAATCCCGTTTGTGCACCAGACGGGATCAGGATTTGAATGGAATTTGAAATCGGCAAGGGTTTACAGTGAGGTGGCGTGGGAAAAGGTGGGTAAGGAGGTGGAGTTGGGGATGATTCAACTCCAGTAGTCCATTCGCCTACCCCCCTCTCCCCGACTTGAGGATCTTCCCACTGGGGGTGTTCCCCAAAAAGGACCCGGGGGCATCCAGGCTCATCCAACACCTTTCCTATCCCGAAGGCTCGTCGGTGAACGACGGCATTGATCGCGAGTTGTGCTCAGTAAGTTATGCTAGCTTTGACCAAGCAGCGGCAATGGTGAGCGGAATGGGTCGGGGGGCTCTGCTGGCAAAGGCGGATATCAAGTCTGCCTTCCGGCTGCTGCCGGTGCACCCTGAGTGTTTCCACTTGCTCGACGGCCAGTACTTTGTTGACTTGTGTCTTCCCATGGGCTGCGCAATATCATGTTTCTACTTTGAAACTTTTAGCACGTTTCTCGAGTGGGTGGCATATTGCAGGGTGCAGGCCACAGGGTGTATGCATTACTTGGATGACTTTTTGTTCGTAGGGCCGGTGGGATCGGACCTGTGCGCAAGATGGCTGTTTGAATTTTCAGCCATGGCTCGTGAGTTCGGGGTCCCGCTAGCTGACGAGAAGACAGTTGGCCCAACAACAGTACTCAGCTTCCTCGGGATCGAAATCGACTCGGCGCGGATAGAATACAGGCTCCTGCCGGATAAACTGGCGACCCTAAAAGAGCTCCTACGAGAGTTCGGGGGTCTGAGGAAAATGTCGCTGCGTCAGTTCTAAGCATTATTGGGCCACCTGGTTTTTGCGGCTCGAATCATGCCGGTTGGCAGGGTTTTTTGGAGGCATCTGGCGGCGGCAACCGCTGGGATCAGGCATCCTAACCACTTCATCCGGGTCAGCCGAGAAATCCGCCAGGACCTGCGGGTCTGGTCGGATTTCTTGGGGGCATACAATGCGAGAACCTTATGACGGGGGCGCCCCTCGAGGAATGCAGAGCTTCAGCTGTTCACGGACGCAGCAGGCTCAGTAGGCTTCGGGGCATACTTCAACGGGGCATGGTGTGCAGAGCGCTGGCCCAAGCACTGGAGCGAGTCCCAGCTCATTAGAAACTTAACGTTCCTAGAGCTGTTCCCATTGCTGTCGCGGTGCAATTGTGGGGGCAGTCTTTCGCAAACAGGGAAGTCGTATTTGGACCGACAACATGGGAGTGGTCGAGGCTGTGAATAACTTTGTTTCACGTTCCTCACCGGTCGTGAATCTGTTGCGCAGCTTCGTCCTCTCATGCTTGCAATTAAACATATCGTTCCGGGCGCGTCGTGTGCTGGGGGTCTCGAATTACATTGCCGACTCTTTATCCCATTTGCAGATGGGAGAGTTTCGGAAGTGGGCACCAAAAGCGGACAGGGACGGCTTACCTTGCCCGACAGAGTTATGGGCGCTGGGGATCCCGCAGTGATCAATCTAGTGCGAGCATCGGTAGCTCCGGGTACGTGGGAGGCCTATGCGGCCGCATGGCGGGAGTACTTGTGCTTCTCAAGGGAAATTGAAGGAGATGCGGGGGGGGTCTTGATCATGATGCGATTCGTTATTGAATTGGGACGCAGGTGGTTAGCAGGGAAGACAATAAGCAGGAATCTGAGCGGGGTGTCATTCTTCTTGAGGCTGGGCAGTGAGACTGACGTCACCAAGGCATTTGTAGTCAAGAGGGCCCTGGCAGGGCTTTTGAGGGGGGACCGCCCAGCGACGCCAGGAGGCCGGTAACTCCGGTGTTATTGGAGGAACTGGTTAAGATAACAGGGCTCGTCTGCTTTTCAACATTCGAGGTGGGACTTTTTAATGCAGCATACACCTTGGCGTTCTTTGGAGCATTGCAAATAGGGGAACTAGTCTGTGCTTCTAAGAAAGGGGGTGGGGACTTGCAGGCCAGGGACGTGGCGCTCGGGGCAGATTCTTTGCAGCTTTTCATCCGGTGGTCCAAGATGGACCAAGCGGGCAGGGGTGCGGTGGTACCACTGCTAAGCGTGCCAGGGAAGTGTATTTGCCTGGTGGGGGCTCTTAGGGCATACTTACAAGTGTGGCCCACCAGGGACTGGCCGTTACTCGTTCACAGTGATGGTACCAGGTACCAGTTCTCGCACGTATTCCGGGTCTGCCTTGAGCGCTTGGAGCTGCGACTGAGGCAGCACGGGCTGGGCTGGCTGGGGAGGTGATACAGAAGATTGGGCATTGTGAGTCCAGCAGGTACCGGTCCTATATATCAGGCCCAGGTCAGGCACAGAAAAAAGTTTTGCTGGTGTGATTTTTTCTCTCTCTGTCCTTCCATCCCCGCCCCCCCCCTCCTTCCTCCCCCCGCAGATGCGGAGGCGACGGAGGTCTGGATCATCGGTGACTCATTGATACACTGGGCGGAGAATCGCGGCTCGGCGATCTTACGGAGCAGACCTCGATTTGGGTGTGCAGGCTAGGTTTTTATGGTGGGGCGGGAGGGGGCTGCGATGGGGCCAGATGCTACCAGATGCTACCAGATGCTACCGCGGCTCTTGGTTCTAGCAAGGGACAGGAGACCACCGCAGATCCTTCTCATTCAAGCGGGAGGAAATGACGTGGCGGCGGTGTGGTCGGTCGATCTAATAGAGACCATTAGAAGGGATGTGGCGCAGATGTTCACTCGCTGGCCGGTGGTGCAATTTGTTTGGTACGACATCGTCTACAGGAAGGCCTGGCGGAGTGCCAGGTCACCGCGGGCGGTGGATAGGGCACGGAGGAAGGTGAATAGGGCGGTAGGCAAGTTCGTGGCGCAGTGCGGGGGTTGGGCGATCAGACACCCTGATTTTGATGCTACCGCAGGGGTTTGTTGAGGGCGGACGGGGTTCACATGTCAGAGGTGGGGTTAGATCTGTTCAATATCAGGTTACAGGAGGGATTGGAGAGGGTCTTGCAGTGGTTGGCAGTACGGCCCTAGTTTAAGGGGGGTTAAATTGGGCCGTCGGGGGCGTAGGGGTAGGTGCTTGTTCTTGCCAGACTGGGAGCTGGGCAGTTTGAGCCCGGGGGGAGCACGAGTGGGCGAGGTCAGATATTCATGACATTGATAACCCGCTCGCGCAGAGAGCAGCGGCGCGGGAGCCGGCTGACCCTCCCCTTCCTGTCAAGGTATACTCTGGCGGGGAGTAGCATTTACCCTTCTTAATTTAAATAAATAGCCGTGGCCATTTTACCTCCAGCCCTGTCGTTATTTGTTATTTGTCCTGTCGTTATTTGGGTTTTTTTCGGGGGACGAAGCGGGCGGAGGGGGGGAACCGCCTGGCAACCTCCCTGGTCAAGCGACCCCCCCCAGCCATGGGCGGGGGGGTTTCATGACCAGGGGGAGCCGGCCTTCCTCCCCGCTGGTCCCGCCCCCCGCACCGCCCTCCCCGTCACAGGGGAGGGGTCCTAAGGTCCCTAATTTAAAGCCAAGCTGGCGGGTGCTCGTCCTCTTTGCCTCCCGCCAGCCAAATTCCACCCACCCGTTCCCTTTAGTTAGGATAGGGCAACCTGATGGTAACCAGCCGACAATGTGAGCGGGGTATGCTCGGTAGCTGGGAATAAAGCTGGTATGTAATGTTAATGCTTCTCTGTTCTGTTGCAGTACGGAATTCTGTTACTCTGCTGATCTTGAAAGGAACAAGGTTCCAAGCAGGAAGGGTCGTTGTCCGGCTTTGCATTTGTCGCGGCGGCTCATGGGGGGTAGGTGATTGTTCTTGCCAGACTGGGAGCTGGGCCGTTTGAGCCTGGGGGGAGCACGAGTGGGCGAGGTCAGTTATTCATGACGTCGATAACCCGCTCGCGCAGACGGCAGCGGAGCGGGGGCCGGCTGACCCTCCCGCCCCCTCCTGTTAAAGGTACACTCTGGTGGGGAGTAGCATTTACCCCTCTTAATTTAAATAAATAGCCGCGGCCATTTTACCTCCAGTCCTGTCTCCTGTCGTTATTTGTTTTTTTTTCGGGGGACTAAGCGGGCGGAGGGGGGGAACCGCCTGGCAACCTCTCTGGTCATGGAGTTTGTTTAGTAATTAATTGGTTTGATTGGTTACTGTTTGAAAGAATTCTGAGTTTGATTAATTAATTGCTTTGGTTAATGGTTTAATTAATTAATGAATTAATTAATTGTTGATCTTTTTATTGCTTGTGCTCATTGGATTAGCTGGCTACTGTTTTTATTTATTGAAGTGTGTTTTTTTCGAGTTTTTTTAATGTTTTATTATTGTGTGTCTAGTCACTAGTGCATTAATATATTGTGATTAGGGTGCCCATTGAGTACTATAGAGGCTTATCAGGCCCATATTATTATTATATGGTTATGATGTACCACTATACTACTCAATGGGTACAGGTGGGTATAGTCAGTCCGGGGTGGGTGGTTAGGCCTCCCGGGTTTGTAGCGGGGCAGGGGTGGTTAACCCCCTAATTACTATAGCGGTTATTAACCGCTACGGTGATTAAGGGTTTAGGGGCCATTAGAATGTCTTTATTATGTATGTATGCTTTCTGGCAACGGAGGACAGAGGGACCTGCTGGTGTGGTAAGTAGAACTGTATTTATTTACTTTATTTATGCATGCTAATGTTGTGTTTAATAATGGGCAAATAATCTATTATCCATATCTGGATAATAGTTATTTTGCCCATTACTGTACTTTATGCGTTTGGGCGGAGGGGGGACGAGATTGATTGAAATGTAGGCCATGTTTATTTGTTAACATAAGGGTTGGTACCTTAGGTCTGTGGGGACCTATGAGACCACCTGAGGACCCAGACACCTGTCGGGTTGACCCAGGGACCCCCAGACACTCACGGGCCCATCCGTGGACCCCATTGTGGCCCACGGTGACCCGTTGGGACCACCTGGAGGCTCATGAAACCACCCGTAGACCCCAGACCCTGTGGGCACCCCCCTCTGGTGCACTGGGTGCCTGCGGACACCCATTGGGATCATCGGGGACTACCATAGATCTGGGGTATGAGTTCTGTATGTTAAAAAATAAATAATGGTTTTACATAATGGGGGGGGGGGCACAGGGGGGTGTATTGATGTTTATTAAATGTTTTTTTAATATATATTTCTTTCATAGTGTAGATGTGCAGGGGGTCTCCGGAGCTGAACCTTGTTGGTTTTATGTCTGGGTACCAATAAGAAAATCTGTCCAGCGCTCCGGCTGTTAGTTACAGCACCCTGGGGTGTCAGTGAGTGTCACATAGAGTGGAGCTGGAGAGTATACACGGACCAGATATAGGTCAGAGCCGGGAAGGAAAAACCTTACCTATGTACTAACAGACCTGGTCCTGCTCTCCTCTGAGCTCCGGTTTTGGGCGTGCAGCCTTCTGAAGAAACAGCATGGAAAGGAGAGAATCCGGCGCTACATCTACGTCTACGAAGCGCTGATTCAGCGTGAAACGCGTTGAGGGGGAGATTGTGGTGTAGCTGTGTGTTCGTGAGGTTCCAATAAAGTTTTTGTTCTAACTCGGAAGTGCCCTGAAGTTTGTGACAGGCTGTAGCGCCGGATTCTCTCCTTTATGTCTGGGTACCACCTGCTTCCCAAGATACAGGCCCCGTTATGGGGTGCCGGTATCCCTCTGCATTTTAATGTCCTGCGTCACGTGACCGGGACCTTTCAAAGCATAAGAGATACTAGCACCCCATAACGGGTCCTGTATCTCGGGAAGCAGGGGGTTCAAACTGAATGGGACTGCAGGGACCCCAGCTGTGTTAGTCCGATGGGCCATTAGGAATCTCACAGAAATGTTGAGGCATGTTGAGGCATTTACTGTGAGATGCCTTCGTTTTTACCCAGGAAAGTGATCGGATACTGGTGGCTGCATCTGTACATGGGGAGAGGATAAGTGGGGGAGAGTGAGAGGTAGGGGTGTAAGAGTGGGAGGGGTCAAGGTCAGGGTATAAGAGAGTAATGACACTGATGGATTGTGTGTCACTGAGGGAGTGTCAGTGAAGAGGGTGGATGTCACTTTACTTTGGGGTTTCAAGTCTGAAATGGGAAAGAGGACTCCACAGTACATTTGCAATGTGTGCGAAACCAGGTACAGTACTTTAGCTAGTATACAATACAAAATGCCAACGGTAGTAGAAGCAAAGGGTAAATTAAATATTCTACTCAAGTTTTTTTTCCCTCTTACAGAATTAACTACTGATGACATCCATTTAAATTGATGATCTTTTTATTATGCAGGACTAAAAGCCCAATCAAAATAAAACAGAGAGGTTGCTTTCTTGGTTTTAGAGAGTGTATCATAAATCTCTTTATTAAGGAGGAAATGTTGCTGTCACAGGTGAAGGTCAATCAGTAATGCTTTTGATTCATAAGTGAAGGATCAATGACTGAAAAGCACCTTATATCAAAGTGAGCTATTAAAGTCTCTCTTTCAAATTAAATAATATATCATTATAAACAGACCTGCAAATATATTTATTTTGTTAAAGTAAACGATTGATTATGGCTGAAGCCTAAGTGGATATATTCTGTTGAGTGTTTCCATTCTGCTGTAGCTAAACATAAAACATACTTGAAAACTCTATAGTTTGTGGCAAATTACCAACCATGTCTTTATCATGATGCCTTAGTTAGTGAACACAAAATGACTGTCATCAAATGTGTTCATTACGATTCATGTGAATAATCCATAATTGGTTACTGTGGTTTCTCTATGCATCCTAAAATGGTTCTAGAATGGAATAAAAGTACATTCTTGTCAAGTATAAGCACAAGTGTGATCATGGAAAGTAATTCAATTTAAAACTATGTAAGAGAAACAGCAATCTAATGTATAATATGGTACTTTACCCATCTTGGACACCTATGTCCCAACTGTTATCTTTTTAGTTGTATTCCAGTACTCATGTACATAGAAATATGATATACCGATGTGTCTTTTGTTATTGTGCACATTTCTGGGATCAGATTAGACGTACCCTTTTAAATCTCTTCTTTTACTTTTACGGAATCTATATATTAAGGCGAAAGTGGAGCAATTCTGTGGAAAAATACTAAACAAAATGTATCAAGAAATAAAAATACTATTCATTTCAATGGGACTTTCTTCTTTGATCTATACCGTGCAGTTATTTTGCTCCACTTTTACCTTCATACATATACTCCTTATGAATAGAACATCAATTGTGTGGCTCTTTTTAAACCGCTGGTTTGTGAATAGGGAAATAGTACATATTTTGCATCGCCATTCACTTTTCTTTCTTAATGGTATTTAAATGTACACTTTTATACTCTTATCTATACCTGTTTTACAATTGAAATGTATATGTTTTTTCAAACTTTTGTGGATAGTTTCTGGTACATTTTGGGATTTGATGTGAAGCCTTCTGGGATTTAAAAAGAAATTCAGAATGGGTGTACTGAACATTTTTTTCCAGGTGGGCCTTTTCATCAGAGCTACTGTAAGAGTATAGGAGGGAATCTTTGAAAATGTACACAATCCACACTATTTTTATGTGAATAAATAAATGCAAGCGTGTTATATGGTTCATAATTGTAATAAAATGTTAAGAGATAAAGTATACCTCTTTTTCCTTAAAGTGCATCTATTACTAGGTACAGTTTGCCAGCTGAAAAGGAAAATATTGGGGAGCGCTAACAGGTGCAAAGTAAGTGCAACTATTATATAAATACTGTAATGTATTGTGAATATAATATGACGAATGTGAATACAAACTTGTGTAATAAAGTGAAAAAAATCATTTCAACCATGTAAAATTGTGGTATTCTCATCTTTCATTTCCTTTATAGTCAGCAAGCAAAACATTTCTTCCTCCAGCGCTTTCATAAAACGAGAAAAAGGATATCCAATAGTGCAGATTGCACACATTGTATTTCTCTCAGAAAGATGCAAAACTTCAATGCTTACACTAACATTTCAAATAATCTTTAAGGCAATGTTTTTAACAGGGGATCCTTGATGGTCCTACACAGTCCCTGGTGTTTAGTGTCTTTCTCCCCCTCCTCGTGTCCCAGGAGAACAAAGGGGAACGCCGACTCGCTCACCCGGCATTCACTTCCTGGTAGTGATGTCACGAGTCTCACGAAATTTGGAACTGTAATGACTTGAACTACTCTCCGGACCTCCGATCACCTCCCTCTCCACTGTAATGGGTTCTGGTTCACCAACTCAATGCGTTTTGCCGTATGGCTTCGTCAGAAGTAGCCGAAGCCTGTGGGGATTGGGACATTTGGTCACGGCTGTTTTGCCGTGACCAAGTCTCTGCCGGCACGCAACGCTGGAGGCTCAGCCGCCAACTGCTTTGTCAAGGTGAGTTAATTTAAGGATTCATTTAGTGGTTAGGGTGGAGGGTAAAAGTTAGGGGTTGTAGGGTAAGGGGTCAGGTTTTTAAGGTAGGGGATTAGGGTTAGGAGTTTAGGGTAATGGGGTTAAAGTTTTTAATGTATGCTTTCTAGAGGGAATAATTATGTTTACTTTCCTTCCATCCATTCAATACAAAATAAGATTTTGCCTACTGCATAACATTAGCAGTGTTGTTAAGCATGCTGTCTACAAGCAATTCTAAATCCATATTAAACCCTCATGTAGCTTCCCCACTATTGATATCAGGCTTTCAGTTCTGTACAGAAAGTACCTGGTTGTGATCTACTGTAGCTCCCTTTTAAAATATAGGCACCACATCAGTTTTATGCCAGTCTTGTGGTACTGAGCCTGTGGACATGGAATCCTTGAATATTAAATGTAATGGTGTGGCTATTACTGAACATAACCCTTTAAGAATTCTTGGATGTACACCAGGTGCCTTATTTACTTTGATTTTATCAAGCCACCTATCCTTCTTCCTCAGTTAACCAAATGCTCTTTAATATAGAGGTTGTGGCTTCCTCCTGCAGAACTACTATCCCTGGTAATTACAGAGGCAAATATCTTTTCTTTATCACCAATAATTTGCCTCCCCATCTCACACTGAAAGGGTCCTATATTTTCTTTTCAAATGTTTTTGTCATTAAGGTACTTAAAGAAGTTTTTAGGGTTGATCTTACTTTCTATTACAATCCTTTTTTCATTATCCATTTTTGCAAATTTCATTGTCCTTCTGCAGATTTTGTCATATTCATTATAATTCTGACATGATACTGTACCTCCATCCCTTCTTTTCCATTTCCTCCCCCTGTTAATTTAGCCACATTGGTTTAGACCAGTGGTTCCCAAACTGTGCGCCGCGGTGCCCTGGTGCGCCGCGGCTTGGCTAGAGGGGCGCCGCGATCAGGGCCGCCAGCAGCAGGGAACAAGGGCTGCTAGTTTAAAAAAAAAAAAAACACCTCTGAACCCGGCGCTGGGTCACCCTGCTGGCAGCGTCACCGTGCTGGCAGTGCCGGAAGTAAGCGAGAGGGAGGCCCGGCGCGCGCACTGGAGAAGCAGCACCGGAGACATCTGTCTCTCCCAGCAGCACTGCAGCCCCCCCCCCTCCGCAGCACACCAGCTCTCCCCCCCCCCCCCCACGTGGCACAGGCACCGGCAGCACTGACCTCCCCGTGCAGGGACTGGGCCTTTCAGCCACGCCCCCCCGCAAGCCACCGGATTGAAGAAGGGCTGGTGTTGGGACCTCAGCAAGCACGCAGTGGAAGTGACCAGTGAGGATGGGGACATGCTGCAAGCTCAGGATGAGCTTTACTTTATCAACATCAAGCTTCCAATAATTAGCCCAGGCTTGGGGGAATT